>NC_059209.1:20589185-21189185 GCF_020615455.1 Coregonus clupeaformis | reverse complement strand
GAGTGGGTTGAGTCACAGACGTGATTTTCCTGTCCGGTTTTGCGGTGGAGGAGATCTACTCAGCCTTGTCTCAGGGTAGTAAGTTGGTGGTCTGTTGATATCCCTCTAGTGGTGTGGGGGCTGTGCTTTGGCAAAGTGGGTGGGGTTGTATCCTGCCTGGTTGGCCCTGTCCGGGGGTATCGTCGGACGGGGCCACAGTGTCCCCCCAACCCACCCGTCTCAGCCTCCAGTATCTATGCTGCAATAGTCTATGTGCCGGGGGGCTAGGGTCAGTCTGTTATATCTGGTGTAATTCTCCTGTCTTATCTGGTGTCCTGTGTGAATTTAAGTATGCTCCCTCTAATTATCTCGCTCTCCCTCCCCTCCCGGAGGACCTGAGCCCTAGGATCATGCCTCAGGACTACCTGGCCTGATGACTCCTGGCTCTCCCCAGTCCACCTGGTCGTGCTGCTGCTCAACTGTTCCGCCTGCGGCTAGGGAACCCTGACCTGTTCACCGGACATGATACCTTGTCCCGGACCTGCTGTTTTCGACTCTCTCTCTCCCTTTACTGCACCTGCTGTCTCGACCTCTGAATGCTCGGCTATGAAAAGCCAACTGACATTTACTCCTGAGGTACTGACCTGTTGCACTCTCTACAACCACTGTGATTATTATTTGACCCTGCTGGTCATCTATGAACGTTTTAACATCTTGAAGAACAACCTGGCCTTAAATGGCCATGTACTCTTATAATCTCCACCCGGCACAGCCAGAAGAGGACTGGCCACCCCTCAGAGCCTGGTTCCTCTCTAGGTTTCTTCCTAGGTTCCTGCCTTTCTAGGGAGTTTTTCCTAGCTGCTATGCTTCTACATCTGCATTGCTTGCTGTTTGGGGTTTTAGGCTGTGTTTCTGTATAGCAATTTGTGACATCTGCTGATGTAAAAAGGGCTTTATAAATACATTTGATTGATTGATTGAGCCCATAGACATAGGCCCTGTTCGAATACTTTGAAAATGCAACTTTCCCTTCTCCGTTCCTTGAAGTAATCATTAATCGGACATGTCTGGATTGGTGAACGCTATGAACTGGAGTTCTTGCTTTAACCTGTCCAATCATGCTAGATCAGTTATTAGTCCAAGGAGGAGAGGAAGGAACGGAAGCATTTGAACAGTTTTTAAATAGGTCCAGAGATGGAGGGAGAAAGTCAGTTGTAGACTAATGCCCAGGTGAACAAATGTCAACAGACGTGAACATGGACAACGACTTGTAAACAAATAGTCTCAATCTCATACATAAACAGGAAACACTCATGACTGATTATAACAGATTATGAAACTGGACAGATAAGTGGAAGCGCTAAGGTCAAAGTATTGGCATTATCTTTGCCAAGTTAACCATTGACAGAACCTAGAAGAAAAGAAAAAGACAAGAGCGCTTACCATCCGCACAGAATGTAAGGGAGTAATGATTTGTATGTGGATGTGACTAGCGACCACAAGCGAGTGAAGTATTTTTCTGTGTAGAGCTGTACAGCTTGTGCAGCCTGGACAGAGTCATTTCACACTGCTGTATGGATTTAAATCCTCTCTATGTCATTAGAAAAGGTGTGAGAAGTTGTCTAGACATTTGCCTTTGAGGCACTACACCCGCTTCTCCTTCACCCAAATTCAGATAGCTGATGTTCTGAAAGAGCTGCAAAATCTGGACCCCTACAAATCAGCTGGGCTAGACAATCTGGACCCTTTCTTTCTAAAATTAGCCACCGAAATTGTCGCAACCCCTATTACTAGCCTGTTCAACCTCTCTTTCATATCGTCTGAGATCCCCAGAGATTGGAAAGCTGCCGCGGTCATCCCCCTCTTCAAAGGGGGTGACACTCTAGATCCAAACTGTTACAGACCTATATCCATCCTGCCCTGCCTTTCGAAAGTATTTGAAAGCCAAGTAAAAAAACAGATCACCGATCATTTCGAATCCCACCGTACCTTCTCCGCTATGCAATCTGGTTTCCGAGCTGGTCATGGGTGCACCTCAGCCACGCTCAAGGTCCTAAATGATATTATAACCGCGATCGATAAAAGACAGTACTGTGCAGCCGTCTTCATCGACCTGGCCAAGGCTTTCGACTCTGTCAACCACCGCATTCTTATTGGCAGACTAAATAGCCTTGGTTTCTCAAATGACTGCCTCCCCTGGTTCACAAACTACTTCTCAGATAGAGTTCAATGTGTCAAATCGGAGGGCCTGTTGTCTGGACTTCTGGCAGTCTATGGGGGTGCCACAGGGTTCAATTCTCGGGCCGACTCTATTCTCTGCGTATATATCAATGATGTCGCTCTTGCTGCTGGTGACTCTCAGATCCACCTCTACGCAGACGACACCATTTTGTATACATCTGGCACTTCATTGGACACTGTGTTAACAAACCTCCAAACGAGCTTCAATGCCATACAACACTCCTTCCGTAGCCTCCAATTGCTCTTAAACGCTAGTAAAACTAAATGCATGCTCTTCAATCGAACGCTGCTTGCACCCGCCCGCCCGACTAGAATCACTACTCTCGGCGGGTCTGACTTAGAATATGTGGACAACTACAAATACCAAGGTGTCTGGTTTGACCGTAAACTCTCCTTCCAGACTCACATTAAGCATCTCCAATCCAAAGTTAAATCTAGAATTGGCTTCTTCTTTCACAACAAAGCATCCTTCACTCATGCTTCCAAAAATGCCCTCGTAAAACTGACTATCCTACCGATCCTTGACTTCGGCGATGTCATTTACAAATAGCCTCCAACACTCTACTCAGCAAATTGGATGTAGTCTATCACAGTGCCATCCGTTTTGTCTCCAAAGCCCCATATACTACCCACCACTGTGACCTGTACGCTCTCGTTGGCTGGCCCTCACTACATAGTCGTCGCCAAACCCACTGGCTCCAGGTCGTCTATAAATCACTGCTAGGCAAATCCCCGCCTTATCTTAGCTCATTGGTCACCATAGCAACACCCACCCGTAGTATGCGCTCCAGCAGGTATATCTCACTGGTCATCCCCAAAGCCAAAACCTCCTTTGGCCGCCATTCCTTCCAGTTCTCTGCTGCCAATGACTGGAACGAACTGCAAAAATCTCTGAAGCTGGAGACTCTTCTCTCCCTCACTAACTTTAAGCATAAGTTGTCAGAGCAGCTTACCGATCACTGCACATGTACACAGCCAATCTGTAATTAGCCAACCCAACTACCTCATCCCCATATTGTTATTTATTTTGCTCATTTGCACCCCAGTATCTCTATTTGCACATCATCTTCTGCACATCTATCACTCCAGTGTTAATACTCAATTGTAATTACAGTGAGGGAAAAAAGTATTTGATCCCCTGCTGATTTTGTACGTTTGCCCACTGACAAAGAAATGATCAGTCTATAATTTTAATGGTAGGTTTATTTGAACCGTGAGAGACAGAATAACAACAAAAAATCCAGAAAAACACATAAAAAATGTTATAAATTGATTTGCATTTTAATGAGAGAAATAAGTATTTGACCCCTCTCAATCAGAAAGATTTCTGGCTCCCAGGTGTCTTTTATACAGGTAAAGAGCTGAGATTAGGAGCACACTCTTAAAGGGAGTTCTCCTAATCTCAGTTTGTTACCTGTATAAAAGACACCTGTCCACAGAAGCAATCAATCAGATTCCAAACTCTCCACCATGGCTAAGACCAAAGAGCTCTCCAAGGATGTCAGGGACAAGATTGTAGACCTATAAGGCTGGAATGGGCTACAAGACCATCGCCAAGCAGCTTGGTGAGAAGGTGACAACTGTTGGTGCGATTATTCGCAAATGGAAGAAACACAAAATAACTGTCACTCTCCCTCGGCCTGGTGCTCCATGCAAGATCTCACCTCGTGGAGTTGCAATGATCATGAGAACGGTGAGGAATCAGCCCAGAACTACACGGGAGGATCTTGTCAATGATCTCAAGGCAGCTGGGACCATAGTCACCAAGAAAACAATTGGTAACACACTACACCGTGAAGACTGAAATCCTGCAGCGCCCGCAAGGTCCCCCTGCTCAAGAAAGCACATATACATGCCCGTCTGAAGTTTGCCAATGAACATCTGAATGATTCAGAGGAGAACTGGGTGAAAGTGTTGTGGTCAGATGAGACCAAAATGGAGCTCTTTGGCATCAACTCAACTCGCCATGTTTGGAGGAGGAGGAATGCTGCCTATGACCCTAAGAACACCATCCCCACCGTCAAACATGGAGGTGGAAACATAATGCTTTGGGGGGGGTTTTCTGCTAAGGGGACAGGACAACTTCACCGCATGAAAGGGACGATGGACGGGGCCATGTACCGTCAAATCTTGGGTGAGAACCTCCTTCCCTCAGCCAGGGCATTGAAAATGGGTCGTGGATGGGTATTCCAGCATGACAATGACCCAAAACACACGGCCAAGGCAACAAAGGAGTGGCTCCAGACCTTAATCCCATAGAAAATCTGTGGAGGGAGCTGAAGGTTCGAGTTGCCAAACGTCAGCCTCGAAACCTTAATGACTTGGAGAAGATCTGCAAAGAGGAGTGGGACAAAATCCCTCCTGAGATGTGTACAAACCTGGTGGCCAACTACAAGAAACGTCTGACCTCTGTGATTGCCAACAAGGGTTTTGCCACCAAGTACTAAGTCATGTTTTGCAGAGGAGTCAAATACTTATTTCCCTCATTAAAATGCAAATCAATTTATAAAATTTTTGACATGCGTCTTTCTGGATTTTTTTGTGTTATTCTGTCTCTCACTGTTCAAATAAACCTACCATTAACATTATAGACTGATCATTTCTTTGTCAGTGGGCAAACGTACAAAATCAGCAGGGAATCAAATACTTTTTTCCCTCACTGTATTTTGCACTATGGCCTATTTATTGCCTTACCTCCATAACTTACTACATTTGCACACACTGTATATAGATTTTCTATTTTTCTATTATGTTATTGACTGTACGTTTTTGTTTATCCCATATGTAACTGTGTGTTGTTGTTGTTTTTAATTGCACTGCTTTGCTTTATCTTGGCCAGGTCACAGTTGTAAATGAGAACTTAACCTACCTGGTTAAATAAAGGTGAAATAAAAATAAATAAACAACCAAGAGTCACTCACACACCCCCTGTGGACCCTCCATTAAGTAGGTCATGGTGGTGGTGAGTCTGGTGACCCTTGACCCTGAGTGCTGGGGTATGGCCTGATCTGCATACTCACTATGTACCACATACTGCTCCACTTGGCGTCGTTGAAGAAGATGGACTGGGCGGGGCTAGTCTGGGCGGGGCTAGAGAGAGGGTGAGGGGCCGCCTTGTAATCCCTCTTGATCCGCCTCTTCACCACCTGCTGCTGAATCCACTCCACCTAAAACAGAGGGCATACCATTGGACAGTGAGTAAAAACAATATCAAACATCCAATCACTGAATGGGAATATGCAGGATTTATGGGCAAGCATGTTTTGGGTGGACAATGGGAGATGGAGGGATGTGCGTGGAGAAATACATTAACAAAGTAAAACACTGGCTGACAGACAAGTGTGCACATAAATGTGAACATATGCATGTGCATGCGCGCACACTACATCTCAGGTCACATCAATCTCTCAAACCGAATCTCTCACAGAATTCCTTGGCTCATCTCAGAAATGTGGGAGCAATGGGTAGGATTTTTTCAGATTTCGAAATTGGGATGATGGACAAGGAAATCTCAAACCTGGCCAGATTAGAGCCTTATACTTGATAGGTAGCTAAATAAATGACTGTTGCCTCTCACTTTCACACAAGGTAGCCTAATCGTTCAGGTAAAACAATAAAAAAAGAAAAAAAGAGGTGATCGACTTCATACAAACATTTTTTTTAACAAAAATTAAATGGGTAGTGAAGTAGACAATCATCTGAGAGTGAATGACCTATTTAAAAAATCTGTCAGTTTCTCCAGAGAGCGGAGGAGAGAAAAGAGAGCGGAGGAGGGAAAAAACATTGAGAAAAGAGAGAGATGGTGGTAGACCAAGAAAAACACAGGCAGAAAGATTGAAGGGGGGTGGGGAACACTGAGGGAGAGAGAGAGATTTCATAACCTAGGATGTAGTTATGAAGTCTAAAAAGGAAAGAGAAAAAATAATAATTTAACAGTGCTGGAGGGCGATCAGACTGGTGTTAATGCTTAGACAAGACAGCAGGCGGAAGTCTCTGCTCATTTTACACTGTCATTAACATCAGTTTCAAAGCAACCGTTTACACACCTCACTAAGCTCAGAACAACAGCGCCATCAGTATGTGTGTGTGTCTATCTCTGGCTCTGCCTACACCATGTCTATGTCCGTGTGTTTGTGCATGACGAGCGTAAGCCTTATGCAGCAGTCCTCAGACAGTCAACTGGACAGGAGGTCTGACCCCAGCAGCCAGTCATCCATTAGCTCCACCACTGACCTGAGAGTGCACTAAGAGGGAGAGGAACCGGATCTGATCTCTCTTCCTTCAGATGGTGAACTGGACTGGGGGCTTTTGAAATACGACTGCTTCTGCTTTGCCCCTTCTTAAGGGTTTGCAGGTGGCTCCCTCTCTATTGCAGTCTCTCCCTCTCGCACTGACTGGGTCAGTAACCAAGGGCAACCAGGACCCAAAAGGGCCAGCCGTACAGAAGGAGCGTCAGTTGAAGTCAGACTTTTGTAATCATGATCACTGATCTGACATGAAAGTATAGGTAGAAGTGATGGGGTCCTTGCCTATACCTATCCAAATCTGTTATAAATCAGTGATTACTCTGAGGAAGTCCCATGTGGCTCAGTTGGTAGTGCATCGCGCAAGCAATGCCAGGGCTGTGGGTTCGAAAATGCATGCACTCACTTACTGTAAGTCGCTCTGGATAAGAGTGTCTGCTAAATAAATAAATATATATATATTTTTTGTATTTGAATGGGGTAAAAGGTCCCTACGGTGAGGTCACACTCAAGCACCTCTTCTCCAAGCCATGGAGACCTGCGTGCCAACAGGTAGACCGCACAACGTACACACACAAGGTGTGCCCGCTACACCCAGACTCGCACACAAACACACAGAGATGACTTGCATTATACAACTAAGCATAACAACGTGATTAGTTCTATAACATTTTAGTCATTTAGCAGACGCTCTTATCCAGAGCGACTTACAGGAGCAATTAGGGTTAAGTGCCTTGCTTAAGGGCACAGACAGATTTTTCACCTAGTCGGCTCGGGGATTAGAACCAGCGACCTTTCAGTTACTGGCACAACGCTCTTACCCACTAAGCTACCTGCCCAAAATCAGCACGAAAGGAGACTGGCATCAGAATGATAGGACACTGATCCCTGAAAAGTAGTGATGGGAACAGACGGACTCCCAGCTCAGACTGCAGGGCCAGCTGACATCATTTACACATCTCCTTCCTGTCAACCCCTCACACAGGAGAGAAACCAGAGGAAGAAGAGAGGCAAAGAGAACACTGCTCTCTCTCGCTCCCCCTCTCTCTCCCCCTCTCGCTCCCTCTCTCTCTCCCCCTCTCTCCCTCCCTCCCTCCATGAACTGTGATGCCTGTCAATGCAAAACTGCCTCCTGCCCAGAGGGAAGTATTGTGGAATATGTTCAAAATGGCCAATGTTTCAAGTGAGTATAATACATCTCACATTGATGACAACTATGCTCAGCAGTGCTATGGTTGGTAGACTTTTCGGCAGTGTGCTGAACTACAATTGTGCCCTGGACTGTACGCATCATCAGGGCAAGACCAACGGCGGTGTTCTGAGACTCATCAATAATGCAGGCGGGTGCCGATGACCCCGCTGGGCGGCCTGCGAACACTGTGAGGTGGCGATCGGGATAGGCTTACCTTGGGCTCCATCGAGATGAAGCTGTGGCCACCGCGACTGGAGAGCGTTGACCTTTTGATGGTCCTGCTGTGAAAAAAGTGATAGTGGTCCTTCAGGTCGCCAATCTGCCGAGGAAAACACACGCGATCAGTCTACAGTAAATACGTTGGTTGCATCCGGAATGCAGTGAATAGGGTGCCATTTCAGATGCATGCATTCACTTTTATGTACCAAGAAGACATCAGGGGGTGGCATTATGAATGTAAATGAGACAAAATTAACATTTATTTGGTTCATAATGAGCAGTAAAGACGTCAACCGAGTTGACGGGAACCACAAACCTCCTAAACAAGACAGACAGAGAGAGACACAGACATGAGGCAAGCAAAGGGTGATTAACTTCAATAATTCAGAGGTAGATTATCAAACTGTCATGGCTACCAGGTGTCATATACTCTTTACAGGAGCTACCCGAGGGCCCATATCACGCCTGTATATCCTTTCAGGCAACTCACAACAATAGTTCACCCCATAATACAATGAGTCGTATTCATTAGGGTACACCGTAAGAAAACATTGCATAACGTTTTGCAGCGGAAAACAAGAGTTTCTTATTAGACAAGTTCAGGTAGTCCTTCCCTCTTGCAGTAGCATAGGGTCATTTCCATGTAAAAGGACCCATAAGCACCAACCAACATGTGAAGTTTATAGGAGCATATCAAATTTGGTGTCAACTGAAAGCAGAGTCTATATTTTGGGGAAATGAAGCAATAGATACGTTTTTCAACCATTTTCCATCCTAAAAATGTGGAATAAGCGAAGACTTTGATTTCTGGTCACACAGATGGAAAAGGGGTCTTAAAAACATCTCCTATAGAGTCTTAAAAAGGTATTAGAAATACATCAAAACACAATAATGTTACAGTAAATGCCCCTACCAACTAATATCAACATTTATATTTAGTTTTGCAGAAATGATTTGCATTTTGTACGTTTTAGAAATATTGCCTAGTGTCTTGTCATTCTGTTACCAAAAACCCACGTTTAAGATATTTTCTAATTTCTCTCCCTCGAGGGAGGATTATGAAAGTTCACAGAAGTAACAAGTAAAAGGTAAACCTACCAATTAGTTAGTGTTTTTACTGATAACAATCTTGTTTATGAATTATTACGTTTTTTAAATGCGTCACTCTGTTACCAAATAGGAAAATCTGTAACAAAATGACTGCAATTGAATTGGCCACAATGTGAAATCATAGTAGTCACAAACCACAGTTGCAGTAGAGCACAGTACAGTAAAGAAAAGTATAGTATAGTTAAATACAGTACAGTTCAGTAGAGCACACATGAGTAGAGTACAGTATAATGTAATATACTCTACTGTACTCTATGGTACTTTTCTTCACTGTACTTTTCTTTACTGTACTGTGCTGTCCAAACACGTGAAACATAGACGTCTGATTGGTACAGATTTGGTCCGGTCCGGACCAACCAAATGTGGTCTTGCTTGGGGGCGGAGCTTATTAGAATAATAGCCAGTGAGTAGAATTATACCCGAACATGCAATGGAGGATATTACATTTTCTACCTTGGTGTACCTATTCAGGATACATCATCATGACGAGAATGACTTTCATATGCATTTCTTTTTAGTACAGCTCAAGGACCCATGATGTCATTCTGTTACCGTCATTCTGTTACCAGGATCGCTTACTGTAGTTCAATACCCAAAATACATTTTTCAAACTCAAGATATCATTGCTGACACCCCATTATTTCTGCAGACATCTTTTAATCTTAATTCGTAGTAGATATTTAACATAGTTTTTGGAAAACGTGGTCACATAAAAAACTGAGGGAGATTTTACTGTAATTCTGTTACCAAAAGTTGCATCTGCACTGTTCCTAATGTAAATGTGTTTTAGTAAAATTGTCTGTGGCAATTGTTAAAAGTAGACTTCTGCATATACACAGAATATACCAAACATTAGGAACACCTTCCTAATATTGAGTTACACCCCCCCCTTTTGCCCTCAGAACAGCCTCAAATCGTCGGGGCATGGACTCTACAAGGTGTCGAAAGTGTTCCACAGGGATGCTAGCCCATGTTGACTCCAATGCTACCCACAGTTGTGTCAAGTTGGCTGGATGTCCTTTGGGTGGTGGACCATTCTTGATACACACGGGAAACTGAGCTTGAAAAACCCAGCAGTGTTGCAGTTCTTGACACAAACCGATGCGTCTGGCACCTACTACCATACCCTGTACAAAGGCACAAATCTTTTGTCTTGCCCATTCACCCTCTGAATGGCACACATACACAATCAATGTCTCAAGGCTTAGAAATCCTTCTTTAACCGGTCTCCTCCCCCTCATCGACAATGTTTGAAGTGGATTTAACAAGTCACATCAATAAGGGATCATAGCCTTCACTTGGATTCACCTGGTCAGTCCATGTCATGGAAAGAGCAGTGTACATATGGTTTCTGATGGTTTTTGCTTGGCATACATTCTAAAGTGAAAAAATGAGTCTCAGCGTCACTGTTACAGTGGAATTGCCCATAGACCCAGAAGGCATGCTTTGACCGCGTTACTGTCAGAACGTGGAGGACACAAGGCAACAGCAGGTAGCCTATATCATACCCAAAAGCGTCCGGGCTCCAGAAAGACATGAAGCCCAACATTCTAAAATTGTAAATGTCGAAATCCAAATAAAGACATTTCTGACTTAATCTTTGGTCTCACAACAACTTCCCTCCACCTCACACAGCAAGAGATAAATGGTGCATTTGGATGCTGTCGGAAATTCGGAGGTACGAGTGTGACAAGTGAGACAACTGAGGGACCTCCGAGCGAGTTGGTAGGGGAAAGGGAATGGTTTGGGATTCAGCAATAACCAGTTCACTACCTGCTTAAAAATTGAGAAAGCCCTCATGCTAAAACAAGCTTTGTGTCAAGTACGCCCTCTATCCAACTCTATGTGCCACAATGATGAAACCAGAGTTTACGAATTGTAGCGTTCCATCATTAGCTGTGTTTCCATGAACTTGTTCAATAATTTTCTGTTGCAATTTCAAAAGTTTGTATAGAAAATAGATGCAACAATTGCCTACTGCGGTGCGTTTCCATTTAACTGTCTTGTATGGATAAAACAGCTGGATGTAATGAGTCACACCAACAACAACAACAACAAAAAACTTGCGCAAAAACCTATTGTCAAATAAAAATGAAGTGGTTGAAGTGTTTCCATTACCCATTTAGGCAAATTGCACATTAATAAATTGGCGACAGCCTGTATGCCCTCCCACCTATCGGTTTCATGTCACAGGTCGCCAGCGAAAATCAGCATGGATAGAATGCAAGGACTGACAAATATTTGCCATAATTCTCATGTGCCGATGTATCACCACGGTCCGTGCCATGGTGAAATTTGCACTCCTCTAGATCTGAAATAATTGGATGGTGAAACTTGCATCCAGCCAACCAGTAAAGCAAGGCGAATCAATTCAGGCATTCTTGAAAGTCGGGACAATCCTTGTCTTGCAAATTATATATATTTTCAAATGTAACAATGTTTCTTTGCAAGGAGTAGGTATATAATTAAAATAGCGGCACCCTACCCTATGGGCAGTAAATCATTGGATCTGATTAATTTGATTCAATGCAATTCAATCTTTGATGACTGCAACTATAGAAATAACATTTATGAGCCATTGTCAACTTTCCATCTGGTTATTTTGCTCCCAGCTCACTGTCAACCTGTTTACATATAGGCTATGGATTTCATACAGAAACATAATTTGTTTGCAAATGCAACTGGGGCCATTACATCACGTGCCCTGCATACCTTTAAAATGATTCGGCACTCATAATTTATTCGAAAAACACAGTTTCCAACAGCTGCATGCCTTCCTCCCTCCCTCTCCATTCATATGTGGTTGTTTGTGTCTCAATGTACATTGTATGTTCCCATCTCTCTTCCTCAATTTCACCATCACATGCATATCAAATGATTGTCCTAAATAAACAACCTATTTTCATCCTGAAAAAAAACAATACAAAATCATGGTAGCTTGTTGGGTGTCCAAAATAATAACCCACATATATGCACCTTTTGTGCAAGCTTGATATTCATCACAGCCAACAGTACCTCTACTTAAGGTCTGACTGTGTGGGGTCCGCATTTGTGTGTGTGTATATACACACACAACCGGCACAGCTGGTGTCAAAGTTCAGGTTAGAAGACTGGAGCGATATTGCCCCATGGGAGCGTCTTTCAGAGGTTTACCCAAGCAGGAAGTGAAGGAACCCCTCTGTCTGTCTGTCTATTAGGTGTCAAAGTCCAATGAGCACTCCATATTCACATGGAAATGAAGGGGTGAGGGGCTGCACCCACTGGAATACCATTTTTTTGGGGGGGTTGGGGGGGGCACTAGACTCAATTCCCGTAAAGGAGTGGGGGGGGTAAATCACCACTATATACCTAGGGAGAAAGAGTGGCGGGAGGTTTGAGGGCTGGCTGACCCTGCTATTGCTGTTTTTAACTACTAGTCTAGGATACTCATTTTCAACCTGTCAGAATACGTAGTATGGCTTTCTTCGTGGATAGAGAGCGAGTGCTTTGGATTGCCTCGTGGTTGCTAGATATTTCTCCCATATAGACCACCGCCCTGTTAAATGCGTGGGTTGCTAAGCAACCACATGTTGCCTACTCTGAACTTGCATGGGCCTCTCTGATCATAAGGACAATTGTTGAACAACAAAATGACGTCCCTTTTAAATCCAGCATGTGTGACCATATCTCCTCTAGGCTATAGCATCTTGTTCCCAGTGTTGTACCTGAAAGCAGTTATGGATTGGAGTGGGAAGGGTTGCTGGTGAATGTAGCATGTTCCTTGGGAAGGACACCAACAGGGCCATAACAGATAGGCAAAAGGTTTGAAACACTCAGTGCAAATCACATTATCAACCCCTCGGCAACATCAATGCATGCTTTCCAGTCTTCTTTTACTGTGGCCACTTATACAATTACAAGTGCTTGAGGTTCAAAGGTTGTTAAAAGATTATTTGATGTTTAAGTTAATCTTATCTTAAAGTGCTCATTAAGGGGTCCTAGTCTCAACATCCACAACTGATAGCCGATGATAGTGAGATCATTAACCCATAAGAGTCTAAGCCCTGTATAAGCTGGGGGAGGGGGTTCTACTAAGCTACAGTACGTGTTTGTGAGAGTCTCACCTTCCCATAGAGGGGTCATAATAGTTTTTGTAGGCCAAACCGTTCGGACACTACAGACGATTTTGTGAGAAGACCAATTTTCGGGATGTCTCATGGTCTGACAAACACCGCTTTAGCTCTGTCACCTTTCACCACAGATGTGTAAGTGCGACATAAGCGGATGCGGTGGATTGAGACGCAGCCAATGCAAAAAAACAGATCTCTCCAGCTTAAACTGTGGATTTTTATGGGGATTTTTTATTATGCTAATTAGATAACAGTGGGAGCGGGACCTTTTAACAGGTTAACATTCACAAGGCCGCAGGGCCAGATGGATTACCAGGACGCATACTCAGAGTATGCGCTGACCAGCTGGTAAGTGTCTTCACTGACATTTTCAACCTGTCCCTGACTGGTTGAAAATTATAGTCCCTGTGCCCAAGAACGCCATGGTAACCTGTCTAAATGACTATCGCCCCGTAGCTCATCTGTAGCCATGAAATGCTTGTAAAGGCTGGTCATGGCTCACATCAACGCCATCATCCCAGACACCCTGGACCCACTCCAATTCGCATACGGCCCCTCAGTAGTGCCTGCTTAGTCCTCTCCTGTACTCCCTGTTCACCCACGACTGCATGGCCATGCACAACAACTACATCATTAAGTTTGCTGATGACACGACGGTGGTAGGCCTGATCACTGACGACGATGAGACAGCCTATAGGGAGGAGGTCAGAGACCTGGCAGTGTGGGAGAGGACAACAACCTCTCCCTCAACGTCAGCAAGACAAAGGAGCTGATCGTGGATTACAGGAAATCTGATTGTGGACTATCTGCACCATTGAGAGCATCTTGACTGGCCGCATCACCGCTTGGTATGGCAACTGCTTGGCATCTGACCGCAAGGCACTACAGTGGGTAGTGCGTACGGCCGAACTCTCTGCCACCCAGGAACTCTATACCAGGCGATGTCAGAGGAAGGCCCTAAAAATGGTCAAAGCCACCCAAGTCACAGACTGTTCTCTCTGCTACCGTACGGAAAGCGGTACCGATGCACCAAGTCTGAACCAACAGGACCCTGATCAGCTTCTACCCACAAGCCATAAGACTGCCAAATAGTTAGTTAAATAGTTCACCAAATAGCTACCCGGACTATCTGCACTGACCCTTTTTGCACTAACTTTTTGACTCCTCACATACGCTGATGTTACTGTTTACTATCTGTCAGTTTTATTCCTAGTTCTTTGTACATACTCTACGTGGCCATAAGTATGTGGACACATGCTTGTCGAACATGTCATTCCAAAATCATGGGCATTAATTTGGAGTTGGTCCCCCCTTTGCTGCTATAACAGCCTCCACTCTTCTGGGAAGGCTTTAAACTAGATGTTGGAACATTGCTGTGGGGACTTGCTTCCATTCAGCTACAAGAGCATTAGTGAGGTCTGGCACTGATGTTGGGCGATTAGGCCTGGCTCGCAGTCAACGTTCCAATTCATCCCAATGGTATTCGATGGGGTTGAGGTCAGGGCTCTGTGCAGGCCAGTCAAGTTCTTCCACACCAATCTAGACAAACCATTTCTGTATGGACCTTGCTTTGTGCATGGAGGCATTGTCATGCTGAAACAGGAAAGAGCCTTCCCCAAACTGTTGCCACAAAGTTTGAAGCACAGAATCGTCTAGAATGTCATTGTATGCTGTCCCGTTAAGATTTCCCTTCATTGGAACTAAGGGGCCTAGCCCGAACCATGAAAAAACTGCCCCAGAGCTTTATTCCTCCTCCACCAAACTTTACAGTTGGCCCTATGCATTGGGGCAGGTAGCGTTCTCCTGCCATCCTCCAAACCCAGATTAGTCCGTTGGACTGCCAGATGGTGAAGCGTGATTCATAACTCCAGAGAACGCGTTTCCACTGCTCCAGAATCCAATGGCGGCGAGCTTTACACCACTCCAGCCAACGCTTGGCATTGTGCATGGTGATCTTAGGCTTGTGAGCGGTGTTCAGCCATGTAAACCCATTTCATGAAGCTCCCAAACGAACAGTTATTGTGCAGACATTGCTTCCAGAGGCAGTTTGGAACTCGGTAGGGAGTGTTGCAACCGAGGACAGACGATTTTTACACGCTTCAGCACTCGGCAGTCCTGTTCTGTGAGCTTGTGTGGCCTATCACTTTGCGTCTGAGCCATTGTTTCTCCTAGATGTTTCCACTTCACAATAACAGCACTTACAGTTGACCGGGGAAGCTCTAGCAGGGCAGAAATGTGACGAACTGACTTGATGGAAAGGTAGCATCCTATGACGGTGCCACGTTGAAAGTCACTGAGCTCTTCAGTACGGGCCATTCTTCTGCCAAAGTCTGTCTATGGCTGTGTGCTCGGATTTATACACCTTTCAGCAACGGGTTTGGCTGAAATAGCTAAATACGAGCATTTGAAGGGCTGTCCACACGCAACACTACATGAACAAAAATATCTAACTCAATTACCTCGTACCCCTGCACATCGACACAGTACCGGTACCTCTTGTATATAGCGAAGTTATCTTTACTCATTGCGTTACTACTTGTTTAACTTTTTCTACTATTTCTCTATTTTCTTTCTCACTAAGCATTTAACTGCTAGTCCACACCTGTTGTTTACGAAGCATGTGAGGAATACAATTTTTAAAAATTTCATTTGAAATTTCATTTGATCATGCAGCCCCAAATTAGTTTGAGACATGAAATACTAGACAGTAACTGTTGCGTGTGAGCACCTGTTGTCCCACTGTTGTAGAGCCTAATCACTACACTACCCCTTTCTCTCGCTTCATTCATGTCATTGTCTGTCCCGTTTGTGATAGGCTGATCCCCGCCACACACACACACACACACACACACACACGCCAGATACTATCCCGGGTTCAAGTTTCAAGTTTTAATCAAGGCACATTAGAGTAGAGGTAGCGCGTTCGGGCTGGCCCTGTGGGAGGACTCTCCGCTGTGGCCCCGGGCGGCTAACCTTGACGTTTGAACTTCAATCGGACTGACAATGAAACGCCACGGTTCAATATCAAAATATGTTTTAATTATCAAATAAAAACACTAGTGCAGCATTTTACTTTGAAAGTCGTTTGGAAAAAAACGAAATTATATAACTTTGAGAAGAACCACAAACATACCTGACCCATATTCTTATAGCCATATTTGCCCGCTATCCGATCAGCGATGTCGGGTCCACCGTTTATCCGTACAGCCCAATGGTTGCTGTAAATCCGAGCTTTGCACGGGGCAGACGTAAAACCAAGCAAGAGCGCCAGGATGCACATCAAGACTATTCTCAAAGCGGCGTTCCAAACCATCTTCCTCTACTTTTCCCCCGAGCCTCCCGTGTCTCCCTCCGCCGACTAGGCAAACAATCAAACTTCTCTTCTCGCCGCAGGCAGAGCAAGCAAGATTATCGTATAACTGTTCGCGCCACATAGACTACACGCAATGAAAGAAAAAAACGGAAACCGAAAATGCCTCAAAAGCCCGTTAGACGGTCTTGTTCTGTGTTCTCCGCGTGCATGGAGAGTTCTAAGTTTGCGTTTGTCTGAGTACTTCTCCTTCGCAACAGTGGGGGTAGTCTGTCTGAATACAGTGCTCTGGGTTAATTTCTTTCCCCCAGAACTCGGATGTTTGTTCTCAATCTCTCTTTAAAGTGGCGAAAAAACTAGCGACACTGAAGAGCAGAAACTAATGCTGCGTTCGTAACCAAGTGGGAGATGGAAATTTACCAATTGAATTCGGAAATACCAGTTGGATGCCTTCATGTACTTTGAACTCGTTGAGAAACGCCAATAGGCTAATGGGCCAACAAGCTGTGTAAACCATAAACTAAAAGTTCAGCTATCATGCTTATAAACACATTATATAGTTCAAAAACCATATTAATAGATTGCTTTTTAGAAATAATGTTTTGTTACATTAACTGCCGAAAATGCTGTTATGGTGGCCATTTCCTTAGTGGGTGACGTCAGAGGTCAGCATGTGGGAGTAGTCGGAGCTCAGGGATAATAGAAGAGTTTCCCACTAGTAATTACCAATTGGAGGGCCGTTGAAATGGATGTTTCCCAGTCATATGTTGTAAAATCCCACTTTCCACTTGGTTACAAATGCAGCATAACCCTCGGGGCTACCAGCGCTCTGCTGGGTCTTAAAGGCACACCAAATTTTATCTCAAGCTGGTCTCTCTGATACTGTATCTAATTTATGACTGAGAGACAGTGTTAGCCCGTTTGAATTGGCCTACTATAGGCTATTGTTATGTTCTAAATGTTTGATATAACAGAATATTGCAGGCTGAGTTAATGTGATTTGGAACAACGTGCCAGACTTTGTTACTTTGTAGGCCTAACTATTTAAATTGTTACAAATCATTTCCGTTAGCATTGCAACATAGTTGCACAAAACAGGGAAAACATTTTACGCACTGGACTGGGTTTATTAGGCCTATAGCCTAAAAGACAAGATGGAAATTGTGAAAATCCCTTGTGTAGATTGTTATCATGAAGATCCCAAGCCAGTAATAACTCATTATTGCCGCCACCTCTCTCATCAGTGTTCAGCTTCATTAAAGATGTCACGGTAGTAGGCTAATGGTGTCATTATTGAGGTTGGCGTTATTTGTCGGCCAATTTGAGGCCTATTGATTCATAGGTTCTTGTTTTCGTAGCAGTTGCTTGGAGTAACACCGCAGCATGCCAGGGACGGTGCACACAGAAAAACTCTGTTCCGCCTCAAACACAAGTAGCAAATCAGCATAATTGCTCTAATTGCGGCCAATTTCTTGGTGAATGGACCCCGCTGTCAAATCTAACAACAAGTGGGGGACAATAATATCTCACGGTCCTCCAAAATGAGATGAAAGGAACCAGAACACTCCATGACCGCGAGCATTCAGTGCAAGGACAGACTTGTAATTTAAAGCATTGAAAGGAGAAAAAACAGGCAATGATTTGAGAATGAAATCAACTACCCAGCTCACGAGCCCCACATTCACTGTGTGGCCTCACTGCTGGGGGGCCAAATCCAGCCCCCCTATTCGGGAATGAACCGAGTGAACCCCACAAAACATCTTTGTCGACACCATCTGAGAGAGCAGTAGCGAGTGACAACAAACATTGGCATTCCTGCGTACATTCCTGCTCAAGTTCATTGAAATGTTCAAGATCGAGCCTACATCCACCATTGAGACGCCACTATTAGCCTATTTTGAGCCATTGTGTGACACGGTACTAGTTGAGCTGGATAGAAACATCAAGTCTGAGGCAACAGAGTTATACCAGCCTATATAACCTAAATATATTATCTTCACATAAGGGGGGCTTGGTTCTTTAGTTGGGCCCCATTATTGGGTTTTCTCTGTCATGAAAAGGCCTCCTCAGTTTTATTCACCTGTACATGGAATATATTAAAGATATGGTTGAAGATTTTTTTTTAAGTGCCCCCTTAAAAATACAAAGCCAATCGTATTGCTATACAGGGGCTATCTATTGCACAACATATTAAACATTAGTCCTCCTACTACAACAGTATACAGGGCCAGAGTGATTCATTCCTGAGAAGCAGTAGCCTCGTACTACCATGATGATCTTGCAAGCTTACATTCTGTTTTGCTACAAGGATTCAGTGATTGATTGATGAAGTGAAACGAGAGTGCAGCATTAAGGCTGGTTGTGTATCAGGCTAGAGAAGCAGAGCCCTGCTGGAAACCAGAAGCATGAGTTCATTAACAAGTGGCTAAGGTTAATAAGTGTATAGGTTGTATGTTGGGAGCTTTTGGGAAAGAGCACAGTTAGAAAGATATGGCATATAGAAGCAAACCGGATGGACATCATGAAAATGATCAGAGAGGTTGAGAGTAGAAGAAGTTCAGGAGAAAAAACAAACAAAATATAATTATTGTAAAATTGACTGTGTCCATAAAATGTAGATAGTAAGTATAAGCTGGAAGTAGAGGCCTAAGCATTGTTGTTCCCTAATTTACCCCAAGTAGGGAAAGGGTGGCGGGGTTGGAAAGTAATAAAGGGGAGTATATATATAAAAAACATGGGGTATTGGAAGTGATGCAGACAATTAGATTGATGGAAGTTACAATCTATCTGCAATATTAAGCTGATCTACCCCCCCCAAGGTTATACACATTCATAATGATCAAGACAAATCAGGATGGAGATAGCCAGTCATGGCTTTTTAATAAGAAGGACTATTCAAACTGTCTGTCTCACGCTACCTCTCTCTCTATCCGGACCTTCCTTTCTTCTTTCCTCTTGCTTGCACCCTCCTTCCCCACTCTCTCTCTGGGTGGGCTTCCAGAAAGCGAGATTTTACTTTGACCTCTGACCCAAGAGCTGTGTAGACTTCTGCAGTTGAGCACAATGGCACCAGCCACTCACCCTCCCTCGTCCTGTCTCGTTTGGATCGGAATATGGAGCTCTATTCTGTGGGCCACAAGATTCTTCTTTGTTTTGTTGAAATATAATATATATGGATACATACAGTACTACTACCTTCTATCATGTAGCTCAGAGAACACTGTCTGCACCTACACATAATTAGGGTACTTGTATATGGTAAGACAGTTGTATGGGTCATTCCACGAAATGAGTGCCTTTGCGTCCCTTTAATATTTTAAGTAGAAATTGTGCACCAACATAGAATTTAAAAGCCTGTTATATTCAATGAAGTGCCCTTTAATATAGACCACATGGGCTGCGTTTACACAGGCAGCCCAATTCTGATAATCTTTTCACTAATTGGTCTTTTGACCAATCAGATCAGCTCTGAAAAAGAATTAATGTGAAAAGATCTGATTAGTCAAAAGCCCAATTAGTGTAAAAAAAGATCAGAATTTGGCTTCCCCTCATCTGCCGGCCACTGCAGAGATGGTTATCCTTCTGGAAGGTTCTCCCATCTACACAGAGGAACCCTGGAGCTCTGTCAGAGTGACCATCGGGTTCTTGATCACCTCCCTGACCAAGGCCCTTCTCCCCCGATTGCTCAGTTTGGCCGGGCGGCCAGCTCTAGGAAGCGGCTTGGTGGTTCCAAACTTCTTCCATTTAAGAATGATGGAGGCCACTGTGTTCTTGGGGACCTTCAATGCTGCAGAAATGTTTTGGTACCCTTCCCCAGATCTGTGCCTCGACACAATCCTGTCTCGGCGCTCCACGAACAGTTCCTTCGACCTCATGGCCTGGTTTTTGCCCTGACGTGCACTGTCAACTGTGGGACCTTACATATGTGTGCCTTTCCAAATCATGTCCAATCAATTGAATTTACCACAGATGGACTCCAATCTAGTTGTAGAAACATCTCAAGGATGACCAATGGAAACAGGATGCATCTGAGCTCAATTTCTAGTATCATAGCAAAGGGTCTGAATACTTATGTAAATAAGGTATTTCTGTTTTTTATTTTTAATAAATTAGCGAAAATGTCTAAAAACCTGTTTTCGCGTTGTCATTAAGGGGTATTGTGTGTAGATTGATGAGAAAAATTTTTTTGTATCCATTTTAGAATAAGGCTGTAACGTAACAAAATGTGGAAAAAGTCAAGGGGTCTGAATACTTTCCGAATGCACTGTATGTGTCCATTTCCCCTGTCACAAGGGGATTTATAGCTGATTTAAGATGAAATTATCAACCCTGCCACTGTCCTTGCTATCCGTGATCCTTGGGACGTCCCTACCCCATTGAAGTTGAAATTTAAAATGGTTAAGGTAAGGGTTAGTGATTAGGGGTTAGGGTGGGGACGTCCCAAAGATCCGGGATAGCACCAACCACCCTGTTAGAGTGCCTGTAACTGTATTTGGCACTTCATATATTTTTTAATTTAACCTCTTAAAATGAGGTGAAATCAAGTTATTTTCCACCAAGTTACACATCTCAAAAGGCACAGAATTGGTGGAATGACCCATGTACATTCCATAAGACATTAAGTTATATTCAATGGGTATATCCAACAGCAGGAAATCTTATGTGGCTTTAATAGATGTTACCGCAAAGGTAATGATGCTGTATCATATAGAAGCTCAGCTTTACCCTTATAATCAATGTAACAAATTAGCAGTAGCATTAGAATCAGCAAGTTCATGCTTCAATTTTGTTGAGCAATTTTAAGTTGACTATGGTGCATATCAGGTGGAAACTCCCTCTAGTCCTACCAATAATTACACCATTCTAATGCTTTATGACTAGAAGGGTTCAACTGCACATTTAAAAAATAAGGATATAAAATCAGGATCTGGCCTAAAACAGGCACCTAATAGAAGTCCTAACTCCAAGACTGCTTGCGCCCTCCAGTGGTGAACAACCACATTACAGAGAGGGTATTTGTTGATAGCCTGGGGTAGGATTCTGCTGTTAAACGCCTGTGCAGTGCACCACCTGTGTATTCTCATCATGAGTGGTGCTCCACAGACCTGTGTGTGCTTCCCTCTCATGCTGAGCCACCATATGGCATGGGAACAAATCACTAGCCGGAAACTACAGTAAGCCTGCAACAGCAGGAAATAATACAGTACCTTCGGAAAGTATTTACACCCCTTGACTTTTTCCACATTTTATTGTTACGGCCTGAATTTGAAATTGAGTAAATTTCGATGTTTTTGTCACTGGCCTACACACACACACACACACACACACACACACACACACACACACACACAATTCCCCATAACCTCAAAGTGGAATTATGTTTGTAATTTGTTTTCGTACAAATTAATACAAATGAAAAGACTGCCCATCTTACTCTTTTCTCTTTATTGGCCAGTCTGAGATATGGCTTTTTCTTTGCAACGCTGCCTAGAAGGTCAGCATCCCGGAGTCGCCTCTTCACTGTTGACGTTGAGACTGGTGTTTGCAGGTACTATTTAATGAAGCTGCCAGTTGAGGACCTATGAGGCGCCTGTTTCTCAAACTAGACACTCTAATGCATTTGTCCTCTTGCTCAGTTGTGCACCGGGGCCTCCCACTCCTCTTTCTATTCTGGTTAGAGCCAGTTTGCACTGTTCTGTGAAGGGAGTAGTACACAGCGTTGTACGAGATCTTCAGTTTCTTGGCAATTTCTCGCATGGAATAGCCTTAATTTCTCAGAACAAGAATAGACTGACGAGTTTCAGAAGAAAGTTAGTTGTTTCTGGCCATTTTGAGCCTGTAATCGAACCCACAATTGCTGATGCTTCAGATACTCAACTAGTCTCAAGACAGCCAGTTTTATTGCTTCTTTAATCAGCACAACAGTTTTCAGCTGTGCTAACATAATTGCAAAAGGGTTTTCTAATGATCAATTAGCCTTTTAAAATGATAAACTTGGATTAGCAAACACAATGTGCCATTGGAACACAGGACTGATGGTTGCGGATAATGGGCCTCTGTACGCCCGTGTAGATATTCCATATAAAATCAGCCGTTTCCAGCTACAATAGCCATTTACAACATTAACAATGTCTATACTGTATTTCTGATCAATTTGATGTTATTTTAATGGACAAAAAAATTACTTTTCTTTCAAAAACAAGGATAGTGTATTTAGCATGTTGTTATTGCAGGTGTGGCGAAATGCTTGTTCCTACTGTAGCTCCAACAGTTCAGTAATATCTAACAATACACACAAATCTAAAAGAATGGAATTAAGAAAAATATTAGGAAAAGCAATGTCAGAGTCTGGAGTATAAATATACAGTACCAGTCAAAGGTTTGGACACACCTACTCATTCAAGGGTTTTTCTTTATTTTTTACAATTTTCTGCATTGTAGAATAATAGTGAAGACATCAAAACTATGAATTAACAACAAATACCCACCATTTGCCTTGAGTACAGCTTTGCACATTATTGGCATTCTCTCAACCAGCTTCACTTGGAATGCTTTTCCAACAGTCTTGAAGGAGTTCCCACATATGCTGAGCACTTGTTGGCTGCTTTTTCTTCACTCTGCGGTCCAACTCATCCAAAACCATCTCAATTGGGTTGAGGTCGGGGGATTGTGGAGGCCAGGTCATCTGATGCAGCACTCCATCACTCTCCTTCTTGGTAAAATAGCCCTTACACAGCCTGGAGGTGTGTTGGGTCATTGTCCTGTTGAAAAACAAATGATAGTCCCACTAAGCCCAAACCAGATGGGATGGCATATCGCTGCAGAATGCTGTGGTAGCCATGCTGTTTAAGTGTGCCTTGAATAAATCACAGAGAATGTCACCAGCAAAGCACCCCCACACCATAACACCACCTCCTGCATGCTTTACATCCGTTCACCCACACCGCGTCTCACAAAGACATTGCTTGTGTTTCTTGGCCCAAGCAGATCTCTTCTTCTTATTGGTGTCCTTTAGTAGTGGTTCCTTTGCAGCAATTCGACCATGAAGGCCTGATTCATACAGTCCCCTCTGAACAGTTGATGTTGAGATGTGTTTGTGACTTGAACTCTGTGAAGCATTTATTTGGGCTGCAATTTATGAGACTGGTAACTCTAATGAACTTATCCTCTGCAGCAGAGGTAACTCTGGGTCTTCCTTTCCTGTGGCGGTCCTCATGAGAGCCAGTTTCATCATAGCGCTTGATGGTTTTTGTGACTGCACTTGAAGAAACGTTCAAAGTTCTTGAAATGTTCCGTATTGACTGACCTTCATGTCTTAAAGTAATGATGGACTATCGTTTCTCTTTGCATATTTGAGCTGTTCTTGCCATAATATGGACTTTTACCAAATAGGGATATCTTCTGTATACCCCCACTACCTTGTCACAACACAACTGATTGGCTCAAACGCATTAAGGAAATAAATTCCACAAATTAACTTAAGATGGCACACCTGTTAATTCAAATGCATTCCAGGTGACAACCTTATGAAGCTGGTTGAGAGAATGCCAAGAGTGTGCAAAGCTGTCATCAAGGCAAAGGGTGGCTATTTAAAGGATCTCAAATATAAAATATATTTTGATTTGTTTAATACTTTTTTGGTTACTACATGATTCCATATGTGTTATTCATAGTTTTGATGTCTTCACTATTATTCTACAATGTAGAAAATAGTAAAAATAAAGAAAAACCCTTGAATGAGTAGGTGTGTTCAAACTTTTGACTGGTACTGTATGCATACACAGTGCATTCGGAAAGTGTTCAGACCCCTTGACTTTTTCCAAATGTTATGTTACAGCCTTTTTATAAAATTGATTAAATTATTTTTCAATCTACACACAATACCCCATAATAACAAAGCGAAAACTGGTTTAGACATTTTAGCAAATGTATTTAAAAATAAATAAATAAAATACCTTATTTACATAAGTATTCATACCCTTTGCTATGAGACTCAAAATTGAGCTCAGGTGCATCCTGTTTCCATTGATCATCCTTGAGATGTTTCTACAACTTGATTGGTGTCCATCTGTGGTAAATTCAATTGATTGGACATGATTTGGAAAGGCACACACCTGTCTATATAAGGTCCCAAAGTTGACAGTGCATGTCAGAGCAAAAACCAAGCCATGAGGTCGAAGGAATTGTCCGTAGAGCTCCGAGACAGGATTGTGTAAAGGCACAGATCTGGGGAATGGTACCAAAAAATTTCTGCAGCATTGAAGTCCTCCAAGAACACAGTGGCCTCCATCATTCTTAAATGGAAGAAGTTTTGAACCACAAAGGCACCTGCATGATCATCAAGACTCTTGGAAGAACGTTCTATGGACAGATGATTCAAAAGTATAACTTTTTGGACGACATGGTTCCAGTAATGCGTGGCGAAAACCAAACTGCATTCCACAGTAAGAACATCACACCAAAGGTCAAGCATGGTGGTGGTGGTGTGATGGTCCCAAAAATATAAATGCAATGTAAAGTGTTGGTCCCATGTTTCATGAGCTGAAATAAAAGATCACAGAAATTTTCCATACGCACAAAAAGCTGATTTTCTCTCAAATTGTGTGCACAAATTTGTTTACATCCCTGTTAGTGAGCATTCCTCCTTTGCCAAGATAATCCATCTGCCTGACAGGTGTGGTATATCAAGAAGCTGATTAAACAGCATGATCATTACATACGTGCACCCTGTGCTGGGGACAATAAAAGGTCACTAAAATGTGTAGTTTTGTCACACAACAATGCCACAGATGTCCCATGTTGAGGGAGCGTGCAATTGGCATGCTGACTGCAGGAATGTTCACCAGAGTTGTTGCTAGACAATTTAAATGTAAGTTTCTCTACCATAAGCTGTTGTTTTAGAGAATTTAGCAGTAAATCCAACCGGCCTCACAACCGCAGACCACGTGTAACCATGCCAGCCCAGGACCTCCACATCCGGCTTCTTCACCTGTGGGATCGTCTGTGACCAGCCACCCGGACAGCTGATGAAACTGATGAGTATTTGTCTGTAAGAAAGCCCTTTTGTGGAGAAAAACTGGCTCCCCAATCAATTGACGGATTTCCTTCTATGAACTGTAACTCAGTACAATCGTTGAAATTGCTGCGTTTATATTTTTGTTCCGTATATATTGCGATTAGAGATCTTGCTAGGGTTTCTGAGGATGCGTATTGTGCATGTTTAGCCAATGTGAAATGAAATTACTGTCAAGTAAGCGGTGCGCTCGGCATTCTGCAAGTGACGTCTGTACTGGGTCGGTGGTATGGACGGTGCTTGAGTAAGGTGTTGTGCAGTATCTCTGGTCAGTTTGAGCGCTGGTCAGGACAGGGACAACATGACACAAACATACATATTTATGACAACATCCAAGACCACAGTCTGACTTCACAATAGTCCCTCACAGACTGAGAAATAACTTGCGCAAGACAAAGTTACTGCTCAGAACTTTTATTTAGAGGTAAACGATGGTTAAAATTACATTAAAACATAATATTTGAATGGGCAAGTCTTTGAGGGGGACCGATGCGGGGAGGGCACAGAGGCGGCCCCCCTCCGCAGAAACAGAAAACAGCAAATGGGGGGGAAAGAGACCTACAGCTACAAAATTGAAATTGAGTTTTAAAAGATGGTCAAAAGGAGTGGGATTAGCTGGGTCACTCAGAGTTGTGTATAAAAAAGGAGAAAAATGCAGTTTGTTAATGTGGAAACCCTCCATCTGAGACGTCCTCATTTCATCAGTGCTAAAGCGCTCTCCTTTTCCATTTCTCTATAGGAGTACAGATTATTTGTTGTAACGTCTTCCTGCAGTTTTGAAAAAGTAAACAAAAACGTCCTTCAAAAATAAAATGCAGCAACCACATTTCTTGTTCTACCATTACATAAACAGTATTTATATATATATATATATAAATACATACACAAATATCTTACATGTACAACCAATTTGAAAAGGGAAAAGAAAGAAAAAGGTATAAGGACTTTGGGGGCGAGGGGAGTTGGAGGGTTATGTTTGGGTAGTGTGTTTATGTTTAGCTTCACACACAGAGAGCCTTTAGGATGGGGGTAGGACAGAATCCCCTAGGTGCCCCCACAGTGCCCTTCAGTTGGCCCAGTAAGGGCTGCCATAGCTGGACTTGTTGCCCTGGTTCTTCTGCTGCATGCTGCTGGACTGGTTGCGCTGACCGGGTCCACCCTGCGGGGGCGGGGGGGGGGTTAGAGAGAGCACACACACCAGTCAATAGGCAGGTTTCCATTGACCCACGTTTATTAGACTAAAGCAATGTCGCAAAAATTTTTTTACTTGACATGTGTAATGGAAACGGCAGCTATAGGAGACATGTTCTAAAGATCGACATTTTAATCCGTCCGACTGGTGGATTTTTCTTTTGTGATGGAAACTGTTTTTGGAGTAAATTCTGATTGCCGAATAATTTTGAATGTGTGTGGGGCATCATGTAACTATAAAGCTCCATTGCACATTCAATTCTAAATGCCTACTGCTTGCTAAATCTATTTTTCAAATATAAAAATAATGTTTCTTTGCAGGACAAGGATTATCTTCACTTTCAAGAATGCCCGAAATGCGTCACCTTGCTTTTCTGTTTGGCTGGATGCAAGTTTCACCATCCAATAATTTCAGATCTAGGCTACAGAAGTGCACGTTTCACCATGGAGGCAGTCCGCAGTACAGCTCCCCATAAGTCCATGCATATGGTGTTTATTAACAGCAAGTGGAGAATATAAGTCTATGGTGTTTATTAACAACAGGTTGAAGGGGTGTTACCTGTCCGTCTTGGGCGAGGTGATGGTGCAGCATCTGGGAGTGGGGCTGCTGGTGGGCAGGCAGGATGTGGAGGAAGGGGGCTGGGGCGTAACCGGGGGCACCGCCGGGGTTCAGGGGGCCTGTGCCCCCCAGGGCAGACGGCAGGCTGAAGGGAGGGGGGGGTTCCCGTGTGGAAGCCCTGCTTATCAAAAGACTGGGGTGGGGTGGGGGGACAGAGGTTGGAGAGGACCATTATATTATGTCATGTCTGAGTATAATCCTTAAATGTATCCTTATTTATGTTTCAATCCTGTGGTAAGGAGGCTGTGTGCTCCTCGATCAGACAGCTTTGCTATTAACCACAATTAATCCAACTAGCCGTTTAAATTAAAATCTATTTGTTATTCTCAGACATGACTTAGCGGAAACTACTACACAGCAACAACTATACACCAAGTGTGGACTGACTCACCTGTGTCTTGCTGTACATTGAAGCACCCATTTCAGGCACCCCTCCACTGCTGCCCGAGCCGGACAAACCTGGAGCTGTGAGCGAGAGGACACAAACAACATGTCAGTTTGACCCTGTGATGCGGCACGGTGCCAGTAGGCAATGTTCAACATTTCTAGTGAGGGAGTTCACCATTTCAAGAGTTAGTGGTGAGTGAGGGAGTATTTCTCAGTAGTGAGGGAAGTGTTTCAGAACAGTAGTAGTATATCACGGCGGATAACAGTGAAGGGGGGCGGGGAGGGGGGGGTGCGTCCTGGGGCAGCCGAGTTCAATGAGTGTACCTTTCCCTGGGCCGCTGCCAGCTGATTTGGCCTGTGACTGGGCAGAGCCTCCGTACCCTCCCTTACTGTACTCCCCCGCGTGGCCCTGAGACAGGTCGTCAAAAGCTGAGAGAGGAATGGAAGAGGACCAGGAGGACCGAGTGAAGTGGAGGGGGAGAGTAAAAAAGACAGCAGAGGAGGAAGGGGGAGAAGAACCGAGAGAGAAGCAATAAGGTAACTGGCTAGAATAGCATGTGAACAGCGACTATATCCGGCAGAGGGGGACGGGACGGGAAGGGGGGACGGCATGCTCGCTAAGCAAGATCTCTCCCTCTCAGCCACGCACACAACAGACACACGGTCTGATTTCAGTTCATCCTCTTACACATACCTGTTCCATACGTGTGCTGGCCGTAGCTGGGCTGATGCTGTTGGTGGTACTGGCTGGAGGGGTTCCCCAGGCCCATGTTTGGCTGCTTGGCCGAGGCCGGAGGCACGAAGACGGTGGGGCCGTACTGGAAGGCGCTGGGCACCCCGGGCATGCCGGCGTAGTAGGGCAGGCCGGTGTAGCCGTAGCCCGGGGGCAGAGGGGGGTTGAGGAAGGCCTGGTTCTGGGTCGGTTGGCTCTGGCTCTGAGCCTGGGGGGGCTGTGAGGGGCCCTGTGAAAGGCTGGTGGGGGGAGCCGGGGATGACGAATCCCCTCGACCAAACTTGGTCGCTTCACCTAAACAAGAGAGAGGAGAGATGGTGATCGATATGAGAACAGGCAAATGCATAGGAGGGAATGTGAGAGAGCCAAATGGGTCTATGTTCCTGTGAATTTATCTAGAATTATTTGTTTTAAGTGGGTTTCTTATGTGCAGTATTTTCAACTTTTAGTTTATTTGAAAGCTAATCAAGTACTGAATACAAAGATCTAGTTTTCTATACCGAAAACATTAAAACTAGCCTACCTCTCCAATCAACTAGCTAATTGTTTGGATTTGAATACTAGCCACGCTTCTCTTATCTCCTGAACAGAAGGCAAGACCAAAGATTAAGAAATGGCAGCAACTTTCCTCCACTACAAGTATTCCTCAGAAATTGAATACTTTTTTTCAACAACCCTGTGCAAGGAGCTCAAGAACAGCCTTATGCAATACGGGATCTTATGGAAAACATGCAGACGGCGAGGACGACGAGGCGGTAGGAAACTGATCAGCAAATTAAAGTCTATTGTGTGCACTGGCGATGCGAGCAGTACAACATGCACAACGGAGTTGGACAATACATTTTACATGCCAGTTCTGCAGGCTGACCCGCAGGCTATTGATGTCACCCAATCCAGTCCATACAGAGCGCAAGAGCGCAATGGACCAACCAAAATGCAATGAATCCATTTCCACCAATGCCTCCACACGTTTTACGCTCCGCCTGGATACAAATACATTGAAAAGGCGTGCAGCCACGGCCGCGGTGGAGGCCTTGCTGTTTTATACAGAGACTGCTTTATTTTAAACCCACTGATTGTTGCTGGTTTTCAGTCTTTTTAGTGCCTTGCTTTTAAATGTAAACAACCAAAATCCGAATTAGTTTTCCCCCACAAAAGGGCTTTATTACAGACAGAAATACACCCCTCAGACGATCCCACAGGTGAAGAAGCTGGATGTGAAGGTCCTGGGCTGGCGTGGTTACATGTGGTGTGCGGTTGTGAGGCCAGTTGGATGTACTGCCAAATTCTCTGAAACGACGGAGGTGGCTTATGGTAGGGAAATAAACATTACATTCTCTGGCAACAGCTCTGTTGGACATTCCTGTAGTCAGCATGCCAATTGCATGCGCCCTCAAAACTTGAGACATCTGTGGCATTGTGTTGTGTGACAAAACTCTGCACATTTTAGAGTGGCCTTTTATCTTATAGTCCCCAGCACCTGTGTAATGATCATGCTGTTTAATCAGCTTCTTGATATGCCACACCTGTCAGGTGGATGGATTATCTTGACAATGGAGAAATGCTCACTAATAGGGATGTAAACAATTTTGTGCACAATTTGAGAGAAATACATTTTTTGTACGCAAGGACATTTCTGGGATCTTTTTATTTTATTTCAGCTCATGAAACATGGGCCCAAGACGTTACATGTTGCGTTTCTATTGATGTTCAATATATTAACCTCTATGCCCCACCCTCGCCAACATTGGAATTTTGGGAGACTAACATCCATGTTGACTCACCCAAGTGCTCTATGGTTGCTGACTTGCTGGATTGTCTAAACCTTGTGCAACATGTAAATGTTCACACCCACAACCGTGGACACACATTGGACCTCATTATCACTGGTGATGTCCCTGACTTGGATGTCATCGAGCTAGGCGTCTCTGACCGCTCCAACTCCTCTGCACCAACCAAAGAGCACCATTACATTCCTCAACCTGAGGAAACTCAATCCATTCTTCTTTCAGGAACACATCCAGCCCACCTTTGAGTCCGACTGCAATGAGCGGGCCCTTGATGACATGGTCAATCTGTATAACAGCACTCAGTTACACCCTGAACATTTTTGCCACTGAAAAAACATGTGAAGTAACATTCCAACGCTTGCCCCCTTGGTTCACTGACGAACTGCACAGAATGAAGACTCATGGCCGTAAGCTTGAGAGACATTGGAGCTAGGATGGCCTCACTGTCCACCTACTGGCCTATAAAGACCACCAGGCAAACTACTCTGCTGCCTTAAAAGCAGCACGATCAACCTTCTACTCTGCCACGATTGACAATAACAAAAAGGTAACCGCAGAACCCTGTTTTCTACATATAGTCGCCTTTTCAACCCTGCAAACTCATTCTCTCTCGCATTTGACCAGTGACATCGCTTCTAAGATTCTTTCAAGACAAAGATTGACACCAGCATGACAATCATGGCCTCTAAGACTGCCCCTCACGTCAACAACTTCACAGAATTCACATCCGCTGTGCAGTCAATGATCTCTAAAATGAAGGTCACCACTTGCTCCCTTGACCCTATCACTACATCCCTTCTCAAAACCTGCTCATCTAGCCTGCTTATGTTTATCACCACCCTGATCAACAAGTCCCTGCTGACTGGAGAAGTACCCTCAATATTCAAAAAACAGCTGCAGTCACCGCGACTGAAGAAACCCAACCTTGCCCAGGACATCCTATTCAACTACAGGCCCATCTCCAACCTCCCCTTCCTATCAAACGTACTGGAGAAAGTGGTTGCAAACCAGCTTTAATCGCATCTGTCATCTAATCAGTTGTACAAGGTTTTCCAGTCTGGCTTCCGACCCTTGCACAGCACCGAAACACAGGGGTTTAAAGCAACAACAAAAATCCAATGACAAACTTAAGTCTATCTCAGATCGATTGTCTGGGGCCAAGTTAACCTCCCCTTTCATGTAAGAAAGTCATAATCATCATGCTTTTAGGGAAAGAGGATAATTGTGTACAGTATTAAACAGAGTTTGACCAATTCCAGTCCCCTTGGTTAGGGGATCTGAGGTCCTCCCCCAGAATTGTTTTATGTAGGACTGAGAAGCTCCGTTCTGGCGACTTTTTAAAAGGACATTCTTCTCCAAAAATGATGATAATAAATTGATGCTGACACCATCTAAAATATAATTTCTACCTCCAGAAATGGGCACAATAACATACTTGTAAAAATGTTGTTAAAATAATTTGTACATATTGGACCATGTGCATATAGCCTATGCATGGTCTATATTATCAGATGTGCCATTAGCAATAAGCATTATCACCTGTAGCCCAACTGATGAAGCATAGTGGCTATAAAATGTACATAGGCTGAAGCATGGGGTTTGTCCACTTGCATTTACCCCATTGGACACAACATCCTGATTATTATTAATTATTATATACATTATTCATTATTATTCACTTTAAAATATTACAATGTATGTCATTGCCCTTTTAAGAGGACATTGCCCATTTAAGAGCTCTGTTGTGCAGCTGCACCTAAAAACCATGCTTGAAACTCTGGTCGTAAAATGATGCCACATGCGCAACTGAAGGAGTAAAGAAATAAACGTGGTAGCAATGTAAACCTGGGATCCCCTCTAACAAAACGAATTTCAAAAGTGTTTTCCCGTGATTGCGTTATGAATTGTTGTGAATTGGACTGCTAGTCAGAATATGTTTACCTCCTATGGCTCTCGCAACTTGAATGCGCCTCAAGGAATATTTAGCTCGGATAGAACACGCAACAAGCCGACTAGGTAAATAGGTAAACTATTCTACTATGAGGTTGTCGGATTATGTTTTAATAACATTACATGGCAAAAATAGTAGAACTGGAAAGTTACATCCTGAGCGATAAAGTACATGTTTTGAATGACTTTACCAGCAGCTACAGTAGGCTTCACACCACTGTCTGAGGTGAGCGCTGCTATATAATATTTAATTCCCTTCATCTGAACATCGGATTGTCATCAACAATCATGCATGTCAGTTCAGTGCACATTTATTTGGGAATATATTTAGTAGAACAGACATGCTTCTGTCTGTATTAGGCTAAGTCATCTCCAAACCACTACTGCCCACCAGAAGTAAATCAAGCTTTAATTCTACTGTTAGTCAGAGGAGATGGGAGATTCAGTCATTGAGATAGTCCACATATTAAGATTCAGCTATGTGCTTGTAACCATCATCATCTCCATATTATGGTGCACACACAAGATTTGGTTCTGGCCTCCGAGATGAGTGCTTTACCTGAGTATGGATTGGTGGCTAGCCCATCTCTGCCAGGCATCGTTGCCGTTGTACCAGGGAATGTGACTCCATAGTAGTCCTACAGAGAGATGGAGAAATACACCAGTTTAAACTAGAGACAGAAGGAGAGAAAACAGTAACATTACCAAATAAATCAGATTCAACACAGGAGATTCAGTCATTGAGGTAGTCCACATATTAGGATTCAGCTATGTGCTTGTAACCATCATGATCTCCATATTAAGACAGACACAATATTAAATCATTAACATTTATTTATGTCTGGGTCTACTAAAACTACATCTAAACCAGAGACCGTGCGAGAGTCCACCTGGGCAAACAGAAATGTGTGCTGCATTGCTCTTCATGGACGTAGTAAGTAAGTGCTGTTCCATGTGTGAAAGGTCGCTCACCATAGGCAGACGAGACTGCAGCATCTGCAGGTCCTCATATCCATAGATCTGCTTTAGAGCAGGACAAAAGAACACAGGTCAGTTGATACAGTTCAACTGAAATAGTCAAAATATTCAACCACAACTCACTAAGCAAGAACCACTGGTATGAAAGAGGAGAGTGAGAAAGAGAGATGGTTACCGGGTATGCAGGAAGCAGGCCTCCAGGGCCCATAATGTACTGATTGGCCAACAGAGGGGGCACTCCTTGGGCCAGGTTAGGGGGGGGTTTGCCTGTGGAACACAAGAAAGAGAGAGAAAGAGGAGTCAAAAACCACACTGGTCTATAATCAATGGTCAAATAAGCAGAGGCAGTAGGACAGCGTTTCCCAAACTCTGTCCTTGGGACCCCAAGGGGTGCACATTTTGTTTTTTCTAACACCACACAGCTGATTCAAAATGTTCAAAACTTGATGATTAGTTGATTATTATAAATCAGCTGTGTAGTGCTAGGGCAAAAACCAATACGTGCACCCCTTGGGGTCCCTAGGACCGAGTCTGGGAAACCCTGGAATAGGACCATTAAGTGACCGTAACAAACCTATGTGTGACGGCAGGGTTCTCCTGGACTCACCCGAGGTGGTGGTCAGCAGAGGTTGGGCGGTGCGCCCGGCGGCTGAGAGGGCGGCGTTGCCGGTCAGACCAAGCGCTCCGGGGCCGTGCATCATGCCATTGGAGCTGCTAACAGCGGCGTTGATCGAAGGGCCCGAGGAGGAGAAGGCGTGGAGACTGCTGCTCTCCTCACTGGTCATCTGTATGGTAGGGTGGAGGGAGAGAGTTAGCCTGACAGAACCTTAGCTTTATTGGTTGCCTTTTTCCTCTCCAGTGTCTCAGTGCTTATTTAAAGATCAGTCCCTCTGCGATCAACAACCAGACACACACCGTCTAGGACGTGTTTTACGTTAGCCCAAGAAGAAGAGGCTGTGCTTACCGTGAGGGAGGAGCTTGTAGAGAGGGCAGATCCTGACGAGTATGTACTGGTGACATGACTGGAGAGACAGCAGCAGAGAAACAGGTAATGTTACCAAATCATCTGATGCGTATTAACCCAATGAGTCCCACCGTAACTTGAGCGCGTTTTGGACTTCTAACCCCTTTAAACCCCCTAGAATCCCCCCCAAAAGCTGTCTGTTTAAGCTAGAGATATTGTTTTTGGCATTGGATGCATCTCAATCCACCACATCCTCCAATGTCGCACTGTGGCAGAAGAGCGGTGTTTGTCTGACCATGAGACATCCCGAAAATCATTCTCACAAAATCTGTAGTGTCAGAACGGTTTGGAATACAAACTACTATGACCCCTCTTTGGAAAGATGACTCTCACGAACACGATGTGTTCTCCGTTTTGCTCTACGACCCACACAAGCATCTTGGGACTCGTCTGAAGTCGGTACAGACGACCTGCCAACTTCTGTCTGTAGCGTCCGAACAGTTTGGGCTACACACTAATATGACCCCTCTGTGGAAAGGTGAGACTCTCACGAACAAGTCGGATTTTGCTCTAGGACGCCCACAGGCCCCACAAGACTCGTCTGAAGGTCCCCCGGTACCAGGTTTTTTTTTTTTTCATGAACAGAAGTATATATGGAGACTGTTTAGTACCAAAAAGAGGTTAAATACATGTTTTTTTTTTTTTAAATACATATGTTTCCTGATCTTTTTTTATATCTCAGACATAGGACAGACACTTCAGAACAAACTTCCTTTTGATTCTTTATTTTTTTGTTGGGGGGGGGAGACGGGACGGGACTATCTGTTCCATGTAGTGAATCTGTTATTTAATGAGTTTGTATGGGCTAGTAGTAGTAAGCCCAAACAAAAATGCTAATCCAATAATTTGTTAATATTTTCTTTGGTACTTCAAGAGTTCTTAAAATTCAAATAGCTAAATTATTGGTATGACCTTAAAGCAATTCCATATACAGTGGGGTAAAAAAGTATTTAGTCAGCCACCAATTGTGCATGTTCTCCCACTTAAAAAGATGAGAGAGGCCTGTAATTTTCATCATAGGTACACGTCAACTATGACAGACAAAATGAGAATTTTTTTTCCAGAAAATCACATTGTAGGATTTTTAATGAATTTATTTGCAAATTATGGTGGAAAATAAGTATTTGGTCAATAACAAAAGTTTCTCAATACTTTGTTATATACCCTTTGTTGGCAATGACACAGGTCAAACGTTTTCTGTAAGTCTTCACAAGGTTTTCACACACTGTTGCTGGTATTTTGGCCCATTCCTCCATGCAGATCTCCTCTAGAGCAGTGATGTTTTGGGGCTGTCGCTGGGCAACACGGACTTTCAACTCCCTCCAAAGATTTTCTATGGGGTTGAGATCTGGAGACTGGCTAGGCCACTCCAGGACCTTGAAATGCTTCTTACGAAGCCACTCCTTCGTTGCCCGGGCGGTGTGTTTGGGATCATTGTCATGCTGAAAGACCCAGCCACGTTTCATCTTCAATGCCCTTGCTGATGGAAGGAGGTTTTCACTCAAAATCTCACGATACATGGCCCCATTCATTCTTTCCTTTACACGGATCAGTCGTCCTGGTCCCTTTGCAGAAAAACAGCCCCAAAGCATGATGTTTCCACCCCCATGCTTCACAGTAGGTATGGTGTTCTTTGGATGCAACTCAGCATTCTTTGTCCTCCAAACACAACGAGTTGAGTTTTTACCAAAAAGTTCTATTTTGGTTTCATCTGACCATATGACATTCTCCCAATCCTCTTCTGGATCATCCAAATGCACTCTAGCAAACTTCAGACGGGCCTGGACATGTACTGGCTTAAGCAGGGGGACACGTCTGGCATTGCAGGATTTGAGTCCCTGGCGGCGTAGTGTGTTACTGATGGTAGGCTTTGTTACTTTGGTCCCAACTCTCTGCAGGTCATTCACTAGGTCCCCCCGTGTTGTTCTATGATTTTTGCTCACTGTTCTTGTGATCATTTTGACCCCACGGGGTGAGATCTTGCGTGGAGCCCCAGATCGAGGGAGATTATCAGTGGTCTTGTATGTCTTCCATTTCCTAATAATTGCTCCCACAGTTGATTTCTTCAAACCAAGCTGCTTACTTATTGCAGATTCAGTCTTCCCAGCCTGGTGCAGGTCTACAATTTTGTTTCTGGTGTCCTTTGACAGCTCTTTGGTCTTGGCCATAGTGGAGTTTGGAGTGTGACTGTTTGAGGTTGTGGACAGGTGTCTTTTATACTGATAACAAGTTCAAACAGGTGCCATTAATACAGGTAACGAGTGGAGGACAGAGGAGCCTCTTAAAGAATAAGTTACAGGTCTGTGAGAGCCAGAAATCTTGCTTGTTTGTAGGTGACCAAATGCTTATTTTCCACCATAATTTGCAAATAAATTAATAAAAAATCCTACAATGTGATTTTCTGGATTTTTTTTCCTCAATTTGTCTGTCATAGTTGACGTGTACCTATGATGAAAATTACAGGCCTCTCATCTTTTTAAGTGGGAGAACTTGCACAATTGGTGGCTGACTAAATACTTTTTTCCCCCACTGTAGCTTGGTAGGCTTAGACAGGGCTTAGTCTGTAGAGAGTTAAACACTGTGTTTGAGCTACACACTTTTGGGTTGTACCATTGGATTCGTCCATTTCTTCTGCATCCGTAGATACCATTAGTCTGTGTGATTAACATTTACATTTTAGTCATTTAGCAGACGCTCTTATCCAGAGCGACTTACAGTTAGTGAGTGCATACATTATTTTTTGTATTTTTCATACTGGCCCCCCGTGGGAATCGAACCCACAACCCTGGCGTTGCAAACGGGGGCTGAGCTAGAGCAGTGTTTGTAAGACAATGACAGATCCCAAAGGGGCCCGGGTCTTTTTTCCAAAAATGTCTGTAAAGTCCAAATGGTTTGAGCTAAGAACTATTAAAAGCCATCTATGAAAAGCTGAGACTTTCACGAACATGCACAGGTTTTGCTCTATGACCCTAACAAGCTATACAAGAGTCGTTAGAAGGTAAGGGGTTCTTCTAGATAGATCATGGTCCCCTGTAGCTCAGGGTTGTGGGTTCGTTTCCCACGGGGGGCCAGTATGAAAAATGTATGCACTCACTAACTGTAAGTCGCTCTGGATAAGAGCGTCTGCTAAATGACAAATGTGAAATGTAAATCATAGGAAATCCCAGGACATAGTGTATATAATACTGTGATAAGCTAACAGTTTCTATCACCAACGCCAAACCGTTGTCACTGACTAGTTGGATATTAATTTCCCAGTGAGCAAACAACTTCTGTACTTACAGCATTCATTTTTATCAGGTTTTTGCTTTGGTGGACTGTACTTTTCCAATTGACATTTGTCAATAAAACTCATGAAAGCAACTATTTATGTCAAATGGTGTGTTCTACTTGTAGCCCTGGTTGTCCTGAAAAGAAAATGGTAAAACACTTCATTGTGAGGCTAAATATAAGGGCTGGACATGCAGATAAATGAAAAGCCCATTTTTGCTGGGGTCTCGGGACTGATAGGGTTAAAAGGGTTTAACCAACCGATAATGACTTCAATTCTACTGAGTCAACATGGGAGATTCAGTCATTGAGGTAGTCCAAATATTAAGATTCAGCTATGTACCCCCTAAAAAATAAAGATTCCGCTATGTACTTGTAAACATAATTATCACCATTATCATGAGAATGACTGGGGGAGAGTGATGGGCTTACCTGCTGAGGGATGGCAGGGGGGCGGAGTGGGAGGGCGTGGGGGCCGGGGAGGGAACATGGTGGACGGGGCCACTTTCACTGCTCATGGGCGGCGACTCTGGCTTTTGGGTACGAGAGGCCAATGACGTTGCTGAGAAAGAAGAGGAGAGAGACGGACAGTTAAGCAAGCATGCTGGACTCGTTTTTTGTCTTAAACATCAACTAAGAACACCTTTTCCTTCAAAAGGGGTTTCTGTTTTGTCAACCACAAATTCTCCTGGGTACTTACAGTCCTGTGGGCCCTGTGTCCTCATGCCACAATAGCCATTCTGTGAAAGAAGACATTGACACTCAGTGGGCCATCTGATTTCACTAACAATGATACGTCCTGTATCAGTGGTCACAAGCCTTTTGAAAGGGTGTTCTTGGGCATATAGCGCTGTTACAGTAAAGCTCTAGTCATCTTAAAATCACGCTTAGGGTCTTCAAAATGTCCATTGACAATAGGAGATTCAGTCATTGAGGTATTCCACATAAGAATCAGATATGTGCTTGTAACCATCATTATCTCCATATTTACAAGTGACAGGAGGAGTAGTCTTAAATCGAGTCAGAGACAGTGTGTGTTGACCACACCTGAAAAGTGAAGTGTGGGTGACTCACGGTGAGAGGGGAGGAGGGGGCGTCTTTGCTCTGGGAGTAGCCTAGGTGCGAGGGCATGCTCCGCGGAGGGCCACTGTCCACTCTGCTAGCCGAGGGGTTGGAGGAGGGTGGGGCGGCGCAGGGGAGACCCAGGGAGGGAGAGGGCGTGGCACAGGGCAAGCCCAGAGACGGGGAGGGGAAACTGGGGTCCGACACCAGAGGCATGGATGGCGAGCTGCCCAGGGGCTCACTGCAACAGAGGGAAGAGTTAGTGTGAGACAAGTTCACCTTGGCCTCTACGCCCATACAACAGTGAGACTAATTATGCCAAAAATAAAAACACACCTGACAGATCCAGGTTTTGAGAACAAGCTACTCTGGGGCTGAGGTACGGCTGTGGAGGCCGGCTCCCTGGCAGGCTCAGCCTGGTGGCCCATGTCAGTCACACTGGGCTCCGAGCCAAAGTCCAGAGCCCCAAACTGCACGTTGAGACCAGACACGTCTGCCGAGCCTGGCATCTCCACAGCCGACGAGGGGATCTGAAGAGAGAAAGCAAGGGATGGATAAAGAAAGAGGGTGAGGGAAATTTACGCACGAAATCACATCAATGTACATCTGCTATTCACAGTGTGATTAATGATCACACTTTCAGACCCAATGTGTAAGAGCATGCAAAGTTACTCACTACTTGTAGATGTTTACAATTAGAGAAACAAACACTCCTTTTATGTACCCTCTAAGTGAGCATGCAGCCTCTATTTCCACACACACACATTTCCTAACCTTGGAGGGAGGTGGTACTCTGCGTCTCTGGGTCTTGATCTGCCTCTGTTGGGGTTCAGCCATGGGGGCCTGGTGGTCGAGAGCCAGCTTGACACCGGGGGAAGGCCCATCTCTGGGAGGCGGGGGCCCGGCGTCGTAGTGGCCGTGGCCTGGGGGAGTGGGGACCGAGGGGGGAAGAGACAGAGGCTCTGCCTTGGGCAGAGAGCTCTGCTGGGCCTGCTGCTGCCGCTGGGCCAGTTGGCTGAGGACAGCGGACGGCTCCGGCTGCATCTTCAGATCCACTGGAGAAGACAGAGACCGACAGAGGGGTTAACGGTGGTATTGGGAGTACAGTAAATACATGTATGAAGAATATTGTGCCAGGATGGCTGTTGGTCCCAATTGACTCCCTTATCCTTCCCCTTCAATGTTTGCTCCACCACCACTACACTGCTTACACCTATCCAGACTCGTCAGATCTGCAAACATTGAATGGGTTAGGACCCAGGGGATGGGACTAAGGAGTGAATAAGGACCAGCTATGTGTGGCAGCATTTACAATAGAACACTGACTTAAGGTTCTTGGTGTACCCTGATGCTTCTCCCCCCCACTGGGTCACCATTAGATCTCAATAGACTATTTAGATTTGGGGGGGGGGGGTAGAAAGAGATGTTGAACAGAGTGATAATGTGTTGGGGAAAGAATGCAATTTGAGGACGGAAGGAGATTCAGTCAGCGGTAGTCCACATGTTAAGTTTCAGCTATGTGCTTGTAACCATCATCTCCTCTTCGACAAGCCGATACAGACAAGCAATGACGTACCCACACTTGAAACTTGATTTCCGGGTGATAGTACCTGTGTGTGTCTTACATTGAGAGGTTGGAACTGGGCCATTCTCCACTCTTGGGGCCTTGAATTCGCTGGCGGAAATGGGGGAGGGGACTTCAACTGCAGGTGGACCGGATTCTTTGGCGACACAGCCATTGCCCGTGGTGACCAGCTGCTGATTGGGCCGCGGGGCGAGCCGGGGCCCGTTGAGCTGCTCTGGTATCCTGACCTCATCTTGGGCCGGCTTGGGCCCACTCAGAGCCCCAAAACCAGAGCCCAGGACTGAGGACTGACGTGGGGGCTGGGGGGGGGGAGAGAGTGAGAGTTGATAATGTGTCTGTCTGAAAGCATGTACGGATGTCTAAATTCACTTGAGAGCATATTACTAGTGTGCATGTATAAGCATTTAAGAATATGAATGTGTGTAACCATGTTATGGGCATGCGTGTGGCTGGCTGCCTCACCAGGGCGGCGTGGGCGTAGCTGTTGGCGGCGGCGCTGGCGTAGCTGTGTGTGGCAGTGCGAGTGCCATTGTGATGGGAGTTGGTGAACACCAGGCTATGGCCTCCCAGGCCCTCGACGGCAGGGGGCTCCATGCCACCCAGCTCCGCTTCCACAACGCCCGCCTTGGGCAGCAGCAAGGCCAAGCCCACACTACAGAGGGGGGATAAGAAAGTCAACCAGCAGAGTTTACAATGGGGCACTGAATGCAGAGTTTTGTGTTGTACCCTGATACTGCTTCTTTTTCCCAGCATTTATATCTATCTCAATGAGAAGTTGAGCAGAGTGAGAATGTAATGGAAAAATAATGTAGTTACAGGACGGAAGGAGATTCAGAGATTGAGGTAGTCCACATATTAGGATTCAGCTATGTGCTTGTAACCATCATTATCTCCATCATTTGAAATGCCGGTACAGAGAAACACTCGCATACCAACCCCAGCCAATGTAATTAGTGCTATCAGAGAGAGCCAACAGAGGTACTCGAGTATGTAATGGGTGTAAAGTGTGCTTTACTGTGTGAGAATTAGATTGGAGCCCTTACTTGTGTCCAGGTGTGATGTGGTTTGCAGGAGCAGAGGCAGTGAACACTTTGGTCTCAGACAGCTGTTGATAAAAACAGAAACATCAGGAAGAGAACCTTTGTTGTATGTCCCCACTGGAATATAAAGTCAAAAGTGGCAATCACTCACATCCTCATTCCAGTCTTCTGCAGCCCAGTCTTCTAAGTTGCCTCTCCATGTTCCTCCTACGAGGGTAGGGGACAGTAGGGGTATATAAGGTAAACACGTCTTCATGCCTACTCTGGCCAACAGAGCTCAGTCAGCACAATAAAAGCTGGGTTGTGTTCATTAGGACACCTCCTAGAGAAAACGTATCACAACGGAAAACGAAAAAAGGAGTTTCTTATTGGACAAAACTAACCTAGTCCCTTCCAGTTTGTCAGGTTTCTTCCCGGCGGTGCCTAATGAACACAGCCCAAGTTGAGGCCAAACGTCACAGCTCCAACTGTGGCCAGTGCTGCACCACCACTACTACTACACTTTAAAGCTCTAAAACATACAACTTGAAAAGGAGTGGGCCTACATTTCCCACCTCAGGGAAACCCATTTGGCCATCTAAAATCAACTGGCATGCTTGAAAGGTCTAACCTGTCCCATCTCCACCGTCGCTCCCCTCCGTTTCCCAGGTTTCCTGGCGAGACACGCCAGAGTTGGCATTGTAGTCAGCGGGGTTGAAGATTCTGAGGTGAAGAGAGGTTGTTTAGGGGTTCATCTATGTCTAATCATTATAGCCATTATTCTGCAATGCTACGATACAGTGAAACAGCCACCTACACACACACTAAAGACCTCCTGGATACTGGGCTGAACAGACATGAACAGAGGGAGAAAATGGGTGGCTCTCCTCATGTGTGGTTTTTCCCAACTCACCCCATCCCCTGAGAGGAGAACCGGTTCCCACCAGCTGCTCTTCCGCGACCCGCCAAACCTAAGGACACACACAGAAACACGTCTGACCTCTGCTGCAAGACACACAAACCTCTGTCTAATAATCACACGTGATGTTTGTGAGTTTTAAAAACAGACATACGTTTTCCGCACACACGTCTGATATCTGTTGCTTCAAACACACAAGCATAGGTTAGAGGGGGGCATGTTAATATGGGTGAGTTACACGTGTAGACTGCTAGAGAATTTTGAACAGACTGAAAGCCTAACATTACTTGCTTATCAGAAATGAGTGTCTAGACTTCAGCTTGACAACGGTGACACCATTTGACAGGCTTTAGATCAGTATTCGAGGGCTGGCTTAGCCTAGACAGTTTAAGTTAAGACATATGACAAATACATTTAGAGACTGCCATCACAGGCACTCCTGACCCCACCCTCACACTATGCACGTCTGTCTTTGACTGTCCCAACAAAAACAACCCCCCCTGGCTAGTCCCACCGCCCACCCGCTCCCTAGTAGCTGCAGGACACAGTACATTCCACACGTTGTATGGCACTTGTGGTAATTGCTGGGTGACACAAATAGACACATTGCCAACTAAAACTCTACACCCACCCCACTAGATGCCCAAATGCCCACTTTACATTCCATTTTGGGTACACAAGGGCACGGTAGAGTATAAAGGATGGGTTTAGCACAACTCTGATCAGGGAGGGTTATTGTGGAGGCTATTGTAGCAAACAGCATAGTAAAGTGGAATGTTATTGTGGGGCACACAGGGCTCTAAATTGCGACTATTTTGGTAGCATATGCTCCAAAATATTTTGCTGTACAACCTGCACCAGTGTGCAGAGAAAAGTAAATCACCCAGAATAATTGTTATGACTTCGCTGTACAGATAAAGTATCCTAGAGAAAGGTGCCGGTCATGGTTGCACCATTAACAATCAAAACAGATTGATTCTAGGCCAAACCGTTCAAAAGATTTGACCCAAATAACCAGTGCTACATTTCTTTCTTTCCATCACACATTGGCGGGCCACATTTATACATACATGTCGCGGGCAGTTCTAAAACTAGGTCTACTCGCAAGCCGTTAATTATTTGTTTACACCTTGTTCAGTTATCTAGCTAACAACCCGGTAACTTTTCCTAAACATTTAAGGGCACAGAAATAAAAGGGACAGCTTCTTCAGGAGATCAATGACCATAGCAACTAATGAATGAGACTGACTGATCTCTTGCATGTCGTCACAAACTTTTTTAAAGAGTGTGTACAATTTTCTATGTAATGCAAGGCTACAAACTGGTGAGGGCGCAGAAAAGTGTGACATTTTGCGCACGGAAACATGCTAGAACTGCGGCTATTTTCAGAATGAGGTCGTCACAAGCCCAACATTTTCACTAACAATGTGATACTAGGCCAAGTATCGCGATACAGAGTAGTATCGTGATACCACAGTGTCTCCCCCGTTCCCGTTTCCTATACATTCTGCATGTGTGCTGCACAAAAACTGCCCCTGACATTCACACATCTACTCAATACAACACATTGAATTTAACATCACACTTTTTACTGTATAATAGAAAAGGCTACCGCAGAAAATAGCTGATTTGCTCATAGGCCTACATGTGATTGGGCAGAATGAGGTAAGAAATATAAATGCATAAGGATCTGATTTTTCATTGTGGCAGTAAGGGGAAAACACACCAGGCCTATATGAAACCCTCTTTACAGTGAGGGAAAAAAGTATTTGATCCACTGCTGATTTTGTACGTTTGCCCACTGACAAAGAAATGATCAGTCTATAATTTTAATGGTAGGTTTATTTGAACAGTGAGAGACAGAATAACAACAAAATCCAGAAAAACGCATGTCAAAAATTTTATAAATTGATTTCCATTTTAATGAGGGAAATAAGTATTTGACCCCCTCTGCAAAACATGACTTAGTACTTGGTGGCAAAACCCTTGTTGGCAATCACAGAGGTCAGACGTTTCTTGTAGTTGCCCACCAGGTTTGCACACATCTCAGGAGGGATTTTGTCCCACTCCTCTTTGCAGATCTTCTCCAAGTCATTAAGGTTTCGAGGCTGACGTTTGGCAACTCGAACCTTCAGCTCCCTCCACAGATGTTCTATGGGATTAAGGTCTGGAGACTGGCTAGGCCACTCCAGGACCTTAATGTGCTTCTTCTTGAGCCACTCCTTTGTTGCTTTGGCCGTGTGTTTTGGGTCATGTTAATGCTGGAATACCCATCCACGACACATTTTCAATGCCCTGGCTGAGGGAAGGAGGTTCTCACCCAAGATTTGACGGTACATGGCCCCGTCCATCGTCCCTTTGATGCGGTGAAGTTGTCCTGTCCCCTTAGCAGAAAAACACCCCCAAAACATAATGTTTCCACCTCCATGTTTGACGTTGGAGATGGTGTTCTTGGGGTCATAGGCAGAATTCCTCCTCCTCCAAACATGGCGAGTTGAGTTGATGCCAAAAGAGCTTGATTTGGGTCTCATCTGACCACAACACTTTCACCCAGTTCTACTCTGAATCATTCAGATGTTCATTGGCAAACTTCAGACGGCCCTGTATATGTGCTTTCTTGAGCAGGGGGACCTTGCGGGCGCTGCAGGATTTCAGTCCTTCACGGCGTAGTGTGTTACCAATTGTTTTCTTGGTGACTATGGTCCCAGCTGCCTTGAGATCATTGACAAGATCCTCCCGTGTAGTTCTGGACTGATTCCTCACCGTTCTCATGATCATTGCAACTCCACGAGGTGAGATCTTGCATGGAGCACCAGGCCGAGGGAGATTGACAGTTCTTTTGTGTTTCTTCCATTTGCGAATAATCGCACCAACAGTTGTCACCACCTCACCAAGCTGCTTGGCGATGGTCTTGTAGCCCATTCCAGCCTTGTGTAGAGCCCTTTAAGAGTGTGCTCCTAATCTCAGCTCGTTACCTGTATAAAAGACACCTGGGAGCCAGAAATCTTTCTGATTGAGAGGGGGTCAAATACTTATTTCCCTCATTAAAATGTAAATCAATTTATAACATTTTTGACATGCGTTTTTCTGGATTTCTTTGTTGTTATTCTGTCTCTCACTGTTCAAATAAACCTACCATTAAAATTATAGACTGATCATTTCTTTGTCATTGGGCAAACATACAAAATCAGCAGGGGACCAAATACTTTTTTCCCCTCACTGTAGCTTACTTTTCAGATAACTTTACACAGCCTCCACACACCCATTCTCTCCCACACACATACACAACTCCTAAAAGCTGGCCATCAAAAATAATTTAAGGAACACCAGAAAAATATTGATTTCAAATTTGGCTTAGAAATACATTTAGGCATATGCATCCGACCTTGGTGTGTCCAAACTTTTGACTGGTACTGTACATACACACACACACAACACTACCAGTCAAAAGTTTGGACACCTACTCATTCAACGGTTTTTCTTTATTTTTGACTATTTTTTACATTGTAGAATAATAGTGAAGACATCAAAACTATGAAATAACACAAATGGAATCATGTAGTAACCAAAAAAGTGTTCACCAAAACGAAATATATTTTATATTAGAGATTCTTCAAAGTAGCCACCCTTTGCCTTGATGACAGCTTTGCACACTCTTGGCATTCTCTCAACCAGCTTCATGAGGTAGTCACCTGGAATGCATTTCAATTAACCGGTGTGACTTCTTAAAAGTGAATTTGTGGAATTTATTTCCTTCTTAAAGCATTTGAGCCAATCAGTTGTGTTGTGACAAGGTAGGGGGGGAATACAGAAGATGGCCTTTTACCAAATAGGGCTAAGTCCATATTATGGTAAGAATAGCTCAAATAAGCAAAGAGAAACGAGAGTCCATCATTACTTTAAAGACATGAAGGTCAGTCAATACGGAACATTTCAAGAACTTTGAACGTTTCTTCAAGTGCAGTCGCAAAAACCATCAAGCGCTATGATGAAACTGGCTCTCATGAGGACTGCCACAAGAACGGAAGACCTAGAGTTACCTCTGCTGCAGAGGATAAGTTCATTAGAGTTGCCAGCCTCAGAAATTGCAGCCCAAATAAATGCTTCACAGAGTTCAAGTAACAGACACATCTCAACATCAACTGTTCAGAGGAGACTGTGTGAATCAGGCCTTCATGCCAAATTGCTGCAAAGAAACCACTACTAAAGGACAGCAATGAGAAGATAACTAGCTTGGGCCAAGAAACACGAGCAATGGACATTAGACCGGTGGAATTTTGTCCTTTGGTCTGGAGTCCAAATTTTAGATTTTTGGTTCCAACCGCCGTGTGAAGGAAAAGCAGCCAACAAGTGCTCAGCATGTGGGAACTCCTTCAAGACGGTTGGAAAAGCATTCCAGGTGAAGCTGGTTGAGAGAATGCCAAGAGTGTGCAAAGCTGTCATCAAGGCAAAGGGTGGCTATTTGAAGAATCTCAAATATAAAATATATTTTGATTTGTTTAACACTTATTTGGTTACTACATGATTCCATATGTGTTACTTCATAGTTTTGATGTCTTCACTATTACTCTACAATGCAGAAAATAGTAAAAGAAAAACCCTTGAATGAGTAGGTGTTCTAAAACTTTTGACCGGTAGTATATATATTTTAATTTCTGGTGCTCCTAAATTGTATGTTGTGCTCCTAACTTTAAAGTTGGGAGCACCAGCGCATTTTATTTAAATTTTTTAGGGCCCTGGGGGCACAGTATGGAGTATGGAGGCTGCTCAGGGTGTGGCATGGTACAACAAAGCTTGGTGGGACGTGGTGGGGTATATTGATGGTAGTAACATAGTAGAAAGGGCAAACATACAACTGATTTCACGAGGTGCAGGCAGACGGTACAGAACACTTAGGAAAAATAATGTTTGTCACACTGTAAAGCTCCCGATGCAATGGATGTATCAAATAACCAACATTTAATGAAATCAATTGCATCAAAGCTATAGAATGTGGTTACATTATTTTCTTAGTACCAGTAACACTCACCTCTGCCAGCAACGCCCCTCCCCCTGCGACCACGGTCGGCCCCTCTATCTCCAGGACCCATTTCAAACACATTCTCCTCTGACCGCACTGAAAGATGAGGCAAAAAGAGAAACAACTACATACGTCAACACACTTGCAAAACACAAAGAGGGGATTTAACACATACACTGAGTTTACAAAGCATTAGGAACACCCCTTTCCATGACAAACTGACTTGGTGAAAGCTATGATCCTTTACTGATGTTACCTGTTAAATCCACTTCAAAAATCAGTGTAGATGAAGGGGAAGAGAGCTTAAAGACTGATTTTCAAGCCTCAAGACATTTGAGACATGGATTGTGTATGTGTGCCATTCAGAGGTTGAATGGGCAGACAAAATATTTAAGTGCCTTTGAACAGGGTATGGTAGTAGGTGCCAGGCGCACCGGTTTGAATGTGTCAAAAACTGCAACGCTGCTGGGTTTTTCAAGCTCAACAGTTTCCAGTGTGTATCAAGAATGGTCCACCATCTAAAGTACATCCAGCCAACTTGATAACTGTGGGAAGCATTGGAGTCAACATGGGCCAGCATCCCTGTGGAACGCTTTCAACACCTTGTAGAGCCCATGCCCTGACGAATTGAGGCTGTTCTGAGGGCAATAGGGTGTGCAACTCTTAGGAAGGTGTTCACATGTCTCCCCTCGGTGTCCCTAGGGCTGTGGCGGTCATGAAACTCTGTCAGCTATATGCTGACAGATGGCAAATGACTGCCGGTCTCAGTAATTGACCGTTAAAACAAACACGTTAAGCATCTCCAGCTTCCACGCATAGGCTAAATCCATACACTATAGGCTACATCTACATACCATCACATTAAATCCATTATTTACTTTAGGCAGGCCTTAAGAAACATTATGAAGTATTTTTCCCCCCAGAAGAACAGAATTTCATATTCTGAGTCAGCCTACTGTATGTTGCTGACCTTGCATCTAGGGTGTGGTCTAGTTAATTTATAGCAGACAAGATATGCATTATTTTAAGTATGATTTTATAGTTATATGACTATAAGTCAACATAAAGCTGACTAAAATAGAAAGGATATTTCTCAAAAGATTGCCATGGGAGTGCGCACATTGAGCGGCTATTCTGTGTGGTGTAAAAAGTGTATTTGAAACAGGTCCTATACGCTTAATTTATAATTATTTTGCAACTTTAGTTGTGATAAAGCGTAGAATGTCTTAGAAATCTAAATATGGGCTGCATGATGCGACTCAATAGATGATTTGAAAAAAGTCGCAAAGGCTTTCGCTCTGTTTCTTGCCTAGACCGCACACGCAGTCATTAGTCTCATTCACATGTGATAATATTCTTCTCACCCATCAGACTATTCTCAATTTAATATTGTCTTTACATATTATACTAAATAATATGTGTGTGTGAAATTGGTTTCCATTTAGAATGGGCCATTATCAGGGCATGCCAATCGTATGCACCAACATGGTAATAGCATATAGAAGTGTAAGCAAGCATTGAGGACGACTGAAGACAAGGAAAATAACGCTATAGAGGATGATTTGCAGAAGGACTAAGAATTGGTTTGAAAAAAAGGGGGCTTCCTCTGTCGTTTGGAACTGGTTTGGCTTTAAGACATCCCACCTCGACCAACAAACAGTACTGTGGAAGTTGTGTCGACGCATTGTGCTAGCCAAAAGGTGGAAACACCAGCAATCTTTTCCACCACCTGAAAACCCTGCGTGCGCGAATATGAAGAATCTACCAGAATGCATGCAACAAACCCCCAGAGCAAGTCCCAAGACATCTTCAAGCCAGAGACGCACTCAGCTATCACTCGAATAATCATTTGTTAGTGGTACTCCCTATGACAAGAAGAGCAAGAAGTGGAATGAGATAACGAGCGCAATTACGTATCACATAGCAAAAGACATGGAACCAATTCAAACTGTGGAGACAGAATGTTTCAGAAAGTTGATTCGAACTCTAGACCCAAGACACGAGATCCTGAGCCGTAAATACTTCAGCAAAACATGTCTGCCAGAACTCTACACAGAATGTTGGGACAGAGATGCCAACGAAATCCGTAACGCTGCATTCTTCTCTACCACTGCCAACTTATGGTCAAGCCTGACCACAGAGCCATACATTAGCCTTACGGTTCATTACATTGACGACAACTGGAAGCTGCAAAGCAAATGCCTTCAGACCTCTCATTTCCCAGACGACCACACCAGAGAATAATTGCAGCTGGGCTGAGGGAGGCACTTTCATCCTGGGGCTTGAAAGAGTTGTGTCAAGTATGTATGACTACCGACAGCGGATCAAACATGGTCAAAGCACTGGAGCTGAACAAATGGACAAGACTAGGGTGTTTCAGACACAGGCTACACATAGCATTTGGTAAGTTTCAACGTCCAAAACACAGAGATAGGTAGAAAAATAGTGCAACTTAAAAACCACATAAAATGCAGAATAACTATTGTATTCCTTATCTCCTCTGTTTCAAGTTATAGCTGACTACACTGCCTGATCCTTCTTATTCGTTAAGCCGAATATATACAGCTCCGCAAATCTATAATATTTGTAAATGGGTGCAATATCCAAACATTATATGATCACATTGCTTTTATTTATAATTGATACATTAGCCTATGGTTTCAATATATGAATCTATCCTCTCTTTCAATAATAAATAGCCTACTCAATAAATTATCCTGTTTTCTAAAGCAACATAGCTCTCTTAAATCACAACAGTTGTATGTAAATCTATAGATGGATTACATTTGTAATCATGTCCAGTGTCCATGCTGTAAATTGTTGTAATTACAGCAGATGCAATGTTATTTCTATTGAATAATTGTGATTTATATGTAATTCCTTTTCACCTTTTTATTTTTCAGAGAGTAGTGTCCAAAACGAACCTCGGGTTTCCCAGACCACAGGAGTGTGCAAGAAAGTGGTCAGCACATTTTCCTATAGTTGGAAGAAGCAGAAGGCCCTGACAAGTGCACAGGATAAACTGAGCCTGCCCCTCCACAAGCTCATCACGGAATTCCCGACAAGGTGGGGATCTCGACTGCAGATAATGGAAAGAGTCCTGGAGCAGGAAAAGGCCATCACACAAGACCTAGCAGCAGACACAAAAACATGGCACCTTGCACCCTCCTGGAAAGACATTGAGGTCTTTGAATCTATCACGGTAGCACTTAAGCCCCTCCAGGATTTCACAGATGCCCTGTCAGGAGAGACATATGTGAGTGTGTCCTATCTGAAGCCGGTCCTCCATTTGTTCAAGACGGAGGTTCTGAAATCAAATGAGGGCGAAGCCAAACTGACCGGAGAGATTAAGATGAGGGTCCTCAATTACCTGAATGACAAATACACCGACCCTGAAACAGATGCGCTGCTCACCATGGCTACCTTTCTGGACCCAAGGTTCAAGACCACCTACATGACCACTGAGAAGCTGGTGGAGCTGCCTCCGAGACAGAAGGCCTGGTAGGGAACACAGCCGTGGGAGACTTCTCTCTTGAAGAGGACCAGAGTGAGAAAGAAGCTGCTACTGCTCCACAATCAGCAAAGAAGTCCAAGAAGAGCCTTGGGAGCTTCTTTAAGAAAACCAGTAGTGCACCTGCCTTCAGAACCCAGAGACAGGTCATCGAGCAAGAGCTGGACAGCTACACTCTGATAATGGCAGCAGACAGTGAGGCTGATCCTTTGGAGTGGTGGAGAGTTCACGCATCTAACTTCTCACAAGTGAGTTGTCTGACAAAGAAATACTTATGCATCCCTGCCACAAGTTAAAAGCAATATTTGGTCAATTATTAACTTTGAACTGCTAATAATATATATATATATATATTTTTATGTACAGTATATCATGATATTAAATCGCTATCGTCCGGACAGTGGAAAATATTGTGATATGAATTTTAGTTCATATTGTCCACCCCTAATTGCTACTTTAACATAGCAGATGGATTTTGGGTTCTAGAAATTTAATTGTTTGCATCATTTCTAATCCCCCTTATTTCACCCACAGCTGCCAATCCACCATCCATTCTTATCTTAACTCCAACCCTCCGATGTCCACAGTATAATACCATTTTGCTATTTCCTTTTGCAATACATCCTTCCATTTTATTGTGACGTTTTACGAGGGTCTTGAACCTCCCCATTTGTAACATTTCTACCAATATTACCCTAAAAACAAATACTGTACCCAAGAGCATTATGATATTTCCCATTGATATTTCCTATTTCCCATTTCCAGGTCCATCTGAACCCTAAAATGACATGGCCACCGTTCACTCTTCGTCGTTGCTGAAATTTACCCACTATGCCATTTACTGTCTGCAACTAAGTTATATCGCCATGTGATTTTTTAACTAATAATTTTAAGCCATTTATAGTTTAATTGGTGGCAGACAGACATTATTTAAGTAATTGCCTCTTCCAATTGTGGCAGAACCAAAATATGTTGGTTATAATTTTGTATTGAGCATACACTTAATTGCTTGTGTGACAATGTTACCATCCTCTCTTCAACTATATTCCCGCAATTGCAATCTGAAATGTTGCAATCACGTGCATTTCTCTCCCTCTCCTCTCGGAGCGCAGAGAGAGAGTGTGGTTTGGAGGATGGATGAGATTTCAGATAATAGCAGCAAGTCTATTAAAATAGAAAAATGTGGAACTTGAAATGGAATGTTATGGTTAATACACCTGCATTTTCAGAATGCAACACTTATTTTCTGTGTGACAAATGCTGGATTCTGTGTTTTGGGCCTCTGCAGATTATTCAAATTAAATCAAGTGTTTGATGTGATTTTCGATTGAATTTGCATTGATGTCAGAGTGATTAGAGGAACTAGAGAGCGTGAAGTACCAGGCCATTAGCGAATTTACTGCTGTTAGCAAGTTGGTTAGGCTACTAACACCCATCAGCCCCATTCCTTTACAGAGCACAGCTTTGGAGTAGTTACCGTGACTCAACGGTCACGTGGAATTTTACCGCGTTCATGGCTCGTGACCGCTGGTGTGGCGGTACTATGGTCACCGTAACAGCCCTAGGAGTCCCGCTCTCACCCTCTCGGCTGCGGCTGGTTCCACGGCCCCTCCTGTTGGGGCCCCCGCGGCCCCGGCTTGCCTCGCGATCCCTCTTGTCTCGGTTGTCCTTCATCTCAGAGGGTCCTCCCTCCTTCCCGGGGCCTCGTGCCTTTTTTCCAACCGTCTCCCAGGAGGTCTGAATGACAAAGAGACCTTATTGCAAACACGAATACACTTCACACTGAATAAGCAAACTTGAGAAATAGGTTGTAGATTTTGGTTATGAGAATCCGTTGAGTGCAAATTTGGGACTGACTAGTAAATGGGCTCCCTGCAATTGGTATCCATTTCTGGAGTTAATGAAATAGCTTGTTTTACTTCATAGTTTGTAAACAATGTAATTGTAAACAAACACTGTATAGAAGGGCTCTCCAAGCCTGTTCCTGGAGAGCTATCCCCGTGTAGGTTTTCGATCCAACCTCAGTTGTAACTAGTGGATTCAACTTATCAACCAGCCAATTATTAGAATCAGGTACACTAGATTAGGGTTGCAGCAAAAACCTACAGGACAGTAGCTCTCCAGGAACAGGGTTGGAGAGCTGTGCTGTATAGCCTGAAAACATGATTAGAACTATAATTTTGATCTCATGGATGGTCAGTACTAGCATCCATAACAGTCTATACATTTCAGAGTGATTACACTTCTCCAGCCCCATCACTCAGCCGTTTATCAAAACAGTAGCAGGGTGTTTGCTTTGTGGATGTTTGAACTGCAGATTGCCCCTTTAATGAGAGTTAGTGTCACTGGATGTGTATGCATGTCAGAGCGTGGATGCACGTGAGCCCCTGCGGTGAACCTCACTGTGTCAGAGGTGCTTTCCAGCAGGAAATTGATGGCTTTGTTGACATCCTCGTTGCAGTCATGGAGGGCCACCATACACTCATCTTGGGTCTTCCCAGTCACCTCAATCAGCTGTGGGAATACACACACACAATCAGCACTAGGCGGCAGGTAGTCTAGTGGTTAAGAGCATTGGACCAGTAACCGAAAGGTCGCTGGTTCAAATCCCTGAGCCAGCAATGTGGGAAAATCTGCCATTCTGCCCTTGAGCAAGGCAGTTAACCTCCAACAACAACTTCTCCCCGGGCGCAGAGGACGTCAATTAAGAGGGGTTGGGGCTAAATGCGGAAGACACATTTAGGTTGTGCAACTGACTAGGTATCCCCTTTTCCCAAGTAGACCATTTTTCTTAGCGTTTAAACTGCCATTTTAAAAAATGTATTATCATTTTCCCATTAAAACTAAGGAAAATGCATAAAATCCCACGTGAATTCACAATGCAGCTGTCGGCAACGGTTTGGGTCTTATGGTGAGTTCCTTTCAGATGATTAAGCATGGCACATGTACTACCATTACTGTACCCCAACTCCACCTCACAAAGTTTGCATTTCCTTCTCAAATTATTGACATACAGGACTTCACTGCTGTTGCTTGCCTTTCTCTGCCATTTTTCCAACTGTTAACAGCAATGACATTCTGGTTGAGACTCCCAGTGTAGACTCCATTTCTGAGTGTCAAGATTTGATTTTGTTCCTAAGATTCAGTATTTTTGGAACAGAGACCGATTAGTTGCCATACATCCAGTAACACAAACACTTGCATCTTTCATAGCAAACTAGTGAGGGGTGGAGTGAGAGGGGCACAGTATAGGCAGGTCGGCCACCAGGCAGGCAGTAAGAACCGTGCACTAGGCCCATCTATCAATAGCTGTATCTTGGAATTTCTTGGCTTGCAATGTCTTGCAACTTCAGTAAAGCAGGGCCTATCAATGAATAGGCTAGGATATTCTACATGCAACAGACCGAAGACTCTTTAGCGAAAAGAAAGAGCATGGGGTGTAATCATGAGTCCAAACAGTTTGGAACTAAAACGAGAGTTTCTATTGGACACTATAAGTCAGGTAGGTCCCTCCACGTAATGAATACGCCCCCAGACGAGCCAGCGCGAGGGAGAAGGCAGAAATATGTGCACCACGGTTCTGTCTTGGTAATCTGTATCTGGCAATGTCTTGCTTGCCTCGCAAATTCACCGAAGTAGCCTAAAGTTTGCCTCTTCCTCTGGTTTTACTTCAAATGAAACTTTCTCCAGGCCTTTATAGCCTATCGTGTACATAGACTATAACACAGAAAATAATATATTTTGTGATAACTGCACTGTGATTTTAATTTTGTGGAGAATTTATTTTCTTACGGTTAGGGATTTTTCTTAACGTTAAGGATCCCAATTTAATTTAAACGTTCACTGCCCTAATCAGCACGTGTGCACATAAAACAACTCAGTGGTACCGACACAAACACACTCACAAATACAAACAGACGTGTGTGGGGTGAGTGTGCATTGGTTCTGTACTTAAATCATATACACTGCTATACAAATGCCACATTTTTCACAACAACTTTCACACACTGTCCTCACCTGTTTGACCTTATCCTCAAAGTCTGCATCATTTTTGTCGTAGATCATCTGGGCAAGCCGAATCTGTTCTGCTGTGGCCTGCATTCAAAAAGAGTAGTTACACACAGGGGACCTCCATTGTTTGTATGTGTGGTAAGACTAAAAGGTGATCGGCACATTTTAAATATGTACCGGTGATGGTAAGAATAACATGAGAAAAGCTAATGCGTCCCCTGGATTTGGTATAACAAAGGCTAGGTGGGACATTAAGTCAAGTTGGCCAAGACGTGGAGTATATTGATGGATAGCTCTCGAAAACCCTTCTCCATAGGTATGGTTTTCTTGCGGTTACATTCACACACAGTTGGCTTCATGTGAACCACAATTCTGATGCTGTGTTTTAACATTTAGAAACATAAATAATCGTCGCTTTCAAAGCTGTTTTCGAAACATACGGTACAATGGCCCTTATTTCATATCCGCTCAAAATAATCTTTAAAATAAAAAATACACTTACTGTGGCAGTTTTGCACAGATCCACAAGCTGTGTGCCTCCAGTTGATGAACTACACTTCATCCCCGGTTACACTTACACACAGGTGTGTGGAGGACGCTAGATAGCAAATTAGCACAGGTGGCCGCCTGTCTTTCGTAAACAAGCGATGTAACATGGAGATATGGCCGTGTGGGAACACTAACCCTATAAAAATGCGTGTAGAAATTTAACCGATTAATTTTTTAAATATTTTCTAGCCGATATGAAAGATACATTCCTTATGTTTACAATACCGTACGCGATGTTTTAACATTCAGAACGCGCATTGGGGATCTTTAACAAAAAAAAGTACCCTACCAGAAGATACTATCGTCAATAGGCGCTAATGCAATTAGCATCTATGAATGGGTTAACTGATGAGTTGCACCAGTAACATAGTAGAAAAGGGGGGAAAATATACAACTGATTTGATGAGGTGCAGGCATACAGAACACGTAGAAAAAATAATGTATCTGCACACTGCAGAGCACCCGATCATCAAATAAAACATCTATTGCATCAGAGCTATAGAACGCGGCTACATTTTCTTAGTACCAGTAACACTCACCTCTGCCAGCAACCAAAATTACACTGTACAGTGTTGCGACTCTGAAATGGTGTATGAAACTCACCTGTATCTGTTTTTGTGGCTGTGTGGTTTGTGTTGTGGTGGGCAGCGCTCTGTCTCGAGTTCCTCGAGCTGGATTGCTGACCACTGAAGTCATCATATACAGTATATACAAAACAATGTATGTACAAAATAGAAAAATCTGAAACAGATGGGGGGGGGGGAACAGTCAGTCAAATGGACATCATAATCATTTCAACCTCAGACAGGACTGCTTGTACTGAGTCTTGCTTTTGTCTCAACTTTGCCTGTGCCATGTAAGACTATAACCCTGTCCATTGCCCTTCATGTTTAAATTTAGACATGCAGGCTGGGGGGGGCCTGTTCTGGTGTCAACTTACATCTCTCACGCACACAGTCAAAAACAGTCTCACAAACATAAATGTAATGGTCAAACAAGAACCACTCATACAATTGGCTAAGGTTAGAAAACCACAATACATTTTATTGAATTAAATAGCACCTATAAGTACTGGCAATTTGTAAGTGGCGAATATGGATTTGAAGGTTGTGCGTGTAGGTAGCGTTGAAAGTTATAGCTAGGCATTCAAACCACAGAGCGCCTAGTCCAACTCATGCGCAGCCATTTGGGATTGCCTAAAAAACTTGCGACGTGCCAAGGGTTCATGACGTGCCCGTGAAGTTACTAAAAACAACGTTAGCTAAATTAGGCCTCGCTAATAACGGAACGGCAAGCGGCTAGATGGCCTAGCTAGCCAACTAATTGACACATTTAAGTGTAATTCAGATAATCTCATGATAGTGCGTAGCTGGTTTGCTAGCTCTCGTCTCGCTAACAAAGCAGCTGCCATTGTTTGTTATTGTGACAGCTGTGTTCTCTAATCGGGGTGGGTACACAAATGAACAAACCAGTTTCGGATTCGATTAGCTACCAATAGGCTATGGTAGTTAGCTTAGCTGAGCGTCCTTATCGAGAAGAAGAAAGCTAACAAATCTTACAGTAATATAGTTATCTATTTCCAGGAATCAGTGCATCCCAAAATGAGCTTGGTTGTGCGCTTGATTATTTCGTTGATTCACATGTCAAGTCGATGACTAACGTTGACGTAGCTAGTTATAACGTTAACATGGACCAATAAATTATTCAAATGTCTAAAGTAAGCTTGAGCAAAGCACAAACTAATTGGCTGCCTCTAAACGTTAAATATCTAACTAGCTAAATGTTAACTAAATTACTGTAGTTAGCTAAATATTAATCCCATACCGTCCGTTGGATAGCTAGCTAAACATGCTACGGCAGATCACTTGGTTTGCGTTCACTGTCAGAGGCAAAAATAAACAATGTTGGACGGAGCTCTTTGTGTAAACGGCTAATATTAGCCAGTTAGCTAGTACCCCTAGCTAATGTTTTATAATAATGGTCGTTTTTTGATGAACAATCGCCCAGAAACGTTAGCTACTCCACACACGTCAACTAATAACATTAAATGAACTAATAACATGTAACTAGTACAGCTACTACAAATTGTACACAATACTACAATGTAACCCGCTAGAAAGAAGCGTGTGGACATGGCAAGGTAGCTAGTTACTTGACCCGTGAGTTATCTGGCTAGCATGCTAGTTAGCATACCCTTTTAGCATTTGAAAACGTTCGCACAATGCAATGTGCCATACGGCAGAGAGCTAGCTTCATCTGCATCTCGTCGCCACTTTAGCACTGAAGTGGCTAAGCTAACTGGCAACGTGAAATGATGGCTCGGTCTGTCTATTTTCGGAGTATCACTACAGTAAAGTGGATCAAACGTATACAACGACGGCCCGCACTGTATTTTTTCGTTTATGTCCATAATTATCATAACAAACATTTTTATTTCTTTACCTGCTAACACGCTTCACTCAGCCAGCAGCAGATGCCGTCACGTGACACACCGCGCCGTTGTTCAATCCTGTACGTGCTCGCTCCCTCCCCCTCCGGACACGCTGTTCTTCTTCTTCTTCAGTGGGGTTATCGGCAGTTGGCATCCAACGTTATGGTGCATTAACGCCACCTACTGTACTGGAGTGTTGGCCAGAGACAGGGAGAATCTAAATCCTACCTATCAGCCCCGTTGCTCTTAAAAAAGATACCGACATATTTGAGACTATATTTTATGACGTTCTTCTCAATATAATCTTTAAACAAATTTCCTGTATCCCCTTCTCCCTCATACTAGATCTCATCCTCTCTCTTTTCCTCTGATACTGCCCACACATAGCAATTAATGCTCCACGGTCTGTTTCCTGACAATAATCACACTTTCCTGTTGGATGCTTTCCTATCACATTTAATGTCTTATTCAACTGGCTGTGTCCCACCCTTAATCTTGTAAAAATAGCCTCCTCCCTTCTGTCCCTTCCTGTTGTCCTCGTTCCCCTCCACCCCCACATGGGCTTCTTCTTCTTCTTCTTCTTCTTCTTCTGTGGGTTTTATGGTGGCCTACAACCCCAAAAGGTGTATTGTCACCACCAACTGGACGGGTTGAAACCAAAACAAGGTAAAAAGAAAATCCATACGTGATTAGAAAACGAACTTAATCCACCCAAATAAAATAGTACATTGACAAAACAAAACTCCCACTTCTTCATCTCCCTTCTTTTTTAATTATTTAACTAGGCAAGTCAGTTAAGAACAAATTCTTATTTACAATGACGGCCAACACCTGCCAAACCCAGACAACGCTGGACCAATTGTGCGCTGCCCTATGGGACTCCCAATCACGTCCAGTTGTGATACAGCCTGGAATCGAACCAGGGGGTTTGTCTCAGTGATGTCTCAAGCACTGCGATGCAGTGCCTTAGACCGCTGCGCCACTCGGGAGCCCTAGGGCCTGAGAGGGTGGTACGGCTTGTGACAATATTCCATGTAAATCTTTCAGCCCCAGGAACCTCTCCACCACTTCCACAATGATTTCTATCTTTATCACCATAGCTATAAAGGCCACAAAGTCCACCTTCTTAACCTTTAAAATGTCAGGATCCTGCTGGTGAAAGACAACCCCTGCAGCCTGCAGTGAAGGCCTATTCACCAACATAGACTCTTCAAGTGCACCATTCAAACCCTCAGCCCTTTTTGGGACGTGCTGTTGATTAGTCAGTGGTTGGTTGGCCTCAGTGGCATTTGATTAGGCTGGCTCTGGTTGGTATTATGCCACCTACAAGGTGATGATTATGATGGCTCAAGGGAATCACATCTTCTGTTCATCCTTATCTACCAAAATGACCAATGAAATGATAGGTATTACAGTCTAAGATGTAGACATAGAGCGAAAAAAACAGAATGTGATTAAACTAAATGTATTTTGTGAGCTCAAACCCCAAATGTTAGTACAGAGTAATATTATTTCAACACCACTATCTTCTCTGGACACAAGTGAAGCAGTACATTTTAGATGATAATTTTAGTCATTTAGCAGGTGACTTACAATCAATGCATTCAACTAAGGTAGACCACACATGCATATACAGTGGGGAAAAAAAGTATTTAGTCAGCCACCAATTGTGCAAGTTCTCCCACTTAAGAAGATGAGAGAGGCCTGTAATTTTCATCATAGGTACACGTCAACTATGACAGACAAAATGAGAATTTTTTTTCCAGAAAATCACATTGTAGGATTTTTAATTAATTTATTGGCATATGATGGTGGAAAATAAGTATTTGGTCAATAACAAAAGTTTCTCAATACTTTGTTATATACCCTTTGTTGGCAATGACACAGGTCAAACGTTTTTTGTAAGTCTTCACAAGGTTTTCACACACTGTTGCTGGTATTTTGGCCCATTCCTCCATGCAGATCTCCTCTAGAGCAGTGATGTTTTGGGGCTGTCGCTGGGCAACACAGACTTTCAACTCCCTCCAAAGATTTTCTATGGGGTTGAGATCTGGAGACTGGCTAGGCCACTCCAGGACCTTGAAATGCTTCTTCTACGAAGCCACTCCTTCGTTGCCCGGGCGGTGTGTTTGGGATCATTGTCATGCTGAAAGACCCAGCCACGTTTCATCTTCAATGCCCTTGCTGATGGAAGGAGGGTTTCACTCAAAATCTCACGATACATGGCCCCATTCATTCTTTCCTTTACACGGATCAGTCGTCCTGGTCCCTTTGCAGAAAAACAGCCCCAAAGCATGATGTTTCCAACCCCATGCTTCACAGTAGGTATAGTGTTCTTTGGATGCAACTCAGCATTCTTTGTCCTCCAAACATGACGAGTTGAGTTTTTACCAAAAAGTTATATTTTGGTTTCATCTGACCATATGACATTCTCCCAATCCTCTTCTGGATCATCCAAATGCACTTCAGACGGGCCTGGACATGTACTGGCTTAAGCAGGGGGACACGTCTCGCACTGCAGGATTTGAGTCCCTGGCGGCGTAGTGTGTTACTGATGGTTGGCTTTGTTACTTTGGTCCCAGCTCTCAGCAGGTCATTCACTAGGTCCCCCCCGTGTGGTTCTGGGATTTTTGCTCACCGTTCTTGTGATCATTTTGACCCCACGGGGTGAGATCTTGCGTGGAGCCCCAGATCGAGGGAGATTATCAGTGGTCTTGTATGTCTTCCATTTCCTAATAATTGCTTTCACAGTTGATTTCTTCAAACCAAGCTGCTTACCTATTGCAGATTCAGTCTTCCCAGCCTGGTGCAGGTCTACAATTTTGTTTTTGGTGTCCTTTGACAGCTCTTTGGTCTTGGCCATTGTGAAGTTTGGAGTGTGACTGTTTGAGGTTGTGGACAGGTGTCTTTTATACTGATAACAAGTTCAAACAGGTGCCATTAATACAGGTAACGAGTGGAGGACAGAGGAGCCTCTTAAAGAAGAAGTTACAGGTCTGTGAGAGCCAGAAATCTTGCTTGTTTGTAGGTGACCAAATACTTATTTTCCACCATAATTTGCAAATAAATTCATTAAAAATCCTACAATGGGATTTTCTGGATTTTTTTTTCTCAATTTGTCTGTCATAGTTGACGTGTACCTATGATGAAAATTACAGGCCTCTCTCATCTTTTTAAGTGGGAGAACTTGCACAATTGGTGGCTGACTAAATACTTTTTTTCCCCACTGTAACAATCATTGAAAAAACAATCTAAATAGCCGCTATATGCAAAATCAGAGGCTCGGATGGTCTTTACTGAGCGGCGGCGGCAAAAGAGAGGCAGGCAAGGCGGCATCCTGAAAGGAGACTAGGTCGACGAGCATTGCCCTCTGTCCTATTGGTGAAGTTATTATGTGACTTGTTAAGCACATTTTCACTCCTGAACTTATTTAGGCTTGCCATAACAAAGGGGTTGAATACTTATTGACTCAAGACATTTCAACTTTTCATTTTTCATTAATTTGTAAACATTTCAAAAAATATATATTTTTTAATTAAGGCTGTAACACAACAAAATGTGGAAAAAGTAAAGGGGTGTGAGTACTTTCTGAAGGCACTGTACATACCCAAACCAGATGCCATGGATTAAAGGCAAGGCATTATTACAGGACTAAGATTTAATCCTACTACGCAGACTCTGACATTCGACAGATATGGCAGGGCTTGCAAACTATCATGGATTACAAAGGGAAACCCAGCCGCGAGCTGCCCAGTGACACAAGCCTACCAGATGAGCTAAATGCCTTCTATGCTCGCTTCGAGTCTAGCAACACTGAACCATGCATGAGAGCACCAGCTGTTCCGGACGACTGTGTGATCTCGCTCTCCATAGCCGATGTGAGTAAGACCTTTAAACAGGTTAACATTCGCAAGGCCAGACAGAATACCAGGACATAATAATATGCCATTTAGCAGACGCTTTTATCCAAAGCGACTTACAGTCATGTGTGCATACATTTTTACGTATGGGTGGTCCCGGGGATCGAACCCACTACCCTGGCGTTACAAGCGCCATTCTCTACCAATTGAGCTACAGAGGACCACATGCACTGACCAGCTGACAAGTGTCTTCACTGACATTTTCAACCTATACCTGACCCGGTCTATAATCCCAATTTCTTTCAAGCCGACCACCATAGTCCCCACGTGCCCAAGAACGCCAAGGTTACCTGCCTAAATTACTTGCCCCGTAGCATTCACATCTACAGCCATGAAATGCTTTGAAAGGCTGGTCATGGCTCACATCAACACCATCATCCCAGACACCCTGGACCCACTCCAATTCGCATACCGCCCGACAGATCCACAGATGACGCAATCTCTATTGCACTCCACACTGCCCTCACCCACCTGGACAAAAGGAATACCTTTGTAAGAATGGTGTTCATTGACTACAGCTCAGAATTCAACACCATAGTCCCCTCCAAGCTCATCACCAAGCTCAGGACCCTGGGACTGAACACCTCCCTCTGCAACTGGATCCTGGACTTCCTGACAGGCCATCCCCTGGCGGTGAGGGTAGGCAACAACACATCCGCCACGCTTACCATCAACACGGAGGCCCCTCAGGGGTGTGTGCTTAGTCCCCTCCTGTACTCCCTGTTCACCCACGACTGCATGGCCGCACACGATTCCAACACCATCATCAAGTTTGCTGACGACAAGACGGTGGTACTGATCACCGTCGACAATGAGACAGCCTTTAGGGAGGAGGTCAGAGACATGTCGTGTGGTGCCAGGACAATAGATCCTCAAAAAGTTCTAAAGCTGGCCCATTGAGAGCATCTTGACTAGCTGCATCACCTCTTGGTACGCCAAATGCAAGGCACCCAACCGCAAGGCGCTACAGGGGGTGGTGAGCAATGTTCCCTCTAAGCTGCGCGCGTGCGCGGGCACGCAGTAGCCCCAAGACTGCCACTCATCTCCCCCAGGACTGCTGGGCAGAAGAACTATCAGCCCACGGAGAGAAGCACGAGATTGAACTTCACTCAACTTTCTAGAGTTTTCCCTGTTAGTTAACACTATCAACATTCCCCTTTACTGTGGCAATTGTGATCGAATCAACACAACATTAGCCACTTTCAATGCAACATACCGAAAAACAGAATGAATGGAAGGCACCAGGGACAAACAGGGACAGACTACCTGAACTTGTCCAATACAAAAAGCTTGTTTGTGCACTAATAATTGAGCCCCTGGTTGTTTCCTCCAGGTCCGGGGTGTTGCTGTAGGGCTATAGGGTGGGTAAGGTAGGGCTGTAGCTGAGCTCTCATGCTCTGAACGCACACAGCCTTTTGCTCCATGATCTCCTCCAGTTTCTGAACGTACTCCCTGAAGTCCTGAAGGATAGAGAGAGGGACCGGTGAGACAGACAGGGAAGGAAGATGGATCAACAAATGGTAGACAGTCATGGAGAGCACTACTCTCAAACAAGGTGTCCTATTCAGCAACAAAAATAGCAATTGCAATGAATCTAATGAATCCAATCCATGATTTATGAGCTAGTATATTGATATATCTCTATATGGAATACTTATATATATAAGGTGTTGAGTTCTCACCATGTCAGGCTGTTGGCACAGCAGTGTCCCCTCTCTACGACACAGAGACTCCATCTCCTCCAACTGCTCCCAATGGGCCTGGACAATACACCACCTGAGGGACACAGAAGGGAGAAATGGAGAGAAAGAAAGAAAGAGAGAGAGAGAGAGAGAGAGAGAGAGAGAGAGAGAGAGAGAGAGAGAGAGAGAGAGAGAGAGAGAGAGAGAGAGAGAGGGAGGGAGAGAGAGAGGGAGAGAGAGAAATAGAGAGAGAGAAATAGAAAGAGAGAGAGAGAGAAATAGAGAGAGAGAGAGAGAGAGAGAGAGAGAGAGAGAGAGAGTGAGAGGGGGGAGAGAGAGAGAGAGAGAGAGAGAGAGAGAGAGAGAGAGAGAGAGGAAGAGATGGCAAGAGATAGAGCCAGGATGAGTAAGGAACCATAAACCTACACATTGTTCATGCTACATAACAGATAGACTTGAACTTACTGGGCATGCTCCAGGGCTTCCTGAGTAGAGAGGGAGAGGATGGCTGGGGGTCCAAAGTGCTTTAACAGACTGTCTGGACTGTATGAACTGCTTGAACCGCTGAGACGGCATGGAATGTGGAGATTAGGAGGACTGTTTGAACTGGGCGACTGAGATTGGTCCTGCAAAATGTTAAGTTGGACGGAGTTGTTCATTTGTTGGATAATTTGCACACTAGGCATGGAGGAGTTAGGTGTATCCTGAAAAGTGTGTTTAGTAGTGATGGGAGGCTTATGTGTATGTTGTGGTATATGGGTGGTAGGCAGAGGGTGCGATGTGTGTGTGTTGTGCTGGACTGGGCCTTGGGAACACTTGGTTGTGTGTGTATTGGATACAGTGAGGTTGTGTGGTGAGTGGAGGTGTGGAGAAGGGCCAGGGGGACAGGCAGAGTCTCTGGAGCCTAGGACCTCACTCCCTAACTGGGCTGTGGTTTTCAAGATTCCTCCTTGGTCTTGGACAGACACCAGGGAGACCACAGGGGCAGATGGTTTGGTCATAGCTGGTCAGAACAGACAGTATTAGAGCAACATCTTACTATTTCTTAACACGCAATCCCCTAAAAAAAATGTAATTCTCACATATTAACAATGTCAATGAGAAGATGGCAATTATTTACACAGATATTATGTAAACAATGCAGGAAAAAAAGCATTGCACAAGCTTGTGTATGTGAGTATGGAACTCACCCATTCTCCAGAGAGGAGCAGCGTCCATCTTGGATCTCCTCTGATCCATGTGGCCTTCAGGTGTCACTGTCTTAGGAAGGACACAACCAGTCTGCACTCGCAGAAACTGCTTTACAAGAAGAGAGAGTCCAACACCTTCCCTTTCGTCTTCTCCACTCTTCCCATCTATCCCTAGAGTGGGTACTAGAGACTGGCCACCCTCCACCACCCCTTTTCCCATTCCACTTTCCCTAGACAAGAGGGAGCGGGAGTAAATGCTGTGTGGTACCTGCTGGCAGAGGAAGGAGTCTGTTGCTGCCAGCCTGTCTACTTGAAGCAAGGAAAGTGAGAGGGGATCCATGGTGCAGCTGGATGAATCGCCCGAGGATTCACGGTGTGGTGGTGAAGAAGGGGGCATTTGAGCTACAACTCCAGAATTACTTTGTCTCTCAGGGGGAAGCCTTGTGGTGCCAACTGCTGCTCCCCTCCCCGTCTGCACAAAGGACAGAAGGGGGGTGGCAGGGTCTATCTGACGTAACAGCTCAGCACCTGGTAGCACTGTTCTCTCTCTGGGGCTCAGTGGTACTCCCTTCAGGCAGGGGCAAGGGGGGACATTTTGGAAGTGTAGGCACAGGCCACTGGAGCTCTGGTTGATGTGCTTGGACTCCAGGGACAGGTCGTTGAGCTTGGCCGGGGGTGGGGGTGGAGAGAGGGGCCTCTCGGCCAGAGCGTGGCGGCTGCGGTGGTGGTGTCGGTGAAGGCTGTCGTTGTCACTGTTGCTGTCTGCGGAGCCGAGGGTAAAGGCATTAACGTCAACCTCTCCTTCCTCCTCTGTGCTCCATTCAGACTCCAGCAGGATATCTTCTTCTCCTCTCTCCTCGTGTTCCCCTGCCCACCCCCTCCTCTCAGCTGCCTTGCGGAGGCTAGATGGTACCCGTTCCTCCTCCCCAAGACCCAACACAGCCCCTGTCCACCTGCCGCCCTCTTCTGACTCTACCACTCTACACTCTGGCCATGCCCATCTCCCTCTCCCCTCCTCCTCCTCGGGTGACCCCCATTCGTCCCCACTCCCTCTCTCCACTCCTCCTCCTCCTGTCCCTCTGTCGTCCACCCTGCTGATGGTAGACAGCACTGATCCAGCCCCGGGGACGAGACACTCGAGGATGTGCTCTCCACTACCATCATTATCTCCTTCATTATCATCATCATCAACTTCATTATCATCATCATCATTGTGGCAGTGGCTCTGAGACATGTTGTTAGAGAAGTGACTCTGTCCCTGCCCCTTTGCCTCCACTGTGACCCCTGCAGGCCCTTCCCCCCGGAGTGGGAGGTGGTCTGCCCCGGCCACAGCAGTGGCCCTGTACCCAGCCAGCAGCTCCTCCAGACCACGGCAGACAGACGGCGAGCCAGACAGAGGCTGCTGGAGCCACTGCATCTGCTGCAGCTGCTGGTGGTATCTTCTCAAATGCCTCTCTCTTTCCTTCTCGCTCTCCCGCTCCTTTGGCGTCTCAGTTTCTCTCTCCCTTTGCCGTTCTGTACTAGTCCTCCTATCTCTCTCCCTGTCCTCTCCTAACTCTCTCTGTCCCTCAGCCGTCTTCTCTCTTTCCCACTCCCCCACAATTCGGTCCTGCTCTATCCATCTTCTGCCCTCTCCCTCTCCTTTACTCGTAGTAGTCCTCTGCCTCTCTGCTCCTCTGACGCAGGAAGCAGCAGCTGCCCTTTGACCTATGGCCATCTTACTTGTAGTGGCTCCTCTTTCTCTGGGTGTTTCCCAAAGGGGTGTCCTCAACTCTCCCATTCGCTGTCTCGTCACCAGAGCCGCCCCATGGTCCTGTTCCGTGTTGGAATCATCTGTCTTCTCACGTTTCTTTCTTTGCCCTTTCTTTTCCACCTCCCTCTCTCTATCCCGCCTCCTATCCCTCTCTCCCACTCCCTCACTCCTCCTGCGCCGCCAAAGCCCCTGGCCCAGTGAGCCCCTCACAGGTGTGGTGTGCTCCAAACAGAGGTCTTCTCTCCCCCTTCCAAAGCCCTCCCCCGCCCCCCGGCCCTTTGGTGTGGAGCAGAGCAGGGCTTCCCCTGGGGCTAACCTCCTGGCAGGGGTGCCAGTCACGTCTCGGGCCTCTCTGTGACCCCCCAACTTCACTCTTTTTGGGGGACTTTTCCCCCTGCTGGCGCTACTACCACTGCTGCTGCTAGTCTGATCGGGTTTCAGGGATGGGGACTGGGAGACTGTGGGCCGTCTTCTACCCACTCCCCCCCTCAGCTCCTTCACCCTGTAGAGGCCATAGGAGATGATATATCACTCACTGTCATATGGCTAATGTCACTGACCAATTAAACAATGTCGTCAAAACTGCTGAGTCTGAGTGTGTGTTCTTATAGGACCTACGTAATACACACTCACCGGTCAGTGTATCTCAGCGTATTGAGTGTGTGTTCGGTTGCTAGGTGACTGGGGGAAATGTTTGCAATCATACATGTCTTTGAATCACCAACAAAGGAGTCCTTCAAAACCTATACAGAGAACAAGGTAAACACAGTTTGAACAAAGTGGTACTGACACAAATTCTATAATTCCCTGTGAACAACACAGTTGAAGCACAAGCCTGGTGTGGAACCCGTGAACGTTTGCAATGTGTGTGTGATTCTTTACCTGCGTGAGCTTGCTCTGTCTGAATGGTGTGTGTGACTGCTCTTGGTCCAGAGAACGGATACATTCTTTCAGCTGAAACAAATAAGCTACACGTTAACAGCAATCACATTGAACAATAAAGTGTTGTATTGTATCCTATTGTGTGTGTTGCCCTCACTGCCAGTAGACTCTGGTTGATCTCTGCCCCCTCCATGCGGCTCAGTCTGTCTGGGTCTCTGGAGTCTGCTGCTCTCTCACTCCCAGCTAGATCCACAAATGACATCCTACACAACACAGTGTGGGATACATTGTGGTCCGATGACTTTTAATTTAATGTCACCTAAACTATGTTACAAAGCTACTGAATTGCAAACACACACCCACACACACAGAGTGGCAGTATAGCTAATCATACATAAAATAACACATTAAACCTCAGGTATATTGCTGAATATGTGCTTTATTTTAGATTATAAAATGTCCTAATCTTGGAAAAGTCATCTAAAAAAAGTGTCTGAATTGCAATGTGCAAACTCCATATACCTGGTAGATAATTTGCTATATATCGCTCTCAAAAAACAAAAATACGGAATTATTTTTGCTACATGGAACTAATTTGTCGGATTTGTCCTATAACTCATTATAACATGACACTGACCTGCCAGTGGCCCGATGGCCAGAGTCTCTGAGCTGTATCTGGAGCAGAGCATGGGAGCGGGACGACACAGGGTTGACTCCACTCACCCCCTGGGTGCGCTCCCCTGTACCCCACAAAATCACCTGGAGGACGGAGAGAGGAGAAGGTGGGGAGGACGAATGAGGAGGGGTGGAGGCAAGAGAAGAGATGAAAGGAGGATGGAATGGAGAAGGGAAGTCAATCAAAACCGCAAGGCAGGGAGGTCAAATGGATAATAAAACAGATGAGAATAGGAAGAATGAGAAGAGAGGGATAAAGGTCTCGCCTCCAGCAATGAGTTGACAGACTCCACTTTGACCTCTCTCAGCCCTGCTATCTGAACCACCTGGTGCCCATCCTCCCTCGCAAACAACCTGCACAGAGAAGACACAGATGTCATTATAAAGGGACCCATCAGAGGTTTACTGGTTCAGTGGTTCACTGAGTTCATTGAGTGGTTCACTGAGTAGTTCACAGGTTCAGTGGTTCGCTGAGTGGTTCGCTGAGTGGTTCAGTGGTTCAACTGGTTCAGTGGTTCAATGTTATTATGAAGGGACCAATCAGAGAGTAAGGTTATGACCATGTCATTATGAAGGGACCAATCAGAGAGCAGGGTTATGTTCAGCGATGTAGTCAATTTACTAAACCTCGAGTCCGAGTCGAGTCCCAAGTCTCTGGTGTTCGAGTCAGAGTCAAAGTTAGAGTGTTACATTATGAAATATTTTCTGAAAACAAAGTCACTACTACTGGTCGAGTTAAGTCAATCCTGAACTTGAGTACTAAAAAACTGTGCACGCCCACACACACACACCGTTTTCTATTGTCCAACAAGTCGTAGAGCTGGCCACAGTAGATCTCAAAGAAGCTGACATAGACATAGATGTGGGATGGGACTGGAGAGTTGCCACGGTCCTGGGTGGAGTGAAGCTGGGTGAAGATGTCCCTGGCAGCCAGCGCGTATAGCCCCTGTCTCTGAGGAGGACAACCCAGCATGGTGTGTGTCTTTCCTGCTCCCGTCTGGCCGTACGCAAAACAAGTGGCCTTGCCTCTACAGACAGAAATAGGTCACACAATATCACATTACAAATCAAATCAAATTTTATTTGTCACATGCTTCGTAAACAACAGGTGTAGACTAACAGTGAAATGCTTACTTACAGGCCCTTCCCAACAATGCAGAGAGAAAAAAATAGAGAAATAGTAGAAGAAATAGAAGAAATTGAAAAATAATAACACAAGGAATAAATACACAATGAGTAACGATAACTTGGCTATATACATGGGGTACCAGTACCGAGTCGATGTGCAGGGCTACGAGGTAATTGAGGTAGATATGTACATATAGGTCGGGATAGATAAGTGACTAGGCAACGGGATAGATAATAAACAGTAACAGCTGCGTATGTGATGAGTCAAAAGAGATTAGTGCAAAAAGGGTCAATGCAGATATTCCGGGTAGCTATTGGTTAACTATTTAAGTAACTATTAGCAGTCTTATAGCTTGAGGGTAGAAGCTGTTCAGGGTCATGTTGGTTCCAGACTTGGTCATCGATACTACTTGCCGTGTGGTAGCAGAGAGAACAGTCTGTGACTTGGGTGGCTGAAGTCTTTGACGATTTTTAGGGCCTTCCTCTGACACATCCTGGTATAGAGGTCCTGGATGGCAGGGAGCTTGTCCCCAGTCATGTACTCAGGGTTCGTACAGACAGTAGCAAGTCATATTCAAGGACCATCAATTTGTAATAGTTCATATTGTGCTATTGTTTCTAGTCGCCACCAGATGGCAGTATATCACCACAACCTCATGAAATAAATGACTTATTTACTACATACATATGTGGTAAGTCAGTACTGATGATTTTATAATTTGGGTAGTATTGCGGCAGAGTTTTGGGACATGCCTACTGGTGAACACACATTTCCTATTCACATTACTACACAACTCCAGCTTAATGACTGGGTGGGCTGTGTGAGGGAAACGGCACGTGAACAGCCACCAGAACAGCAGGTGTACGAACAGCTGTGAATGAAAAGCTCTGGAGGTTGTTGCAGAGAAAAAGTCACATCGTGTAGAACTGGCGCCAGCGCAGGATGCCGCGTTGTGTCTTTCCCCCTTCATGTGGCTCTTCAGGGCCGATTCACCCAGGGCCGATTCACCCAGTCTGATGCATTTTTTGCACCTTAGATGTTGTGGGTTGGTTGGCTCCAGAAATGTAGTGGTAAAACAAGGTGGGTAAACTATACTGAACAAAAATATAAAACGCAACAAAAAAGTGTTGTTCCCATGTTTCATGAGCTGAAATAAAAGATCCCAGACATTTTCCATACGCACAAAAGGCAGGTTTGAATCTATATTTTCCCAGCGGTTTAGCTATCTATGTGATGTTTGGCGGCACCTAATCAGTCAGTTCTGTACCTGCCTGGCTGAGTGGCAGTGTGGGTGGAATGAGCGAGCTTGCCTGGCAACCACAGCACGAAACACGTGAGGAAATAAAACTTGGTAGTCTGCCTGGAAATTAATTTGCAAGAGAAATCCATTTTTATAATATTTTTCATAAACGTATTTGATCATTATCTGTTCTCCTCTCATAATTAATTCAAGTACTTTTCAAGTACCAACTTCAGAAAATGTCAGATTTTTAAGGTATTCCAGTACTTGAATTTCAGAGTGCCAAATTCAAGTACTTTAAGCACCTCAAGCACCTTGTGCGAACCCTGTGTCCTGGGCGTATGCACTACCCTCTGTAGCGCCTTGTGTTCGGATGCCAAGCAGTTGCCATACCAAGCGGTGATGCAGCCAGTCAAGATGCTCTCAACGGTGCAGCTGTAGAGCTTTTTGAGGATCTGAGGGCCCATGCCACATCTTTTCAGCCTCCTGAGGGGGAAGAGGCGTTGCCGTGCCCTCTTCACGACTGTGTTGATGTGTGTGGACCATGATGGTTCTTTAGTGATGTGGACACTGAGGAACTTGGAGCTCTCGACCTGTTCGACCTGTTTGAGCGTAACTGTTTTAGGGTACATTCCACACGGGGGAATATGGCTAACATCGACTTTTCTTATTGGAGTCCCTCCCCGTATTCTTTAGTTTGGTGCCTAATGAACACAACACAAGGTTCCTTACCCATTGAGGACATGCTGTATCAGGGGAAAGGCTGTTTTCAGATACACATCCACATTGGAGCTCTCCTCCCCAAACACCTCATCATAATAAAACCTGTGCTGTGGAGGGGACCAGAGAAGAGCGCAGACACACACACACAGATCAACACTGTGTTACATGGATCAGGGGGCCTGAAGCCTTAACACTGGTTAAGACTGAATGATGTACACAGTACATCCAAACATACAGATGTAGGATCTTAATTTTGATCACTCTTTTGTTAATGCACAGCAGGAAATGCAAGCTTGTAGTGTATTTGCGTTTTAAAAAGGTTTCTAAAGTTTGTTATTCCTACTTTGAAATTCAGACTTTACTTACCCTAACAAACAATTTATCAACCCCTACAAAAATGTCCATTAACTATAATCCACATAATAATTCACATTTCCTGTTGCTGCAGGATTATTTTTCTGCTGTAGCAAACTGGCTCAAATTAAGATCCTACATCTGTATGATATACAAACCTACATACTCTGTCTCCTTTATTGTACCTACATACTGTATATTCACTGTCTGTATACACTGTGTACTGTATAAATTGTTATATTCAAGTCTTGCTAGACTCTGTCCTCTGTGACTGTGTGTAATGTAGCCTCTGAGTGTACTGTACATTAGAGCTCTGCTACCCGAACCGAGCCCGACAAGCCCCGACATTATACATCAGGTTATGGCCATGTAGGGCCTGTTTTTTCATCAATAACTAGGGTACGGGCAGGGCTCGGGTATCACTAAATTGATCAATAACATTTTGAAGCTGAGCCATTTGCGCGTGCTCTGCTGCGCAGTACAGGCATATCTGACTAAGATCATAACATGGTGTCAGAAATGCTTCAACCTCGTCAAATATAAGACAGGAGAGATTATTTCACAGAAAATTATAATGTTAATTGAGTTTTGTCGGAGTTTAGAGTGATGAAAAGTAGCTAACAGCTAACTGCTGTCTCATTTCTCTTCATTGAGCAGAGTAGCCCAAGCGGAGCCGTTGCTATGGATACTCACAGACTCAGAGCGCCATGAGCAGAGCGCATGCAGAGTGAGCTGCGCGAAGGAAGTGAGTGACAAAGAGGAGCAGCTAATGAATTTACTAAAGGGGGAAGTTATTTTTGATTTCGGGTATCGGGCAGGGCCGGGCCTTGAATTTGGCAGAAGCAATCGGGCCTGGGTAGGGTAGGGCCTGAGCGTCACGAGCATGGGTAGGGCTCGGGCTTAAAATTCACGCCTGTGCAGGGCTCTACTGTACCTGGTACCTACTTGTAGTATGTACTGGGTCAGGTCCACTGTCTCTTTGCTCTCGTGGACCACCACAGAGTCTCCATCCTGGGCTGTGACCACGTCTGCCTCCCCTCTCCTGTTCTCAGCATGGGTCAGGGGCCTCTTCCTCACACACACACTGATCCGCTGCTCACCTGCCTCCCTAAAACACACACACGCGCAAATTGCAGGGGGTCTATTGTCCAACAGTACAATTAATAAGAGAGAGTTACCTTTTCCAAGTAACCAAGTGTGAGGGGCAGTTATTTGGAGAATGAAAAGAAATAGGAAAACAGATGAAAGGAGAGATAGCAGCAGACCAGAGCCTAGTAGCCCATACATTAACTACAACAGCATTATACACAATTGAAACATAATACAACTTACTTTCTGGTTGACACTGGACAATTCAGGGGCAGACCATAGTTGTAGCCAAGAGTTCTCTTCGATGTGTACATGCATGTGGGCTCATCCGTCCTCCTAGATGTCCCATCCGCCTCCCGGCACACCTCAGGTCTTGCCCTGCTGCTGATGGTAATGGCCTCGTTGTAAACGCAGACGCTCTGACGATGGCTCACTTTGCTGTTGCTCCTGTGCATTGTGGTCCGTCTGACAGTCTGCTTGTGAGGACAGCTACGCCTCGGCGTACCACTGATCTGGGTTCTGTGTGTGGGTGACCCTCTGCTGATGTCAGAGCGTGGTTTGGGTTTAACCCCAGTGTTCGGGCTCGGGAAGGTGAGGACACCAGCCCCCCTATAACTGTCGTAGTCACTGAGCCATCCGCGTTTGGGTTCGCTAGACCTACCATCACCATCAAAATCTAGCTGCCTGCATGTGGGGACTTTGCTGCCTGAAGTGAAAGTCTTTGTTGTTATCACAACTCTATCATCATCGTGGCCCCCATGGTCCTCCTCTTCCTCCTCCTCCAGAGACTTGACCAGCTGTACCAGATGGAACAGCCGGGCACGGTCCCCCATGCTGTGGACCCCCAAGCTCGAGTAGTCCCCCATTGTGATCAAAGACAGGTGTCCCGCACGTCTCAGCCCCTTTGCGGTAAAACAAGGGTAGTGACGCTGCAGCCCGACCTCGCGCAGGCACTCGTACAGGCATGATGTCATCGCCTCAACTGGTTCCTTCTCACCTCTTGCATGTGCACGCAATCCCTGTGAGAGAATGAGTGGTGGTCATTCCATCGGGTTAATGTTAGAGCGCGCTGTCCCCAAGGCGGCACAACCAAATAGACCTTCAGTAGCCTCGTCTACAAATGTATAAACCGGTGGCACATTACAAGACAACTCCCTTGCTTACACCTTGCCTTCCTCCGTGCTTTTTGTTGATGAATGACAGCCTACTCTTGTGGCTGGGTGAGCTGCACGCTTTGATGCAGAAACTTGACACTGCTAATGGACCCGGTGGCACTAGTCACGTCACACATTGCAGTGTAGCAAATATGATAAATATAGATGAGCCAACAGAACAACAGCTGTCATAGCTTTACAGTTATGTTGACAGCTGCAGTGCTCTGACAGTTGTGAAGGATCATGTCATGAAAACTCTGAACCAAATAAAGTCGGAATTCACTGGGATGTTGTTGAGGACCCAGGGAAGGAAAATGCTGTAAACATTTAAATAATCCTTTTGTCATCATCTCTCACCTCACCAGGCTATATTATATAAGTGAACCTTCTTGCAAGTGTGCTGGCTGTAGTTTTTACAAAGAAAGGTGAGTTGCCAAGCAAATAGGTTAGTCCAAAAGTGCCCACATCACTCACCAATGTTCGAACTTCGAAGCCAGTCTCCTCTTCTGACGATTAACTGACCAAACGAGCTCCCTGTCTCGTGTATCAAAGCTAAGTAACTAACATACACATTACATTTTTAAACAGTGGAAATCTTCTTCCCACTGTTTCCGTACACAAAAAGCATCTCCATAACGACGGTTTGAGTTAGCGCATTTCTTCCCGCTGTAAACTCAGACCAATGAGCATACTTCTGCATGTGCATGGAGTTGAGAAAGGCAGGAAAGGGCAGAATTAGTTTGCATGGTACGCTGGCTGCTGGCGGATCGGAATCATTCCATTTGCGCTCGGCGCGCTGCACTCACATGGCCCCTCGCGTTTTGTCTGCTATTCATTAGCTGGTGTGCCAAAAGCTATGTGAGAGTTAACTTGATTTTTTTTGTAAGGAAAACTACGTTTCTTTAAAAAATATCAAAAAGTTGAGCCCTTTTGCCGTGACATTGTGTATCGCAATGCCGTGACCCGGATTCGAACCGGGGTTGCTGCGGCCACAACGCAGAGTACTAACCACTATACGATCACGGCGAGCTACCAGGGCTTTGAAACTCATGGGAGAAATTAGGCAGTTGACGGGAGAAATTAGGATTTGTATTGCCATTGATAAACTAGTTAAACGTTAGCGTTGTGTGTTTTTTTTTTACATTGAATTTAAGGAGTGAAATCATTTTCCAAGGATTTTACATTGGCGGTTTCCTAGATTTAATTTGAATGTGCTTGCTGAAGGCAAGACCACTCTAGATTTCTTACATACTTCTTATTAATGTGCTTGCTGAAAACAAGACCACTCTAGCACTATTCTGCTCGCTCTAGTGCTTTAACCCAACTGGGGCAATTCTAGGATTTTCTTTTCTTGGGTGGCAGAGGGACCAAGAACCAGTCATGGGAAAATGGCCTTAAACTACGACGCATTGTATTAAATAACTGCTTCAACTGTACATTTGTATCTGCCCTAATCAGGCACTTAACTTGCAGTGGTCAATTTGACCCCCCCAATACCATGTTGAATATGAGTGATAATTGGTAACGGTTATATTAGATCTGTGTGCGGTTCGTTCAGTCAATATCCGGCTTAAACAACTAAGACAGATAATCATTTCGACTACATGAATGTCCAACTCGAAAATGTCCAACTTTCCAATTTATTGTAGTTATACAAGTGCCGCATTCAACCAGTTAGCAAGTCGAACATTTCCAAATGTCCTAGTTCCGACTAGCATGTGAACGCGGCATTACTAAATTGAGTAGGCAACGCAGTACATTAGGTGGGGCCAATAATATAGGGTTCTGCGAGTGAAAACCCCGTTAACTAATTTTGACATTGCCTTTTCTTTTTTTTTTTTTGCATTGAATTTAAGGACTGAAATCATTTTCCAAGGATTTTACATTGGCGGTTTCCAATATTTAATTTGAATGTGCTTGCTGAAAACAAGACCACTCTAGCACTATTCTGCTCGCTCTAGTGCTTTAACCCAGCTGGGGCAATTCTAGGATTTTATTTTCTTGGGTGGCAGAGGGACCAAGAACCAGTCATGGGAAAATGGGCGTAAACTATAACGCATTGTATTAAATAACTGCTTCAACTGTACATTTGTATCTGCCCTAATCAGGCACTTAACTTGCAGTGGTCAATTTGACCCCCCCCAATACCATGATGAATATGAGTGATAATTGGTAACGGTTATATTAGATCTGTGTGCGGTTCGTTCAGTCAGTATCCGGCTTAAACAACTAAGACAGATAATCATTTCGACTACATGAATTCATTTTTCTTATGTCAACCACAAAATTGAATTAATGAACAGAGACGTGTGGGCGTTTAGAGGAGGGGCTGCAACAGGATATGTGCTCTAGCTGGTTGACGGAAGATGGCGGAAGCGGATGATGAAGTGGAATCTGAATACAATGGCGGTAGAATCAAGGAGAATTGGAGTATTGTTCAAAATAATGGAAAACAGTGCAAAGTAGGGTTCAGTGATGAGAGTGACCCTTCGTATCTAGTAGGAGTACGGTTTGTAAATAAGGAGCAGCTGAGCAGAGTACCAATCTTGAAGAAACCATTTGAGTTGTCCAAATTGGTGGAGAGAGAGCTGGGTAAAGTAAAGGATGTGAGGATCACGAGAGGCGGGCTTGTTTTGATTTTTTGTGATTCTGCGGATCAGAAGGAATGTGTGTTGTGTCTTATTTGATTTGATACGTTTGAAGTGTTGTGTGTGTGTTGCTTCGGAACAGGGCTCCCCTGTTTCATGGGAAGTTTATTTTATTTGCTATTTCAGTTACCTTCACTTTCTTAGGTACAGGGACAATGGTGGACATCTTGAAGCAAGTGGGGACAGCACTTCTTGAAGCAAGCAGGCACAACACGTCTTCCATTCCCTGCCTTACATGGTATGGCTTTGTATATACTAGAGCCCTCAAACTACACTCTGGACCTCAAAGCCAGTTCCACTGCGTTTTTTCATTGTTCCCCTCTAATCAGGGACTGATTTAGACCTGGGACTCCGGGTGGGTGCAATTCATTTCCAGGTAGAACAGCAAACCAGCAGGCTCCAGACCTTGTAGGGTAGGAGTTGAATACCCCTGTCCTAGAGTATAATGGCATATTTCTCTCTGTTTTTCTAGAGAGGGATAGTGACAGTGTGTAATGTGCGATTAACTAAATTGACTTTGTATTTGACTCTGTGTGTGTCACGGTTTCGGCCGAGGCTGCTCCTCCTCCTGGTTCGGGCAGGCTTCGGCGGTCGTCGTCCCCGGAGTACTAGCTGCCACCGATCTATGTTTCATGTTCGTTTGGTTTTGTCTTGATGTTGTACACCTGTGTCTTGTTAGTCCTCGTTAGTGTCCTATTTAGTTCTCGTTGTGTGTGTTTGTCTTTGTGTGTGATTGCTCTTCTGTTTTGTGTTGGAGCTACGTACTTCCCTCCAGTGTTTTGGAGAGGTTTTTCGCACATGTTAGTGCGCCGTTTGTTTGACGCCTGTGTGCGCCGTTATTTCGCCTTCGGGCTTATTGTGCTTATTTTCTACGTGAATATTGCACTAAAGTCTTTTGGACTGAGCTTCTGCGTCCTGCGCTTGATTCATGCACCACACCCACCTTCAGCACCCCTTGACAGAATCACACACCAAAATGGAATCAGCAGGATCTGCAGTTACGCCTGAGTCGCTTGAGGAGCATGTTCGCGGCCAAGATGACCAGATACGACAACTGGGGACCGCTCTACAGGACGTCATCAACACCCTGCACCGATGGGAGGCCAGCGGGGTACCCACACCTCCACCTACCCTGCCAACCCCATCGGCCGGTCCACCAGTCCCAGGTCCGGAACCCAGGGGGATTCGGCTCTCGCTCCCGAGGGCGTATGACGGAACAGCTGCCGGGTGTCAGGGGTTCCTCTTGCAGGTGGAGCTCTACCTGGCCACTGTACACCCGGTGCCCTCGGGACACGAGAGCGTTTCCGCCCTCATCTCCTGTCTCACGGGCAAGGCGTTGGAGTGGGCTAACGCCGAGTGGAGGAAGATGGATGCCAACACCATCTCCTACGCCGAGTTCTCCCGCCGCTTCAAGGCCGTGTTCGACCATCCACCTGAGGGCAAAGCGGCGGGGGGAGCGTCTAGTCCACCTGAGACAGGGGAGGAGGAGCGCACAGGCGTTTGCTCTAGAGTTCCGGACTCTAGCGGCGGACGCAGGGTGGAATGAACGGGCCCTCATCGACCATTTTCGATGTAGCCTACGGGAGGACGTTCAACGTGAGTTGGCCTGCAGGGATACCCATCTCACCTTCGACCAGTTGGTCGATATGTCCATCCGTCTGGACACCCTGCTGGCCACCCGTGGACGTCCCGAGGGGGTCCGTCCATTTCCGCCCTCCGGCACCTCCGAGCCGAGCCCTATGGGAGCTCGGGGGTGCCGGCGCTAGAGAACGGAGGAGGAGGAGCCCGAGGGGGCCTGTCTCCTGCACCAAGTGCGGTCGTGGAGGGCACACTGCGGCCAGGTGCTGGGGAGGGTTCTCCGGGGGAGAAGACAACAGGCCACGCACTGGGGGCCTCCCAGGTGAGTAGACGTCCCACTTACCCAGAGCTTTCTGTTGCGCACTTTTGTATACCTGTGTGTTTCCCACAGGTTGCACCTCATTCCCAGCATAAGGCGCTAGTAGATTCAGGCGCAGCTGGGAATTTTGTTGATCGGAAGTTTTGTTTAGATTTAGGGATCCCTCTCCTACCTGTTGACAAACCTTTTCCCGTTCATGCCTTAGATAGCCGCCCATTGGGGTCGGGGGTTGATTAGGAGATCACAGCACCACTTAGGATGTGTGCGCAGGGGGGTCATGAAGAGACTATACAGCTGTATCTGATCGACTCTCCTGCGTACCCAGTGGTGCTGGGAATTCCTGGTTAAGCACCCATAACCCTGCTATTTCATGGCAACAGAGGGCTCTCGATGGGTGGTCTGCTCAGTGCGAGGGGCGATGTCTGGGTGTTTCCGTGGGGGGCGACTTCGGTGGAAAGTCCAAACCAAGTGCCCGCACTGCACCTTCCGCCTGAATATGGGGATTTAGCTCTCGTGTTTAGTAAAACTAGGGCGACGCAGTTGCCTCCTCATAGACAGGGGGATTGTGCGATTGATCTCCAGGCAGGAGCAGCGCTCCCACGGAGCCACGTGTATCCTTTGTCTCAAGAGGAGAGAAAAGCTATGGAGACTTACATAGCCGAATCTTTGAGACAGGGATACATTCGGCCCTCCACTTCTCCCGCCTCCTCGAGCTTCTTTTTTGTGAAGAAGAAAGATGGAGGGTTGCGCCCGTGCATTGATTACCGTGGTCTCAATCAGATTACTGTGAAATACAGTTATCCACTCCCTCTGATTGCGACCATGACAGAGTCATTGCATGGAGCGCGGTTTTTCACAAAATTGGATCTCAGGAGCGCGTATAACTTGGTGCGCATTAGGGAGGGCGACGAATGGAAGACAGCGTTTAGTACCACGTCAGGTCATTTCGAATATCTCGTCATGCCATATGGGTTGATGAATGCTCCATCAGTCTTCCAATCCTTCGTAGATGACATTTTTCGGGATATGCAGGGACAAGGGGTGGTCGTGTACATTGATGACATTCTGGTGTACTCGTCTACCCGAGCCGAGCATATAACCCTGGTGCGTCGTGTATTGAGGAGGCTGTTGGAGCACGACCTATATGTCAAGGCAGAGAAATGTCTGTTCTTCCAGGAGTCGGTCTCCCTTTTGGGTTATCGGTTGTCCGCGTCAGGGGTGAGAATGGAGGTGGATCGTGTGTCCGCTGTGCGTAATTGGCAAACTCCAACCACTGTAAAAGAGGTGCAGCAGTTCTTGGGCTTTGCGAATTACTACCAGAGGTTTATCCGGGGTTTTGGACAGGTGGCAGCTCCCATCACGTCCCTTCTGAAAGGGGGTCCAGTCGTCTGCAGTGGTCAGCTGATGCGGACAGGGCCTTTAGGAGACTGAAGGACCTGTTTATGTCGGCTCCGGTGCTGGCGCATCCGGATCCCGCATTACCCTTTCAGGTTGAGGTAGACGCGTCTGAGGCTGGTATAGGGGCCGTTCTCTCTCAACGGTCCGGCACGCCACCTAAACTCCGCCCCTGTGCTTTTTACTCAAAAAAGCTCAGCCCGGCGGAGCGTAACTATGACGTTGGGGACAGGGAGCTGTTAGCTGTAGTTCAAGCCCTTAAGGTGTGGAGGCATTGGCTTGAGGGGGCTTAACACCCTTTCCTCATTTTGACTGACCATCGGAACCTGGAGTACATCCGGGCAGCGAGGAGACTGAACCCTCGCCAGGCTCGATGGAGTATGTTTCTCACCAGGTTCGTATTTAAAATCACGTACATCCCTGGGTCCCAGAATGGTAAGGCAGATGCGCTGTCCCGGCGGTATGACACGGAGGAGAGGTCCGTTGAGCCTACTCCCATACTACCGGAGTCTTGCCTTGTGGCACCGGTGGTGTGGGAGGTCGATGCCGAAATCGAGCGAGCGTTATGACCGACCCCAGCCCTCCACAGTGTCCTGAGGGTCGGAAGTACGTTCCGCTCGAGATTCGGGATCGACTCATTTACTGGGCTCACACGTCACCCTCCTCTGGACATCCGGGTATTGGCCGGACAGTGCATTGCCTTAGCACTAAATACTGGTGGCCCACTTTGGCTAGGGATGTGAGGGTTTATGTCTCCTCCTGCTCGGTGTGCGCCCAGTGTAAGGCGCCCGACATCTGCCCAGGGGGTAAGTTACAACCCCTGCCCGTTCCACAACGACCATGGTCCCACCTCTCGGTGGATTTTGTGACAGACCTTCCCCTCTCTCAGGGGAATACCACCATCCTGGTCGTTGTGGACCGGTTCTCTAAGGCCTGTTGTCTTCTCCCTATGTCGGGTCTTCCTACTGCCCTACAGACCGCTGAGGCCCTATTTACCCACGTCTTCCGGCATTACGGGGTACCCGAGGATATAGTGTCTGATCGAGGCCCCCAGTTTACCTCCCGTGTTTGGAGAGCGTTCATGGAGCGTTTGGGGGTCTCGGTTAGCCTTACCTCAGGGTACCACCCGGAGAGTAACGGGCAGGTAGAACGTGTCAACCAGGATGTGGGTAGGTTTCTGAGGTCGTATTGCCAGGGCCGGCCGGAGGAGTGGGCACGGTACATTCCCTGGGCCGAGATGGCCCAGAACTCTCTCCGCCACTCCTCTACCAACCTAACCCCCTTCCAATGTGTGTTAGGTTACCAGCCGGTTCTGGCACCTTGGCAGCAGAGCCAGATCGAGGCCCCTGCGGTGGATGATTGGATGAGGCGCTCAGAAGAGACGTGGAACGCTGCCCACGTCCACCTGCAGCGGGCCGTCCTTCGTCACAAGGCGAGCGCTAATCTCCACCGCAGTGAGGGGCCGGGGTACGCACCCGGAGATCGAGTCTGGCTCTCTACCAGAAACCTACCCCTCCGCCTGCCCTGCCGGAAGCTGGGTCGGCGGTTTGTGGGGCCCTTTAAAGTCCTGAGAAGATTGAACGAGGTGTGTTATAGGTTACATCTACCTGTTGAGTATAAGAATATTAACCCCTCGTTCCATGTGTCTCTTCTCAGGCCGGTGGTAGCTGGTCCACTCCAGGACAATGAGATAGGGGAGACTCCTCCGCCCCCACTGGACATCGAGGGGGCTCCGGCGGCACACCGTTCGGTCCATCTTGGACTCAAGACGCCGGATGGGGGTCTCCAGTATCTCGTGGAGTGGGAGGGGTACGGCCCGGAGGAGCGGTGCTGGGTGCCGCGGAGGGACATCCTAGACCCATCTCTCCTGTCGGAGTTCCACCGGGACCATCCCGCGCGCCCTGCTCCGCGTCCTCCTGGTCGTCCCCGAGGCCGGGGTCGGCGCACGGCTGGAGCCGCGCGTCCAAGGGGGGGTACTGTCACGGTTTCGGCCGAGGCTGCTCCTCCTCCTGGTTCGGGCAGGCTTCGGCGGTCGTCGTCCCCGGAGTACTAGCTGCCACCGATCTATGTTTCATGTTCGTTTGGTTTTGTCTTGATGTTGTACACCTGTGTCTTGTTAGTCCTCGTTAGTGTCCTATTTAGTTCTTGTTGTGTGTGTTTGTCTTTGTGTGTGATTGCTCTTCTGTTTTGTGTTGGAGCTACGTACTTCCCTCCAGTGTTTTGGAGAGGTTTTTCGCACATGTTAGTGTGCCGTTTGTTTGACGCCTGTGTGCGCCGTTATTTCGCCTTCGGGCTTATTGTGCTTATTTTCTACGTGAATATTGCACTAAAGTCTTTTGGACTGAGCTTCTGCGTCCTGCGCTTGATTCATGCACCACACCCACCTTCAACACCCCTTGACAGTGTGTAGAATCTTCATTCTCCATAGAGACGCTGGATGCAGAATTACAGTCCCTTACACTCCCTCACATCCTACACATGTTCAGTAGAAAATAACATCCATAGACATGGAGCTGCTGCAGCAGCTAGACCACTTCCTACAGGTAACACGCACACACAGGAATGGATGAGCACACACAGACACGGTCATCATTTCCCACATAGAAAGGCTTAAAGTCTGCACCGAGAATGTTATGAGATTTATTTGTGTGTGTGTGTGGGTAAAGGGGAAGAGTGAGTGTTTCCCGATGTGCTCTGTTAGTGTATGCATCTGAACGCTCTAACCTGTGTGTGTGTAGGAAGTGAGAAGGCAGACTGTATTGTACCCTCTGTCCTCTCTGAAGGGGTTAGTGTGCGAGGGCTCTAACCTGCTGCTTCTGATGCTGCTCCCTCTGAGGAAGAACGTCCCGAAAAACAACCTTCCTCTCCTTTCACCAGGACACACATCTCAACCTCGACGTGTGTGTGTGTGTCAGTTGTTTTAGTCTGCCCTACTCATATAAGTGTGTTTTTTTGTGAGAGAAGTGTGTTCACTGTTCTATGAAGTTGATGTGTGTTCTCAGTTGTGTTTGATTTAACCTCGTTCCCAGACACTTCCACCCAAATGCGCAAAGGTGGGCCAACACGTCAAACTGTGGTCAGAGGGAGTAGACAGCAGATGGTAGGGGTGGAGGTGTTTGGGGTGGAGAGGACGGTGGACTCAGTGGAGGACATCCCAGCCACTTGGCAGTGTTGGCACCTCTACTTCCTACCTGACGGGTCAGTGGACATCACTTGTACTTATTGTGATGTCACGAGAGGCTGTGTCCTGGAGGGACGTTACATCCCCCTGAGGTGGCTGCAAACCCAGACAGCTATGGCTCCATCTGCTGGTATGGTCGGGAACGCCACCCCTCTATGGCCAATCTTCCCACGCAGCTGAAACAAATCAGGAGCTGATGAGCTGAAGGTTTGGAAGGGAAGAGACACAGTCTCCAACCTGGGCTCTCTGGAGGACAAGAGTGCTGCACGTCCACTTCCATGAGGAATATAAGGATTTGGAGATACTTACCTTTGGGAAATACTCACCTTTGGATATATGCACCTGTGGAAATATGTGTGGGACATTTGGAAGGACGTTTTGCTGGGTTGGCCACTAGCTGCAACGTGGAATACAGTAAGACTGGGGAAAAGTTATTTGAGCGAGGGGAGAGTTATGATTTTGGATGTGGAAGAGACATCCCTGAACTGTTAACCCTTAAAGAGCCACCAGAGAACAGAATTGTGTTATACTTTCGTTAGTTTCCCAAGACCTTTAATAAAATCCTTGTTTTGGTTGAACCTGGTCTCCTTGCACTACTTGAGCAATCCCGCTGAAAGCTGTGTAGCCTCTCGTGACATCACAGATGGTGGAGAATACAGGCACGCTCAAGCGTTAATAGTGCATGTCAGAGGAGGATACCGAAGGTTTGATCACCCAGTTTTCCAAGTTGGCCGTAGGCTCCCCGCCGACTGAAATGGAGGACATATTGAAAGCCCTTGTTGCTGGCCAGCAAGCCCAGATGCAAGCAAACGTGGCTCTCTTGGAGGAGCAAAAGAAAGCCAACCTTCTGAAGGCAGAGGAATTGCAGTTGCAGAGACAGAGGGTGGTCCAAAATACCCGCCCAATAAAGGCAAGTGACTTTATATCTAAGATGGGAGCTACCGATGACATTGAGGCATACCTGCATGCATTTGAGGCCACGGCCACTAGGGAAGCCTGGCCCAAGCAACAGTGGGTTGGTCTGTTAGCCCCCTTTCTAACCGGGGAATCGCTGAATGCTGTCCGGGACCTGGGCCCTGACCAGGTTACTGACTATGATGCCCTGAAGTCTGAGATCCTCAGCAGATATGGACTCACAAAGTTTGGTATGGCCCAGCGCTTTCACAGTTGGACCTTCCAACCAGACCAACCTCCTCGGGCGCAGATGCATGAACTTGTCCGAATCGCAAGGAAATGGCTGGATCCGCAGAGGAATACAGCAGCGGCGGTGGTGGAGGCCGTTGTGGTGGATCGTTACTCTACGCGCCCTGCCTTATGAGGCAAAACGGTTCATCAGTCAACAGGCCTTGACCACGGCTGATCTGACCGTGGAAGCTGTGGAAAAGTACCAGGCCACAGCGGAGATGCTGAATGCTTCCCGAAAAGACCCCAGGAGTGCGGCCCCACCACAAATGGGAAGAACCCGTCCAAAGGACCCCAAGGTCTCGAACCCAGCCACGTCAGGACTTATCCCGGCTCCAGGGGGAGCCAGAAACCAGGCGGGTCCAAGAAGAGTACACCAGGAGGGGGGGAAACTCGACAGTGTTACCGGTGTGGGGAGATGGGACATATCTCCTGGCAGTGTGGGAAACCAGCCGATGAACCTATGCCCACTGCGGAGTCCTCCAGCTCAGCACCCACACACCGTTTTGCCTCGCTCTTGGGAGTCGTAGATGGCGGCCCAGATCGACCCCCCCACCTGCCCGGTAACTGTGAATCACCATGATGTGGAGGCCTTACTGGATTCTGGTAGCCGGGCCACCCTGGTGCGTAAGGATTTGGTGGGCCCCACGTGTCTGACCCCGGGAAAGTCCTCCCAGTTTCCTGTGTCCATGGGGACACCAGAGAATACCCCATTACTGAACTTACAATGACCAGCACACGGGGAACCATACACACGACGGCGGGGTGGTTGATTCCCTCCCCGTCCCTGTCCTAATTGGACGAGACTGCCCAGCCTTTTACCCACTCTGGAGAGAGTCTCAGGAGAGGATAACCCGAGTACCTCGGAAACGGAGAGGCAAGACTCATCCTGGGAAGGCTCCGTGCAATCCTCCGAGTTACTCACTCCCGCCCGGGCTCTGATAGGGATGGCAGGTGCCCAGACCGACACAGAGACGGAGCTACAGAATCTGGACAAAGAACTGTCTGGTCTGAAGGGGACCGCTGAGAGGTATCGTTTGTTAAAGCAACAGTTAGACATGAAGACAGAAGAGTTAGATATCCTCCAGGCTAAACTCCAACAGAGCTCCTTCCCTAAGCAACAGGAGGAGCTGGAGAGGCTGCGCAGGACCATCGAGGAGTGTGAGGAGACCCTGCGCAGTAGTAAGGAGGTCCAGAAGAAGGCAGAGGAGAAGTACAAGGTGTTGGAGAACAAGATGAAGAATGCGGAGGCAGAGAGAGAGAAGGAACTGAAAGCTGCTCAACAGAAGCTAAACTCTGCTAAAACCAAGGCTGATGCGTTCAGTAAGAAACTCAAGGAGAGACAACAGGAGGCTGAGTCCCTGGTCCTAGAGTTGGAGGAGTGGAAGAGAGAGCAGGCTGGCAAGCACCACGGCAATGCGGACGCCCTCTCCCGGCGTGATGCCTTCTTCGCTGCCTTTACCCCGACGAGGACGTCGGTCCCGAGGAGGGGGATGTGTGATGTCACGAGAGGCTGTGTCCTGGAGGGACGTTACATCCCCCTGAGGTGGCTGCAAACCCAGACAGCTATGGCTCCATCTGCTGGTATGGTCGGGAACGCCACCCCTCTATGGCCAATCTTCCCACGCAGCTGAAACAAATCAGGAGCTGATGAGCTGAAGGTTTGGAAGGGAAGAGACACAGTCTCCAACCTGGGCTCTCTGGAGGACAAGAGTGCTGCACGTCCACTTCCATGAGGAATATAAGGATTTGGAGATACTTACCTTTGGGAAATACTCACCTTTGGATATATGCACCTGTGGGAAATACGTGTGGGACATTTGGAAGGACGTTTTGCTGGGTTGGCCACTAGCTGCAACGTGGAATACAGTAAGACTGGGGAAAAGTTATTTGAGCGAGGGAGAGTTATGATTTTGGATGTGGAAGAGACATCCCTGAACTGTTAACCCTTAAAGAGCCACCAGAGAACAGAATTGTGTTATACTTTCGTTAGTTTCCCAAGACCTTTAATAAAATCCTTGTTTTGGTTGAACCTGGTCTCCTTGCACTACTTGAGCAATCCCGCTGAAAGCTGTGTAGCCTCTCGTGACATCACATTATACATTCAATCAATCAAGTAAAATGATATATGGCCTTATATTTATTTTTATTTTTACATCAGCAGTCGTCACAAAGTGCTTTTAAAGTAACCTGGCCTACACCAGGAGAACCCGGGACATACAGGGCACCACTGCTCCTGCCATCTTAAATACTGTCACTGTGTAGGCTGATACCCCATTTAATGGACCCAAGAGCCATGGGTAAGGCTGTTCATTGCAATATGAATGTCAATACACACAATAGGCTGTATAGTGAGGTGATTTCCTACAGAGTACCCTAATATGATGAGCTACAATGCTAATATTTGCGCAAACTCTTCAGAATCGTATTCTTTGGGTGTCACCGAGTAGGCTCATACCCCAATTCATGGATCCGAGATCCATATACAGGAGGTAAGACTGTACAGTGCAAATAAGTATAACCCCCAATGCAATTCTAATACATCATCTAATATATCATAAGTGCGATTTCAACAGATGTTTTATTATTGTCTTTTGTTGCATTTATATAACAACATTCCGACCTTGTTTAGCATTATCTAGTCCAAATATGGCCCGATTCCACTATTTGTATCCGTTCGAATCACTTTCAATGGGGGAATTTTATTTTGAAGGCGAATCGCAAATTACACTATTGTGGCTTATCCTTGTGGCTAGCTTCAGAGGGGTGAGAGGCTGTTGGGTGAGGAAGAGTCTGTGGATGGTGGTTGGAAGAGCGTGCTTGTTTGAAATGGAAAAGCTTTTCAGTAGCTACTGACAAAGAAGAACATCAAGATGAAGCAGCGAGCGGGGTTTGACTTCAAACTAGGAAGTGAAATAGAATCCATTGTTTTATATTGTGGTAGGTGGTTTTAGCAACAGCTGTGATGGACTGTGGTCAACATGGATGATAGTTCTGATTGTATGGGTGGGGATGATGAAAGTCATGGACCTGGATGGTCTGTGGTGAAAAGGAAAAATAATGGTCCTGCTATAAACACTGCTGACAGCAGTGGCACTTCTAGTGTTGAGAACGTGAAGAGGGTGAATGTAGTAAAAAACAAAGGTAATGATGTGTCCAAGTGGAAAGTTGTAATCGTGTTAGATGCGATCATGGGGGTCTGTCTCATCTACACCCTTTTCGATTAACCAATGGCGTTAAGAAAGAGATAGGTGAAGTCACATTAGCCCGGTTTATTGGTAATGGTAGACTGTTAATATTCTGTGCTGAACATGTTCAGCAAGGGAAGATTCAGAAAATGAAAACTAATTGAGAAGAAAATCACAAGTCATGTCCCTGGAGCTTCAGCTAAGCTGAGGGGGTCATATCTGGGGTTCCATTAGCTATGTCCATAGATGATATAAAATAAAATTTAGAGAGGGGCATAGTGGTTGAAGCCAAAATGCTGTTCAGTAAGAAAGAGCGGCAGAGAAGTGAAAGCCTGTCAGTACTATTAATGTTTGAGAAGGTTTTACGTAAGAAAGTACAGATGAGCTTCATGGCATTCACTGTTAGAGAGTTTTGCCCACCTCCATGAAGGTGTTTTAAATGCCAAAGAATGGGACATGTAGCGGCTCTGTGCAAAGGAAAGAAAAGATGTGCCAAGTGTGGAGGAGAACATGATTATGGTGAATGTGGGAACAATGTCAAGGTTAACTGTTGTAATTGTGGGGGGGAACACATTAACACATTTAGTGGATGCCAGGTACAGAAAAAGGCTAGAGAGGCCCAAAGATATAAAATCACTCATAATGTCTCTTATGCAGAGGCTGCAAGGCAGATTGGTGGAACTATTAGGCAGAATGATGGAGATAATAGGGTTACTCCTGGAATAAGTGGACCTACTGTAGGAAATGTTGCTTATGTTGGTCCAGACACAGATACGAGACCTGTTCAGAAATTATTTTGACATTGAAAAAGCTTATGACACTATGTGGAGAGAAGGCCTACTGATTAAGATGGAAAGACTTGGTATTGGTGGGAGATTATATAACTGGGTTTTGGCCTTATTTAATCCCTTTTTTCGAGTTAAAATAGGATCAATTTTATCTGATGCCTATGGAGTAGACAATGGTATTCCTCAAGGCAGTGATATCAGTCCTATTTTGTTCAACATTATGATTATCGATGGGTTTTCAAATGTAGGTAGGGGTATTGGGGGTCCCAATATACTGATAATGGCGCTATTTGGAAGAAGGGAAGGAATGTCTCATGGTCAAATCTATTCAACAAGCTATAGTGGATGTTGAAAGATGGTGAATTGACTGGGGTTTTAAATTGTCAGTGGCGAAGTCTTGTTCTTCTCAAAGAAGAAAGTTGCTGGAAATATACAGTTGTTTCTGTGTGGACAGCCTATGGGGAGGGTTTCTAAGTATAAATATTTGGGTCTATGGTTCAATGAGCGATATACATGGAAAGATCATGTCATAAATGTTGAAACGAAGTGTTAGAAGGTGTTGAATCTTATGCGCTCTGTCTCTGTGTCAACGTCTGGGTGAAGTGGTGAAATGGAATCAGGCGCAGGACACAGAACTGAGAAAATGAATGGATTTACTAAACAAAAGTAAACCATAACAAACCCTCCACGCAGGGAAGAGCAGAACAACAGCTCACCAAATGACGTATAACAACGGACAATCACGCACAAACTCAGGAGGGAAAACAGAGGTAATTATAGGGACACAAATAAGCATAATGGGAAACAGGTGTGATTAATAAAGACAAGACTAGTGTAACACAGAAACATCGATCGGTGGCAGCTAGTACTCCGGTGACGACGAACGCCGAAGCCTGTCCGAGCAATGAGGAGGGGCAGCCTCGGCTGTATTCGAAACAGTACCCCCCCCGACGCGCGGCTCCAGCCGTGCATCGACACCGGCCTCGGGGATGGCCAGGAGGACGTGGAGCAGGGCGAGTCAGATGACGACGATGGAAATCCCTTAACAAGGAGGGGTCGAGGATGTCCCTCCTGGGAACCCAGCTCCATTCCTCTGGACCGTACCCCTCCCACTCCACGAGATACTGCAGGCCTCCCACCCGACGCCTCAAATCCAGAATGGATCAGACCAAGTACGCTGGTTCCCCCTCGATGTCCATTGGGGGCGGAGGAACCTCCCGCACCTCAGACTACTGGAGCAGACCAGCTACCACCGGCCTGAGGAGAGACACATGGAACGAGGGGTTAATACGGTAATCAGGGGGGAGTTGTAACCTATAAAAAACCTTGTTCAACCTCCTCAGGACTTTAAAGGGCCCCACAAACCGCCGACCCAGCTTCCGGCAGGGCAGGCGAAGGGGCAGGTTTTGGGTCGAGAGCCAGACCCGGTCCCCCGGTGCATACACCGGAGCCTCACTGCGGTGGCGGTCGGCACTCGCCTTCTGTCTCCTAATAGCCCTTTGCAGGCGTACATGGGCAGCGTTCCATGTCTCCTCCGAGCACCGAAACCGTTAATCCACCGCAGGTGTCTCGATCTGGCTCTGATGCTATGGTGCCAGGACCGGCTGGTAACCTAGTACACACTGAAAGGGAGACAGGTCAGTGGAGGAGTGGCGGAGGGAATTTTTTTGCCATCTCTGCCCAGGGGATGTAAAATGACCAATCCCCCTGCTGGTCCTGGCAATATGACTTCAGAAACCTACCCACATCCTGGTTTACTCTCTCCACCTGCCCATTACTCTTGGGGTGACACCCTGAGGTCAGGCTGACCGAGACCCCCAGATGGTCCATGAACGCCTTCCAGACCCTTGATATAAACTGGGGACCCCGATCAGACACTATATCCTCAGGTACCCCGTAGTGCCGGAAGACGTGTGTAAACAGGGCCTCCGCGGTCTGTAGGGCAGTAGGGAGACCGGGCAAAGGAATGAGACGACAGGACTTAGAAAACCGATCCACAACGACCAGGATCGTGGTGTTACCTTGTGACGGAGGAAGATCCGTAATAAAGTCCACCGATAGGTGTGACCACGGCCGTTGCGGAACGGGGAGAGGTTGTAATTTCCCTCTGGGCAGGTGTCTAGGTGCCTTGCACTGAGTGCACACTGAACAGGAAGAAACATAAACCCTCAAGTCCTGAGCTAAGGTAGACCACCAGTACTTCCCACTAAGACAGCGCACAGTCTGACCGATGCCAGGATGGCCAGAAGAGGGTGACGTGTGAGCCCAATAGATCAAACGATTGCGAACCTCAGACGGAACGTACACACGACCCACTGGACACTGGGGGGAAGTGGGCTCCGTGCGTAACGCCCGCTCGATATCCGCGTCAACCTCCCATACCACCGGTGCCACCAGACAAGAAGCCGGAAGTATGGGAGTGGGCTCCCTGGTCTGCTCCTCTGAGTCATACAGCCGAGACAGAGCGTCTGCCTTAGCATTCTGGGAACCTGGTCTGTACGATAGGGTGAACACAAAACGCGTGAAAAACATGGCCCACATTGCCTGACGAGGGTTCAGTCTCCTCACTGCCCGTATGTACTCCAGATTGCGGTGGTCAGTCAAAATGAGAAAAGGGTGTTTTGCCCCCTCAAGCCAATGTCTCTACATTTACATTTTACATTTACGTCATTTAGCAGACGCTCTTATCCAGAGCGACTTACAAATTGGTGCATTCACCTTATAGCCAGTGGGATAACCACTTTACAATATGTTTTTTTTTTCTTTCTTTCTTTGGGGTGGGGTAAGGGGGGGTAGAAGGATGACTTTATCCTATCGCAGGTATTCCTTAAAGAGGTGGGGTTTCAAGTGTCTCCGGAAGGTGGTGAGTGACTCCACACCTTAAGAGCTTTCACAACAGATAACAGCTCCCGGTCCCCCACATCATAGTTTTGCTCCGCCAGGCTGAGCTTCTTCGAAAAGAAAGCACAGAGGCGGAGTTTGGGAGGCGTACCCGAGCGCTGAGACAGTACAGCTCCTATCCCAGCCTCGGATGCGTCCACCTTGACTGTGAATTGCAAGGAAGGATCCGGATGAGCCAGCACGGGATCCGAGGTGAACAGCGCCTTCAGCTGACCAAAAGCCCTGTCCGCCTCAGCTGACCACTGCAGGCGCACCGGTCCGCCCTTCAGCAAAGAGGTTATGGGAGCTGCTACCTGACAAAGCCCCGGATAAATCTCTGGTAGTAGTTGGCAAACCCCAAAAAGCGCTGAACCTCCTTTACCGTGGTAGGAGTCGGCCAATTACGCACGGCTGAAATGCGGTCACACTCCATCTCGACCCCTGACTCTGACAGGCAGTATCCTAAGAAAGAGACGGACTGTTTGAAGAACAGACATTTCTCAGCCTTAACGTACAGGTCATGCTCCACAGTCTACCAAGCACCTTGCGCACCAGGGACACATGCTCGTCGCGTGTAGCGGAGTAGATGAGAATATCATCTATACACACACCACTACACCCTGTCCGTCCAGATCTCTGAAAATCTAATCGACAAAGGATTGAAAGACTGAGGGAGCATTCATCAACCCGTACGGCATGATGTGGTACTCATAGTGACCAGAGGTGGTACTAAATGCCGTCTTCCACTCGTCCCCTTCCCGGATACGAACCAGATTGTACGCGCTCCTGAGGTCCAATTTTGTGAAGAAGCGCGCCCCGTGCAATGACTCCGTCATATTAGCTATGAGAGGTAAAGGATAGCTGTATTTTATGGTTATCTGATTTAGACCTCGATAGTCAATGCACGGGCATAAACCTCCATCCTTCTTCTTCACAAAAAAGAAACTCGAGGAGGCAGGGGAAGTGGAGGGCCGAATGTATCCCTGTCCCAGAGATTCGGTGACATATGTCTCCATAGCCACCGTCTCCTCCTGTGACAGAGGATACACGTGACTCCTGGGAAGTGCAGCGCCCTCCCGGAGATCTATCGCACAATCCCCTCGTCGATGGGGTGGTAATTGAGTCACCTTCTTTTTACAGAAGGCGAGAGCCAAATCGACATATTCTGAGGGAATGTGCATTGTGGAGACATGGTTTGGACTCTCCACCGTAGTTGCCCCTACGGAAACACATACACACCTTCCCGAGCACTGAGTTGACCATCCCTTAAGAGCCCTCTGTTGCCACGAAATCCTGGGATCATGGTTGGCTAGCGAGGGAAGCCCCAGCACCACGGGAAACACAGGAGAATCGATAAGGAAGAGACTCATTCTCTCCTCATGGCCGCCCTGCATCTCCATCCGGAGTGGAACTGTGACCTCCCTAACCATACCCGACCCTAAAGGGCGACTATCTAGGGCACGTATGGGGAAGGGCACATCTACAGGCAATATAGGAATCCCTAGTTTATGTGCAACCAGCCTATCCATAAAATTCCCAGCAGCGCCGGAATCTACGAGTGCCATATGCTGGTAATGTGGGGAAAACCCAGGGAAATTTACATTGACCGTCATGTGAGCAACAGGGAGCTCTGGGTGAGGTGGGTGCCTACTCACCTGGGATGGTCCACCAGGGCCCTGCCTGCTGCCTCGATTCCATGAGGGTCCTCTACTGCACCGGCCCGCAGTGTGTCCTCTGCGGCCACAGTTGGTGCAGGAGACCACCCCCTTGCTGGGTCTCTCCACATCAGCACCTCCAAGCTCCATAGGAGTGGAGTCGGAAGTGCTGGGGGATGGACTGGACGGACCCTGATCCGGACGTCCGCGGGTGGCCAACAGGTTATCCAGCCGTATCGATAAATCTACCAGCTGGTCCAGGTTTAGATTCGTGTCCCTGGAGGCCAGATCCCTACGAACGTCCTCCCGTAGACTGCATCGGTAGAGGTTAATCAGGGCCCTCTCATTCCATCCCGCGCTGGCTGCCAGTGTCCTGAAATCCAGGGCTCCTTCTCCCCTGTCTGGGGGGCCAGTATAAAAAAATATGTATTCACTAACTGTAAGTAAGTCGCTCTGGATAAGAGCGTCTGCTAAATGACTAAAATGTAAATGTAAAATGTGAAACAGACGCTCCCCTGCCGCTCTCCCCTCCGGCGGATGATCGAATACTGCCTGGAAACGGCGGGTGAAATCCTCGTAAAGTACGGACTCAACGTCTATTCCACCCCACTCCGCGTTGGCCCATTCCAGCGCTCTGCCCGACAGACAGGAGATGAGGGTGGACACGCTCTCGTATCCCGAGGGAGCCGGGTGGATGGTTGCCAATTAGAGCTCCACCTGGAGCAGGAAACCCTTACACCCGGCAGCTGTCCCATCATATTCCCTCGGGAGCGAGAGCCGAATTCCACTGGATCCAGGGTTTGATGGTCTTGATGGGGGAGAAATCGGAGGAGGAGGAAGTGTCGGAAACCCACTTCTCTCCCATCGATCCATGGTGTTCACCACTCGATCCATAGCCGACCCTAAAGCCTGCAGCATGGTCGAGTGCTGCTGGATGCGTTCCTCCACCGAGGCGCTGGGATCGGACGTGCCTGCTGACTCCATAGGTGGTGCGTGATTCTGTCAACATCTGGGTGAAGTGGTGAAACGGAATCAGGCGCAGGACACAGAACTGAGAAAATGAATGGATTTACTAAACAAAAGTAAACCATAACAAACCTTCCACGCAGGGAAGAGCAGAATAACAGCTCACCAAACAACGTAAAACAACGGACAATCACGCACTAACTCAGGAGGGAAAACAGAGGTAATTATAGGGACACAAATAAGCATAATGGGAAACAGGTGTGATTAATAAAGACAAGACTAGTGTAACACAGAAACATCGATCGGTGGCAGCTAGTTCTCCGGTGACGACGAACACAGAAGCCTGCCCAAGCAAGGAGGAGGGGCAGCCTCGGCTGTATTCGTAACACTCTGGTTATGAATGAGGTGCTGATAGACAATCGTTGATGGATATTTATAGAGCTCTGATCAGGACGACAATTGATTACGGGTGTATAGTTTATGGAACAGCCGCGAAGACTTGGCTTCAGAGGCTGGACAGAATCCAGTATATAGCTTTAAGGATATGTATTGGTGCATTTACATCAACATCTGTGTGTGCTTTACTAGTGGAGGCATGTGAGATGCTTTTACAGTGAGGGAAAAAAGTATTTGATCCCCTGCTGATTTTGTACGTTTGCCCACTGACAAAGAAATGATCAGTCTATAATTTTAATGGTAGGTTTATTTGAACAGTGAGAGACAGAATAACAACAAAAAAATCCAGAAAAACGCATTTAAAAAATGTTATAAATTGATTTGCATTTTAATGAGGGAAATAAGTATTTGACCCCCTCTCAATCAGAAAGATTTCTGGCTCCCATGTGTCTTTTATACAGGTAACGAGCTGAGATTAGGAGCACACTCTTAAAGGGAGTGCTCCTAATCTCAGTTTGTTACCTGTATAAAAGACACCTGTCCACAGAAGCAATCAATCAATCAGATTCCAAACTCTCCACCATGGCCAAGACAAAAGAGCTCTCCAAGGATGTCAGGGACAAGATTGTAGACCTACACAAGGCTGGAATGGGCTACAAGACCATCGGCAAGCAGCTTGGTGAGAAGGTGACAACAGTTGGTGCGATTATTCACAAATGGAAGAAACACAAAATAACTGTCAATCTCCCTTCGGCCTGGGGCTACATGCAAGATCTCCCCTCGTGGAGTTGCAATGATCATGAGAACGGTGAGGAATCAGCCCAGAACTACACGGGAGGATCTTGTCAATGATCTCAAGGCAGCTGGGACCATAGTCACCAAGAAAACAATTGGTAACACACTACGCCGTGAAGGACTGAAATCCTGCAGTGCCCGCAAGGTCCCCCTGCTCAAGAAAGCACATATACAGGCCCGTCTGAAGTTTGCCAATGAACATCTGAATGATTCAGAGGAGGACTGGGTGAAAGTGTTGTGGTCAGATGAGACCAAAATCAAGCTCTTTGGCATCAACTCAACTCGCCGTGTTTGGAGGAGGAGGAATGCTGCCTATGACCCCAAGAACACCATCCCCACCGTCAAACATGGAGGTGGAAACATTATGCTTTAGGGGTGTTTTTCTGCTAAGGGGACAGGACAACTTCACCGCATCAAAGGGACGATGGACGGGGCCATGTACCGTCAAATCTTCGGTGAGAATCTCCTTCCCTCAGCCAGGGCATTGAAAATGGGTCGTGGATGGGTATTCCAGCATGACAATGACCCAAAACACACGGCCAAGGCAACAAAGGAGTGGCTCAAGAAGAAGCACATTAAGGTCCTGGAGTGGCCTAGCCAGTCTCCAGACTTTAATTCCATAGAAAATCTGTGGAGGGAGCTGAAGGTTCGAGTTGCCAAACGTCAGCCTCGAAACCTTAATGACTTGGAGAAGATCTACAAAATCCCTCCTGAGATGTGTGCAAACCTGGTGGCCAACTACAAGAAACGTCTGACCTCTGTGATTGCCAACAAGGGTTTTGCCACCAAGTACTAAGTCATGTTTTGCAGAGGGGTCAAATACTTATTTCCCTCATTAAAATGCAAATCAATTCATAACATTTTTGACATGCGTTTTTCTGGATTTTTCTGTTGTTATTCTGTCTCTCACTGTTCAAATAAACATACCATTAAAAGTATAGAGTGATCATGTCTTTGTCAGTGGACAAACGTACAAAATCAGCAGGGGATCAAATACTTTTTTCCCTCACTGTAGATATACAGCGTAAACAATGTGCATTAGCTTATTGGGTTAGTTTGAAAGGCTGTGAGGTTGAGCATCCCACTGCTACTGTTCTAGATGACTGTTGGGAATATACTAGTAGACAAGGCAGTGGTTTTGGTTGGACAGTTGGAAAGCTTGCTGATGAGAGTGGTTTGAGGTAGCTGGAGGTTGGCCCTTCTGTGGTGATAGGGGATGTTCCTCCATGGTTACTCCCAGATCCTGTTGTTGATCTAACCTTGGTAGAGAAAATGAAAGATTGGTCAGAAGTCAGTGATATAGGGAAACTGGTTGACAATTACATTGGTAAAAGTTTTAATGCTTTTTTTTACCGTTTTTCACTGATGGATCCAAGGACCCAGATAGTGGCTGCACAGGAGCAGGTGTTTACGTTCCTGAATTTGATGTGCAGATATGTAGAAGACTAACAGATTAACTCTCAGTATACTCAGTTGAACTGTTAGCAATAGTAGTTGCCCTCCATTGGATGGAGGACGTACAACCTGTTAGAATTATAGTATGCTCAGATTCTCTGTCTGTATTGAATAGTTTATCATCTGGTAAATCTAATAGGAGTGACCTACTATTGTAGGTATTAATGTTATTATGGAGAGTTGAGAGACTGGGTGTAGTAGTGAGATTCTGCTGGGTCCCAGCACATTCGGGTGTGGAAAGGAATGAAATTGTAGACCAGTTAGCCAAAAGATCTTTGAAACTAGATATAATTGATAATAATGTACCACTGGGTAGAGGTGAGGCCAAATGTAAGATCAGAGCCATTTTGATAGATGTGTGGCAGAAGACTGAGTCCAAGGGCCGGCATTTATATGCCCTCCAAAGAAAGGTCGGTGGACCAAGATTCAAAGGTCAGATCAGAAAGGAAGAGGTGGTGTTTGCTCGATTGCGCTTAGGACATTGTACATTGAACTCGTCATTACATCTGGTTGGCAAGCATGTGAATGGTTTGTGTCTGGAGTGTATGGTCGATGAAACGGTGGAGCATGTGTTATATTGTTGTAAGTATGTTGGAGAGGTGTGTAGGGTCATTGCGGTTGGGGGGGTTTGGAAGGGATTTTGGTGATGGGGAGGGTCTATTAGAAGTTAGTAGGGCTCTTTTTTTTATTTTCTCAGAAGTACTGAGTTAGGATTTAGAAATGATGTAAAACATGATTGATCGCACACTCCAGCACAGTAGGGAGATGATTTGTTAAAGAAGAATGGTAGAAAGTGTAAGCAGTGTGAAATGTATGCCAGATCGAAGTGAATGAGGGCAAAGTATCGGAGGTGGTCGGTGTCATGAAGTTGTCAGAGCCCGAGGCTTGCACCGAGGGTCAGGATAAAGATGAGTGTGACAGTAGGAGTGACATTTTTTGAAAAAGTGGACCCTTGCCTTTTGGCTGATCCATTTGTGGTTTCGGGGTAGGTGAAAACAGAGTTGGGTGCTGTGAAATCGGTGAAGGTAACCAGAAGTGGTCTTGTGATAATTGTTTGTTTCTGCTGGTCAGAGGGAGCAAGAGAGGTGAATTGTTTTGTTCTCAAGGAAAGGGTGCCATTGAGAGGAGTGATTACTGGAGTAGGGGTAAATGTGAAAGTTGACCAACTGAAGGGGAAGATACCCAGTGTTTGTGATGCTCATTGTTTGGTGCGACGCAGACAGGGTGTCGTGAGTGGTGAAACAGAAGAGTAGTTCTCTGTCCTTTTGAGTTTTGATGCCCTACAAAGTGATGTTAGGATATATAAGTTATCCCGTACAAGCTTTTGTGCCAAATACATTACGTTGTTACAGGTGTCAAGCGTATGGGCATGTGGCAGCAGTGTGTAGGAGGGAGGTTCCTAGGTGTGAGAAGTGTGCAGAAGGGCATGAGACAAAGGAATGTGTAGGATTGGGGAAAGTAGTGGTATGTGTTAATTGTAGGGGTGCCCATGGGGCTGCGGATCAGAAATGTCCGGTGCGAGAGAGGCAGGTTGAGTTTTCCAGGGTTAGAGTAGTGCAGAAGTTGTCGTATGCTGAGGCAGTGAAAAAAGTAGAGGAAGATGGGTGAAGGGGAGGTATCCTGAGAGGAGTGGTGTGAGTAGTAGAGCTGTACCAGTACAGAGGGATAGGCCAACAAGTGACACAGTATACAGTGCCTTGCAAAAGTATTCATCCCCCTTGGCGTTTTTCCTATTTTGTTGCATTACAACCTGTAATTGATGGATTTTTATTTGGATTTCATGTAATGGACATACACAAAATAGTCCAAATTGGTGAAGTGAAATGAAAAAAATAACTTGTTTCAAAAAATTCTAAAAAATAAATAACGGAAAAGTGGTGCGTGCATATGTATTCACCCCCTTTGCTATGAAGCCCCTAAATAAGATCTGGTGCAACCAATTACCTTCAGAAGTCACATAATTAGTTAAATAAAGTCCACCTGTGTGCAATCTAAGTGTCACATGATCTGTCACATGATCTCAGTATATATACACCTGTTCTGAAAGGCCCCAGAGTCTGCAACAACACTAAGCAAGGGGCACCACCAAGCAAGCGCCACCATGAAGACCAAGGAGCTCTCCAAACAGGTCAGGGACAAAGTTGTGGAGAAGTACAGATCAGGGTTGGGTTATAAAAAGATATCCAAAACTTTGAACATCCCACGGAGCACCATTAAATTCATTATTTAAAAAATGAAAGAATATGACACCACAACAAACCTGCCAAGAGAGGGCCGCCCACCAAAACTCACGGACCAGGCAAGGAGGGCATTAATTAGAGAGGCAACAAAGAGACCAAAGATAACCCTGAAGGAGCTGCAAAGCACCACAGCGGAGATTGGAGTATCTGTCCATAGGACCACTTTAAGCCGTATACTCCACAGAGCTGGGCTTTACGGAAGAGTGGCCAGAAAAAAGCCATTGCTTAAAGAAAAAAATAAGCAAAAAGGTTTGGTGTTCGCCAAAAGGCATGTGGGAGACTCCCCAAACATATGGAAGAAGGTACTCTGGTCAGATGAGTTTAAAATTGAGCTTTTTGGCCATCAAGGAAAACGCTGTCTGGCGCATACCCAACACCTCTCATCACCCCGAGAACACCATCCCCACAGTGAAGCATGGTGGTGGCAACATCATGCTGTGGGGATGTTTTTCATCAGCAGGGATTGGGAAACTGGTCAAAATTGAAGGAATGATGGATGGCGCTAAATATAGGGAAATTATTGAGGGAAACCTGTTTCACTCTTCCAGAGATTTGAGACTGGGACGGAGGTTTACCTTCCAGCAGGACAATGACCCTAAGCATACTGCTAAAGCAACACTCAAGTGGTTAAGGGGAAACATTTAAATGTCTTGGAATGCCCTACTCAAAGCCCAGACCTCAATCCAATTGAGAATCTGTGGTATGACTTAAAGATTGCTGTACCCCAGCGGAACTCATCCAACTTGACGGAGCTGGAGCAGTTTTGCCTTGAAGAATGGGCAAAAATCCCAGTGGCTAGATGTGCCAAGTTTATAGAGACATACCCCAAGAGACTTGCAGCTGTAATTGCTGCAAAAGCTGGCTCTGCAAAGTATTGACTTTGGGGGGGAGGGGGTAAATAGTTATGCACGCTCAAGTTTTCTGTTTTTTTTTGTCTTATTTCTTGTTTGTTTCACACAAATGTTTTTGCATCTTTAAAGTGGTAGGCATGTTGTGTAAATCAAATGATACAAACCCCCAAAAAATCCATTTTAATTCCAGGTTGTAAGGCAACAAAATAGGAAAAATGTCAAGGGGGGTGAATACTTTCGCAAGCCACTGTATGTTTCAGTAAGATTGGATTTTTTGCATTTATAGCAATGGTTATCAACTGTACTGCAGGGATGGAACCTAAGTTACAGAAAATGGAGGTTGTGGTGGCAGCTGCAGAGAGGGATTTTGGGTGTGCGAGACTTAATGTCAGAAGAGTTACAGGGTGTGTTAAGTGGTGGTGGCCCTTCCTTTCAGGCTGTTGGCCTGAGGTAGGACTAAATAGATTTAAATAGTGGAGTAGGGTGGTGGGTTTTTAGTGAGTGTAGGGTTAGATGGTATTTGTTTATTTATTTATTTTTGTATTCTTATTTTTTTTCCAAGCTAAATATAAGGTAGTTTTACTTCAGTCTAGTAGGTGGCGGTAATGCAACATTTATTGGATGTCAACTGCCCTTAAACCTCATCGAAGAAGAAGAAGAAGAAGTGGCTAGCTTCACACAGTTAGTGCGCGAGGCAGCAAGTGCATTGGAATCTGCCGAAAGCAAACTGCGAAGTGAGGAACGAGAGAGAGAAAATGAAGTTCCTGCACACGTGGATTAATTTATACCACTGTAGTTATTTTAAATAGATTCTGCTGGTCGGACGGCATTAAAGCTAAATCATAAACGTTTGATGAGTTTGAGACTAGTGGAGCAGCTTTCTATGCTCGCGCACACAAACAAATGACTGAAAACAACCCGCAGGACGTGCCGAGACGTATCGACAGAGAACGGACAAATGACATGGGAACATTTTTAGAAACACCATTTGTCGTCTAATTATACTTTTCGTTATAACATTATGACACAAGTTAAAATGGTTGGATATCAAAGACGCTAGCAAGCTATATTTTGAACGTTGCGATAGAAGATAATTTGTAAACGGCACCACCCGACCACCCCTCCCTCCAGAATAAAACCATAACATATCATATGCTCATATTGAGGAATATGCGGCGTTAAAACATTTGACACGTCATAAAACCGTATAGGAATATTTTAGTCTCTACCAAAAGCAGCTTCCTCATTATCTACAGAACTGTCAACAGAGCTAGCAGCAGTTTGTCGCTTTGTTTACCTCGCTGCTGGAGCTAGCTAGCTAACGTTTAGAGCAGGCTGCACAGTTGGATGGATAGCGTTAGCTAACCTAGCTACCAACTAGACGTGGTGGGTAGTGCTTGCATCCCCTCTATATGACTACCAGCTGTTGCTTGTTGGGACGAGCAATTTGAATTGGTCCTGTTTTATTTGTCTGGCTGTTAAGAAAGCTTCCAAAGAGCGAGTGCAAACGGGGTCGTCCGGTTTTCAGCCTGTCTTCATTTGTCTTCATTGCCACTGGGTCACCATGGCACAGCAGCAGATGCCAAGTTCTCAGAAGGCACTAATGCTTGAACTGAAGTCTCTCCAAGAGGAACCAGTGGAGGGTTTCCGCATCACACCAGTAGAAGAGTCCGACTTGTACAACTGGGAGGTGGCCATATTTGGACCCCCCAATACACTTTACGAGGGAGGATACTTCAAGGTGAGGGAGGATTTCTTCTGTCATGTCTGTGGGCAGTACACCTAATCCGGAACCTATAGCTAACTCTAGTCTAGAGCATAGCAAGTATGTAAATAAAATAACGAGAATCCAAACAGTACTTCTAGCATATACTAACAACACACTTTTTTTTGTTATATTTATATGTAGACAATAACGGTACCCCTGCCTAGAGAGCAGTGTTTCCCAAACTTGGCATACCACTTGTAGCCTTTCCATAGTTTTATTGACCATATAAATAAACATTGCAATATTTTGTTACAACTGAGGCTTAAGCTGTCACCCAGGAGGAACTTGCCACCACCCTCAAGTGGGTGTCGATATGTAACACACTATTTGTGAAAAGCCAGATTATTCCTTCCCTCACACATCACTGACTCTCTCTCTAATTTCCCAGGCACACATTAAGTTTCCAGTTGACTACCCCTACTCTCCACCTACTTTCCGTTTCCTCACAAAGATGTGGCACCCCAACATATATGAGGTGATGTATACCACATTGTATGTTTGTGTCTTGATTTTATGTGATTATATGCGTTTATGGGGAATTGTTGGTCTTGCTGTGGAGTGTAACTTGTTGCTTGTCTACAGAATGGGGAAGTGTGTATCTCCATCCTTCACCCCCCTGTTGACGACCCCCAGAGCGGAGAGCTCCCCTCTGAGAGATGGAACCCCACCCAGAATGTCAGGTAAAACACCTGGCAACACCTGGGCTGCGTTCAGGATGAAAGAAACCTAGCAAACGTTAGTGAACAGACACAGCCCTGTTCTGAATGACCTGTTGACAAACGTAATGATGGTTGCTCAACTGTCTGGTGGCTCAACTGTCTTTCATAAAATACATTACTTGCTGCTTGGGGTCATCCACAAAGGTCAGAGGTCTCATTCACTAAATGGGAGCAATTATAGAGCTTGCCAGCTTGTAGTCCTAAAAAATGGAAATGAGTTGGTATTTTCTCCCTCTGGATCGTTGGACATTGCAATGGGGAAAATAATGGCGTTTTGGGATATACGCCGAAAATAAGGTCAGAGGTGAACATACGAGATCTAATATGTTTTGTTCTATGAGATATCAATCAGTTAACATTAGGTTTATGCATTATAAAGACTTTGTGCTGAAAATAAGTCAGTTGCTAATGAGTCGCTAACTGTCAGAGAAATGGAACTACAACATTAGTCGCAACATTTTTCACATCACTACGCCAACCACGCAAACTAGTCTACGCTACAGTTCTCCAAAAAGCTAGTTAGCTCAGTTAGCTTTCTGTTTACCAGCTCGAACAGAAGCGCAAGGATGGTATATTGTTTTGCTCCAGGCTGCAACCATATCTCTTCAGCAGGAATGTGCTTGTTTTATTGGTTCCCGAACGATGTTGGAGACTTTGGGTCCATCTGATAAGGTAAGCTAAGCCTGTTGGCTAGACGTCAAAGGCATGCGACCTGAGGTGTAGTTTTATTTTTGTAGATGTTTTGATTAGATACAGTGCATTCGGTAAGTATTCAGACCCCTTGACTTTGTCCCCATTTAGTTATGTTACAACCTTATTCTAAAATGGATGATATGTTTTCCTCATCAATCTACACACAATACCCCATAATGACAAGCAAAAACAGGTTTTTATTAATTTTTGCAATTTTATATATTTAAAAAAAAGATACCTTATTTACATAAGTATTCAGAGCCTTTGCTATGAGACTCGAAATTGAGCTCAGGTGCATCCTGTTTCATTGATCATACTTGAGATTTTTCTACGACTTGATTGGAGTCCATCTGTGGTAAATTCAATTGATTGGACATGATTTGGAAAGGCACACACCGGTCTATATAACGTCCCACAGTTGACAGTGCATGTCAGAGCAAAAACCAAGTCATGAGGTCGAAGGAAGTGTCCGTACAGCTCCGAGACAGGTTTGTGTCGAGGCACAGATCTGGGGAAGGGTACCAAAAAATGTCTGCAACACATTGGCCTCCGTCATTCTTAAATGGAAGAAGTTTGGACCCACCAAAACTCTTCCTAGAGCTGGCCGCCTGGCCAAACTGAGCAATCGGGGGAGAAGGGCCTTGGTCAGGGAGGTGACCAATAACCCAATGGTCACTCTGACAGAGCTCCAGAGTTCCCCTGTGGAGATGGGAGAACCTTCCAGGACAACCATCTCTGCAGCATTCCACCATTCAGGCTTTTATGGTAGAGTGGCCAGATGGAAGCCACTCCTCACTCAGTAAAAGGCAAATGACAGCCCGCTTGGAGTTCTTCAAAAGGCATCTAAAGACTCTCAGACCATGAGAAACGAGATTCTCTGGTCTGATGAAACCTAGATTAAACTCTTTGGCCTGAATGCCAAGCGTCACGTCTGGAGGAAACCTGGCACCATCCCTACGGTGAAGCATGGTGGTGCCAGCAGCATGCTGTGGGGATTATTTTCAGCGGCAGGGGAGACTAGTCAAGATCGAGGGAAAGATGAACGGAGCAAAGTACAGAGATCCCTGATGAAAACCTGCTCCAGAGCTCTCAGGACCTCCGACTGGGGAGAAGGTTCACCTTCCAACAGGACAACGACCCTAAGCACACTGCCAAGACAATGCAGGAGTGGCTTCGGGACAAGTCTCTGAATGTCCTTGAGTTGCCCAGCCAGATCCCGGACTTGAACCCGATCGAACATCTCTGGAGAGACCTGAAAATAGCTGTGCAGCGACGCTCCCCAGCCTGACAGAACTTCAGAATGGGAGAAACTCCCCAAATACAGGTGTGCCAAGCTTGTAGCGTCATACCCAAGAAGACTTGAGGATGTAATCGCCGCCAAAGGTGCTTCAACAAAGTATTGAGTAAAGGGTCTTAATACTTATGTAAATGTGATATTTCAGTTTTTTATTTTTAATACTTTTGCCAAAATTTATAAAAACCAGTTTTTGCTTTGTCATTATGGGGCATTGTGTGTAGATTGTTGAGGGGAAAAAAACATTTTCATCCATTTTAGAATGAGGCTGTAATGTAACAAAATGTTGAAAAAGTAAAGGGGTCTGAATACCTTCCGTATGCACCGTATACCTAAAAGTTGAAGAATGGTGCGCAACATTTCGGGAGAATGTGTCTTTCAGTACGTACTGTTGTAAAACTTAGCTAAATGTTTCATCAACTGAATGTACCTGTAACGTGCCTAGTGAACACGGCCCAGATGTACTCACCTGTGACCTTACCTGTGCACTGTTTGTGTCTGCATGTTTGTATATGAATATGTCTGTGTTCAGGACCATCCTACTGAGTGTGATCTCTCTGCTGAATGAGCCCAACACCTTCTCCCCGGCCAATGTCGATGCCTCTGTTATGTTCCGCAAATGGAGAGAGAGCAAGGGCAAGGACAAAGAGTATGCCGAGATCATCAGGTACTTAAAATTCTCTCTTTAACACACAATGAAAAACAATGTGCTCCTTTACACACATACAACTAAACATGCACATTCAGTACAATCAATCACTTCATTTTTCTACCTGGAACCTTTCTCTCTTTCACTCGTGTCTGTCTGTCTGACATTGTATTTACTGTCTGTTGTGCTCTCTCCCTCTCTTAATTTTTCTCTCTCTCCCGCTGTCTTTGTCTCCCTCTTTCTCTCAGGAAGCAGGTAGTGTCCACTAAAGTAGAGGCGGAGCGGGACGGGGTGAAGGTCCCTACCACGCTGGCAGAGTATTGCATCCAGACCAAAGTGCCTTCCCACGACAGCAGCTCGGACTTGCTGTACGACGACCTCTACGATGATGACATTGAGGAGGAGGAGGAGGAAGACGACGATGATGCAGAGGCAGGGGGTGGGGCTGGGGGCCAGATGGCCGGAGAGGGGGGGGACTGCTTAAATGATGAGGAAGACTCGGGCAATGAAGAGTCATGAACTTCCTCCTCTCGCTTTTTATCCCGCTCCTCCACACACCCTTCCTACCGAGGACTCTGCTGCAGCCTCCTCCTATCCTTACTTTCTGATTCCTTACCACGTGCGCATACACACACACACTCACTCTCTTGCTGGATCCATCCCTTCTTGATGGCTTCCCATAGCACTTACTTTACCTTGAGATTTGTTTTAATCTCTGTCAAACATGCCATATCCTATTAAGGCGCTCTACACCTGAAGCAGGGATTCTAACAGTTTTTTAACAGCTGTATGGGGGTCAGATTTATTTAATGGTTTATCATGGCATTCTTCTTATTCAGTCATTTGAGGAGGCAGTTTTAAACAGTTCAACAGAATCAAATGCTTTATAATGACACCAATCTGGCATGTATGCTGTCTACCAGTGTTGCCAACTATTTAGTGAGAATTGCTATTGGCTGCTTGATTTGTCGCTAGAGGTCGCTAGATGATGTTTTGCTGTTACCATGACATTTTCTCCCCTTCTCCCGCTGCACACCCCCTCCCCTTATGTTTCTCTGCCTGTGTGTGTGGTGTTGCTGTGACTTCTGTTGCAAAGGCAGCTTTTCTCACTTTCATTTGCGGCATTATTGAGTGGGAAAAGTCACTAAATGGTATCCAAACTCTGACAACTCTCCAAGGCAGCCTGAAAAGTAGCTGAATTTGTCGCTAGGCACTTTGACAAATAAAAGTTGATGTGGGGGTCTGAATATAGCGACTTTAAGTTGGCAACACTGGTCTCTACCCCTTCCCAGGGTTAAAATACACATGCCTCTTACAAACTAGTTCCAATTCCTTTTAAACTATATTGTGGTAAACCAAATCCTATTCATATATAAAACCACAATTTAAATTAACTAATTTGTTCTTAAGCTGTGGAACAGGGTGGTAAGATGCACTTAATTAACATACCCCTCTCTTACTCTCTCACACAGTCAACAAGATGAAGACCCTTTAGTAAAAAAAATATATACTAAATTTAAATTTCTGTATTGCCCTGGCAGGGATCTGAACATAAAAAGGACACGTTGCAATTTTTGCTTGGTTCCCCATGTTTCTCTTTGAGTCATCCACTCAATCAAAGATCAATAGCAGATTGGAAGGGTTTGGCACTGACTCCCAACATGCATCTCTTTGAGTGGATTCATCTCAACATGCATATTTTCAATCAGAGACCAGAGAGAAGCAATCTCTGCTCCAACCTCTGAGGTGAAATGCACCTGAAACTGATAAAGGGACTCTGAGACAGGATGCTAAGACACATGCTTGATGTCACTTAAACTCTTGTGCTCTCAAACAGAAGATGCTTCCGAATATTGGTACGGTACCAGCGCTGGATAATTCCCATGGGGACTGGATTGGCGATGTTTCCGTGGAGACTGATTTGTAACAACCCATTCTTTCTATGCCTATGGGGGACTTGAACACCAGGGGTGAAAGAGACAAGTGGACAACCCCCCTACCCCTCTCCACCCCACAGAGCGGTGGAGCCATCAAACTGCTCTGCACAGAAAACGGCACCGAGAGAGGCAACACTGCTGTTTCAAGCAGATACAATTTGTTTTGTTTGTATTTGCTGTAGTCAATCTCCCGTTCAATGTTTGATGAAAACCTCTCTCTTTACCCAGAAACACAGGCAATGAATGTTGGATCACCATGGGAAGTGTTGGCCATTCCATAACACTTTGTTACAGCTAAAGTTTGGGGTGTGTCATCTTCCTCTACTAAGGGTGTGTATAAGCAACAGACCTTGGTTCACATACTATTTGAAATCATTTTAAATGTCCCAAAAGTGCAAACCCCACTCACTGGACACCCCAGACTGATGAAAGCAAACTATTTGATTTCAAATAGTATTTGAACGCAGGTCTGATGAGCCAGACATTGAGGTTAAAAATGCTTGGGTATAAAGGAGTGAACTCTTTGAGTTCCAAAGTAAATGTGATTCATTATGTTTTGTTGCCAAAGAGATTCTCTCCCAGTGCCAGTCACAGGCCCTTGACCCCAGATAGGTAATCATTACATAGAAAAGTTTGGGAACAAGTAGAGCGCTACATAACCATTATGATAATTTATTAGATATTAGTTCTCAATTGTTTAATTTTAAATTAACTTCAAGAATGGCTTAGAGACTTTGGGCTTGATTCAATCAAATGCACAGGGCAATATTTATGCAGTAGCATGTAGGCCTAAACATAGTGGGTAAACAAAGATATTGTGTAAAAATTGCTAGGGAAGGGTGGCTTGGATCCAGCCCTTGGTGTCTTTCAGCTAATGTTAAGTGTTTGTTTAGAGTATAAAATTCCCATTTGTTTTTCATGGTCTAATTGAACTTATGTCATGAACCTTTTCTTTTCATGGATGTTCACTGAAGATAAAATAAGCTTATTTTGTGAGTCTTTAACTTTGGGTTGTTTGTTGCACAGTAAAGTCAAATAAATACAGAGAGCGCTGTAAATTGTCATAGTTATTATTTTAACCTTTAGAAACATCCACTTGTTTGATATTTGTTTCAATGAAAAAGAACGCATTCAAATGAAATGCCCCCCAAAAAGTTTGCTGATTATGAAAATGAAATGAAATGAAATAAAGGATGAATACGGAAGCAGAGGCAACGGAGTCTCAATAGCAGGTGTCTGCAGCATTGCGCACCTCCCACTACTGATCTCCCTGTGTGGCACAGGAGGCTACTGAGGGGAGGACGGCTCATAATAATGGCTGGAATGGAACGGTATCAAACACATAGAAACCATGTGTTTGATACCATTCCATTTATTCCATTCTAGCCATTACTATGAGCCCATCCTCCCCAATTAAGGTGCCAGCAGCTGCCTGTGCTGAATGGTGTGAGGTGAGGCTCTCAACCTTCTAGTTTCTGTCCTTTTTCTTTGAAGCCACATGGGCCTGAGAAAAGAAAGTTACAGAGTTAACAGCCATAAACACTGGATATTCCTGTATTAACAGGTTCAACTGTATAACAGTGCAACAACAGGCTGTGCTCTCCGGAGTGATGAGAAGCATCCACTTCCCTTCTTCCTCTGCTTTGCTGCAGATGCGATGCTGAGGCGATCACTGGCAGAGGAAACATCTGTAGAGGGCTCCAGGCTGGTGGCATTAACTACACTGAACAAAAATATAAATGCAACATGCAACAATTTCAAAGATTTTACTGAGTTACAGTTCATATAAGGAAATCAGTAAATTGAAATAAATTCAATAGGCCCTAATCTATGGATTTCACATGACTGGGAATACAGATATTTAAAAAAGGTAGGGGCATGGATCAGAAAACCAGTCAGTATCTGGTGTGACCACCATTTGCCTCATGCAGCGCGCACATGTCCTACGCATAGAGTTGATCAGGCTGTTGATTGTGGCCTGTGGAATGTTGTCCCACTCCTCCAATGGCTGTGCGAAGTTGCTGGATATTGGCGGGAACTGGAATACGCTGTCGTACACAACGATCCAGAGCATCCCCAACATGCTCAATGGGAGACGTCTGGTGAGTTTGCAGGCCATGGAAGAACTGGGACATTTTCAGCTTCCAGGAATTGTGAACAGATCCTTGCGACATGGGTCTGTGCATTATCATACTGAAACATGAGGTGATGGCGGCGGATGAATGGCACGACAACGGGTCTCAGGATCTTGTCACAGTATCTCTGTGCATTCAAATTGTCATTGATAAAATGCAATTGTGTTCGTTGTCCGTAGTTTATGCCTGCCCATACCATAACCCCACCACCACTCTGTTCACAACGTTGACATCAGCAAACCGCTCGCCCACACAACGCCATACGTCTGCTACAGTGGGGGAAAAAAGTATGAAGTCAGCCACCAATTGTGCAAGTCCTCCCACTTAAAAAGATGAGAGAGGCCTGTAATATTCATCATGGGTACACGTCAACTATGACAGACAAATTGAGGAAAAAAAATCCAGAAAATCACATTGTAGGATTTTTAATGAATTTATTTGCAAATTATGGTGGAAAATAAGTATTTGGTCACCTACAAACAAGCAAGATTTCTGGCTCTCACAGACCTGTAACTTCTTCTTTAAGAGGCTCCTCTGTCCTCCACTCGTTACCTGTATTAATGGCACCTGTTTGAACTTGTTATCAGTATAAAAGACACCTGTCCACAACCTCAAACAGTCACACTCCAAACTCCACTATTGCCAAGACCAAAGAGCTGTCAAAGGACACCAGAAACATAATTGTAGACCTGCACCAGGCTGGGAAGACTGAATCTGCAATAGGTAAGCAGCTTGGTTTGAAGAAATCAACTGTGGGAGCAATTATTAGGAAATGGAAGACATACAAGACCACTGATAATCTCCCTCGATCTAGGGCTCCACGCAAGATCTCACCCCGTGGGGTCAAAATGATCACAAGAACGGTGAGCAAAAATCCCAGAACCACACGGGGGGACCTAGTGAATGACCTGCAGAGAGCTGGGACCAAAGTAACAAAGCCTACCATCAGTAACACAATACGCCGCCAGGGACTCAAATCCTGCAGTGCCAGACGTGTCCCCCTGCTTAAGCCAGTACATGTCCAGGCCCGTCTGAAGTTTGCTAGAGTGCATTTGGATGATCCAGAAGAGGATTGGGAGAATGTCATATGGTCAGATGAAACCAAAATAGAACTTTTTGGTAAAAACTCAACTCGTCGTGTTTGGAGGACAAAGAATGCTGAGTTGCATCCAAAGAACACCATACCTACTGTGAAGCATGGGGGTGGAAACATCATGCTTTGGGGCTGTTTTTCTGCAAAGGGACCAGGACGACTGATCCGTGTAAAGGAAATAATGAATGGGCCATGTATCCTCTCCTTTTCTCCCTATACACCAAGTCACTTGGCTCTGTCATATCCTCACATGGCCTCTCCTATCATTGCTACGCTGACGATACACAACTAATCTTCTCCTTTCCCCCTTCTGATAACCAGGTGGCGAATCGCATCTCTGCATGTCTGGCCGACATATCAGTATGGATGACGGATCACCACCTCAAGCTGAACCCTGGCAAGACGGAGCTGCTCTTCCTCCCGGGGAAGGACTGCCCGTTCCATGATCTCGCCATCACGGTTGACAACTCCGTTGTGTCCTCCTCCCAGAGTGCGAAGAGCCTTGGCGTGACCCTGGACAACACCCTGTCGTTCTCCGCTAACATCAAGGCGGTGACCCGATCCTGCAGGTTCATGCTCTACAACATTCGGAGAGTACGACCCTGCCTTACACAGGAAGCGGCACAGGTCCTAATCCAGGCACTTGTCATCTCCCGTCTGGATTACTGCAACTCGCTGTTGGCTGGGCTCCCCGCCTGTGCCATTAAACCCTTACAACTCATCCAGAATGCCGCAGCCCGTCTGGTGTTCAACCTTCCCAAGTTCTCTCACGTCACCCCCCTCCTCCGCACACTCCACTGGCTTCCAGTTGAAGCTCACATCCGTTACAAGACCATGGTGCTTGCCAATGGAGCAGTGAGGGGAACGGCACCTCCGTACCTTCAGGCTCTGATCAGTCCCTACACCCAACCGAGGGCATTGCGTTCATCCACCTCTGGCCTGCTGGCTCCCCTTCCTCTGCGGAAGCATAGTTCCCGCTCAGCCCAGTCAAAACTGTTCGCTGCTCTGGCACCCCAATGGTGGAACAAGCTCCCCGCCAGGACAGCGGAGTCACTCACCACCTTCCGGAGACATTTGAAACCCCACCTCTTTAAGGAATACCTGGGATAGGATGAAGTAATCCGTCTAGCCCCCCAAAAAAAAAAAAAATATTAATATAAAAAGAAATAAAAATGTATAAATAAAAAAATAAAAAAAAATAAAACATTGGTAAAGTGGTTAACCCACTGGCTATAGGGTGAATGCACCAATTTGTAAGTCACTCTGGATAAGAGCGTCTGCTAAATTACTTAAATGTAAATGTAAATATACGTTTTTTCAAGATGAGTAATGAGAAACGTATTGTCCAACCCATTGGGTATCTCACTGCACCCTCATATGCCATGTCTTGAAATATGCAGACAGATGGATTAAAAGGACATTTTCATTGTAATACTTCTGACAGCCAACTTTCTAACTCCGCCCATAACTTTTGGACTTTATAGCATTCCCAGAAGGCATGGATTATTGAGTCATTGTTAGTTTTACACTTAAGACATGACTCCGTTGTGCTGTAGAATTTGTGAATTTTGTATAATAAATATCTATAAATTCCATGTGTTCAGATTTGAATTCATACTTTGACAAAACATCATTAGCCATTACGCAATATGGGCACGGCGGTTTTGGAAACAACTACTTTGTCTATATCCCCTTTAATTCTGTCTGCAATGAATGCCTCAGCCATGTTGCTATTTAGAGAGCAGCAGGGTTATGAATAGAGTGATCCTAAACAGATTGTTGACTGAAATTGTTAAAGACAGTTGGCGATACCAGTATGGCGAGCAGACTAAAACAAGAGTTTCTATTGGACAAATTCAGGTAGATCCCTCCCCGTTTCGTTGCGTTTGCTTCCATGGGTGTATCATGGGGATGTCTAGCAACCCAAATGTTGTGTGTTCCGATCTCATCCCGGACAACTTTAGCATTAGCTAATTAGCAGCTTTGCAACTACTTACTACTTTTTAGCTGCTTTGCAACTATTTAGCATGTTAGCTAACCCTTCCTGTAAAACTAACCTTAACCCTTTAACCTAACTCCTAACCTTAACCTTAACCCTAACCTTAACCCTAACCTAAACCCCTAACTCCTAGCCATCTAACGTTAGCCACATAGCTGACGTTAGCCACAACAAATTGGAATTCGTGATGGACATCCACAAATTAATACATACCATACAAAACCTAACATATCAAAATAAATGGAGGGAGACCCCTGAGTCCAGGTTGCAGCCATACACCCCGGTAGTAGCAAGTTCACGTGAATAGAGTGGGATGGACCAATAGTAAAGTGTGTCAGCTCAAGTTTCAAACATATATCCATATTTTACATGAGATCTATTCAGCTGTATTATATAACATCTTCCAATAAGTTGGGCAAAAGTTGATTTGATATTATGGGGTCAGGTGCGTTAAATATCACAATATCATACATCACGAGGCAAGTGGTGCAGTGACCGTTAGGCCTATTCTTTGTTGAAGAAAGTGTTGAAATCGTTATGTATAAAACTAATTTGAATAAACATAATTATTATAAACATCAATCAATCAATAATCTCACTGTTTTGCATTCATTTATTTTCCCCATCATTATGAATTTTCACTTCTGTCCAGTAGAGTCCGCCCCTACCCAACAGAAAGGGTGAAGTTTTGTAATAGTAGGCTTAGTCTAGACCACCTTATTCGAGTCTGATTCACAACCAAGACAGTAGGAGGGGGGGTGGGTTGAGACCAAGTCAAGACCAAGAGAGCAAGCCCAGTCAAATTTGAGAACAGGAAGTATTAGGGATTTCCATAAAGTGATTTTCTAACGCCAAATTTGCCTAAATGTCTTATTGCCATCAGTAGTCTGCAATCACAGGAAATAATGCACTATTTTATATAAATGTATATTTCTCCAAGACTGAGTCAAGACCAAGTACAAGACTACAACATTGTGTATGACCGAGGACTTCACGTTTCGTTTTGTTGTTTTGTTATTTGTATCGTGTTGCTAAGTACACTATTAATGAGATGTACGCATATCACGCTGCGCCTTGGTCCACTCATTATGACGAACGTGACAAGTGTAGTGCATTTAAGTGGATTCAAGTTGAAAAGGTGCACTTTTCACCCATAATCTGTTGAGTTAGTGTATTTAGCTAGCAAGGTGGTATTTGATTCACTGATGAAACACGGCACATCATGACACAGGCAGTCTTCACGTACCATTGCTGTCAAGGGTCATGTATTATGTCATGTATCATTGTTATTACAGTGCAGTGTGGCTGCCTTTTTGACACCTCTTCCTGTCCCTGAGGCCCTACAATCCAACATGAGACAACCTTAGGAGCGTCCAGACCAACCCTAAGTCCTACTGTAGTGTGTTAAACACTACAACTATGTCTATAATACAAATCATTAGACTGATAATATGACAATTCACGAATGTACCATGTTGTCCACATGGCAGGCTCTCACACTCATGTAATCCAATATAATGACAGAGGCTATTTTCCTGTTTTTAGATCGGGGGTGTGGTGTTTGGTGTTTTTCAGCGAATGTCATAGTATTGCCCAGAATATAGTTCACACATCTCCCCTGTGCTCACCTTTCAGACAGTGGCCGGTTGTGTGACAGCAGCTGGTCCCCATGTGTGAGTGTGTGAAAAGGGAGTAGAGGCCAGTAGTACTAATGAGAGGTTCCCAATAAATGTTTTAGAGCAAGTTTTGAATTTGAGAAGAAACGTATCACTTTTGTCAGTCAGTTTTCTTTATGAGTGAGTAAGTGAAATTTGGATAGGGAATTGAGTGTCATGACACTATCAAAGCACCAGGAAGTGATCTTTCTGTTGAAAGGAGTGCAGTACAGTGTAGCACATGTAGTAGCTTTCTACATTTTTGTATTTCTATTTAGTGCACTGATTTATTCTCCCATATCTGATATATTGATCTAATCTATCTACCTTATATCTGCTTTGGGTAAACCTGATGAACTGCAAAGTCTACCTGTCTTAAAAATGTGACATTGCTGTTTAATACCTTGAATTTATTTGTTGTGTTTATTTGTTAGCGCCACAATGCAAATGTATTGTTTTTATGAAGAACCTCTCCCTCATTCTCCTTCTCTCTCTGAACTTGACATATTCCAAACATACAGTTGAAGTCGGAAGTTTACATACACTTAGGTTGGAGTCATTAAAACTCGTTTTTCAACCACTCCACAAATTTCTTGATAACAAACTATCGTTTTGACAAATCGGTTAGGACATCTACTTTGTGCATGACACAAGTAATTTTTCCAACAATTGTTTACAGACAGATTATTTCACTTATAATTCACTGTATCACAATTCCAGTGGGTCAGAAGTTTACATACACTAAGTTGACTGTGCCTTTAAACAGCTTGGAAAATTCCAGAATATTATGTCATGGCTTTAGAAGCTTCTGATTGGCTAATTGACATCAATTGAGTCAATTGGAGGTGTACCTGTGGATGTATTTCAAATCCTACCTTCAAACTCAGTGCCTCTTTGCTTGACATCATGGGAAAATCAAAAGAAATCAGCCAAGACCTCAGAAAAAAAATTGTAGACCTCCACAAGTCTGGTTCATCCTTGGGAGCAATTTCCAAATGCCTGAAGGTACCACGTTAATCTGTACAAACAATAGTACGCAAGTATAAACACCATGGGACCACGCAGCCGTCATACCGCTCAGGAAGGAGACACGTTCTGTCTCCTAGAGATTAACGTACTTTGGTTCGAAAAGTGCAAATCAATCTCAGAACAACAGCAAAGGACCTTGTGAAGATGCTGGAGGAAACAGGTACAAAAGTATCTCTATCCACAGTCAAATTAGTCCTATATCGACATAACCTGAAAGGCCGCTCAGCAAGGAAGAAGCCACTGCTCCAAAACCGCCATAAAAAAGCCAGACTACGGTTTGCAACTGCACATGGGGAAAAGGTCGTACTTTTTGGAAAAATGTCCTCTGGTCTGATGAAACAAAAATAGAACTGTTTGGCCATAATGACCATCGTTATGTTTGGAGGAAAAAGGGGGTTCTTACAAGCCCAAGAACACCATCCCAACCGTGAAGCACGGGCGTGGCAGCATCATGCTGTGGGGGTGCTTTGCTGCAGGAGGGACTGGTGCACTTCACAAAATAGATGGCATCATGAGGAAGGAAAATTATGTGGATATATTGAAGCAACATCTCAAGTCGTCAGTCAGGAAGTTAAAGCTTGGTCGCAAATGGGTCTTCCAAATGGACAATGACCCCAAACATACTTCCAAAGTTGTGGCAAAATGGCTTCAGGACAACAAAGTCAAGGTATTGGAGTGGCCATCACAAAGCCCTGACCTCAATCCTACAGAAAATGTGTGGGCAGAACTGAAAAAGCGTGTGCGAGCATGGAGGCCTACAAACCTGACTCAGTTACACCAGCTCTGTTAGGAGGAATGGGCCAAAATTCACCCAACTTATTGTGGGACGCTTGTGGAAGGCTACCCGAAACGTTTGACCCAAGTTAAACAATTTAAAGGCAATGCTACCAAATACTAATTGAGTGTAAACTTCTGACCCACTGGGAATGTGATGAAAGAAATAAAAGCTGAAATAAATCATTCTCTCTACTATTATTCTGACATTTCACATTCTTAAAATAAAGTGGTGATCCTAACTGACCTAAGACAGGGAATTTTTACTAGGATTAAATGTCAGTAATTGTGAAAAACAGAGTTTAAATGTATTTGGCTAAGGTGTATGTAAACTTTCGACTTCAATTGTATAATCATCACATTGCTACGTATCATCCATCACATTAGCCTGTCTAACACTTTAGGTCTTTAGATCTACCCGCAAATATGGCCTTTAGCAAATTGTGACTTACACTATTGTTATGGATTCATGGTGAGATATATAGCAGTCCAACTGAGAATATATACGCTGACCATTGGAGGTTTGTTGACTTTACAGTTGATCAAAAGAGGTTGGAATTTAGTATGCATTCCAAGCACAGGAGGTTGGTGGAACCTTAATTGGGGAGGACGGGCTCATAGTAATGGCTGCAACAGAATAAATGGAATAGTATCCAACTCATCAAACACATGGTTTCCATGTGTTTGATACCATTCTATTCACTCCATTCCAGACATTATTATGAGCCATCCTCCCCTCAGCAGCCTCCTGTGATTCCATGGTTCATAAGCTCACACTAATGATGCTATTCGCCATATTAATTCTCAACAAGACAATTGCCAAGTTAGTATTTTTCAAAGGTCTTCCTCCTTATGCATTTTGCACACGGATCAAGGAGTCAGGCTATTGAGGCCAATAGCACTCCAATGAAAAACTCCTGTTACATTTCGCCATCTACCCCCTCTCTCTCATTGACCACCACATCTGGGACTTTGGCATGGCGGAAATAAACTCAAGCTACATGCCTGGGGGCTGACTAAAAAGAAAAAAATACAGAGAATGAAAGACAAACAGAGACAGAAAAAGTTGGGAGAAAGAAGGAAGGGAAAAGAGAGCAAATATGCATGTGTGTCTTCATGCTTACTGATGACTGGCCACAGCAGTTGCTGCTCCCTTTAGGGGGGGGGGGGGTTGAGCGATGGGCCAACTGAAGTACTGCTGTATGCTCATCACTCGCTCTGCTCCATAATATGAATGTCTAGAGGAGCCACTCGATTCATTCATTTCGATTCATTTCAGGGTGGCGCAATCTTTGTCCATGCAGCCCAAGGGAACAGAGGGGCATTATTATCACTGATGTGGTAGGTTCATGGTGGTTGATCAGTGAGCAGGGGTTGGGGTCAGGGGTCACCATCACTGTGGCGGAGAGCCTAAGGAGGGGGTGGGACAGAGATTGAGGTGTGGGGTATTAACAGGTGGTAGGGATGGTGAGCTGGGAGCCATGGGTCGGTGGTTAGGGTTTGTTGACAGATCACATTTTTCAGGTCCCTTGTGCTGCTGAGCAGGGTGTGGTGGGCGGAAGTGGCGAATGTTAGTAGAAATCAGGACAGGAATACAGAGAAGACATGCCAACTAACTACACTATCACCACACACACACACGTGGCAAAGGCTTTTCTCACTCCTTGTATTTACCAAAAAGCACTTCTCACACTCCATACCTGCCCCCCCTCCACCCTCCATCATGTGTCCTACTGAGCAGTCAGCTCCCCACAGTCTTCCTTGATCTGATTACTCCTGTTAATCAATGTTGCATTTCACATTCTAGACTTCCTCCCCTGTCCATAGCATATGTGGACCTATAGGTATTTCTGGCCATTAAAACTGGAACTAGGCATAGTCTCTCCTGACCGACTGGCCAGAGTTCACGCCAGATTTGGTGACCAAAGAGCACTGCTTGCCACAGGCAACATCTTCTAGTTTCTTCTATTCACCCCCATAGATATACACATACAGTGCCTTCAGAAAGTACAGTGAGGGAAAAAAGTATTTGATCCCCTGCTGATTTTGTACATTTGCCCACAGACAAAGACATGATCAGTCTATACATTTAATGGTAGGTTTATTTGAACAGTGAGAGACAGAATAACAACAAAGAAATCGAGAAAAACGCATGTCAAAAATGTTATAAATTGATTTCCATTTTAATGAGGGAAATAAGTGTTTGACCCCTCTGCAAAACATGACTTAGTACTTGGTGGCAAAACCCTTGTTGGCAATCACAGATGTCAGACGTTTCTTGTAGTTGCTCACCAGGTTTGCACACATCTCAGGAGGGATTTTGTTCCACTCCCCTTTGCAGATCTTCTCCAAGTCATTAAGGTTTCGAGGCTGACGTTTGGCAACTCGAACCTTCAGCTCCCTCCACAGATTTTCTATGGGATTAAGGTCTGGAGACACTCCAGGACCTTAATGTGCTTCTTCTTGAGCCACTCCTTTGTTGCCTTGGCCATGTGTTTTGGGTCATTGTCATGCTGGAATACCCATCCACGACCCATTTTCAATGCCCTGGCTGAGGGAAGGAGGTTCTCACCCAAGATTTGACGGTACATGGCCCCGTCCATCGTCCCTTTGATGCGATGAAGTTGTCCTGTCCCCTTAGCAGAAAAACACCCCCAAAGCATAATGTTTCCACCTCCATGTTTGACGGTGGGGATGGTGTTCATGGGGTCATAGGCAGCATTCCTCCTCCTCCAAACACGGCGAGTTGAGTTGATGCCAAAGAGCTCAATTTTGGTCTCATCTGACCACAACACTTTCACCCAGTTCTCCTCTGAATCATTCAGATGTTCATTGGCAAACTTCAGACAGGCCTGTATATGTGCTTTCTTGAGCAGGGGGACCTTGCGGGCACTGCAGGATTTCAGTCCTTCAAAGCGTAGTGTGTTACCAATTGTTTTCTTGGTGACTATGGTCCCAGCTGCCTTGAGATCATTGACAAGATCCTCCCATGTAGGTCTGGGTTGATTCCTCACCGTTCTCATGATCATTGCAACTCCACAAGGTGAGATCTTGCATGGAGCCCCAGGGCGAGGGAGATTGACAGTTATTTTGTGTTTTTTCCATTTGCGAATAATCGCACCAACTGTTGTCACCTTCTCACCAAGCTGCTTGGCGATGGTCTTGTAGCCCATTCCAGCCTTGTGTAGGTCTACAATCTTGTCCTTGACATCCTTGGAGAGCTCTTTGGTCTTGGCCATGGTGGAGAGTTTGGAATCTGATTGATTGCTTGCTTCTGTGGACAGGTGTCTTTTATACAGGTAACAAGCTGAGATTAGGAGCACTCCCTTTAAGAGTGTGCTCCTAATCTCAGCTCGTAAACCTGTATAAAAGACACCTGGGAGCCAGAAATCTTTCTGATTGAGAAGGGTTCAAATACTTATTTCCCTCACATTTTTGACATGCGTTTTTCTGGATTTTTTTGTTATTATTCTGTCTCTCACTGTTCAAATAAACCTACCATTAAAATTATAGACTGATCATTTCTTTGTCAGTGGGCAAACGTACAAAATCAGCAGGGGATCAAATACTTTTTTCCCTCACTGTATACCCCTTGACTTATTCTACATTTTGTTGTTACATCCTGAATTAAAATATATTTTCCTCTCACCCATCTACACACAATACCCCATAATGACAAAGTGAAAACAAGTTTTTAGAAATGTTTGCTAATTTCTTGAAAATGAAATACAGAAATATCTCATTTACAAAAGTATTCACATCCCTGAGTCAATACATGTTAGAATCATCTTTGGCAGCGATTACAGCTGTGAGTTTTTCTGGGTACATTTCTAAGAGCTTTGTACACAAGGATTGTACAATATTTGCACATTATTATTAAAAAAATTATTCAAGCTTTGTCAAGTTGGTTGTTGATTACTTCTTGTCTTGGTAAGCAACTCCAGTGTATATTTGGCCTTGTGTTTTAGGTTATTGTCCTGCTGAAAGGTGAATTTACATTTTAGTCATTTAGCAGATGCTCTAATCCAGAGTGATTTACAGGAGCAATTTGGGTTAAGGGCCTTGCTCAAGGGTACATCGACAGATTTTTCACCTAGTCGGCTTGGGGATTCAAAAGTGCGACCTTTCGGTTACTGACCTAACACTCTTAACCGCTAGGCTACCCGTCTCCCAGTGTCTGTTTGAAAGCAGATTGAACCAGGTTTCCTCTAGGATTCTGCCTGTGCTTAGCTCTATTCCATTTCTTTTTAGTCTAAAAAGCTCCGTAGTCCTTGATGATGACAAGCATACCCATAACATGATGCAGCCACCACCATGCTTCAAAATATGAACAGTGGTACTCAATGATATGTTGTGTTGGATTTTCCCCAAACATAACGCTTTGTGTTCAGGACATGAAGTTATTTTTGGGGAGAGGGGGGGTAGATCAGTTTTAATACTGCAGATAGATTGTAGCTTCCATCAATGTAATTGTCTGCATCATTTCCAATCCCCCATATTTTTTTGGTAAATATATACAGTACCAGTCAAAAGTTTGGACACACCTACTCATTTCAGGGTTTTTCTTTATCTTTACTATTTTCTACATTGTAGAATAATAGTGAAGACATCAAAACTATGAAATAACACATATGGAATCATGTACAGTGGCTTGCGAAAGTATTCTCCCCCCTTGGCATTTTTCCTATTTTGTTGCCTTACAACCTGGAATTAAAATGGATTTTTTGGGGGTTTGTATCATTTGATTTACAGAACATGCCTACCACTTTGAAGGTGCAAAATATTTTTTTGGGTGAAACAAACAAAAAATAAGACAAAAAAACAGAACTTGAGCGTGCATACAGTGGGGAAAAAAAGTATTTAGTCAGCCACCAATTGTGCAAGTTCTCCCACTTAAAAAGATGAGAGAGGCCTGTAATTTTCATCATAGGTACACGTCAACTATGACAGACAAATTGAGAAAAAAAAATCCAGAAAATCACATTGTAGGATTTGTAATGAATTTATTTGCAAATTATGGTGGAAAATAAGTATTTGGTCACCTACAAACAAGCAAGATTTCTGGCTCTCACAGACAAGCTGGCGTCATACTAGTATAAACACATTTCTGTAGAAAGGCTTGTCCTTTGTTCAGACTCTGCCGCTCCACCAGAACAATGTTTGAGCAACAGCAGATAATGTGGGGAAATAGTTCAGAGAGTTGAGGAAAGGGTAGGGGAGGGGAGGTTTACCTCAAATTCGGCAGGAGCTGACACGGGAGCCTCAGGGATGGATGCGGCCTGGAAGAGGTAGAGAGAAAGAAGTCGTTATTAATATACATATTCACTGACTGCTATATGTAAATAGATATGAGGTCAAACTAGCCCCATACTGGAGTGGCAGATCAGCAAAGTTATTCTGGTTTGGGGCATCATGTTCATTTCATAAACGTTCCCTTGGAAAACACACTAGGGGTGCAAACACGCAAGACAAGCTGCCACGCCCCCTCCTCTTCTCTCCATGTCAGGCCGAGAGAAGAGAACAAAGTTCAAGATGGAGGTTACGAGGACGCTTGGAACACGAAAGGGGCAGGCATCTTGGCCCTCTCCATCTCCCCAACCCATTGGGCGCGTTCGAGTGGATCACTTTTGTCAAGTCGTTGACCATCGTTGGCCAAAGACGTGACTGAAACAGGAACCAACTTTGCCTCGATTCTAAAGATACAAATTAAAGTGATATGAGACCTCTCTAACCAATTAATTGTCCACACGTTATGTTTTCAGTTTGTCAGTGTGTGATATGGGGGTATACACTCACCGGACAGCTTATTAGGTACAGTGGGGAAAAAAAGTATTTAGTCAGCCACGAATTGTGCAAGTTCTCCCACTTAAAAAGATGAGAGAGGCCTGTAATTTTCATCATAGGTACACGTCAACTATGACAGACAAATTGAGAAAAAGAAATCCAGAAAATCACATTGTAGGATTTTTAATGAATTTATTTGCAAATTATGGTGGAAAATAAGTATTTGGTCACCTACAAACAAGCAAGATTTCTGGCTCTCACAGACCTGTAACTTCTTCTTTAAGAGGCTCCTCTGTCCTCCACTCGTTACCTGTATTAATGGCACCTGTTTGAACTTGTTATCAGTATAAAAGACACCTGTCCACAACCTCAAACAGTCACACTCCAAACTCCACTATGGCCAAGACCAAAGAGCTGTCAAAGGACACCAGAAACAAAATTGTAGACCTGCACCAGGCTGGGAAGACTGAATCTGCAATAGGTAAGCAGCTTGGTTTGAAGAAATCAATTGTGGGAGCAATTATTAGGAAATGGAAGACATACAAGACCACTGATAATCTCCCTCGATATGGGGCTCCACGCAAGATCTCACCCCGTGGGGTCAAAATGATCACAAGAATGGTGAGCAAAAATCCCAGAACCACACGGGGGGACCTAGTGAATGACCTGCAGAGAGCTGGGACCAAAGTAACAAAGCCTACCATCAGTAACACACTACGCCGCCAGGGACTCAAATCCTGCAGTGCCAGACGTGTCCCCCTGCTTAAGCCAGTACATGTCCAGGCCCGTCTGAAGTTTGCTAGAGTGCATTTGGATGATCCAGAAGAGGATTGGGAGAATGTCATATGGTCAGATGAAACCAAAATAGAACTTTTTGGTAAAAACTCAACTCGTCGTGTTTGGAGGACAAAGAATGCTGAGTTGCATCCAAAGAACACCATACCTACTGTGAAGCATGGGGGTGGAAACATCATGCTTTGGGGCTGTTTTTCTGCAAAGGGACCAGGACGACTGATCCGTGTAAAGGAAAGAATGAATGGGGCCATGTATCGTGAGATTTTGAGTGAAAACCTCCTTCCATCAGCAAGGGCATTGAAGATGAAACGTGGCTGGGTCTTTCAGCATGACAATGATCCCAAACACACCGCCTGGGCAACGAAGGAGTGGCTTCGTAAGAAGCATTTCAAGGTCCTGGAGTGGCCTAAAATCTTTGGAGGGAGTTGAAAGTCCGTGTTGCCCAGCGACAGCCCGAAAACATCACTGCTCTAGAGGAGATCTGCATGGAGGAATGGGCCAAAATACCAGTAACAGTGTGTGAAAACCTTGTGAAGACTTACAGAAAACGTTTGACCTGTGTCATTGCCAACAAAGGGTATATAACAAAGTATTGAGAAACTTTTGTTGTTGACCAAATACTTATTTTCCACCATAATTTGCAAATAAATTCTTAAAAAATCCTACAATGTGATTTTCTGGATTTTTTTTCCTCATTTTGTCTGTCATAGTTGACGTGTACCTATGATGAAAATTACAGGCCTCTCTCATCTTTTTAAGTGGGAGAACTTGCACAATTGGTGGCTGACTAAATACTTTTTTCCCCCACTGTATGTATTCAGACCTTTCGCTAATGAAATTCAAAATTGAGCTCAGGTGCATCTTGTTTCCATTGATCATCCTTGAGATGTTTCAACAACTTGATTTGAGTCCACCTGTGTTAAATTCAATTAATTGGACATGATTTGGAAAAGCACACACCAGTCTATATAAGGTCCCACAGTTGACAGTGCATGTCAGAGCAAAAACCAAGCCATGAGGTCTAAGGAATTATCCGTAAAGCTCAGAGACAGGATTGTGTCGAGGCACAGATCTGGGGAAGGGTACCAAAAAATGTGAACCACCAAGACTCTTCCTAGAGCTGGCCACCCGGCCAAACTGAGCAATTGGGGGAGAAGGGCCTTGGTCAGGGAAGTGACCAAGAACCAGATGGTCACTCTGTCAGAGCTCCAGAGATTCTCTGTGGAGATGGGAGAACCTTCCAGAAGGACAACCATCTCTGCAGCACTCCACCAATCAGGTCTTTATGGTAGAGTGGCCAGACGGAAGCCACTCCTCAGTAAAAAGCACATCAATCAATCAATCAATCAATTTTATTTTATATAGCCCTTCTTACATCAGCTAATATCTCGAAGTGCTTTACAGAAACCCAGCCTAAAACCCCAAACAGCTAGTAATGCAGGTGTAGAAGCACGGTGGCTAGGAAAAACTCCCTAGAAAGGCCAAAACCTAGGAAGAAACCTAGAGAGGAACCAGGCTATGAGGGGTGGCCAGTCCTCTTCTGGCTGTGCCGGGTGGAGATTATAACAGAACCATGCCAAGATGTTCAAAAATGTTCATAAGTGACAAGCATGGTCAAATAATAATCAGGAATAAATCTCAGTTGGCTTTTCATAGCCGATCATTAAGAGTTGAAAACAGCAGGTCTGGGACAGGTAGGGGTTCCATAACCGCAGGCAGAACAGTTGAAACTGGAATAGCAGCAAGGCCAGGTGGACTGGGGACAGCAAGGAGTCACCACGGCCGGTAGTCCCGACGTATGGTCCTAGGGCTCAGGTCTCTCAGTTGGCTTTTCATAGCCGATCATTAAGAGTTGAAAACAGCAGGTCTGGGACAGGTAGGGGTTTCGTAACCGCAGGCAGAACAGTTGAAACTGGAATAGCAGCAAGGCCAGGCGGACTGGGGACAGCAAGGTGTCAGCATGCCCGGTAGTCCTGACGTATGGTCCTAGGGCTCAGGTTCTCAGAGAGAAAGAGAGAACGAGAGAATTAGAGAGAGCATACTTAAATTCACACAGGACACTGGACAGCCCGCTTGGAGTTTGCCAAAAGGCAACTAAAGGAAACAAGATTTTCTGGTCTGATGACACCAAGATTGAACTCTTTGGCCTGAATGCCAAGCGTCACGTCTGAAGGAAACCTGGCCCATCCCTACACTGAAGCATGGTGGTGGCAGCGTCATGCTGTGGGGATGTTTTTCATCAAGTCAGAACAGTAGGCTAAGTTATGATTGGGAAAGCGACCAAATTATTAGGGTGAGGCACACGGGCTACTAACAGCTTACTACACAACATATACTTAGTATTACTTTCTTAGCTACAGTATACATATCTCTCTGCCATATTACATCATTTATGCAGCAGCATACAAGACATTTTTGGACTCAACTTGTTGTGCTGTGCTCACTTGAACAGGAAGGTCCTTCTTGTGGGCAAATTTTGTCATCAAACTTTGTCATCAAAGTCTGGCATTCTCTGGATTTATGGTGCTTTCAAGACAACTGGGAACTTTAAAAAAAACAAGGTTGACTCATGATGTCAGTGATCTTCAAGTCGGAGCTCAAGAAAGAGGCAGAGTTCCCGACTTGGAATTCCGAGTTGGATGACCGTTCAAAACATATTTTCCCAGTCGGAGCTCGCTTTTTTCCCAGTTGTCTTGAACTCACTCTGTCTGTTGCATGTGAATGTTTATCCCTTTAAGCTTGGAAAAGAGACCCTTAAACCCAGACTTGGACCACACACACACTCCACTGAATAGCAGGCTAGTGATTGCTTTGCAATGCTTGCAGTTAGCCACTGATTCCTTCCAAACCACTCATTGTTGAATTTGCAATTTCCAACTTGTTGTGTAATGTTTATGTCCAATGGCCGACTCGTTTTATCTATAATTTCTCTTCATATGACAAGGATTGAAAAGGATTTGTCAGTAGATTGTCGACTTGATTCATGATGATGACTGCTTGTCTAGCTTGCTAGCTAAGATTTTGAAAGTATGATGTTGACATGATCAGTCCAATCAAAGCTACAGTAGATATAACGTGATTTGACCTCATTTTATCTGTGGCCAATGACCTTGAGCATTCTTGGATGGGTACTTCTGATGTAACTCTATGGCAGCACCCAAGGGGCTTGAATTTTTTAGCTCTCCCCGTTGATTTTGCGGTGACGTAGTGTCCCCATGTGGGACAGAACACTGAGCCAATCACGGCGCAAACAGAGAACATTACTAACCCCTATGCTCCATATTTTCCGCTGGCTGCCCCATCACCACAGAAAGCACTGAGCTAGGCTGAAACACCTACATGTAGGCTATATTGTTCACAAACATTGGAGTAGCCTAAAACAAGCTTATAGTTTGGGTTCTGACGGGTTACGACAGTTGAACTAAATTGTGAGGCATTTATAAGTTATAATCTTCAAGAATCAATGGGTACATATCATTTAATTTATAAGTAAAAAAAATTATGTAGCAATTAAGGATACTAGCTTTAATCTCCTCATCCTGTGACATGCCCAAGGGAAACCCACATTTCAGAGGTCCCCGTCCGACCGTGTTGTTACATCGAATTCCAAAATTAGGCTATATTTGTGCCATTGGTGCGCAATTTTGTTAAATTGTATCATAGTTTTAAGAGCGGCATTGTACTTTGTCATCTGATTTCACTTCGTTCACTCCGTGAGAACCAAGCATGGGCAAGTAGATAAGAATTGAACCAGTGTTATGTCAACAAAGAGATAAAGAATGATTGTAAAACTTTTTCTCTTTCTTGTCAAGTAGGTGCCTAAATTGGGCGGGGACCCCTTGTGCGATAGCAAATTCATCAAGGACCCCCTCATAGTCCGATCACAACTCGAGTGAGTCAAAAATAGCATACAAGGAGTCTAGTAAACCATGACTTGGGAAGGAACATTTAAAATATTGCAGTTTTCAAGCTAATTTCCTGCAATTCTACACCTTTTGTCATGAGGCAACTAGAACTGCTGTTTTAAAGCTTAAATTACAGTGCATTTATGTTTTTGTTTTTTTATACAAGTAGTATTGAGTTCAAAAATGTATAATTAGTGGAGTACTGTGGATACCAATATCCCTGTGAGCCTAGCCTGCCCATGTTGCCCAGGGTTAAATTAAAGGCCCAGTGCAGTCAAAAACAGGATTTTCCTGTGTTTTTTATGTATGTTTCCACACTATGAGATTGGAATAATACTGTTAAATTGTGAAAATTATGATAATGCAGCCTGGTCTCATAGACTAGATGTAACATAGTAAATGAAAGTCCATGACACTCAAATTAGTATGATTTGTTACGTTAGGCCTCCTGTAGCTCAGTTGGTAGAGCATGGCGCTTGCAATGCCAAGGTTGTGGGTTCGATTCCCACGGGGGGGCCAGTGAAAAATGTATGCACTCACTAACTGTAAGTCGCTCTGGATAAGAGCATCTGCTAAATGACTAAAAATGTTTGGTATGTTTACATAAGACATAAGGTTACTTAAGGCAAAAACAAAAAGAGGGTGCTTGGTTGGGGTGGGCGTATGAAGTGAATGTCTATAAACCCAAAGGTTGCGTGTTCAAACCTCATCATGGATAACTTAAGCAGTTTAGCTCATTCCCACCAGGGGCCAGTATGAAAATGTATGCACTCACTAACTGTAAGTCGCTCTGGATAAGAGCGTCTGCTAAATGACTAAAATGTAATTAGCAACTTTGCAACTACTAACTACTTAGCATGTAAGCTAACCTTAACCCCTAGCATAGCTAACCTTAGCCACCTAGGTAACATTAGCGTTAGCCACAACAAATTGGAATTTGTAACATATCATACCTATTGTAAATTCGTAACATATCATACGAAATGGATGATGGCCATTAGGGGTGTGCCGACATGGTCATACTCTTATCCATATCCGTAAATTAAAACCTTAAGTGTTTTAATATGCCTAAGGAGATGTTCGCAAAATACCTCCCTGCACATTCTCTCAGCAAAAAACCTGCAGATTAGGAGCAGCGCGCTGAGGGGTGTGTGGTGTGTTTGTATGTGTCTGTGTTTCCTCAATTTGCAGCGGGGAGCCAAGTTAGCTGTCACTCAGTCAGAATGCGCATCAGCGTTTTTCCCTACCCTTGTCCCGCTTGTTAGATATTATGCACATTGATAGCTTAATATCAAACGTCCTCGCCATGTGATTTATCATAGTAGCAGGCAGCAGCAATCTAAATGATTGGACTGAAAACATGCAAGGAAAAGTGATCAGGGGAAATTATGAAGCGAGTGGACGGAGAAATACATTTCACTCTCCAATCAGAGCAGCAGGATCAACGCACTTTCTCTTTACAGTGAGGCAAACTAGCCAGTTGAGTAATTTAGACCACTCAAAACCTTGCACATGACTGACTGACATGAGAAAGATGTGTGCTGGCACCGTTTAAAGTACTATTTTTTTTTAGATCATGGATAATTACAAAATATACTCGGTTCATAATCGTATCCAAAAAATTGCCCATATCCGTTACGATACTAGTTTTGTCTGACTACTCGGCACACCCCTAATACATACCATACCAAACGTAACATGAGTCCAGGTTGGATAATGCCTTTTTAGTGTAAGAGCTGTTTGAAAATACCAGATTTCAGCCTGTTTTGGTGGGATGGAGATTTTGGCCTGCCTGGTGACATCACCAGGTGGTGAATTAGTTAATAGACCATCAAGAGAGTTCCAAACCTCTCTGCTATTAACAGCTAATTTTCATTTTTCCCTTCCTCACTCAGACCACTCCCAGACAGTTCATGCAAAATTCTTGCTTGAGAAATTGCTCATTGCTAAGCATAATTTTTTGTTTCTTTCTGACCATTTTAATTGAAAACAATCACAGTAAGGTACTTAATGTTTTACTCAGAAATGATTTGATATTGAGATATTGGAACTTTAAAAACATAAATTGTAGATTCATATTAATAATATGCCATTTAGTAGACGCTTTTATCCAAAGCGATTTACAGTCATGTGTGCATACATTTTTACATATGGGTGGTCCCGGGGATCGAACCCACTACCCTGGCGTTACAAGCGCCGTGCTCTACCAATTGAGCTACAGAGGACCACATTATTATTATTAGGACCACCATATTATTACATTGTATTGTGTTACACCCTCTAAAATTATTCCACAGATCCCTTGTTTAATCTGTTATTAGTAATATTAATGAAAAAAAAAAATGTAAAAACAATAAATAGTCGTTTTTTTTTTTTATCTGGCCGTGGACCCCCTGCAGTACCTTGTCCACTGACCCCATTTTGAGAACCCCTGTGCTAGGACACACAACTAGGCTACTCTATCGTATTAAAGTGGGTCTGCTCAGTGCTTACTAACCCAAACAAAGAGCCTGACAGACTGACATGCGACACGACTCCATGTGTCCAACTTGTGTAATGTGCTGTCAGCTGCATACAATACATTATTGCTAGGCCAGGACGAGATGCCTTAAAAACACGCCACTTCGATACAGCCACGACTTTTTCGTAGCAGGTTAGGAGAATTAGGTTAAGGTTATGAAAATGGTCAGGGTTAGCGAAAATGCTCTCCTAACCTGCTACAAAAAGTCACCTGTATCGAAGTGGCGTGTTTTTAGGAAGACCCTAGGCTATATTTGCTCAGATTAATTAAATCAATTTTCAGCGCATGTGAAGATCATGAACTCAACAGAGACAAACACACTTGACAAGTTAGGCCTACTCTGTTTCTCCCGAGCTAAAACACTGTCATGAGGAGTAGGCTAGTTTATACATATTCTAAATGGAGAGATGCATAAATGGGACACAAGCACGAAGTGAGGAGGACAAGGCAGTCAAACCAAGCGTGAGTGTGACCGCATTTGGCCACCATTTCAAACAGAATCGACACATTCGAGCTCGAAAAAGGGGGCTGGATAGGCTATTTTCCCGGAGGCCCCTGGCTGTCCAAAACTATGGAGTTACATAACGGTCATGCCTAGATGGATACAGTTTTACATTTTCACCTAATTCTCCTAACTTGCTACGTTAATTATCCAAATCTGCTGCGTAAATTCTCCTAAACACTACGAAAAGTAAATTTTGACAAAAGCTGTATCCCTTCTAGACAAAACCGTTACATAACATCAGAAAACAACGCCAGTTTGCGGGCAAGGCAAGCCCACTCGATGCTATCAACCAAGGGGCGCACACACCCCTCTATCGTCAACGCCCCCTCCACAATCCTCCTCCCCGATAGGTCCAGGCAGAGATAAAAAACAAAACAACTGGGGCTTTAAAAAGATCCACATTGTTCAGTCCATCAGTAACATCTGGTCATTAGACTGGTTTTAGTGTTACAGTCGCGGCTTTGCCGATGCACACTTTCTTCTTCTCCATCATCTCCCGAGAGGACAGAAATCAAAGTTCTTAATTTTTTATTGTAGCTTCAACCAAAAACACGAAAATGCCCAGCAAAAGGAAGAAGAACAAGCGCCGCATGAGAAGGGTGGTAAGTGCGCACACCAGGGTTCCTTCAGTTTCTCCATATTGTAGCTAATTATGATTAGGTTATTATACTTTTTTAAATAATCCGTGCTACAAGTGTTCCCCTCCACTTCTGTAATCGAAGTGCATTGAACAGTTCATCCATTGGAATTCATCAAACAATATATCACTGGATGAATGATCGGGACCATGATCGCGCAAACCTATTTGTAGGCTAACAAAATAGTTTTTCACATTCTAAATTACTGGTCGTTTTTTTAAAGGTGAGTTGATGCATGCGAAGAAACCACTGCCAAGATGTCCTAATAATTTCCAATCCATCAGCCTGGTCTCATAGATGAGACATAACATAGTAAACAAATTAGTATGAAATGTTACATTTACATTTTACATTTGGTATGGTTACATAAGACTGAGGTTACTTATGGCAAAAATGAAAGGAGGGTGGTTCGTCGGGCGTATAACGCAAACATCTAGTCCCCTGTAGCTCAGTTGGAAGAGCATGGCGCTTGCAACGCCAGGGTTGTGGGTTCATTTCCCACGGGGGGCCAGTATGAAAACGTATGCACTCACTAACTGTAAGTCGCTCTGGATAAGAGCGTCTGCTAAATGACCAAAATGTAAAATGTAAATCTAGCAACCCAAAGGTTACTTAGCATGTTGGCTAACTCCTAACCCTAATCCATAGCCTAGCTAACGTTAGCCATCTAGTAGTCACCTACCTAAGCCACAACAAATTGGAATTCGTAACATATCATACAAATTATAATTCGTAACATCATATGAAATGAATGATGGGCATCCACAAATTAATACCATACGTAACAAACTAATTTAAACCCCCCCCCGATATACTATGTTACGTCTACCCCTGAGTCCAGGTTGCCCAATCCACCCAGCTACATGATGGGCACCATGTGTTGAATTTAGCTTGTCTGGCTAAATTTACATTACATTTTAGTAGATGCTCTTATCCAGAGCGACTTACAGTTAGTGAGTGCATACATTATTTTTTATACTGGTCCCCCGTGGGAATCGAACCCACAACCCTGGCGTTGCAAACGCCATGCTCTACCAACTGAGCTACATCCCTGCCGGCCATTCCCTCCCCTACCCTGGGCCAATTGCGCCACTCGGGAGCTACATGACCAGCACCCTGCATTGGATGTGGCTTGTCTAACTGTTTTATTTAGGATACTCCTGGCTCGGTTCCACTCCACGCACGGTGCGCATAGTTGATCTCGCTGTGTACTTCGCTCTGGATAAGAGCGTCTGCTAAATGACTAAAATGTAAATGTACTTGGCCAAGTAGGTTATCTATCATTTGTATTAATTTTTTTGTACTTTTTAACCCAATTTCGTGATATCCAATTGGTAGTTACAGTCTTGTCCCATTGAAGGTCGAGAGCCATGCGTCCTCAGCCATGCTGCACTGACTGTAAGTTGCTCTGGATAAGAGCGTCTGCTAAATGACTAAAATGTAAATGTACTTGGCCAAGTAGGTTATCTATCATTTGTATTTAATTTTTTGTACTTTTTACCCCAATTTCGTGATATCCAATTGGTAGTTACAGTCTTGTCCCATTGAAGGTCGAGAGCCATGCGTCCTCAGCCATGCTGCACTGCTTCTTGACACACTGCTCGCTTAACCCGGAAGCCAGCCGCACCAATGTGTCGGAGGAAACACCGTACAGCTTGCGACCAACGCCAGCGTGCATGTGCCCGGCCGCCACAAGGAATCGCTAGAGCGCGATGGGACAAGGACATCCCAGCCGGCCAAACCCTCCCCTAACCCGGGCGACGCTGGGCCAATTGTGTGCCGCCTCATGGGTCTCCCAGTCGCGGCCGACTGCGACACAGCCCGGGATCGAACCTGGATCTGTAGTGACGTATCTAGCACTGATCAGTGCCTTAGACCGCTGTGCCACTTGGGAGGCCTTATCTATAAATTGTTATAAAGAATCTGTGACACGGCCATGCTGGTTCTGAGATTTTGTTGTAAATTTGATTGAAGGTTTATCGCTAGCACACATCATAGGCACAAAATGCGCGCAACAACACAGTGGGGTGCACTCCGTGTTTGCGGCTACAATTGCTTGGCCAGTCATTTAGGCCTAAACTTTCACCTATGTAATGTTATCCAGAGCTCTGTATAGTTCTGCAGTAAGCCAGTAGGCCTAACATTGTACATGCACTACACTAGAGATTCCTTGCAAATACTTCTCAGTATGGTGAGAAGGAAGTTCTCCTAAACACTCTTCCCCATAGTTTTCTGGCAAGACTCCACTCAAACCAAGGCTGTATTTGGTAATGAGTCGTAGGCATGCGCTACACCAGACTGCTTTCTTAGGGCCTGTGCAGTCTTTGAAACCTTTCACAGATGGCCAGATAAAAACGTATCCCAAATCAGTTACTGCTCAGTCTTGGCCTTATCACCTCTGCATGCTCAAGATATCTACAGAGGTGGTCCTCTGGTGGTCAGCTGGTAGAGCACGGCGCTTGTAACGCCAAGGTAGTGGGTTCGATCCCCGGGACCACCCATACACAAAAATTTATGCACGCATGACTGTAAGTCGCTTTGGATAAAAGCGTCTGCTAAATGGCATATTATTATTATTATACAGAGGTGCATGGAAGGGAGATCTCTCTTGCTGATTGACACTCCAAGCACCAACTAGGGCTCATGTTCTGCTTAGTGACTTTCTTAACATGTGCTTTTTTTGTGCTCCCCTATCCCTTCAAAACAGTTTTTCCAGTGTCTTTCCAAAGGATGACGATGCCTAGTAAATGTCCTTAAGACTAGTCCTGTTGATGACTGGCTCAAAAAAGCGGTTGTTTTGACAGACAGACCAAAGGCAGAGCTGTTTTTGTATGCACACTCACTGGGCTTATGCACTTGGTGGGCTGTGTAAGCTGTAAACTCTGCTGGCTGGCCGGTCGTCTCTTGCAGCTAACGAGGCGTAGGGTGTGATTATAACCTGATTATAATGCGATTAGTTTACTGTCTGCCATGCAGGGCCCCATCCGGAGCCCTGAGCCCTGCTGACTCGCAGGTTTCAGTCCCGCCTGACTTGACCTGTCAGAATCACTCGGATTCAGCTAATTTACTGCCATTATCTAACTAGTTTGGGCCTCCCATCCCCCCTGCTCCATTGATCGGCGCCATAGCCCAAAGGTTTAGTCCTCTGTCCTCTCTGGGAAAACATGTTGATCCTAGTTTGGCATCGAATAGAATAGCCCCCCCCCATCAACCCCAAACTAGATGAGGAATTCAATAACTAACAGCCCTCTGGCTGGATTACCTTCAGCAGCCTCTCCCCATATTTTTTTCTCTCCATCTCTCAATGTTTAATCAAAGCGGAGTGATTCAAGGTAAAGTTAATCTGACACCCTTCTCTCTCTCTCTGTCTTTCGCTCGCTTGCTCTGTGTGTTGAGCAGCAGGCCCAGAGGAGAGTCCTTGAGGAGCAGCATGCTGCTGGCACTGGCAAAGGGACCCCAGGAGTGGCTGCTGTGGCCGCCCCCCCTGTTAATGTCAAAGAAGTGGCAAAGTGTCCCAAGCTTGTCCCCATACAGACTCAAGTAGTAAGCGTCCCCGTTGTAGCGCTGCTGGCCCCAGTCAAAGTACCGGAGCCTAAACCTGTGGTGGCGGCGGTAGAGGCTGAAGTGGTGGCAGCAGAGGTTGAAGTTGAGGCACCAGTCGAAGCTCCAGTAGAGGCTGAAGTGGTGGCAGCAGAGGTTGAAGTTGAGGCACCAGTCGAAGCTCCAGTAGAGGCTGAAGAAGCCACATTGGAGGTCGAAGCCCCAATTGAAACCCCAGATGTGGTCGACGGCCCAGTCGAAGCCCCAGAAGAAGTCCCAGTTGTAGAAGTGGAAGTCCCAGCAGAAGCTCCAGTGGGGCCCCCTACAGAAGAAACTTCAGCAGTGCAGGAGGTTGAAGAAAGCGTCATTCCAAAGACGGAGCTAGTAATGGAGGTAAAGGCCCTCTCCCATTTTTTATTTGTTTGCGGACGGAGAGTATATGGGGTCAGGTGCAGTTTCTGGTGTATTGGGAAGGGACTGGGAGGTGGCAGTAAGAGAACAGTGTGTTCTATTTAAGAGGCTGTGCATGTACACAGAGAGTGGGCAGGGCCTCTGTTGCAGTCTCTATATATTATTGGGTACATTAACACGGTCTACAGTAAAGGATTATTTGTCTGTTTTTAAAACTGATTTCAGGAGATTGTGGTGAGAGTAATTGGATAAAATGAGATTGATGACGTTTCTCTAGAGCTGTACAGATGTAAGATCTTAATTTGAGCCAGTTTGCTACAGCAGGAAAATAATCCTGCAACAAGAGGAAATTTTAATTATTATGTGGATTATAATTAATGGAAATTTTTGTAGGGGTTGATACATTTTTCATACTGGAAAAATAAGTTTGAAATTTCAAAGTGGAAATTACAAACTTCAGAAGTCTTTTTAAACCTCAAATGCACTACGTGTTTAAAATGTCCTGCATTGCAGGAAAGTTTCCTGCAACGGGGTGATCAAATTAAGATCCTACATCTGTATTAAGGTTTTGTGATGAATCAGGTTAGCTAACACTTTCCCCTACACATGATTTGGTGTTTATTGCAGGTCGCAAGTAGCTTTATCCTTTTGTGTGGAAGTTTCAATCCTATGAATGTTAAATGTTGGTAGTGTATCATCGTAATAATTTAGTTTATGCAGCTGTTTATGAGTCTTGTTCAGTGTCCTGTGTTGGAAATGTGTACGGTGCTTGTTGGCATTTGTTCAGCTGCTATAGTGTCTCTAAAGTGCCTCCTTCGCTGTAGCTAAGTTATGTACACATGGCATGTGTGTGCTCACATGTATGTGAGTGTGTGGAGAGCGGGATGAGGGGGTGGTTATATACGATGATGGGCTCTTGGTCAGCCGATAGAGTAAAATGCCTATTTTCCCCAGCCCTATGCTGCTGCACATACCATAGACATGCCAAATACGCCTTAGACCTATACGCACAAGCTTTCATTAAAGTACTTTAGGCGCATCCACACACATAGTGGATGTGTTATACACACTCAGTATCAGGATAGTTTTATTGAGTTGGTGAGATTGCAAATCCTTACACACTTAACATAGGAGCGCTGAGACACGTGCACACACACATCCATACACCGTGTTGGTAGAGAAAGAGTGGACAGTTGGTGGCTCTGGTCAGTCGGTTGTGGTGTCTTCACCATGGGCCTCATATTCAGCTGGCTGTGGGGGCCGAGAGGCCACCCCACTACTGGACGTCACCATGGAGACACAGGTGAGCCCCCCTCTCAGATGGGTGGTGTGGTCGGCTTATCCTGGAGTGAGGGGACAGGGCATCGGAGGCAGAACATTTTGTACCAGGCAGCATTCTTTCTTTGCTCCAATAGCTCCCTCCTCCTTTCCCACTCTTCCCTTCTTGTGTGTTTGTGTTTGCTTATGGGGCCCCTATAGAGGAGCACTTTCTGCCTGGCACGTGTTTTCTCTGAAGGAGGGGCCAGTGGATGCACATGAGTAGATCATGTCGTGTTGTAACTGGTTGATGCCGTAGGGGTGGGAGGAGACAGAATCTTAGGTGGAAGTGGAGTTTTGGGGAGGGGTACTGCCAATGGAGAGATGTTGAGTCTTTCAACAAAAGGAGTGTGGGGGCATGGATGTCTCGGGGGTCCATGCTGCCTGCCTGCCTGGCAGATGGATTGATCACCTGGTGCCTCTACACGTGAGGCAGACGCCTGGAGTTTGCTAAACGGCATTGGCACTTGGATTGGAACTGGTGCTTTGGTCAGATTACATGAAAATTGAGCTCTTTGGCCACGCACACCAGTGGTGGGTTTGGCGTCGAAATGAGAATGCATAAGGAGAAAATAACCCCATACCTACTGTAAAATATGGATATTTGATGTTATGGGGCTATTTGGTTTCCACTGGTCCTGGGGCCCTTGTTAAGGTCAACAACATCATGAACTTTACTCAGTACCAGGACATTTTAGCCAAAAACCTGGTTGCCTCTGTCAGTAGGCTGAAACCTGGCCACAAGTGGATCTTCCAGCAAGACAATAACCCCAAGCACACATCAAAATCCACAAAGAAATTGTTAATTGGCCACAAAATCAACATGAAACCCATTGAAAATCTGTGGTTTGAATTGAAGAGGGCAGTCCATAAGTGCAGACAAAGGATATCAAGAAACTCTGAAGGATTTTGTATGGAGGAATGGTATAAGATCCCTCCCAATGTGTTCTCCAACTCATAAAACATTTTAGAAAAAGGCTCGGTGCTGTTATCCTCGCAAGGTGAGGTATTGAAAACGTGTCAATAATTTGGACCCCTACTGTTTTCAGAAAAAATATATATTACTTGTTAAACAAAATCTCTTTCTCTGAGCAATTGTATTAGTATGAAATAATATAATTTCCCATAAATTTTTTTGCATACAATATAGCTCAGTATTTGAATTATACTGAACAAAAATATAAACGCATCATGCAACAATTTCAACGATTGTACTGAGTTACAGTTCATATACAGTGCCTTGCAAAAGTATTCATCCCCCTTGGCATTTTTCCTATTTTGTTGCATTACAATCTGTAATTTAAATGGATTTTTATTTGGATTTCATGTAATGGACACACAAAATAGTCCAAATTGGTGAAGTGAAATTAAAAAAAATAACTTGTTTCAAAAAAGTGGTGCGCGCATATGTATTCACCCTCTTTGCTGTGAAGCCCCTAAATAAGATCTGGTGCAACCAATTACCTTCAGAAGTCACATAATTAGTTTAAAAAGTCCACCTGTGTGCAATCTAAGTGTCACATGATCTGTCACATGATCTCAGTATATATACACCTGTTCTGAAAGGCCCCAGAGTCTGCACCACCAAGCAAGCGGCACCATGAAGACCAAGGAGCTCTCCAAACAGGTCAGGGACAAAGTTGTGGAGAAGTACAGATCAGGGTTGGGTTATAGAAAAATATCAGAGACTTTGAACATCCCACGGAGCACCATTACATCCATTATTTAAAAAAATGGAAAGAATATGGCACCACAACAAACCTGCCAAGAGAGGGCCGCCCACCAAAACTCACAGACCAGGCAAGGAGGGCATTAATCAGAGAGGCAACAAAGAGACCAAAGATAACCCTTAAGCAGCTGCAAAGCTCCACAGTGGAGATTGGAGTATCTGTCGAAAGGACCACTTTAAGCCGTACACTCAACAGAGCTCGGCTTTACGGAAGAGTGGCCAGAAAAAAGCCATTGCTTAAAGAAGAAAATAAGCAAACACGTTTGGTGTTCGCCAAAAAGCATGTGGGAGACTCCCCAAACATATGGAAGAAGGTACTCTGGTCAGATGAGCCTAAAATTGAGCTTTTTGGCCATCAAGGAAAACGCTATGTCTGGCGCAAAGCCAACATCTCTCATCACCCCGAGAACACCATCCCGACAGTGAAGCATGGTGGTGGTGGCAGCATCATGCTGTGGGGATGTTTTTCATAAGCAGGGACTGGGAAACTGGTCAGAATTGAGGGAATGATGGATGGCGCTAAATACAGGGAAATTCTTGAGGGAAACCTGTTTCACTCTTCCAGAGATTTGAGACTGGGACGGAGGTTCACCTTCCAGCAGGACAATGACTCTAAGCATACTGCTAAAGCAACACTTGAGTGGTTTAAGGGGAAACATTTACAGTTGAAGTCAGAAGTTTACATACACTTAGTTTGTAGTCATTAAAACTCGTTTTTTTCAACCACTCCACACATTTTTGGTTAACAAACTATACATTTACATTTTACATTTACGTCATTTAGCAGACGCTCTTATCCAGAGCGACTTACAAATAGGTGCATTCACCTTATAGCCAGTGGGATAACCACTTAACAATTTATTTATTTATTTATTTTTTTTTGGGGGGGGGTGGGGGGGTTAGAAGGATTACTTTATCCTATCCCAGGTGTTCCTTAAAGAGGTGGATAGTTTTGGCAAGTCGGTTAGGACATCTGCTTTGTGCATGACACAAGTCATTTTTCCAAAAAGTTGTTTACAGACAGATTATTTCACTTATAATTCACTGTATCACAATTCCAGTGGGTCAGAAGTTTATATACACTAAGTTGACAGTGCCTTTAAACAGCTTGGAAAATTCCAGAAAATGATGGCTAATTGACATCATTTCAGTCAATTGAAGGTGTACCTGTGGATGTATTTCAAGGCCTACCTTCAAACTCAGTGCCTCTTTGCTTGACATCATGGGAAAATCAAAATAAATCAGCCAAGACCTCAGCAAAAAATGTTTAGACCTCCACAAGTCTGGTTCATAATTGGGAGAAATTTCCAAACGCCTGAAGGTACCACATTCATCTGTACAAACAATAGTATGCAAGTATAAACACCATGGGACCATGCAGCCGTCATACCGCTCAGGAAGGAGACACGTTCTGTCTCCTAGAGATTAACATACATTGGTGCGAAAAGTGCAAATCAATCCCAGAACAACAGCAAAGGACCTTGTAAAGATGCTGGAGGAAACAGGTACAAAAGTATCTATATCCACAGTAAAACGAGTCCTATATCGACATAACCTGAAAGGCCGCTCCGCAAGGAAGAAGCCACTGCTCCAAAACTGCCATAAAAAAGCCAGACTACGGTTTGCAACTGCACATGGGGACAAAGATCGTACTTTTTGGAGAAATGTCCTCTTGTCTGATGAAACAAAAATAGAATCGTTTGCCCATAATGACCATCATTATGTTTGGAGGAAAAAGGGGGTTGCTTGCAAGCCGAAGAACACCATCCCAACCGTGAAGCACGGAGGTGGCAACATCATGCTGTGGGGGTACTTTGCTGCAGGAGGGACTGGTGCACTTCACAAAATAGATGGCATCATGAGGAAGGAAAATGATGTGGATATATTGAAGCAACATCTCAAGACATCAGTCAGGAAGTTAAAGCTTGGTCGCAAATGGGTCTTCCAAATGGACAATGACCCCAAGCATACTTCCAAAGTTGTGCCAAAATGGCTTAAGGACAACAAAGTCAAGGTATTGGAGTGGCCATCACAAAGCCCTGACCTCAATCCTATAGAACATTTGTGGGCAGAACTGAAAAAGTGTGTGCGAGCAAGGAGGCCTACAAACCTGACTCAGTTACACCAGCTCTGTCAGGAGGAATGGGCCAAAATTCACCCAACTTATTGTGGGAAGCTTGTGGAAGGCTACCCAAAACGTTTGACCCAAGTTAAACAATTTAAAGGCAATGCTACCAAATACTAATTGAGTGTATGTAAACTTCTGACCCACTGGGAATGTGATGAAAGAAATAAAAGCAGAAATAAATCATTCTCTCTACTATTATTCTAACGTTTCACATTCTTAAAATAAAGTGGTTATCCTAACTGACCTAAGACAGGGATTTTTTACTAGGATTAAATGTCAGGAATTGTGAAAAGCTGAGTTTAAATGTATTTGGCTAAGGTGTATATAAACTTCTGACTTCAACTGTAAATGTCTTGGAATGGCCTAGTCAAAGCCCAGACCTCAATCCAATTGAGAATCTCTGGTATTATTTAAAGATTGCTGTACACCAGCGGAACCCTTCCAACTTGAAGGAGCTGGAGCAGTTTTCTCTTGAAGAATGGGCAAGAATCCCAGTGGATAGATTTGCCAAGCTTATAGAGACATAGCCCGAGAGATTTGCAGCTGTAATTGCTGCAAAAGGTGGCTTTTCAAAGTATTGACTTTGGGTGTGGTGAATAGTTATGCACGCTCAAGTTTTATGTTTTTTTGTCTTATTTCTTGTTTGTCTCACAATAAAAAAGATTTTGCATCTTCAAAGTGGTAGGCATGTTGTGTAAATCAAATGATACAAACCCCCCAAAAATCAATTTTAATTCCAGGTTGTAAGGCAACAAAATAGGACAAATGCCAAGGGGGGTGAATACTTTCGCAAGCCACTGTAAGGAAATCAGTCAATTGAAATAAATTAATTTGGCCCTGGGCAGGGGTGCAGCCATGTGTTTTGCGTTCCGAGATGCCGTTCTGCACACCACTGTTGTACTGCGCCATTATTTGTCTGTTTGTGGCCGCTTGTACGATTCTTACCATTCTCCCTTGACCACTCATCAACGAGCTGTTTTCGCCCACAGGACTGCCGATGAATGGATGTTTTTATTTGTCTCACCATCCTCACCCTGAGAATGCGTGAAAAGCCCAGGAGGGTGGCCGTTTCTGAGGTCACTTGTTTTGCCCATTCTAACGTTCAATCGAACAGTAACTGAATGCCTGTCTGCCTGCTTTATATAGCAAGTCACGGCCACGTGACTCACTGTCTGTAGAAGAGATACATTTTCGTGATGTACCTAATAAGCTGTCCGGTGAGTGTATACCCCCATATCACAAACTGAAAACACAACGTGTGGACAATTAATTGGTTAGAGAGGTCTCATATCACTTTAATTTGTATCTTTAGAATCGAGGCAAAGTTGGTTCCTGTTTCAGTCACGTCTTTGGCCAACGATGGTCAACGACTTGACAAAAGTGATCCACTCGAACGCGCCCAATGGGTTGGGGAGATGGAGAGGGCCAAGATGGCTGCCCCTTTCGTGTTCCAAGCGTCCTCGTAACCTCCATCTTGAACTTTGTTCTCTTCTCTCGGCCTGACATGGAGAGAAGAGGAGGGGGCGTGGCAGCTTGTCTTGCGTGTTTGCACCCCTAGTGTGTTTTCCAAGGGAAGGTTTATGAAATGAACATGATGCCCCAAACCAGAACAACTTTGCTGCTCTGCCACTCCAGTATGGGGCTAGTTTGACCTCATACAGTGGGGGAAAAAAGTATTTAGTCAGCCACCAATTATGCAAGTTCTCCCACTTAAAAAGATGAGAGAGGCCTGTAATTTTCATCATAGGTACACGTCAACTATGACAGACAAAATGAGGAAAAAAAATCCAGAAAATCACATTGTAGGATATTTAATGAATTTATTTGCAAATTATGGTGGAAAATAAGTATTTGGTCAATAACAAAAGTTTCTCAATACTTTGTTATATACCCTTTGTTGGCAATGACACCGGTCAAACGTTTTCTGTAAGTCTTCACAAGGTTTTCACACACTGTTGCTGGTATTTTGGCCCATTCCTCCATGCAGATCTCCTCTAGAGCAGTGATGTTTTGGGGCTGTCGCTGGGCAACACAGACTTTCAACTCCCTCCAAAGATTTTGTATGGGGTTGAGATCTGGAGACTGGCTAGGCCACTCCAGGACCTTGAAATGCTTCTTACGAAGCCACTCCTTCGTTGCCCGGGCGGTGTGTTTGGGATCATTGTCATGCTGAAAGACCCAGCCACGTTTCATCTTCAATGCCCTTGCTGATGGAAGGAGGTTTTCACTCAAAATCTCACGATACATGGCCCCATTCATTCTTTCCTTTACACGGATCAGTCGTCCTGGTCCCTTTGCAGAAAAACAGCCCCAAAGCATGATGTTTCCACCCCCATGCTTCACAGTAGGTATGGTGTTCTTTGGATGCAACTCAGCATTCTTTGTCCTCCAAACACGACAAGTTGAGTTTTTACCAGAAAGTTCTATTTTGGTTTCATCTGACCATATGACATTCTCCCAATCCTCTTCTGGATCATCCAAATGCACTCTAGCAAACTTCAGATGGGCCTGGACATGTACTGGCTTAAGCAGGGGGACACGTCTGGCACTGCAGGATTTGAGTCCCTGGCGGCGTAGTGTGTTACTGATGGTAGGCTTTGTTACTTTGGTCCCAGCTCTCTGCAGGTCATTCACTAGGTCCCCCCGTGTGGTTCTGGGATTTTTGCTCACCGTTCTTGTGATCATTTTGACCCCACGGGGTGAGATCTTGCGTGGAGCCCCAGATCGAGGGAGATTATCAGTGGTCTTGTATGTCTTCCATTTCCTAATAATTGCTTCCACAGTTGATTTCTTCAAACCAAGCTGCTTACCTATTGCAGATTCAGTCTTCCCAGCCTGGTGCAGGTCTACAATTTTGTTTCTGGTGTCCTTTGACAGCTCTTTGGTCTTGGCCATAGTGGAGTTTGGAGTGTGACTGTTTGAGGTTGTGGACAGGTGTCTTTTATACTGATAACAAGTTCAAACAGGTGCCATTAATACAGGTAACGAGTGGAGGACAGAGGAGCCTCTTAAAGAAGAAGTTACAGGTCTGTGAGAGCCAGAAATCTTGCTTGTTTGTAGGTGACCAAATACTTATTTTCCACCATAATTTGCAAATAAATTCATTAAAAATCCTACAATGTGATTTTCTGGAATTATTTTTTTTTCTCAATTTGTCTGTCATAGTTGACGTGTACCTATGGTGAAAATTACAGGCCTCTCTCATCTTTTTAAGTGGGAGAACTTGCACAATTGGTGGCTGACTAAATACTTTTTCCCCCACTGTTTCTATTTACATATAGCAGTCAGTGAATATGTATATTAATAACGACTTCTTTCTCTCTACCTCTTCCAGGCCGCATCCATCCCTGAGGCTCCCGTGTCAGCTCCTGCCGAATTTGAGGTAAACCTCCCCTCCCCTACCCTTTCCTCAACTCCCTGAACTATTTCCCCACATCATCTGCTGTTGCTCAAACATTGTTCTGGTGGAGCGGCAGAGTCTGAACAAAGGACAAGCCTTTCTACAGAAATGTGTTTATACTAGTATGACGCCAGCTTCCCACCCTTTCACTACCACAGTGTGGTCAACAACTACCCCTCCTTCTGCATTTAGTTGGGCCATACATAGTAATATCCCCTTTCGGTACTCTTTATTTTATAAATGTGTAGACTAACTCCTTGTCGTCCCTATTCAGGTCCAGGTTGAAGACTCCGTAGCCATTACCACAGAGATTGCACAGGTAAAAGCCTATCTTTGTCATTCGTCTGTCTCTGTGTGTGTGTGTGCAATATGAAAAATATATAGTGCATGCGATTTTAGTCCAAGTGATTCTGGTGCATGGTAGAATCTGTAGGTAGTCTATGGTACATTAGGTGAGTGTTTCAGTAGTACTGTGTGTATATCACCCATAGTGCCGTTGCATGTTTATTTAGTTTTTGTGTGGCGTATTTGACTGTGTTCCACTGCATGTTTAGACGCATGACGAGCCGTTGGTCAAGGCCGACGTGGAGGCTGAAATAGTTGCCGAGGTCCAAGCGGAGGTCGAGACAGTAGTCGAGCCAGAACCAGGGCCAGTGGTCGAGGCCGACGCTGCCCCAGTAGTGGAAACTGAAGTTGAAATTGAAGAGGTGGTGATCGACGCAGAGGACAGTCCTGTGATTGAAGCTGAGGTCATTCCTATGGTCGACACAGATGCCATTCCTGAAGAAGTTGAAGTAGAGGAGGCCCCAGTCGTCACAGAGGTGCTACATCATGCTAACGTGCTACGTCGCTAACGACCCTTCTCTGCTCTCACGCCTCTGCCTTTCCTGAAGACGCTCAACTCAAGTCCTTTGTTCTTTTGCGTGATGTTGTGCATGTTGTGTGTGATCGTGTGTGGTTTGCTCTGTTCCTTCCCCTTTCTCTTTCTCTTAAACAGCGTTCAGAAAAAGCATCTTTGATTGGATGAGTCTTTAATTAGTAATTTCTCCTCGTTCCAGGATGAGCCTGTCATGACAGAGGCACCTGAAGAGGTTCCAGTTGTAAGCAGACATTTCTCACTACTTTATTATTGTACAAATCTCTAGATGCCACTAGATCCATTTCCTAAGCGTTCGTGTCAGCTCATTGCAGCCTGGGCTTTTGAGCTAGTGATTGCTGCTAATAGTAAGGCTATGGCTCTCCCTAGTGGACAGCTGGAGCACTTCGCAAATTTTACACTTCAGTGTTTGCTCCCCTGGTCGTGCCTGTATTGACCAATGGTAGATTTTTTTGTGTTGCCTAATTTTTGCTTTGGAATCAAACTGACTCTCTCTTCCCAGGAAACAGAAATTATCCCAGAAACGCCGTCGGAGCCCGTGGAAGCCCCAGTTGAAGCCCCCGTAGCCGAGGTCGCTCCCTCAGAACCCCTTGGAGAGGTAAGGCTGACCAACGCATGGCATTAAGCCTGCTCAGTCCTAGGGGTGTGAACGTTAAACGAAATTGGGACGTTAACTTTAAGAAAAAATACCTAACCGAAAAAGTTATTCCGCAAAATTTAAATCCCAGTGCAGTTACATTTACATTTACATTTACGTCATTTAGCAGACACTCTTATCCAGAGCGACTTACAAATTGGTGCATTCACCTTATAGCCAGTGGGATAACCACTTTACAATATGTTTTTTCTTTCTTTGGGGTGGGGTAAGGGGGGTAGAAGGATTACTTTATCCTATCCCAGGTATTCCTTAAAGAGGTGGGGTTTCAAGTGTCTCCGGAAGGTGGTGAGTGACTCCGCTGTCCTGGCGTCGTGAGGGAGCTTTTTCCACCATTGGGGTGCCAGAGCAGCGAACAGTTTTGACTGGGCTGAGCGGGAACTGTGCTTCCGCAGAGGTAGGGGGGCCAGCAGGCCAGAGGTGGATGAACGCAATGCCCTCGTTTGGGTGTAGGGACTGATCAGAGCCTGAAGGTACGGTGGTGCCGTTCCCCTCACAGCTCCGTAGGCAAGCACCATGGTCTTGTAGCAGATGCGAGCTTCAACTGGAAGCCAGTGGAGTGTGCGGAGGAGCGGGGTGACGTGATAGAACTTGGGAAGGTTGAACACCAGACGGGCTGCGGCATTCTGGATGAGTTGTAGGGGTTTAATGGCACAGGCAGGGAGCCCAGCCAACAGCGAGTTGCAGTAATCCAGACGGGAGATGACAAGTGCCTGTATTAGGACCTGTGCCGCTTCCTGTGTAAGGCAGGGTCGTACTCTCCTAATGTTGTAGAGCATGAACCTACAGGATCGGGTCACCGCCTTGATGTTAGCGGAGAACGACAGGGTGTTGTCCAGGGTCACGCCAAGGCTCTTTGCACTCTGGGAGGAGGACACAACGGAGTTGTCAACCGTGATGGCGAGATCATGGAACGGGCAGTCCTTCCCCGGGAGGAAGAGCAGCTCCGTCTTGCCGAGGTTCAGCTTGAGGTGGTGATCCGTCATCCACACTGATATGTCTGCCAGACATGCAGAGATGCGATTCGCCACCTGGTTATCAGAAGGGGGAAAGGAGAAGATTAGTTGTGTGTTGTCTGCGTAGCAATGATAGGAGAGGCCATGTGAGGATATGACAGAGCCAAGTGACTTGGTGTATAGCGAGAATAGGAGAGGGCCTAGAACTGAGCCCTGGGGGACCCCAGTGGTGAGAGCACGTGGTGCGGAGACAGATTCTCACCACGCCACTTGGTAGGAGCGACCGGTCAGGTAGGACGCAATCGAAGAGTGAGCCGCGCCAGAGATGCCCAACTCAGAGAGGGTGGAGAGGAGGATCTGATGGTTCACAGTATCAAAGGCAGCAGACAGGTCTAGAAGGACAAGAGCAGAGGAGAGAGAGTTAGCTTTAGCAGTGCGGAGAGCCTCCGTGACACAGAGAAGAGCAGTCTCAGTTGAATGACCAGTCTTGAAACCTGACTGGTTTGGATCAAGAAGGTCATTCTGAGAGAGATAGCAAGAGAGTTGGCTAAATACGGCATGCTCAAGAGTTTTGGAGAGAAAAGAAAGAAGGGATACTGGTCTGTAGTTGTTGACATCGGAGGGATCGAGTGTAGGTTTTTTGAGAAGGGGTGCAACTCTCGCTCTCTTGAAGACGGAAGGGACATAGCCAGCGGTCAAGGATGAGTTGATGAGTGAGGTGAGGTAAGGTCTCCGGAGATGGTCTGGAGAAGAGAGGAGGGGATAGGGTCAGGCGGGCAGGTTGTTGGGCGGCCGGCCGTCACAAGTCGCAAGATTTCATCTGGAGAGAGAGGGGAGAAAGAAGTCAAAGCATAGGGTAGGGCAGTGTGAGCAGGACCAGCAGTGTCATTTGACTTAACAAACGAGGATCGGATGTCGTCAACCTTCTTTGCAAAATGGTTGACGAAGTCATCCACAGAGAGGGAGGAGGGGGGGAGGGGGAGGAGGATTCAGCAGGGAGGAGAAGGTGGCAAAGAGCTTCCTAGGGTTAGAGGCAGATGCTTGGAATTTAGAGTGGAGTTATCACTAAATTATCATCATAAAGGGAAAAATGTATAATAAACAAAAACCTAATGCAACAATGCTGTAACGTTAGTAGAAGATATGCATCTTTCAAATTATTTGCCATGGATATAAAGTGTTTCGCTCGTCAACGTTAAGATTGAAAAAGGCAAGCAACAGCAGCGAACCGCCTGCTCTGCACGCTGTTGTACACGTCGATCCAGAGCATCCCAAACATGCTCAATGTGTGACATGTCTGAATCAGTGGAGGCTCCTCAGAGGAGGAAGGGGAGGACCATCCTCAGTAATTTTCTAACATTAAAAAGTTTATCCTTTTTAGATAAAACTATACTAAATATAATCACGTCACCAAATAATTGATTAAAACATACTATTTTGCAATTAAGGTCTACAGTAGCCTCAAAACCACTCTGTAGGGCAGCACCATGGTGTAGCCGGAGGACAGCTAGCTTCAGTCCTCCTCTGGGTACATTGACTTCAATACAAAACCTAGGAGGCTCATGGTTCTCACCCACTTCCATAGACTTACACAGTAATTATGACAACTTCCGGAGGACGTCCTCCAACCTATCAGAGCTCTTGCAGAATGAACTGACATGTTGTCCACCCAATCAAAGTATCAGAGAATGAATCTAGTACTAAAAGTAAAAGATACAGCTAGCTAGCACTGCAGTGCATAATATATGGTGAGTAGTTGACTCAAAGAGAAAGACAATAGTTGAACAGTTTTGAACAAATTCATTTCTTCCAAAATGAAGGAGAAGCAAGAAAGTGTCTTTTTTTTCTCCTTCCACTTTCAGTTTCACTTACTTAGCTAGCAAATGCAGCTATCTAGTTTAGCCTACTCAAACACCCTGCTCAAACAGAGGGATGCTATGTTAGCTAGCTGGCTATGACTATCCAACACAACACTGGAACTCTTCCAAGTCAAGGTAAGCTTTTGGTTTGACTAATTTATTGCCACCGGGGCCCACCGGTGTAAGCACTAAACTGCTTACTGACTACACTGTAACATTACTGCATGATTGTAGCAGGTTTACTAACGCGTTAGTTATATTAGCTATGTTGACTATGACGTTACTTTAGCTAATATGGTGACAACGATGTAGGCTGTGTGTAGCAGTTATGATATGGTTTGGAAAGGTTTTTTCGCCTGGTCACATACAGCTGATGTGTTGTGCATTGATGTCCACAAGCGACGAAGGGAAAAGGTGAGAGGAGGAGAGCGCATAGATGCGAGAAGGAATACAACGTGGCTGTTATGAAAGTGAACTGTGATCAGGTGTGTATTCATTATGCCGATTCTGTTGGAAAACGTTTCTTAAACGGAACAAAATGGGGATAAACATACCTGAATTTGTCTAATAGAAACTCTTGTTTGCAACTGTTGGACTAATGATTACACCCTATATCAGCTTGATGCAGGCAAGAGTGTGGAAGGCGGTATTGAATGTGTCACTGTCTGTCCATGTGTCACCTCAATTTTTTATCTCGACCTGTGTGCACCTACGTTGTAAACTTTCATTCATAGGCTAGGTTGTAGCAACCTCATGATGGGTATAAGAAAAATGTGAGTATCATATAGTAGCCTAAACCTATTGCTGTTACATTGAACTGGGTGAATGGAATATGAATGACAGACATCCAATATGCTGTAATAGGAATTAGGCCATGCTCTTGAAAAAAAAAAAAATCCTCCCTCATCTTAAACGGCACTGACTGCCACTGGTCTGAATATGAAGGCCATGGAAGTTCTGGGACATTTTGAGCTTCCAGGAATTGTGTACAGATCCTTGCAACATGGGGCTGTGCATTATTATGCTGAAATATGAGGTGATGGTGGCGGATTAATGACACGACAATGGGCCTCAGGATCTTGTCACGGCATCTCTGTGCATTTAAATTGCCATCGATAAAATGCAATTGTGTTCGTTGTCCATAGTTTATGCCTGCCCATACCATAACCCCACCGCCAACATGGGGCACTCTGTTCACAACATTGACATCAGCAAACCGCTTTCCCACACAACGACATACACGCCATCTGCCCAGTACAGTTGAAAACAAGATTCATCTGTGAAGAGCACACTTCTCCAGCATGTCAGTGGCCATCGAAGGTGAGCATTTGCCCACTGATGTCTGTTACGAAGCCGAACTGCAGTCAGGTTAAGACCCTGGTGAGGACAACGAGCATGCAGATGAACTTCCCTGAGATGGTTTTTGACAGTTTGTGCAGAAAGTCTTCGGTTGTGCAAAACCACAGTTTCATCAGCTGTCCGGGAGGCTGGTCTCAGATGATCCCGCAGGTGAAGAAGACGGATGTGGAGGTCCTGGGCTGGCGTGGTTACGCGTGGTCTGCAGTTGTGAGGCCGGTTGGACGTACTGCCAAATTCTCTAAAACGACGTTGGAGGCAGCTTATGGTAGAGAAATGAACATTCAATTCTCTGGCAACAGCTCTGGTGGACATTCCTGCAGTCAGCATACCAATTGCACGCTCCCTCAACTTGAGACATCTGTGGCATTACAAAACTGCACATTTTAGTTACCTTTAATTGTCCCCAGCACAAGGTGCACCTGTGCAATGATCATGCTGTTTAGTCAGCTTCTTGATATGCCATATCTGTCAGGTGGATGGATTATCTTGGCAAAGGAGAAATGCTCACTAACAGGGATGTAAACAAATTTGTGCACAACATTTGAAATAAATACATTTTCTGTGCATGTGGAACATTTCTGGAATATTTTATTTCAGCCGATGAAACATGAGACCAAATCGCTTGCAGACTTGAATGATTTACTATCGAACACAACAAGTGGCCACTCGACAAAAGGCTTAGGGGCAAAGTGTTGGGTTTGAGATTCAGCCTTTGACTGCAGTAGATAGAACTTCATTGCCCCCATACGTAATTGGACCATATTCTGCATTGTGAATTCACATTGAATTTTATGAAATTTTATGGAAAACCGATAAATGGCCGTTTAAACACCAATAATGTTTTCCCATTTGTCACATCCCTACTCAGTCCCTTTACTTTTCTCAGTAAGAAAGGAGAAATGGAAGTTAAGTTAGAATTTGTCTATGCTCTCCAGGCCCCAGTAGACCCTGTCATCGATAGAGTGGCCGACGACTTTATCGTCACAGAATCTGTCCTCACTGTCGAGGCAGCCATGGCTGAGCCTGCCATCGAGGAGCAGGTGAGACTCACGCTCCGATCATACCTACTCTTAACACATACACACAAGGATGTCGTTTTGGCACACCTTTAATCACCTGCTGACGTCCCGTCAAGTCTGACTGCGTGTCATCTGTGTTCAGGTGCCCGCAGTCCCAACAGATGCACTTGAAGCCCTATCGGAGTCGCGGAACGACGTCCATCCAGTACCTGAGCCCGCCCCTGTCACAGCTGATGAAGTCATCGACGTGAGTCTTCCTACTTTTCTCTATGCAGAGACTGAGGTGCCCAATGTCAGATGTAGTTTTGGTAGAGCAGACATGAGACACACACACACACACACACACAGACTTACTCCTGTAACCCCGTTGTCTGGTTGGTCTCAGGAGGCAGAATGTGAGGAGGAAGAGGTGACAAAGATTGGGGAGAGAGACTACACACTTCCACCCGATTACCGGCCCTTTCCGGAGGACCTGCTGGTCAGAGTTAAACCATAATAACCTACAAGCTTCTCATCTACTCAAGACTCATTTATAATAATGACTCAAACCAACTCTTTACGCAACCACCTTGCTATATTAAGCACTAACATACGATCAAACACTTGGGTGTAGGCTATCCCCTCATTTGAATGCTCTCGCACATTTTGAAACGTGCCCATCCAGGGGTTCTTGTTTCCTCATGGGTTTCTCTTTGGATCAAACCTCCCTCCTTGTGGTCTTCCTTTTTACATTCTGTTCATTCCCTGGGCTGTGGGTTGCTCCAGCTCCTTTTATTGCATTGGGCATGCCATGTACTGTAGTGGGTGGGACTACTGGCTTAGTTGTGCGCTCAACATTGACTGAGTGTATTTCCTTTGCAGGCTACAGAGGAAATTGAAGCCCAGATGGAAATTGAGGCCAAAAAGGACGCCATTGATGAGAATACTGCCCTGGATGTCCTCTCTGGAGATTTCTCAGCCCCCCAGCCTGTCATCTCAGAACTGCAGTGTCACACGCAGCTCATCTCCACACCCGTAGAGCTCGCCACCAGGGTAAGAGCCTATAGTGACACTACTGTATCCAACTCTCCAAATCAATTACAATCTGTCTTTACATGTATTGTAAATCAACCACCTCCTTTCTTACATTCCAATCTAAACCCCTCCCTTGTTCTTTAGGATATCCCAGCAGAGGCAGCACTGAATGGACACATGGCAACTGAGGTGGCCATTGAGGGATAGATCTTTGCAGGTGAGGACTTGTTGTTTAATCTCCCTAAACGCTTTGTTTGAACGCACGTACTTGCGTCGGGTTTAAATTGGCGTTAACATTATGTTATTGTTTCTGTCTCCCCATAGATTTCCTCAGTCAGTATGGAGGACTGAAGTGAGCCTCACGGGGAGCCGACCAGCAAACTTTACTTTTCAATATTTAGGGCTTAAAGGGACCGGGAAATTAAACGGACATCCAACACTAAAAGTGCCTTTCCTGCTTAGGTTCTCACCAAAAGAAAATCAAACACATTTTAAATGCAGCATCGAGGTGGGGGAATAAGAGTCTTTGGATCAGAATGTGACTATTTGGAATGAACAAATTATGGCTTCTTTCATAGATTTTTCTGTATCCCAATGCATGTATTGTGGATTTGCATCGATTGTAAATGGCATACATTGTGTATGAATACTGTAGAATTAATGAATGTGGCAATGGCTTGTCTTCACATTTGGACCATGTTTGTATGGATGGGAGGGGTATTTCCTTGTACGTGTTTTCTACATGCTAACTACACCAGGCACGAGCGTGCGTCTGCGTGCTCCATCATGTGCATGTTGATTTTGTCCATCCACACCAGACGTGATTAGGACTTGCAGGTTGAAATATCAAAACGAACTCTGAACCAGCTATATTAATTTGGGGACAGGTCAAAACACATTAAACATTCATGGTCATTTAGCTAGCTAGCTCGCTGTTGCTAACTAATTTGTCCTGGGATATAAACATTGGGTTGTTACTTTACCTGAAATGCACAAGGTCCTTTTTTCCCTGGATCTTTGTAGAATTCTGACCCATTTTGAGTCACACAATCGTGTGTTCTCTACTCCGACAATTAATCCACAGGTAAAAGGGGAAACCTAGTTAGTTTCTAGTAATCTCTCCTCCTTCAGTCTTCTTCTTCTGTGGACTTTATATGTCGGTTGGCAACCAACTTTAAGGTGCATTACCACCATCAACTGGACTGGAGTGTGGTCCTCAGTTCAGCTTTCAATCACCCACGTGGGTATATGCTCCTAAAAACCAATGAGGGGATGGGAGAGGCGGGACTTGCAGCGTGTCACGCGTCAAAAATAAAACCAAGTTCTATTTTAGTGCCTTGCTACGCAGACGCTCACGAGCAGTTTGGATTAAATGATTGAATAACATGCCCATCCCCTTCACTGTGTACTGGCAATGTGTCTACAGTCCCGTTGGAGAAAGTCTGCCCTGTGCAATGAGAAAGGGTGTGAAGTTTTCCAGGCCCTCTGACCAGATTCTCTTAAAGACGTCCTCTGTCGATTTTTGAACTTTTACTGTTGAAAAGTGATATCCCAAGTATAAATGCAGTAAAGTGCACACACACAAAAAGAGGAAAGCCCCCCCACCCCCACTTATGCTATGTCATGACTTACCTGGACCACCTATTGAGATGTGCCTTTTAAGTAAATCAGGTGAAAAGGAGACAGGAGTGCCGCTTTAACATTCAATTAACTACACTACAATCTGGCCACTGAAAATGGGGGCTTGTAGATCCTGTTTGTTTTTTAATTTAATTTTCTCATTCTGTTTTGTATAGACAATTAGATGTCGTACAACCGCAGTTTGCGTTCATGGTTCTGTGCTTTGGAAGGTACCATGAGGAGTTATGTAATGAATGAGCTGGGTTGGATTTCATTCACCTTTTTGAATAAAGATGTTACTCACCGTGATACAGTTGGCCTGTTTATTCAAAATTCAACTTAGTAATCAGATGTATACTGAAGAAAAATATTAACACAACATGCAACAATTAACGATTTTACTGAGTTACAGTTCATATAAGAAAATCAGTAAATTGAAATAAATAAATTAGGCCCTAATCTATGGATTTCACATGAATTGGCAGGGGCACAGTCCCAGGGAGGCCCACCCACTGAGGAGCCAGGCCTAGCCAGTCAGAATGAGTTTTTCCCCACAAAAGTGCTTTGTTACAGACAGAAATACTCCTCAGTTTCATCAGCTGTCCAGGTGGCTGGTCTCAGACGATTCCGCAGGTGAAGAAGCCGGATGTGGAGATCCTGGGCTTGTGTGGTTACACGTGGTCTGTGGTTGTGAGGCCGGTTGGATGACATTGGAGGTGGCTTATGGTAGAGAAATTAATATTAAATGATCTGGCAAGAGCTCTGGTGGACATTCCTGCAGTCAGCATGACAATTGCACACTCCCTCAAAACTTGAGACATCTGTGGCATTGTGTTGTGTGACAAAACTGCACATTTTAGAGTGGCCTTTTATTGTGCACCTGTGTAATGATCATGCTATTTAATCAGCTTCTTGATATGCCACACCTGTCAGGTGGATGGATTATCTTGGCAAAGGAGAAATTCTCACTAACAGGAATGTCAACAAATGTGTACACAAAATTTGAGAGAGATTTTTGTACGTATAGAAAATATCTGGGATCTTTTATTTGAGCTCATGAAACATGGAACCAACACTTTACATGTTGCGTTTATATTTTTGTTCAGTGTATATGTTCAGCCTGAATTCTACATTGGCATAATGTTTGAAATTTCTTGCACAACCATTCATGCTTTCAGACAGCTGAAGCAAGCACAATCAATTATTTTGAACTACATTTTGTGGCATGTAATACAGAGTTCTTTTCAATATTTTTTATTTAAAAATACCACACAAATTTATTGATTTCATAGTTGGAAAGAGTTAACATTACATGCCAAGGCATAACATAAGGATACCAGCAAAGGGACATTATTACAACCAGGAGTTCTGTCGGTGTAACCTACCTAGGAAAAACTCCATGCTCTAGTTCTATGCTTCTAGGATGTTAATTTAGGAGACTGGCAGCATTTGACTAGTTGAGTAATTTCCTAATTTATTTGAAGGATCTCCCCAGATCCAAAGATGTCTGCTACTTTAGCAAGTGTATCATGAGTAAATTAAAATTTAGAATAAATAAATATAAAGCTAGAATCCGCATTTACAACATCTATTTTTGGACTTATAAATGAATGATATATATACCCATTGATTCTTGAATATCTATATTACAATCCTGTAAGCCTCTAACTGCGGGGTAGCTCTCAAACTCTAGATGGCATTCTGCCTTCTCCCTACAGTCCTCAGCCATTCGCTTCGCCCACGACTGCCTCATTTGAACTACAATCCCGACACTGTCTTTTAACGTTTAGAAACCTCATTAATCGTTGCTTGCGATACGGCTTTCAAAACATCTGGTCCTTATCTTTCATCAGCGAGAAAGAATCCTTCAAATAAAAAAGATACGTACTGTAGCAGTTTTGCACAGATCCATACAGCTATGGGTGCCTTCATCCAACAAAACTACACTTCCTGAGCTACGCTTACACACAGGTGTTCGGCGCATGCTAGATAGCTAATTAGCATAGGTGGTCACCTCTTGTCTTCTGTAAATAAGCGCATAACATGGAGATATGGCCGTGTGGGAACACTAACCCTATCAAGGTGTGTATCAATGTAACCTTTTGTTTTTAGAAAATGATTTATCGCTCATATGAAAGATAAGGTCGTTATGCTTCCAAAACCGTACCACAAGCGATGCATGTTAATGTTCAGACGGGGATCTTAACAAAACTTCCCCTTACAGAAGACACCTTCGTCCAATGACTCTTGTTTAATGTAATGGAACTGAGTCATGATTATACTCAAAAGAAGCACGTCGTCCTCTTACATGCCACTGTAAACTTTATATTCCGCCGTGTTTTGAATTAATATTTTTTGGAATTCCCTGTATCCTTGGGATACCATGCTGCCACAATGTAAATTATGCAAGCATTTTTTAAATCTGTAAATTGCTACATTACCCATAATGCTCATTGACTGGCGGTCCCAAATTACCATGGCAATTAAGCATCATTCTATGGTGAATGGCCTTCTATTTAGGGCAGCCCAGTAACATTTGTAAAAAACAATGATTTTACTGTGCCCGGTTGCACACAGACTTTTATGGTCACACAAGGTGCTGCCGATGGATTCAAAATGAGTAGCCTAACAATTAGACTATTTACATGGCCCCAGTTGCATTTGCAAACAAATAAACAATTAATAATAGTTGCACACATCTGTTTGGCCTCAAACCGTGGTCTAAACTATAATGTTGATATTATGGATGGTCAGTTCTTGCATCCATAGCTATGTCTATGAATTTGAGTGGTTAATTTCTCCAGGCCCATCCCTCAGCTTTTTACCAAAACAGAGGCGGGGCATATGCTTTGTTATTGTTTCAACTGTGGATTCTAGTTTTAAATAGTCTGCAATTAGTAAATGGCGAGTGTAATAAAGCGATATCAGATCTCGTGTTTTTAACTTCTGTGACACTTAATTCGAATGTTGTATGTACCTCTGTGGCCCAGTACAAGCTTCAGCTTCATGTATAATTTTCACAGGTGTGATCGACATTTAGCCTGTAACCATGTTTGGTATGACAATGACCATAGGATCTGGCAACACAGCACACATATCTGGGACAGGGTCATTTAAATGTGCATTCTGTTACCATCCAAAAATCAAACATATTTTTATTTCTCTAAAATAATCCCATCATCCCTCTTTCATAGGTAGGTCAAATCATTACATAAAATAGTTTTATTGGATAGTTGACAGGGCAGACAAAGCAGTTAGACAGAAAAGATCAATGAACACATCTTTATGAAAGACATCAGATCAGGTGACACAATCACATGGACACCTGTAGACAAATTCAATCTTTTCAGCTTCACATAAGGCACTTTTAGTGACATATCTTTTCAGTGGAGCAGCGGTCAGTGTGAACAACATACAGTACATGAAGACTGATAGAAAGGAAATGGAAAAAATGCAGTGGCACTTTACAAATCACCAGTGAAGAGAATATATTAATATTGGGGTTAAATGATTTGCACAGCACTCCTAATATTACAGTATTCCATGAGAGATGAAATGATTGGCGACAGTAAAACCCAGCCCTTGGTTATTTGAAGGTTCACATTTGACAATGCAGAAAATGCTTTGACAATGACTATGAAGTTACTTTTAGCATGAAGTTAAGTTAACAGACACACAAAGCAAAGGAAAGTATGATTTCCAGTATCATGCCATCTCTGTGCCAGCCAGTGCTTACTAGTGGCAGAGAGATTTTTGTATATATTTTTTACAGACTCAACATGAGGTCACTTCCTGCAACACTTGTGATGTAGGTTCAGACCACCTTCAATGGTAGAGATGATTGATCCAGGAGATATTTGTAGGAAATAATCGCATGTCAATCTCTCTGGTGTCAGCAATCACTGACTCACCCGGAGATGGACAGTGGAACCCATGCTATTGGTTCCCTTAGAACAGCCAATCATCTACTAGAATCTAATAATAAAGACAACGTCTCTCCCTCCTCGACCCGATCACCTCTCCACAGCCCTAAGGTTTTATAAATTCCATGTTCCATTCACATTGTTAATTATATATTTTATTACCCATTCTTTTCATAATGTTGAACAAATGTTCAGAAAATATTTGGAAAAATGTGAATGTATCAAAACCCCTTCTCCCTCCCCACCCAGCTAATAATGTCCCACACTGCAACCCCCAAACTCCCCCCATCACATGAGAGACAGGCCTGAGATAGACCACTCCGAAAGGGGGGAATCAGTCAGAGTCTTCGTCGTCAAGGTATTCATCGGCATTGCTGTGTGTACGTGTGATATCTGTAATAGAACAAATAGGAAGGAAAAGCTTAGGCCAGTAACAGTGGTAGGAGATTCAATTACATTTCATGGAATTAAAAAACATTTCCTCTATTTAGGGACTCATGAGGGAAAAAGTACAACTATAATCCAGTATGGACTGGACTGTACAGTTCTTTGTTGGGGGTTCCTCGTTTTGGCATCTTGCATTCTTAGTAGTGTTATTGAAATGCATGAAATGCCTTACTTAGCAAGTTAAATCTATAAATGAACATGGTGAAAAATAAGCACCAAAGCATATAAATGAACGTGACTAAATGAGAAATTATCATGAACAGTCAATCAACCTGATTGACTGTGTGACAATAAGGGCCTGTTTCCCAGATACAGATTAAGCCTGGTCATGGACTAAGAAACATGTGCAATAGAGATTCCCCATTGAAAGCGCTTTTGAGTCCCGGGACTAGGGCTTTATCAGTGTCCGGGAAACCGACCCAAAATGGCGTAAGGCTTCCACCTTCTGGCCTAAATGACTCACTGCCTCCTTGTTTCCTCTTGATGAGAGAGGCACACTGGGCATTGGTGGCCATCTCCAGAGCCAGCTTCTTCTCGTTGTTCTTAATATCCATCCTGGCATCTGAAACACAAATACAGAAATAAACACAAATATAGAAAATGAAAAACAACCAGACATGCTCATACCAGGGTTGTGGTCAATTCTAAATGGAAGTCAGTCAATTTGTGAACTGACCCCAACCCTGGCTCATACACACACAGAGATGGGAAACGAAACTGGGAAAGAGAGCAAAAAAATATATATATGGAACTTGAAATGAAAAGTAGATGGACTTACTCTTATTCAGTAACATCTCCACTATGTCTGAGTATCCCTTCCAGGCGGCAGCATGCAGCGCAGTGTCTCCCAGTTTATTCTGCAGCGGAACAGAACAGCCCACATGTTAATCAAAGACCTTACCCATCACATCATAGCATAATCCTCATCATATAGGGATAGTTTCCAGGACACAGATTAAGCCTAGTCCTGGACTAAAATGCATGCTCAATAAAATAATCCCTTTTGAAAGACATTTTTTTTAGTTAATCTAGTCCTGGACTTAAGAGTCTAAATAGAGTCTTTAGACTTTAATACTGTATGCATCAATCGCATAAAAAAAAAAAAATCAATCATAACAATTTGCCTAAAACCGCATTTTCCAAAATTGTAAACGGTTCTTCTCACCTGCTGGTTCAACTCAACGCTAGACTGCCCCAGCAAGATCTCCACCACATCTGTCACAAAAACACAACATAACACTGTCATTCATCTCACAACAGTGTGTGTGTGTATGTGTGTGCAGGCTGACATGCATTTGCTCTGTCATTCAAGAAAAAAAGCTGAGTGTGTGTGCGCGTCGGCGCATGTATGAGTGAGTGCATGCGTCTGTGCATTCTGTATTCGCATATCACGGAGTGAACGATGCATGTGTTGAGGTGTGTGTGTAGTAGATGATCTGTTACCTTTGTGTCCTCCGTGGCATCCCCAGTAGAGGGCAGTATTCCCAGCTTTGTCCAGTCCATTAATTCCCACTTTGTTCTCCAGACACTCCCTTAGCCAACTCAGATTCCCTGCAAATCGCAGACGCAAAAGTGTAAATACACACAAATAAACATCTGTATGCAAATGAAGCAAGCATCACACCATTCAAATTCATACAGGTTATAGAAGGTGTATAGCAAACAAACAACAATCAAAATGTAGAGTTTGTTATTGGACTATATAGTAGGTTTAGATTGTTGGTGGTGTGGTGCACAATATTTGCTAATTGGGAAGAGTAAGTGACGCAGCAGGCCTCTTTTGGTGACTCACCTCGTTTAGCTGCCTCGTGCATTGGGTTGTCAATGGACTCTGCCTGCTCGGCCACTGTGGGTTGAGGAAGTCGGACAGCAAAGAGTGATTTCAAGAGAGCAACATGCTCCTTTGAAAACCATAGTTAGGGCATTCATCTATTAAGGCAGGGGTGTACAACCCTGTTCCTGGAGAGCTACCTTCCTGTATGTTTTCGCTCCAACCCCAGTTGTAACTAACCTGGTTCAGCTTATCAACCAGCTAATTATTAGAATCAGGTGCGCTAGATTAGGGTTGGAGTGAACCTACAGGATGGTAGCTCTCCAGGAACAGGGTTGGAGACCCCGGTATTAAGGGGTGCCTACAATGCCTACAGAGAAAGGTTTTGGCAACATGATCAAACACAGAGAACTGGTTTTCTCCATCTAAAGACAAGTTGATGGAATAATGCATTTACTAACATGGATGGGCACCTCTATTGTGATACAACTTCAACCTTACTGTGCAACTAGCCATATGACAATCACATACAGTGTTATGGTTTGTCTACTCACCATAATTGCTTGGGATGAGGCCAGTTCTTCCCCTGCAGGTTCCCTTCCACCAATTGCTGTCACTCTAAGGATGACAGACAGGCAGTGAGAGCCAATGGCAATACAGAATGCTTGCATCCAGTATCTCTGAGGTGAGAGAAAAGACAAACGAGAAAGAGAAAAAGAGAATGGGATACAGGAAAGACAAGAGAAGGAGGAAAAAGAAGTGGGGGATCGAGGAAAAGGTGAGGGAAAAAAAAAACAGAGAGAGGGCCACAGACACAGAATAAATGAGTAAAAGAGAGAAAGGGAGAAAAGTGGACAGGCGGACAGAAAGGGCTGCTAACAGTAACTTACCGTATCAGAGATATACAAGATGTCTCCCTCTTCAAAGAAGAGCTCATCTGGCTGAAAAGCAAAAAAAAACAAATACAATTTTTAATTTGGATTGGTGTGAGGCGAAGTGAAGGGACTAGACGAACCATTAGGAAAATAAACACTAACCGTTCGGGGGTCAAAGGTGAACATGGCTCGGAACACCTTGACCTGGCCTATGAGAGAACAGACAGAGGGAAACGGACATGAGTTTGAATCTATACAACTGTGCAGCGCATCACACAGAAAAAGATCCAGACAGGCTATCACACAAATGTTTCGACATTTCAGATTTTGTTCTATCAGATCCATTCACACAGTCAGCAGACATTGGGTCCTCGTCCACACACTCCAAGGCTACATGGCCTAAGGGCCCCTGAAGACACACTGTTCTAGCTTGTCTCAATCCCAGGGGTGGTATGTTACCAGAGTGGTGTTGAGAGAAAGCTAAACTAGTTCATAGGCACAGAGAAACCAGGGTTGTGTTCATTGGCCTCCCGAGTGGCGCAGTGGTCTAAGGCTCAGTGCTTGAGGTGTCACTACAGACCCCCTGGTTCGATTCCAGGCTGTATCACAACCGGCCGTGATTGGGAGTCCCATAGGGTGGCGCACAATTGGCCCAGCGTCGTCTGGGTTTGGCCGGTGTAGGCCGTCATTCTAAATAAGAATTTGTTCTTAACTGCATAACTGACTTGCCTAGTTAAATAAAGGTAAAAAAATAAAATATAATAATAATTAGGCACAAAACTGAGTGTAACTGGGAGGGGCTACCTCCAGGCCTTCTTGTCCAATAAGAAACATCAAATGAACATGACCCAGGCTTAAAGAAACACTGTTTATGCAGAAATGGGAATCAATTGGGGACTTGAAAACACAGGGGTATGCATGCTTCTATACGTATACACCCTTATGTTATCCTAGGGAAATTGTGTTGCCATAGCTAGGGCTAACAGTGAGGACTTGTGAAGAGCAGAATCAACAACCTCTGCATAATCAAAACACTTTGTGAGAAGGCGTTATAGTTCACAGTTAGCCATTATGTAAATGAAAGCTGAAAAGTACCAGTGGCCTGGCTTTGGCCCCAAGTGAGAGCAGGTCCGCCGGAGCTATGTCCCAGTTGAGACATGGGTGCTGGCCCACGTAGATGGAAACAGAAAAGTCTGAGCCTTTAGGGTAAAACACTGGGATAAATCCTGTATGGAAATGCACCAGAGATTTTCACTCTGTATACACCCTGACTGAGCCACACACTGTTCCAGTGAGAAGCTGCAGTTGAGTTCATAGACAAACCCTGCTCTATTCAGCTCTGTTCCCAGAGTGGTTCTACAGGCCCCATCCTGCCCCTGTGAAACTCTGGGGCCTGTGCTGACTAGCCCATCCACAGTACACTCAGCCTCACAGTCTGGGTGGGGGGGGCTAAGCAGCTTTGCTCTGCATTTCAGGAATGGTTCATTCCTGGTTTAGGAAAAAACCCACAAAAGGTAGGTCTATATCAGAATGACAGTCTTCATGTTTGTAACAATCTCAAATTAAAAGGTGCAAAATTGGAAAAACAAAAAGCAAACCATTGGTGAGTGAGTTTTTAAAATGTCAAGGGATCAACTGCTCTGTGCATGTTACCACCATGGAAGCATAGCAGACCACTGGGTTTCCAGTGCCCCAGTATCTGTGCGTTAGAGATGTTGACGATGAGTATGATGTGTCTCCTCTAACGCCCAGGAGCTCTGATTCAAACTCCTATTAGACAGCTCTGTAAGCGTTATAATGTTAAAATACTTTCGTTGCTCACCAAATATAGAGTTTCGCTGAGCAATTATCTTAATTTACTCCCGTTACGGCCGGTATGTACTTCCAAAAAATGTCCAAATAAAAATGTACAAGCAACCCAAAAAAAGCCTATTCGGCACCTCCATTGTATCACTCATCCGTGCCACGCACAGGTCGGAAGTTTACAACAGCTCAATACATTGGAGGTGCTGAAGAGCCATTTTTTCAGTTGCTTATATATATATACAGTGGGGAGAACAAGTATTTGATACACTGCCGGTTTTGCAGGTTTTCCTACTTACAAAGCATGTAGTGGTCTGTAATTTTTATCATAGGTACACTTCAACTGTGAGAGACGGAATGTAAAACAAAAATCCAGGAAATCACATTGTATGATTTTAAAGTAATTAATTTGCATTTTATTGCATGACATAAGTATTTGATCACCTACCAACCAGTAAGAATTCCGGCTCTCACAGACCTGTTAGTTTTTCTTTAAGAAGCCCTCCTGTTCTCCACTCATTACCTGTATTAACTGCACCTGTTTGAACTCGTTACCTGTATAAAAGACACCTGTCCACACACTCAGTCAAACAGACTCCAACCTCTCCACAATGGCCAAGACCAGAGAGCTGTGTAAGGACATCAGGGATACAATTGTAGACCTGCACAAGGCTGGGATGGGCTACAGGACAATAGGCAAGCAGCTTGGTGAGAATGCAACAACTGTTTGTGCAATTATTAGAAAATGGAAGAAGTTCAAGATGACGGTCAATCACCCTCGGTCTGGGGCTCCATGCAAGATCTCACCTCGTGGGGCATCAATGATCATGAGGAAGGTGAAGGATCAGCCCAGAACTACACGGCAGGACCTGGTCAATGACCTGAAGAGAGCTGGGACCACAGTCTCAAAGAAAACCATTAGTAACACACTACGCCGTCATGGATTAAAATCCTGCAGCGCACGCAAGGTCCCCCTGCTCAAGCCAGCGCATGTCCAGGCTCGTCTGAAGTTTGCCAATGACCATCTGGATGATCCAGAGGAGGAATGGGAGAAGGTCATGTGGTCTGATGAGACAAAAATATAGCTTTTTGGTCTAAACTCCACTCGCTGTGTTTGGAGGAAGAAGAAGGATGAGTACAATCCCAAGAACACCATCCCAACCATGAAGCATGGAGGTGGAAACATCATTCTTTGGGGATGCTTTTCTGCAAAGGGGACAGGACGACTGCACCGTATTGAGGGGAGGATGGATGGGGCCATGTATCGCGAGATCTTGGCCAACAACCTCCTTCCCTCAGTAAGAGCATTGAAGATGGGTTGTGGCTGGGTCTTCCAGCATGACAACCCGAAACACACAGCCAGGGCAACTAAGGAGTGGCTCCGTAAGAAGCATCTCAAGGTCCTGGAGTGGCCTAGCCAGTCTCCAGACCTGAACCCAATAGAAAATCTTTGGAGGGAGCTGAAAGTCCGTATTGCCCAGCGACAGCCCCGAAACCTGAAGGATCTGGAGAAGGTCTGTATGGAGGAGTGGGCCAAAATCCCTGCTGCAGTGTGTGCAAACCTGCTCAAGACCTACAGGAAACGTATGATCTCTGTAATTGCAAACAAAGGTTTCTGTACCAAATATTAAGTTCTGCTTTTCTGATGTATCAAATAGTTATGTCATGCAATAAAATGAAAATTAATTACTTAAAAATCATACAATGTGATTTTCTGGATTTTTGTTTTAGATTCCGTCTCTCACAGTTGAAGTGTACCTCTGATCAAAATTACAGACCTCTACATGCTTTGTAAGTAGGAAAATCTGCAAAATCGGCAGTGTATCAAATACTTGTTCTCCCCACTGTATATAGACATTTTTTGGAAGTACATTCCTGCCGTAATGGGAGTAAATGAAGATAATTGCTCTGCGAAACTCCATATTTGGTGAGTAACGTAGGGTTTTCACTAACAGCGAATTCAGCAGGAGAAGTGCCACCCCCATTCATTTTCAATGAGGGCACGTGGAGAAATGTGCGGGGGAAGGTGAGCGGCGAGAACCCTGCTAGCGGAGCAGTAGAAAAAGTTGAGCTCTACTTTATGCAAATGTTAAGCGAAGTGTTGGTGCGAAGCGTTGTCAAGAGTAGGTGCCACCTCCAGTCAAAATCCACTGTAGCAAACGTATTTTGACATTATAATGCTTGCAGAGCTGTATAATGGACCTTAGGCTTACGCGTGTTTAATGATGCATCTTTCCCCAAACACCACGCAGAGAGAACTGATACGATGTATATAGCCGCAGCCAAAATATGTTTACATTTTGAAAATGTAAACATATTTTATGGAAAAGAGCCCTGCACCATATGCTGCCTTGTTGATGTCATGACCAAGTGGCGCAGATTATTGTTCATTGACTACAGCTCGGCCTTCAACACCATAGTGTCCACAAAACTCATCACTAAGCTTAGGACCCTGGGACTAAACACCTCCCTCTGCAACTGGATCCTGGACTTCCTGACAGGCCGCCCCCAGGTGGTAATGGTAGGCAACAACATCTGTCACGCTGATCCTCAACATAGGGGCCCGTCAGGGGTTCGTGCTTAGTCCCCTACTGTACTCCCTGTTCACCCACGACTGCGTGGTCAAGCACGACTCCAACACCATCATTAAGTTTGCTGACGACACAACAGTGGTAGGCCTGATCACCGACAACGATGAGACAGCCTATAGGGAGGAGGTCAGAGACCTGGCAGTGTGGTGCCAGGACAACAACCTCTCCCTCAACGTGAGCAAGACAAAGGAGCTGATCATGGACTACAGGAAAAGGAGGGCTGAACACGCCCCCATTCACATCGATGGGGCTGTAGTGGAGCGGGTCGAGAGCTTCATATTCCTCGGTGTACACATCACCAACAAACTATAATGGTCCAAACACACCAAGACAGTCGTGAAGAGGGCACGACAACGTCTATTCCCCCTCGAGACTGAAAATATTTGGCATGGGTCCCCAGATCCTCAAAAAGTTATACAGCTGCACCATCGAGAGCATCCTGACCGGTTACATCCCCGCCTGGTATGGCAACTGCTCGGCATCCGACCGTAAGGCGCTACAGAGGGTAGTGCGTACGGCCCAGTACATCACTGGGTCCAAGCTTCATGCCATCCAGGACCTCTATACTAGGCTGTGTCAGAGGGAGGCCCAACATTTTTTCAAAGACTCCAGTCATAGACTGTTCTCTCTGCTACCGCACGGCAAGCGTTGCCGGAGCGCCAAGTCTAGGTCGAAAAGGCTACTTAACAGCTTCTACCCCCAAGCCATAAGACTGCTGAACAATTAATGAAAATGGCTACCCAGACTACTTTCAAAAAAGAAAATTACACTGCTGCTACACGCTGTTTATTATCTATGCATAGTCCCTTTACCCTTACCTACATGTACATATTACCTCGACTAACTTGTACCCCTGCACATTGACTCGGTACCGGTACCCCCTGTATATAGCCTCATTTTTTATTTTATTGTGTTACTTTTTTTTTTAAACTTTGGTTTATTTAGTAAATATTTTCTTAACTCTATTTTCTTAAAACTGCATTGTTGGTTAAGGGCTTGTAAGTAAGCATTTCACGGTAAGGGCTACACCTGTTGTATTCGGCGCATGTGACAAATAAAATTGTATTTGATTTGAGATGAGCGCTCCTCACTCACTGCTTTTGCCCGTTGACGTCACGGGCCATAGCCCGGTGCCCCGCGGCTCAGCATAATCGAATACGCCCATTGGCAACTTTGTATTTGTAGTCAACTTTGTTCTGAAGTTATCCGCGGTCACAAAGAGACAGTTAAACCATATGGTTGTATGTTTAGCGAAGATCTTCTGTGTATAAGGTGACGTGGAAGGGCAAAAAGCTTCTAAAGACGAACGTTGCTGTTATACGACTGGTCTGAGGCAGGCGTTAGATTACGAGCGTTTTCAAGTGCAACTTTAATAAAGATGGTTTTGGGAAACAGCTCGATTTAGCTATGCTCCTACACAGGTTCTAACGATGAATTTAGCCTTACGATATATTTTGGGATACCGGGCGTTACATAGGAGACACGTCATGCTCATCGTCGACATCTCTAATGCCGCGTTCACGTACTAGTCAGAACTAGTACGGCAGGTAGCTTAGTAGTTAAGAGCGTTGTGCCAGTAACCGAAAGGTCGCTGGTTATAATCCCCGAGCCGACTAGGTGAAAAATCTGTCGATGTGCCCTTGAGCAAGGCACTTAAGCCTAATTGCTCCTGTAAGTCGTTCTGGATAAGAGCGTCTGCTAAATGAAACTAGGCAACTCAGTCTTGCTAACTGGTTGTAATTATACAGGTGCCGTGTTCAACCAGTTGTGGCATTTCACACATATACTGGGGGGCAGATTTCCAGTAGACAGAACCAATATGCAATATGTAGCTACCAATATAAAATGTATAACATTGGCTTAAGCAAAACAACTCCACACAACATTCTGGAAGCCTTTGGGATGGGACTGCAACCATTGCCTGACATACACTTCTGTGAAATGGGGAAGTCACATTAGCCATGATGACCTAGCCATGGGATCTACATCTAACTAGCTAACTTTGGATCTAGCTACTTCGTAAAGTTAGACAATAGCGGCCACATAACTACGCACAGAAGGACCACGGTGAGAAGAGGACAGAGACAACTGAAATCTCACTGAAATGTTCAATTATTCAAGGAGATCACTGGTCAAGCATTTGGCTAGCTAGTTCGCTCGCTAGGTGTGTTACACTTGCTTGATGCCGGACGGGAGAGGAAGTAGCTAGTTAGCTTAACGTTATCTAGCTAATTATCACGCAGTTAATCGAATACTTACCTGGTTTGGCTGGCTTGGGAGGCGGTTTGGACATTTTTGGACTTTAAAGAGTAGTTACGCCGTATCTTTTCTGAAAACGTTGCTTACTGTCCTAAAATAAGAGGTACTTTCTCACTTCCAATAAGGAAGTAGGCTACTGTCTGACATAACCTGCTAGGCGGAAAACTAGCAGTGCGCATGCCCACAGAAAAATGTCTACTATTTTGGTTAAATATTGGTCAAATATGTTCTAGTAGCTAGGTAAATATAATTGGATAGTGTTGTATTATAGCCTAGACACCAAGAAGCTTTAGCTTTTCCCAGCTAAATGCAAAAATATTATCAGCCCTGAAAAATGGCTACTAATGTCTTCGCTATTATCCTTATCAACGAGTAGAAATGGACTGATGAAAACAGGACTTTGCACCTAAAATAGCCCACTTCAAAAATTGGTTGATTTAGTACATTTTGCGTAATTAATGATCCTAAAGAATGTAGCGCATATAGCTAGCTAATGTTTTATTTTGAAATGTTAATTCATTATAATATTTCTCTGCACCCACTACAGATTTTGTCCCAGGACAGGGCAGGGGTCGTGCATCGTGGATCCCTTTAAATGGTGACGTATTTAGGCAGGACAGCGAATCCGTTCGTCCTGCCGTGGAATAGCGGAACCACTATCAGGCAATGGACCGACTGTCATAAAAGTCCTGTAACATTAGCCCTGTTTTTATAATTTCTCGCAATTCTGCACGAGGTTTATGTTACCCGCATTTGTCAGCAATTCAACTGGACCATTTCACAACCTCTCAACTAGCTTCAGCCATGAGGACCCTTGTCGTTGGAATAGGAGGGTAAGTGTTACTGTACGTGCTATTATTTGAATCTGATCTGAAATTGTGTGAGACGAAACCTTGTTATTTCAGAATCATGACCCTTCAATCTGACCATTAAATCTGAAATATACCTACATTCTTTTGGGCTTTTCTTTTGGACATTGGGGTAGTTGACCGCCTTTTTTTGTACATAATGGCAAACACAAATATAACTTCATTCAAATCAAATGAAATCAAATTTAATTTGTCACATACACGTGTTTAGCAGATGTTATAGCGGGTGTAGCGAAATGCTTGTGCTTCTAGCTCCGACAGTGCAGTAATATCTAACAATTTTACAACATATACCCAATACACACAAAACTAGGAAGGAATGGAATTTAAGAATATATACATATATGGACAAGCAATGACAGAGCGGCATGGACTAAGATACAGTAGAATATTATAGAATAGAATACAGTATATACATATGAGATGAGTAGTGCAAGATATGTAAACATTATTAAAGTGACTAGTGTTCCATTTCTTAAATTTAAATTGGTTAAAATTGTGACATTACTAAAAGCTTTTTTATTTTTTTTACTTGGCTAATGAGTAAATTCATGCAGTGTGTTATTTGTTTTCTTACTATTTTGAACCAACGTGGTAATTGTGCAATGGTTTGACTGTCCCATGTAAGGTTATGGAACTTTGAACCTAAGCTAATTAATGAAAACATTAATAAAATTCCCTTCACCTACTCTTGTACTTATGACACATACATCTATTTCAAGAAACAGTAGGCCTAGTCCCTAACAGTAGGCCTAGTCCATTCATTACATTTCCAAATAATGCTGATTGATTTTGAGGACAAAATGTAATCAATGTCCACATGGTGTGACACAATGTAGTCCTAAAAACCGGAAATGAAACCTCTGGTCAAAATGAATGGGGTTTCTGGGATAAACGTTGAAAATAAGGTCTAGGTTAATGCCGCGTTCACTTCATCTCGGAAACTTCTAACTTGCTAACCTAGGCGGATCCCGAATTTCCCGCTTGGCCGGTATCAGAATCAACCAATAGGAAGCTCTATGCAAATAATGTATGTTCATTTTAACACTGGAGGTCCCGAGTTTCTGACATAACGTGAACAAAGCATAACACAGGTTTTGGAGGGAGATATTATTTACATTTTAGTCATTTAGCAGACGCTCTTATCCAGAGCGATTTAGTGAATGTATACATTTTCATACTGACCCCCCGTGGGAATCGAACCCACAACCCTGGCGTTGCAAACGCCATGCTCTACCAACTGAGCTACACGGGACCTAGTATACGTTTTGAATTATGAAGCCTTTTTGCATTATGTGCTTATTTTGATGACATAAATGCTTCAAAATTCACACAAAGAGACGTTAGCTGATGAAGATTTTCTCATAGAACAAAACGTATAAGATCTTCTAAACCTGTGTTAACTGCAGACCTTAATTTCGGGGTTTATCCAAAAACCCTCCAGAAAATGCATGAATCTCCCCATAGGCTTTGGCCAACGAGCCATAGCTGAGTTAGTCTCCATTAGTGCCTACAAAAAGACGCCATCACTATTGGTATTATGTGATTATTCTTTCAGTTTTATGAAGAACTACACGCAAAAGTTATATTGTCACCACAAACTGGACAGGGGTGAAAAATTTTTACAAAAGAAAAGTACATTCCATACAAGGAAGATAAAATTACCATTTAAATGCGCCTAAAAACCAAAGTGTAAATAGGATCATTTTGGTCATAGTCAGTCTCGTCTAAAACGGAGTTTGCTACCTCAGTGGATCTCAATGAGTAAATTAAGGTTGGGTTTGGAATACAATTATGGCAACAAATCTTGCCCCCTTTTGCCAAGCTCCACGTGCAAATCGCACTTCGCTTCCCTTCATTGAATGGGCCTCCGTTGTTGTTTAATCGCCCCCAACCAGCGCGTTCAAAGGATCACGGCCGTTTGAAACTGAAAAGCCCTATACGGATTGATCATGCAATGCATGCTTCCAGCAAGATGCACAGCCAACAACTATGGTTTGCATGCCCTGCCTAAGGACCCTATCATCATGCGGAATAGGTGGTTGGAGTTCGTTGGTACCCAGTGGTGGTGAGTATACCGGTAGCTAGACCATAGACTGCTGGTTATGTATCTGGTTATGTAGCTGACAGCTAACGTTAGCCTACCTCAATACAACTCTGATTTGGCTTGGAAACACGATAACATTTAAAAATAATGCAAATAATTAGTAGAAAAACATTTTGTCATGATTGTGATGTCGCCAGATTGACTTTAGATGCAGTATAGTTTTAGATGTAAAATATTTTAATCCCAGAGAGAGTTCAGCTGCAGAAACAATGTCGATCATTGAGCTTTCTTGACTTCTTTTCAACTTGTGCAGTTCTGTTTATCACCATTTCTATAAATGACACAAAGTGTACTTTCTTCACATGAACAATGTCTAGGTCCTGCTGGTGATACTCAGGCTGCGGTGTAGGTCTACTGGTCTTCACTACCACCAGATCTTCAGAGATACTCAATCTTTCTACCCTTTTGACAGCCTCCGCAAAGGAGGCTCTCAAATGCCCTGATTTTGGCAACTACAGTGTCTTTCACCCTAATCAGGCACTCCAAGGATTGCGCTTCATGTTCACCACCACAATTACAACATTTTGCTCCCTGGCCATTCTCTAACACTAAATGTGAAATCTCCTTCATAGTGATTTTTACCACATCTCAGCTTTTCCTGTCTGTAGACACTTCTTACATGTCCAAAAATTTTACAGCAAGAACATTGTAAAGGCCGCTTACAAAAGCTCTGACAGGATATTACACATGTCCCAGCTGCACTCGAGTTGGGAGAGACTCCACATGAAAATAAAAAACAGAACAGACTAACTCTTCCCCTTTCTGCCGTTAAACATAGTTCAGAAAGGAAACGGCCCGTAAAAATATTTAAACATTTATTAAAGAATGAATAATGTAAGTCTTGGCGATATAGGCTCTGCTCCTTCAGGGTAGCTCACTGCCCAAGCAAAGCGTCAATATATAAAAGAACATATAAACAGTGAGCGCGGTAAGATATAACAATCCCCCAACAGCAAAACAGAACCTAACGGGATGGTGGGCGTAAAAGAAGCAAACGCATATTAGCTGCAAGCGGCAGCAGGATGTGTGACCAGAACCGGTCAGCTAAAATGGACCGCCAAATAAGGCAGGTGTGATTGCTACTAGCATCTAATTGGCTGATACGTCAGCTGAGGCAGGCACTCGGGTTCCCCTTTTTGAACTGGCTTCACTTTATTTCAGAAAGGAAACACCACATAGAAATGTGTTTCACCATTTATTAAATAATGAATAATGAAAGTCTTGGCGATTTATAGGCTTTGCTCCTTCAGGGTAGCTCACTGCCCAAGAAAGTGTCAATATATAAAATGATCTACAAGCAGTGAGTGCGGTAAGCTATACCAATCCCCCAAAACAGCAGAACCATATGCCAGAGGATTATGTGTAACTACAGCAGAAAGTGTTGTTTAGATATGATCAAATAGACCAGCTAAAGTCATCCTAACATTACAAGACTGTATACTACAGTGCATTCGGAAAGTATTCAGACCCCTTCCCTTTTTCCACATTTTGTTACATTACAGCATTATTCTAAAATTTATTAAATAAATTGTTTTCCTCATCAATCTACACACAATACCCCATAATGACAAAGCGAAAACAGGTTTTTAGAAATTTTTGCACATTTATTAAAGATAAAAAAAAACACCTTATTTACATAAGTATTCAGACCCTTTGCTATGAGACTCGAAATTGAGTTCAGGTGCATCCTGTTTCCATTGATCATCCTTGAGATGTTTCTACAACTTGATTGGAGTCCACCTGTGGTTAATTCAATTGATTGGACATGATTTGGAAAGCCACACACCTGTCTATATAAGGTCCCACAGTTGACAGTGCATTTCAGAGCAAAAACCAAGCCATGAGGTCGAGGGAATTGTCCGTAGAGCTCTGAGACAGGATTGTGTCGAGGCACAGATCTGGGGAAGGGTACCAAAAAATGTCTGCAGCATTGAAGGTACCCAAGAACACAGTGGCCTCCATCATTCTTAAATGGAAGAAGGTTAGAACCACCAAGACTCTTCCTAGAGCTGGCTGCCTGGCCAAACTGAGCAATCGGGGGAGAAGGGCCTTGGTCAGGGAGGTGACCAAGAACCCGATGGTCCCTGACAGAGCTCCAGAGTTCCTCTGTGGAGATGGTAGAACCTTCCAGAAGGACAACCATCTCTGCAGCACTCCACCAATCAGGCCTTTATGGTAGAGTGGCCAGATGGAAGCCACTCCTCAGTAAAAGACACATGACAGCCCTCTTGGAGTTTGCCAAAATGCACCTAAAGGACTCTGACCATGAGAAACAAGATTCTCTGGTCTGATGAAACCAAGATTGAACTCTTTGCCCTGAATGCCAAGTGTCACGTCTGGAGGAAACCTTGCACCATCAAATAGCTCAGTCAAATTTCTGCCCTGCTAGAGCTGCCCCGGTCAACTGTAAGTGCTGTTATTGTGAAGTGGAAACGTCTAGAAGCAACAACAGCTCAGCTGCAAAGTAGTAGGCCACACAAGACCACAGAACGGGACCGCCGAGTGCTGAAGCGCGTAAAAATCGTCTGTCCTCGGTTGCAACCCTCACTACCGAGTTCCAAACTGCCTCTGGAAGCAACGTCAGCACAAGAACTGTTCATCGGGAGCTTCTTGAAATGGGTTTCCATGGCCGAGCAGCCACACACAAGCCTAAGATCATCATGCGCAATGCCAAGCGTTGGCTGGAGTGGTTTAACGATCACCGCCATTGGACTCTGGAGCAGTGGAAATGCGTTCTCTGGAGTGCTGAATCACGCTTCACCATCTGGCAGTCCAACGGACGAATCTGGGTTTGGCGGATGCCAAGAGAACGTGACCTGCCCCAATGCATAGTGCCAACTGTAAAGTTTGGTGGAGGAGGAATAATGGTCTGGGGCTGTTTTTCATGGTTTGGCTAGGCCCATTAGTTCCAGTGAAGGGAAGTCTTAAAGCTACAGCATACAATGACATTCTAGACGATTCTGTGCTTCCAACTTTGTGGCAACAGTTTGGGGAAGGCCCTTTTCTGTTTCAGCATAACAATGCCCCCGTGCACAAAGCGAGGTCCATACAGAAATGGTTTGTCAAGATCGGTGTGAACTTGACTGGCCTGCACAGAGCCCTGACCTCAACCCCATCGAACACCTTTGGGATGAATTGGAACGCAGACTGCAAGCCAGGCCTGATCACCCAACATCAGTGCCCGACCTCACTAATGCTCTTGTGTCTAAATGGAAGCAAGTCCTCGCTGCAATATTCAAACATAAAGTCAAAAGCCTTCCCAGAAGAGTGGAGGCTGTTATAGCAGCAAAGGGGGGACCAACTCCATATTAATGCCCATGATTTTGGAATGAGATGTTCGGCGAGCAGGTGTCCACATACTTTTGGTAATGTAGTGTGTCTACCTGAATTGAGCTAAAGGTAAAATATGGGATAATTTCTGTTCCTTAATAATAATAATAATAATAATAGCAGTTCATTCAATCTTTTTTTTAGGGGGTTGATCAGCTTTAATATTGCAGATACATTAACTTCCATCAATGTAATTGTCTGCATCACTTCCAATCCCCCATATGTATTTTTTTCTCGCATATATATATATATATATACTGTGGCAGATCAGGGGGTTGGGTCAAGACGTTTACACAGATCAGACACGGACAGAGTATGATTATCTCGGTCTCATGGGTCTCCCCCATGAGACCCTCTCCAACTACATGGACGTTACCTTACTTCCCCCAGTCCTCTCTCATGTGCTGCCCTTCTGGCAGCTTTATGGGCCTTGCACAGCTGGTGAGCAATCCGCCCTTAATTACTCACCAGCTCCCAATCAGCCCCAATTAGTCCTGTCCTGGGAGCCCGTCGAGACCTGGCACGTCCAGCAGATGGAGCCACCGTCTCGTGATGTATACTCCATCTGTTACCAGGCCTCGACGAGTCTCCCCCTGGTGGCTGACCTGCTGTATGCCACAATACACATACATACACAATTTACATTTTAGTATTTTAGCAGACGCTCTTATCCAGAGCGACTTACAGTTAGTGAGTGCATACATTTTTTTTTTTATACCCCCCATGGGAATCGAACCCAAACGCCATGCTCTACCAACTGAGCTACATCCCTGCCGGCCATTCCCTCCCCTACCCTACGCTGGGCCAATTTAGTGCCGCCCCATGGGTGTCCCGGTCATGTCCGGCTACGACAGAGCCTGGATTCGAAGCAGGATCTGTAGTGGCACAGCTAGCACTGCGATGCAGTGCCTTAGACCACTGCGCCACTCAGGATATATATATATATATATATACACTCACTCACTCACTCACTCACTCACTCACTCACTCACTCATAAAATATATTTCCCTTTATTACTTTCCAACCCCACCACTCCTTCCCTAATTGGAGTAAACTAGTGAACAACAATGCTTAGGCCTCTACTTCCAGCTTATACATACTATATACATTTTATGGACAAAGTTAATTTTACAAGTTTCATTAAAGTTAATTTTTACAGTTCATTCAATCTTAAGCATGCTGAACATTCAACTGTCTTAACCTATTACTAACCATAATACCTGTGCTCTCTCTCCCTCTCTGTTCTCCTGAATGCTCCTCTGTCTGTCCTGTGTGGGCCTCTTTCTATGTAGATGCAGAATAATATCAGTGAATTTGCAATTGTATTGTAAACACACAATTAATTTTGTTATTTGATTTATTTCACCTTTATTTAACCAGGTAAGCCAGTTGAGAACAAGTTCTCATTTACAACTGCGACCTGGCCAAGATAAAGCAAAGCAGTGCGATAAAAACAACAACACAGAGTTACATATGGAATAAACAAAAACAAAACGTACAGTCTACAGTCCATAGTGCAAAATAATTACAATTTAGTATTAACACTGGAGTGATAGATGTGCAGAAGATGATGTGCAAATAGAGATACTGGGGTACAAATGAGCAAAATAAATAACAATGTAAATAACAATATGGAGATGAGGTAGTTGGGTGGGCTAATTACAGATGGGCTGTGTACAGGTGCAGTGATCGGTAAGCTGCTCTGACAACTGATGCTTAAAGATAGTGAGGGAGATAAGTGTCTCCAGCTTCAGAGATTTTTGCAGTTCGTTCCAGTCATTTGCAGCAGAGAACTGGAAGGAATGGCGGCCAAAGGAGGTGTTGGCTTTGGGGATGACCAGTGAGATATACCTGCTGGAACGCATACTACGGGTGGGTGTTGCTATGGTGACCAATGATCTAAGATAAGGCGGGGATTTGCCTAGAAGTGATTTATAGATGACCTGGAGCCAGTGGGTTTGGCGACGAATATGTAGTGAGGGCCAACCAACGAGAGCGTACAGGTCACAATGGTGGGTAGTATATGGGGCTTTGGTGACAAAACGGATGGCACGGTGATAGACTACATCCAATTTGCTGAGTAGAGTGTTGGAAGCTATTTTGTAAATGACATCACCGAAGTCAAGGATCGGTAGGATAGTCAGTTTTACGAGGGCATGTTTAGCAGCATGAGTGAAGGAGGCTTTGTTGCGAAATAGGAAGCCGATTCTAGATTTAACTTTGGATTGGAGATGCTTAATGTGAGTCTGGAAGGAGAGTTTACGGTCTAACCAGACACCTAGGTATTTGTAGTTGTCCACATATTCTAAGTCAGACCCGCCGAGAGTAGTGATTCTAGTCGGGCAGGCGGGTGCAAGCTTCGTTCGATTGAATGGGCATGGGCAAGTTGCAGCGGAGGGTGCTTTGCTGGTGGCCGGGGTAGGGGTAGCCAGGTGGAAAGCATGGCCAGCCGTAGCAAAATGCTTATTGAAATTCTCGATTATCGTAGATTTATCGGTGGTGACAGTGTTTCCTAGCCTCAGTGCAGTGGGTAGCTGGGAGGAGGTGCTCTTATTCTCCATGGACTTTAGTGTCCCAAAACTTTTTGGAGTTAGTGCTACAGGATGCAAATTTCTGTTTGAAAAAGCTAGCCTCTGCTTTCCTAACTGATTGTGTATATTGGTTCCTGACTTCCCTGAAAAGTTTCATATTGCGGGGGCTGTTCGATGCTAATGCAGTATGCCACCGGATGTTTTTGTGCTGGTCAAGGGCAGTCAAGTCTGGGGTGAACCAGGGGCTATATCTGTTCTTAGTTCTGAATTTTTTGAATGGGGCATGCTTATTTAAGATGGAGAGGAAAGCACTTTTTAAGAACATCCAGGCATCCTCTACTGACGGAATGAGGTCAATATCCATCCAGGATACCCGGGCCAGGTCAATTAGAAAGGCCTGCTCGCTGAAGTGTTTTAGGGAGCTTTTGACAGTGATGAGGGGTGGTCGTTTGACCGCGGACCCATTACGGACGCAGGCAATGAGGCAGTGATCGCTGAGATCCTGGTTGAAGACAGCGGAGGTGTATTTAGAGGGTAAATTAGTCAGGATGATATCTATGAGGGTGCCCATGTTTACGGATTTAGGGTTGTACCTGATAGGTTCATTGATAATTTGTGTGAGATTGAGGGCATCTAGTTTAGATTGTAGGATGGCCGGGGTGTTAAGCATATCCCAGTTTAGGTCACCAAGCAGTACGAACTCTGAGGATAGATGGGGAGAAAGCAATTCACATATGGTGTCCAGGGCACAGCTCAGGGCTGAGGGGGGTCTGTAGCAAGCGGCAACAGTGAGAGACTTATTTCTGGAAAGGTGGATTTTTAGAAGTAGAAGCTCAAACTGTTTGGGCACAGACCTGGATAGTATGATAGAGCTCTGCAAGCTATCTCTACAGTAGATTGAAACTCCGCCCCCTTTGGCAGTTCTATCTAGACGGAAAATGTTGTAGTTCGGAATGGACATTTCTGAATTTTTGGTGGCCTTCCTAAGCCAAGATTCAGACACTGCTAGAACATCAGGGTTGGCGGAGTGTGCTAACGCAGTGAATAACTCAAACTTGGGGAGGAGACTTCTGATGTTAACATGCAAGAAACCAAGGCTTTTACGGTTACATAAGTCAACAAATGATAGCGCCTGGGGGGTAGGAGTGATACTGGTGGCTACAGGGCCTGGGTTAACCTCTACATCACCAGAGGAACAGAGGAGGAATGCACTTACTCCTGCTAATAAAACAACCGTCTATCTGTTTGCTGAGCTGCATCTCGCCCTCTTTCTCAAGAAGAAATTCTGTATGTCCATCTTCTATAGGTTGGAAAAACAATGTTAACTCAGCTATCCAGCTATGTTTTTTCAACAGATAATTTAGCTGGCGTTACCAAAAGTAGCTAACGTCATGTTAGCCATTGTCGCCCCTCAAGTTAGCTAGCTACTGTAGCTAACTAGCTTTATTAGCAATTATTAGCATATTTGGACAGTAATTGATAGTTAGTGATACATTTCGGGTGGTGAACAGAGCTCCAGCAGTTGAATTCAGTGTCCAGATAGCTAATAAATTACTGTCAAAACCCTGCTCATAAAAATTGCTAGCTAGCTAATGTTAGCAGCACTTTTAGCTAGACTGGGTACAGTCCCTAACGTTAGTTAGCTAGCTAGCTTAACGTTATCTGTCAGTGCAACTTTTGAGTCGACAACATGTTGAAATGTAAGTTACTCGAATCTGGCTTACTGTGAGGTCAAATACTTTGAATAGCCTCATGGGCTAACAAAATTAGCTATAGTAGTAGCAAGCTAACAAATCCTTCTCATCTTTGCACTCTCTCTGTGGTGTTATGCTTTATTTGAAGAAACCGGAGGTGAATATCACTTTGGTTGACTTTAATGAAACAATAAGTAACATAACACTGGAGACTGTATTCACTGGACTTGTTACGACAGATGCATGCGGACTGACTTGCCCAATCATCTTTTTATATGACGTCATTCATATTTTTGCGCCATGTGCTATAATAAAATAGCTCCAATAAAACACATCACCCTTAATTATTTTAAGACGTGTTTCTAAAATGTCAAAACGTCACATACTGTTTATAGTAAATCACTCTGTAATAAACTTGTCTCAACATATGAATTCATAAACAAACTTTTCTCTCTTTAAAGTTCAACAACTCATGAAACATCAACTCATTTTCTGTCTTTAACATTCTTTAAAACAGTCTTTCTTCAACACTAACTATATTCTACCCTAAGGTGAGCTGGGTGGACTGCTAGTCACCTTCATAGCTGCAGTGGGGTTATTCTGTCACATAATGCAGGCTATGTGTTAATTACATACTCTCCGTATCTGTCTGGTGGTTTTACAACTCTGCCATGAGAAGTCATGTGCACTGGAGTCTGTGGTGCTGTGACAGGAGTGGGTTGGCATTTGGAACAGGTAAGTACAACTCCGTATCACACTCTGGGTGTTCCTCTTCCATCTTTTGAGAAGTCTCTGAAGCACTGTGGAGGGTTTCAGGTGGTGTCGACTCCTGCGCAGCACTCCCTTGTCTGTCTGGACCAAGTATGACCTGGGTGTGTCACACTGTTGAAGCACTGAAGCCATCTTTGTCCAGCCTCGTTCGTCGTCCAGCTTCACGGCGACGTTGACTCCGGGCTGGAGTTCTGGAAGGGTTCTGACTTTATACCTGTTGTAGACACGCATGTAGCTCTGCTTTGCTCTCTGGTCGACACGTCTCACCTGCTGGAGGTCTGGGCATGCTGGTTGTAGGTTAACCTCCAGGGTGAGGACTGTGGTGCCAAGCATGAGCTGTGCTGGGCTCACACCTGTGGCTTGCAGTGGCGTTTCTCTGTAGGTCATGAGAGCTAGGAATGGGGCAGCCTGTTTCAGGATCCCTTTGGCTGTCTGCACTGCTCTCTCTGCTTCACCATTTGCTTAGGCGTAGTGAGGGCTGTGGTAATGTGTCTGAAATCATAGTCCTTGCGTGAAAGCTCTACCTGAGAACTGTGGAGCATTGCCTGTAATTAGAATATTTGGGCATCCCCACCTGGCGACGATGTTCTTCAGTTTAGCTCTTGTAGTTTCTCCTGACATGTCTTTGATGTAAGTTATTTCTATATATCTAGAAAAATTGTCCACAACTACCAAGTCGTTTTGCTTGTTGAGTTCACATATGTCAGCAGCTACTCTTTCCCATAGGCGACTGGGGAGTTGTGATCAGAGGTTCCCTCCTCTGAGTAGGTTTGGACTCTTGGCAGTCTTTGCATGTACTGACTATTTCCTGGATGTTTACTTATTCCAGGCCACCACACACTACCTCTAGCTCGCTCCCGGCACTTCACAATGCCCTGATGGCCATTGTGTATGCACTTTAACATCTCAGTTCTCATGTTTTGTGGCACTGCTATTCTATCACCATACAACACTAGTCCTTGTGAGGTTGAGAGGTTCTGTCAGGAGGTGTAGTAGGCTTTTACCTTGTCTGGCACTTTGGCTGCATACTTAGGCCATCCTGCTGTCACATAGTGTTTCACCATCTGCAGCTCTGTATCCTGTTGTGTCTGCTTCTTGACGACATCAAGCTTGGTGGGTGAGATAGGCCATGAGGTATGAATTGTATCCTCATATGCCTCGATTTCACTGGTCAGCTCTGCGATCTCTCGTGTTACAGCAGCCTGGGGATGTCTGGAAAGGGTGTCTGCTATAACAAGCTGTTTCCCCGGCACAGAGGGTTATAACGCATCATGCGCGTCCTGTCTCTGACACCTCAAAGGCACTAAGTCAAGGTCTTTACAGTTTAATAGTGGAATAAGAGTTTCTGATCACTCTGCAGTGTGAATGTATCTAGGCCATACAGATATCTGGTAAACTTCTCACATGCCCAGACTGCTACGAGACACTCCTTTTCTATCTGTGCATAGCGCTTCTCTGCATCTGTGGCAGTACTGGAGCAATAAGCTACTGGCTTTAACTGTCCATCTTGTTTCTGTAGTAGGACCCCGCCTAGTCCACAACTACTGGCGTCTGCACTGACCATGGTAGGCTTTGTCACATCATAGAATGCCAGTACAGGTGACTCTGTGACGAGTTGCTTTACCTTCCTAAAGGCCTCCTCCTGCACTGCACTCCATGTCCATGTAGCGTCACTCTTGAGCAGGTCGTTGAGTGGTTTGTTGACATCGGTTAGACCCAGTAGGTACCTGCCTAGGTAGTGAATCATACCCAGGATTAGGGCCGTGAGACCGGTTATTGTACCGGTCTCACGGTAATTGGCCGTTAATTAACATAAACACGTTTAGCATCTCCTGGCTTCCACACACAGCCTATGCAGACCTTTGGAACATCTACATTTTAAAAAGCCGAATAAATCCATGTAATATAGCCTACACCTTCACAATAAATCCCTTCTCCCTGAGTGCTGCGTGCCCCGAAGCACCTCTCACTCACATGGCTCTCCATCACGTGATCAGGTCTTTCTCACAGGCTACAAGTGAAGACGGACACATCAGGGACGCATCTGCGCGCATCCTTATCCAATTCCGAGGTGCATATTGAAGATATTAGAAGAACTGTCCACAGTTACTTTTCGTCAGCCAACAAGATGAGTAGGCTTAACAAACAGCAAAAGCACTAGTCTATGTCAATCTACTATCCCCCTTAGTACAAAAGTTGACCTATTCTGTGCGAGAAATCAATATTCCAAACATAGTCTGGGACAGTTGTGGGATGCGATAGATCCCAAATTAATACAACCACTAGCATCAAAACCCCTTTTTAACGCAATGAGGCTGATGCAACAGATCAACACGTTTAGCTTAAAATGTTGATAAACTATTTCTTCATATTATAAGCCCAGCAATGCACACACGGCAGTAGGCTACGAGCACGAATGTTCCATTAGTGGGAAAACACGATTATCAAAAGTGACCGAAAATGCGATTATGCATGTAATGCTTTTATTATAAAAGGTGAATTTTTATGGTGAAAATTATCTTCCCCAAACTTGAAACTCACACGCTGCTTATGTATGCCAGTTAGGCTCTACACCCCTTGTAAAGCGGATGAATGTGCCTAATTTTAAGAAGTTATTTGGCCACTTTAGTTGTGATACAAACCTTATCAAAGCACATAGGCCTATGGGCTAGGCTACATGAGGTGTGCGACTATGAATCGAAAAAGTACCACAAAAAAAAAGGCTTTGTTTCTTGCCTTAAGCTGGGCATCATTCACAAGTGATAGGCTAATATTGTCACCCATCAGACGATTCTTGATTTAATCTTGTCTTTACATACAGTTGAAGTCTGAAGTTTACATACACCTTAGCCAAATACATTTAAACTCAGTTTTTCACAATTCCTGACATTTAATCCGTGTACAAATTCCTTGTTTTAGGTCACTTAGGATCACCACTTTATTTTAAGAATGTAAAATGTCAGAATAATAGTAGAGAGAATGACTTATTTCAGCTTTTATTTATTTCATCACATTCCCAGTGGGTCAGAAGTTTACATACACCCAATTAGTATTTGGTAGCATTGCCTTTAAATTGTTTAACTTGGGTCAAACGTTTCGGGTAGCCTTCCACAAGCTTCCAACAATAAGTTGGGTGACTTCTGGCCCATTCCTCCTGACAGAGCTGGTGTAACTGAGTCAGGTTTGTAGGCCTCCTTGCTCGCACACGCTTTTTCAGTTCTGCCCACAACTTTTCTATAGGATTGAGGTCAGGGCTTTTTGATGGCCACTCCAATACCTTGACTTTGTTGTCCTGAAGCCATTTTGCCACAACTTTGGAAGTATGCTTGGGGTCATTGTCCATTTGGAAGAACCATTTGCGACCAAGCTTTAACTTCCTGACTGATGTCTTGAGATGTTGCTTCAATATATCCACATAATTTTCCTTCCTCATGATGCCATCTATTTTGTGAAATGCACCGGTCCCTCCTGCAGCAAAGCACCCCCACAGCATGATGCTGCCACCCCCGTGCTTCACGGTTGGGATGGTGTTCTTCCGCTTGCAAGGTACCCCCTTTTTCCTCCAAACATAACGATGGTCATTATGGCCAAACAGTTCTATTTTTGTTTCATCAGACCAGAGGACATTTCTCCAAAAAGTACGATCTTTGTCCCCATGTGCAGTTGCAAACCGTAGTCTGGCTTTTTTATGGCGGTTTTGGAGCAGTGGCTTCTTCCTTGCTGAGCGGCCTATCAGGTTATGTCGATATAGGACTCGTCTTACTGTGGATATAGATACTTTTTTACCTGTTTCCTCTAGCATCTTCACAAGGTCCATTGCTGTTGTTCTGGGATCGATTTGCACTTTTCGCACCAAAGTACGTTCATCTCTAGGAGACAGAACGTGTCTCCTTCCTGAGCGGTATGATGGCTGCGTGGTCCCATGGTGTTTATACTTGCGTACTATTGTTTGTACAGATGAATGTGGTACCTTCAGGCATTTGGAAATTGCTCCCAAGGATGAACCAGACTTGTGGAGGTTTACAATTATTTTTCTGAGGTCTTGGCTGATTTATTTTCATTTTCCCATGATGTCAAGCAAAGAGGCACTGAGTTTGAAGGTAGGCCTTGATATACATCCACAGGTACATCTCCAACTGACTCAAATGATGCTAGTTAGCCTATCAGAAGCTTCTAAAGCCATGACATAATTTTCTGGAATTTTCCAAGCTGTTTAAAGGCACAGTCAACTTAGTGTATGTAAACTTCTGACCCCCTGGAATTGTGATACAGTGAATTATAATTTAAATAATCTGTCTGTAAACAATTGTTGGAAAAATTACTTGTCATGCACAAAGTAGATGTCCTTACTGACTTGCCAAAACTATAGTTTGTTAACAAGAAATTTGTGGAGTGGTTGATAAACAAGTTTTAATGACTCCAACCGAAGTGTATGTAAACTTCCGACCTCAACTGTATACTAAATAATATGTTTCTGACCCAGTAGACATATTTCTGGGTTGACCTTCAAACCTGCTTTCTCCAGTGTGAATAGGGTTTTCTGGAGTCTCACCTCATGATCCTCTGGCATGTCTGAGTAAATAAGGAACATTTCTGCGGCACTAGTGATTCCATATGGAAGTCTATTGAAATAGTACCATCCAAAAGGCGTTATGAATGTGGTAAGCTTGGCACTCTCTCTGTCTAGTGGAATCTGCCAGAAGCCACTTGCTGCATCTAAAAGTGAAAACGCTTTGGCAGGATATTGTCTATGGTGTGTAGAATGTATTTCTCCCTTTTCAATGATTTGTTTAACCTTCTCAGGTCAGCACATACCCTCAGCTGGTCTTTGTTCTTCTTGGGTACCAGGACCATAGGAGCACACCACTCTGTAGGCTCCGTGATCACACCATTCTCTACTATGCGGTCAAGCTCCTTTGGGGAGCATGGGCACTGACACACATCTGGCTGTGTTTACACTGTAGGGCACTGCATCATCTTTCAGGCTTATTTTGATTGGTTTTATCTTCAGCTTGCCCACATCTGCAGGATGAGCACTATTGATCTGCTTTGTGCTTTTGATCTCTTCTATTCTCTTTACCAAGCCCATTGCAACAGCTACATTACGGCCTAGCAGATGGCTTCCATGTGACCCCTTTATCACATACACTTTGAACCTAAACTGCTGTCCTTTCCAAATAGTAGTAGCTGTAAAGTGACCCATCCAGTTCAGTTTACCCCCTGGGCTGTCTAGTTTAGTTACTGTGCTCTTCAGTGGTGGCATGTTTTTCAGTGAGCTATAAGAATTTTCTGGTATGACACTTGTATCAATGTTAAAGTCTATTGTAGTACCTTTTTATGCATTGTTTGAGTCATCAACATCTGTGACTTCTCCCAGGAAATGGAAGTCCTCCTCTTCTCCTCCCTCGTTGGGTGCAGTAACCTCGTTGACCACACGACCGTAAAATGCTCCCGCTTCCTACAGTTACGGCATTCTGCATTCTTAGCAACACATGTTCTCTTTAGCACGTGCCTTACCACATCTGAAGCATTTGCATCCTGTCATGTTCACATTGTGTTATTTTGCTTTGGCCCCTTTGTTTTGTCCATGCCCGTTTTCTGTGTCTCTGTTTCTCATTGTGTATGCTACTGCACTAAAGCTGTGCACCGTTAGCATTAGCCTCTTGTTCACTAATATACCCTCTCTACCGCGTTGTTGAGTGTCAAGTCAGGTGTTAGTTGAAGCTTCCCTTACAAGTCCTTATCTAATATCCCTATGACCAACCTGTCATGGATATTTTTGTTCTTGGCAGTGTTGAATAGTGTTCACTTTGGCCACAAATTAATTGTCTAGTTTACCCATATCAATCTCATAATCGTTCTGGTCCTCCTCCACAGAAAACGTGAATGTCTTAAACTTGTTCAGCTTCTTTCCCCAGCGAATAGAGCCGAGGACAAACGTGTACCTCTCCATCCTCTTTGTTTAGCTTAGTTGCTATCCTGTAACGATGAAATTGTTGGCGCCATTCTGGCCAGTGTTCTGGGCGACCGAAGTCAACGTTTTCTGGAGGTGGAGACTTAGCCATCGTTGCTGATCTTCTGACACCATGTGGTGTTATGCTTTATTTGAAGAATCAGGAGGCGAATATCACTTTGGTTGACTTTAATGGAACAATAAGTAACATAACACTGGAAACTGTATTCACTGGACTTGTTACGACGGATGCACACGGACTGACTTGCCCAATCACCTTTTTATGTGACATCATGAATATACTTGCGCTATAATAAAATAGTTACAATACAACACACTCTCCCTCAGAGAATGAACAGTCGCCCGCGCACCAAAATATATTTTCTTTGGACAAATCAAAAATGACTTTGGAAAACGACTCTGCATCCTAAAGTACCACCGTACAAAGAAATGCTGGTTTTAGGTAGCCCTGGCAGGGCAGGCCGGGGCTCATGATTGGAGTATTCATTGCAGTGTGTTATGCAGTGTAGCCTAATTTGTTTTACACCATCCCAACAGGGCAAAAAACTTGGGGCTGAGACAAAATCATTCGGGGCTGAGAACTCTACCCACATGTACATATTACTTCAACTACCTCAACTAGCCGGTGCCCCCGCACATTGACTCTGCACCGGTACCCCCCTGTATATATAGCCTCCCTACTGTTATTTTATTTTACTTCTGCTCTTTTTTTTCTCAACACTTTTTTTGTTGTTGTTTTATTGTTGTTGTTTTATTGTTAAAAATAAATGCACTGTTGGTTAAGGGCTGTAAGTAAGCATTTCACTGTAATGTATGCACCTGTTGTATTCGGCGCATGTGACCAATAAAATTTGATTTGATTTGAGATGACCCGTAAATGTATGTTATCGCTGATAGAGTGCCTTGCATAGCTAGCCTAGCATAGGCTACATCCTCCTTGTATGTACGAGGGATGATTCTCTATGATGCGGTGTGTGTTCACCGAGTGCACAGACTCTGCCCGAAAGCTGGCATTGGGAACAAACAAAGTATAAGATGGGCTACTCCCGAGATTAATTCTACTTAGGTAGATAGTTGTAGCCGGCTATTGACTGACAACAGTAGAGCAGCAACATGGTTGATCCTCGCAATCAATGACATTCCCACAGCAGCCAAACATTGCAACATGAGCATATTGAATGACGCGGGCGAGGTCCAAACACTGCTAGCGAGCATTTACAAAGAAAAGTCAATATCAGAAAATAGCATGTACAGATACAGCAGCAGCATCAATGCAGCAAAAGAAGCAAATGCATACTAGCAGTAGCAGGAAGTGGCAGCAGGATGTGTGAGCAGAACCGGCCAGCTTAAATAGACCGCCAAATAAGGCAGACATGATTCTTACTAGCATCTAATTGGTGCAATCTCAGCTGAGGCGGGCACTCGGGTTCCCTTCCTGAACTACTAAGTTAACATATGACATTTTGTAAGATGGTGATAGCAAGGATCATTTAGCTATTTGATTTGGAGTTTTAGCAACCTTTAAGGTATAAAAAACATTATTTGATTAAACATTATATTTGGCCTTACTGCTATTAGCCCATAGAAACACATTTAAATATGGATAAACAGATATTCCCCCAAAAAATCTAAAGGAAGTTTGTTCTGAAGTGTCTGTCCTATATATGATAAGAGCGTCTGCTAAATGACTAAAATGTAAATGTAAATATGAGAGATGTAAGAAAGATCAGGAAACTATCGTAAAAAAAAAAATGCATTTAACCCCTTATTTTAGTAACTAAACTATTGTATCTCCATATAGAGAGTGCATTTGGAAAGTATTCAGACCCCCTGACTTTTTCCACATTTTGTTACGTTACAGCCTTATTCTATTATGGATTAAATTGTTTTCCCCCCCTCATCAATCTACACACAATACCCCATAATGTCAAAGCAAAAACAATGTTTCAGAAATTTTTGCAACAGTAGAGCAGCAACTGACAACAGTAGAGCATTGACAACAGTGACATTCCCACAGCAGCCAAACATTGCAACATGAGCATATTGAATGACGCGGGCAAGGTCCAAACACAGCTAGCGAGCATTTACAAAGAAAAGTTCATATCAGAAAATAGCAGCATAGCGTGTACAGCTACAGCAGCAGCATCAATGCAGCAAATGCATACTAACAGTAGCAGGAAGTGGCAGCCGGATGTGTGCGCAGAACCGGCCAGCTTAAATAGACCGCCAAATAAGGCAGGCGTGATTCTTACTAGCATCTAATTGGTCCAACTAAACTACTGTATCTCCATATATACAGTGCATTCGGAAACTATTCAGACTCCTTGACTTTTTCCACATTTTACATTTTACATACTTTACAGCCTTATTCTATAATGGATTAAATTGTTTTCCCCCCTCATCAATCTACACACACTACCCCATAATGCCAAAGCGAAAACAGTGTTTTAGAATTTTTTGCAAAAAACATACAAAACGGAAATACCACATTTATATAAGTATTCAGACCAGTGGCGGCTCCTGAAAAAATTCTCAGGAGGGGCAATTTTTCTGATGATTTAGGTGACCTACACACATTTAAAAAAAGATATGTCCAGCAACAACATGAAGACAGGGGCAGCATATAAGTCAATACCAGAAGCATTTATTGACTGATCTCAAAAGTGTTGGCTTACCAGGGTTGGTGGAGCCCTCAGTTTCATCTTTGCCTCGCAAAGCTAACTCAAACACTCCGCAAAACTTCACACACTGGATTAGCCGGCTGAGGATGTGGCGGTTCTTGCTAATGTCGTAGTAAATATATTTGTTATAGTGAATATGGAATATGATATGTTGAGTAAAATGTTGTGCTAAGATCTATTTAGGTCAGGAGCTGGTTATAAGTTCTGTTCCTATCCAATAACAATGGACAAAAGGGTCCTATCTTGTCAGCCTTGTCAGCAGGTGGCCAAGGACAACACCCACGCCATAGGCCTCTCAGTTCTTCCAACTCACGAGTTCTTGCTCTGAGGACACACACACACACACAAACACACACACACACACATCATCACTGTTAAACACACACACACACACACATCATCACTGTTAAACACACACACACACACACACACAAAAATCCCCTCTCTTAGGCTGAACATTTGAAGACAGAGAACCCGACTCAGAGCCAATGCAACAGTGACAGTAGCCTGCAGGGGACCTCGCCCAACTCATCAGGACCAATCAGAAGATCAGAACTACTAGATTGAACCTACTTTATTTATTGCATAAAATGTCTGCACACAATGTTTCGGGGCTCTCTTCAGATAATAATAATAATAATAATAATATGCCATTTAGCAGACGCTTTTATCCAAAGCGACTTACAGTCATGCGTGCATACATTTTTGTGTATGGGTGGTCCCGGGGATCGAACCCACTACCTTGGCGTTACAAGCACCATGCTCTACCAGCTGAGCTACAGAAAGTGGATACTCATGGATGCGCATTGCAATTGTAAAATGTCAACACAATTGGAGACACCACGTCATTTTTGGAGACATGTTATTGACAGTAAACTATTGTAGATGCGACTGCTAACTAACTAAAACATTTTAGCTGGCTAGCTAATCATCTTAGCTAAATGTGGGGCAAACAATTCAGTTATTTACCGTTAATTTGAGGGATTGGGGTGAAAGAAATCGAGTTACATAGTGATACTTTACGATATACTGTATTGACAATATCGCAATATTTTAGCGCTAGTTGGCTGTACCTGCACCCAAAACACCATTATTGTTCCTTCATAGCTTGTTCTCAATCTTTTCACATTGGGAGCCAATTTGTTTTTCCATGACTGATCAAAACTCGTTCTCATGGCTTTCTGATCCCTCTGCAACAGACATATGGTGCGCAATAAAATCACAGTATCGAATCGCAATACGTATAGAATCATGAGACTCGCAATGCTGATGCATATATCTTATCGTGAGGTTCCTGGCAATTCCCAGCCCAAGTTCATTTGCCACAACAAATCTCTTCGCTAGCAAACGCGATGTCTTCTCCAAAACGGCAATGTGTCTCCAGCAATGTTTACTTTTTTGACGTTCTATGGCATCTCCACTTTCCAAGCATATATGACCACATGTAATATTTTGGTAAGTTATGCAAATAGTGAACTATGTAGGGCCAGGATGTAAAATATATGTAGCTGCAGCAATTTCTCTTATCTGATATGGTAAGTAATGGGGCTTAATTTATAGCTCCCTAAGAGTTTGACGAACGGGTCCGTGAACGCGATTCCAGATATATTTACCTCTGAATAAACTGCCTTTATTACACCATATCCACATCCAGTAAACTTGTGATTATCAACACTAACCTCATCGTTGTGGGGCGGACAGCTAGCCTGTATCCCTCGTCATCCAGTTGAGTGAGTGGCAATGTCTTTTTTCGTTCAGACCAATTTTTGGAAAATCCTCGGGTGTAGGACTTTCCGCCTTTAGTAGAAACCTGTTGAATTATTAAATTTGGTCTGGGAGGTCCTAATTGTTTCGTTGCCAATTTATCTTCATTTGTTCGCCGACAAAAAGGAACTTCTTTCAAACAATCCACTCTTTTCTCAGTTACGTTCATGGTTACGTAACGTATGACGAAAGCGCGTAAGTGCAAGCCCACAGACACCCATTGAGATTGTATTGAAGGCTCTGAAATTTGAAAAAAATAGATTTTACATGGGAGTCTATGACAGAAGTTCTGGGCGATTTTCAATCTGACTGAAATCGCCCCAAAAGGGGGTGGAGCCATTTGAAGCACGACTTTAGCCTGATTCGACATTTAGTGGCAGTGTGGCACTGTGGCAGATCAGACGTATAGATTACAACACTGATAACTACTGTTGCCGTGATATAATTGATTAGAAAAAAAATCCCTTCCTTTTCCCGTTTGGCAGTGCGTCGCCCATATCGCCCTATTGAACAGGCCGTCCCTGATTCAGACCCTTTACTCAGTACTTTGTTGAAGCACCTTTGGCAGCGATTACAGCCTTGAGTCTTCTTGGGTATGACACTACAAGCTTGGCACATCTGTATTTGGGGAGTTTCTCCCATTCTTCTCTGCAGATCCTCTCAAGCTCTGTCAGGTTGGATGGGGAGCGTTGCTGCACAGCTATTTTCAGGTCTCTACAGAGATGTTCGATCGGGTTCAAGTCCGGAATTTGGCTGGGCCACTCACTTACATTCAGAGACTTGTCCTGAAGCCACTCCTGCGTTGTCTTCGCTGTGTGCTTAGGGTCATTGTCCTGTTGGAAGGTGAACCTTCGCCCCAGTCTGAGGTCCTAAGCGCTCTGGAGAAGGTTTTCATCAAGGATCTCTCTGTACTTTGCTACATTAATCTTTCCCTCGATCCTGACTAGTCTCCCAGTCCCTGCTGCTGACAAACATTTCCACAGCATGATGCTGACACCACCATGCTTCACTGTAGGGATGGTGCCAGGTTTCCTCCAGATGTGACACTTGGCATTCAGGCCAAAGAGTTCAATCTTGGTTTCATCAGACCAGATAATCTTGTTTCTCATGGTCTGAGAGTCCTTTAGGTGCCTTTTGGCAAACTCCAAGCGGGCTGTCATGTGCCTTTTACTGAGGAGTGGCTTCCGTCTGGCTACTCTACCATTAAGGCCTGATTGGTGAAGTGCTGCAGAGATGGTTGTCCTTCTGGAAGGTTCTCCCATCTCAACAGAGGAACTCTTGAGCTCTGTCAGAGTGACCATCGGGTTCTTGGTCACCTCCCTGACCAAGGCCCTTCTCCCCCGATTGCTCAGTTTGTCCGGGCGGACAGTTCTAGGTAGAGTTTTGGAGGTACCAAACTTCTCCCATTTAAGAATGATGTAGGCCACTGTGTTCTTGGGTACCTTCAATGCTGCAGAAATGTTTTGGTAACCTTCCCCATATCTGTGCCTCGATTAGGCTTTGGCCTTGTGTTTTAGGTTATTGTCCTGCTGAAAGGTGAATTCATCTCCCAGTGTCTGGTAGAAAGCAGACTGAACCAGGTCTTCCTTTTAGGATTTTGCCTGTGCTTAGCTCCATTCCGTTTCTTTTTTATCCTGGAAAAACTCTCCAGTCCTTGCCGATTTTAAAAGCATACCCATAACATGATGCAGCCACCACCATGCTTGAAAATATGAAGAGTGGTACTCAGTGACGTGTTGTGTTGGATTTGCCCAAAACATAACGCTTCTTATTCAGGACATAAAGTTAATTTCTTTGCCACATTTCTTGCAGTTTTACTTTAGTGCCTTGTTGCAAACAGGATGCATGTTTTGGAATATAATTTTATTATATTATTATTATTATTATTATTTTTACCCATATACCAATAGGTAAAGTGAGTTATTGAAAAACCTCCCTGGTCTTTGTGATTGAATCTGTGTTTGAAATTCACTGCTCGACTGGGGGACCTTACAGATAATTGTATGTGTGGGGTACAGAGATGAGGTAGTCATTCAAAAATCATGTTAAACCCTATTATTGCACCCAGAGTGAGTCCATACAACTTATGTGACTTGTTAAGCAGATTTTTACTCCTTGAACTTATTTAGGCTTGCCATAACAAAGAGATTGAACACTTATTGACTCAAGACATTTCAGGTTTTAATTTTTAATGAATTTGTAAACATTTCAAAAAACATTATTCCACTTTGACATTATGGGGTATTGTGTGTGTGTGTGTAGGCCAGTGACAACAAATCTCAATTTAATCAGGCTATAACACAATAAAATGTGGAAAAAGTCAAGGGGTGTGAATAATTTCTGAAGGCACTGTGCATAACCAGATACATAACCAGCAGTCTATGGTCTAGCTACCGGTATACTCACCACCACTAGGGACCAACGAACTCCAACCACCTATCCCCGCATGATAGAGTCCTTCGGCAGGGCATGCAAACCATAGTTGTTGGCTGTGCATCCTGCTGAAAGCATGCATTGCATGATCAATCCGTATAGGGCTTTTCTGTCTCAAATGGCCGTGATCCTTTGAAAGCGTTGGTTGGGGGCGATGAAACAATGGAGCACCATTCAATGAAGGGAAGCGAAGTGGGCAGAGGGGCGATTTGCAAGTGGAGCTTGGCAAAAGGGGGCATGATTTGTTGACATTGTAATCCAAACCCAACCTTTATTTACCCGTTGTGATGCACTGAGGTTCCAAACTCCATTTCAGATGAGACTATGACCAAAATTATCCTATTCAAACTTTGTAGTCAATTTTCAGAAATATTCATCAAAATATTGCACTTTTCTGCCATTGCCATAAAAGGGTCAATTTCTTAGTCCTTTGGTGTGACGCCTTTTGAATGTATAGTTGAAAATAAATGTTTTTTGAAGTATAAAAAGCAATGACAAAATGTTGTGGTGAAATCAAATGGTAGACCTATTTGTTGGAATTTTCATCATTTTATGTGGTTCTGAGTGCAATATTAACATTTTCATTCTCCCACACCCTATTACCCGCCAGCATCAGAGACCCATTGTCATTGGCTCCATTGTACGGTATACTCCAAAAACTCTCCAACAGAACACCTCTCAAGCGGCGTCTTGGCTCCCACGGCTTCGGCTGTTGGTAGGTCAGGGCCTCCCACTGGATGTGCACGGGTGCGCTTCGGTCTCCTCCATTACTAGAGGAATGTGCCTTTTGCACCTCGCTGCTTGGTCAGGTACACCTCAATGTTGTTGGGTTCTACCTGAGTGATTCTGCCAGTCTTGTCTCAAAGATTAAGCCATGCAAGTCTTAATACACATGGCCGGTACAGTGAAACTGCGAATGGCTCATTAAATTAGTTATGGTTCCTTTGATTGCTCCAACGTTACTTGGATGACTGCAGCAATTATAGAGCTAATACATGCCAAAAAGTGCTGACCTTCACGGATGCGTGCATTTATTCAGACCCAAAACCCATGCGGGGTACTCTCGGACACCACAGACACTTTTGGTGACGTGCTGACATCTAATTTGAATGTCTGCCATATCAACTTTCGATGGTACTTTCTGTGCATACCATGGTGACCACGTGTAATGAGTACACTTTAAAACCTTTAATGTGGATCCATTACTGATGTTTAGAAGTTGCATTTTACAGTGGTCAGAAACTTCTGAAAGTGTCATTAATTACGTTTAAACCATCAAATTTGACTGCCTGTGTAGCTCAGTTGGTAGAGCATGGCGTTTGCAACGCCAGGGTTGTGGGTTCGATTCCTACGTGGGGCCAGTATGAAAAATGTATGCACTCACTAACTGTAAGTCGCTCTGGATAAGAGCATCTGCTAAATAACTAAAATGTATATTGTCCATCGGTGTGACATAATGTCCTATGGGGTGAGGCCAATAAATAAAATGGGAAAAAAGGTGTCTTGAACATAATGTAAAAATAATTGTAAAGCATGAGGCAGGTAACAATTGCTTTTTATCTAGGTTTTTGTCAGATTACTGTGAATCTTACTCAAAATGTAATGGGGAGACACTTGGTTATCGTCATTATACAAGGAAATTGTGTTTTTTAATTGAAATTCCAGAATATGATTACGGATTTTAAAAACAGAAGTAACTAATAATGAGTAAAAATATTTGTCTATTTGAGAATCATTAAACCTTTATATTAGCATTAATTGTGATGTCACACCAGAGGACAAATTCATGGCTCCCTGCATGAAATGAATGTTTAATTAAATTGGATTTTAAAAAATGATCGAAGGTTTCCACATTACATTTTGAATGGTTTAGACGTTGTTTATTGCAATTGTTTTTTTACTTTAATTTTAGAATAAATACTTTTTTCACTTTTGTTTTGGCCATATGACAACACCCATAGACAGATCATCAGTCATCGAAGGCAATGGTACAGATGTACATAAAATAGCCTTTTGACAATTTTACTAAGCAATTACCCTGGCTTATATGCATTGATTTGTTCCAAGGAAACCCTATTAGCATAACGATGGCCAAATCAGGTGGACATTTCAGCAATGCACACCAAAGGTTTGTCCTGTGGCACGACACCTCATTTTACACAGATGAAACCTAGTCCTAGTAGAAAAATCCAACTGAATGCCAATGGCTTAATCTGTGTCTGAGAAACCTGACCTTGTTATGTCAGGCTGGAATCTCAAATCGTCACCTGATTAAGATTCCAGTCATTGTGAATCTTGCCTTGTCATGTCTCCAGGATGACCAATGGGGGGAAGTCGACCATGTCCAGTAGTCTGCACCTGCGGATCCCCAACAGCTGCATCATAGCACAGGATGCTTTCTTCAAGGTCCTCTCCCTCTTCCTTCTGTCTCCTCAATTCACCTTCTTCATTGTCCTCTCCCTGCTCCTTCTGTCTCCTCAATTCACCTTCTTCATGGTCCTCTCCCTGCTCCTTCTGTCTCCTCAATTCACCCTCTTCATGGTCCTCTCCCTGCTCCTTCTGTCTCCTCAATTCACCTTCTTCATGGTCCTCTCCTTCCTCCTTCTGTCTCCTCAATTCACCTTCTTCATGGTCCTCTCCCTCCTCCTTCTGTCTCCTCAATTCACCATCTTCATGGTCCTCTCCCTCCTTATGTCTCCTCAATTCACCATCTTCATGGTCCTCTCCCTCCTTATGTCTCCTCAATTCACCTTCTTCATGGTCCTCTCCCTCCTCCTTCTGTCTCCTCAATTCACCATCTTCATGGTCCTCTCCCTCCTTAAGTCTCCTCAATTCACCTTCTTCATGGTCCTCTCCCTCCTTATGTCTCCTCAATTCACCTTCTTCATGGTCCTCTCCCTCCTCCTTCTGTCTCCTCAATTCACCATCTTCATGGTCCTCTCCCTCCTTATGTCTCCTCAATTCACCTTCTTCATGGTCCTCTCCTTCCTCCTTCTGTCTCCTCAATTCACCCTCTTCATGGTCCTCTCCTTCCTCCTTCTGTCTCCTCAATTCACCTTCTTCATTGTCCTCTCCCTCCTCCTGTCTCCTCAATTCACCCTCTTCATGGTCCTCTCCTTCCTCCTTCTGTCTCCTCAATTCACCTTCTTCATTGTCCTCTCCCTCCTCCTGTCTCCTCAATTCACCTTCTTCATGGTCTTCTCTTGACTGTCAGTTTAAGGATGATAGGGAAAAAGAGGCTCAGTGTCAGTGGTCATGTCTCGCTCTTTTTCTCTCTTTCTTTCTCTCCTTTCTTTCTTTCTTTCTCTCGTTCTCCCCCTTTAGGATGACTCTGTGATAGCTTTGGACAGCAATGGGTTCAAGCAGTATGATGGTAGGGGAAGAGTTTCTTTCTATTTTATCAGTAAGAAGATACATTTCAGAAGATCGAACAAGTTTAAGCTCATTGAGTGTAAATGTACAGAGTCATTACTTATTTGTAAATGTAAACAATAATGTGACCTATTACCAAAGTTTACATTTACAAATAAGTAATGACTCAGTAAAACCTATTGTTCATTTGGAATTCAACACTTTAACTCGACTGTATGATACATTTGTAGTGCTTGATGCGCTCCACATGGACAGAATGATGAGCAAGATTGAATCATGGCGGAAGGACCCCGATTCATTCCTAGCATCTCAAAGTCTGAAAACACAATGCTCTGTAGGAGAGGAGGTGTTTGTGCTCATCGTTGAGGGCTTCTTGATCTTCAACTACGGGTAACTAAGAGAAAACAGATCTTCCCTCCTATGTGTCTCTCTCTCCTTCTCCCTCTCTCGGTATGCCCTTTGTCTGATGTCTGCATGATGAGATGAATTATTTGTCTGGCTTTGTGTTTCATGTTTTGATTGGCAGGCCCTTGAACGAATTAATGGACAAGAGATACTTCCTTGAAATTCCTTATGACATCTGCAAAGAGAGGAGAGGGTGGGGCTAATAGTTTTTTTACTCTGATATAATTGCAATGCTTGGATATAATTATGGTCTGTTCAGATAGGCCACTTGTTGGGCTGTATAACCTGTGGCTGATGAAAAGAACAAGCCTTTGGCCCACCTTTCCTGTGATTGACAGCTCGAGGGTGTATACACCCCCTGACCTGCCAGGGTACTTTGACGGATATGTGTGGCCAATGTACCTGAAAAACCGGCAAGAGATGGAAGACATGGTATTGGATATTGGTGAGTTTTTCATTTAGTAGATATAAAGATCTTTCTTTGCCAGATATGTTTATGATAGTCGTTGTAGTTGTTCCTCCTCACTCCATTGCTGTTAACATGCTATTACTTTAGTTCATTCTATCTCATGCTACCAGATGGTCACTCATTCTTTATTTCCAGTCTTTTTGGATGGATTGGAGTCAAAGGAGGGCTTGCTGGATTATGTGTACAGGGATGTAACCATGGAAATACAGAGACTCATGGGTAAGTTTGCTCCTACAAAAAATAAAGTTACTTACCTACTCAAAATTAAACTGCTTTTTTAAAGTCTGATTTGTGATTAGACACCAGAATGATTGGGCAGAGGGGAATTGAACAAGAGGGAATGGCACGCAGTATTCGAATGGTCTAAAACCTTACATTATTTTGTTGTCTTGTTTTCACAGGGAAAGACTTAGCAGTTTGATTTCTCAAATGGTTGCTGAAATCTGGAAGAGTAAAAGAGACAATGTGTTGAGAAACAGATGTGTTGAAACTTAGACTAATGTGTACAGCCACAGGAGAAAGACAGGACACACACACACACAGTGCAGAACAGCCTTTCATGTTAAATCCATTTGACTTTTACTCCTGTGAGGTAAATGTTGTTTACATAGTTTTTTTACTTAGAAAGTATTTTTGCAATCTACAGTACATTTGTTTTGTTCAATCTATAATGGTTATGTACATAGTTAAGGAGTGCAAAGTTTATAAGCAGTGCAGACTCTTAACTAATGTTAATACTGTATCTTTCTCTGTTATACTGCAGTGTTAAAAAAATATTGTGGACACTGATGTATGTTCCTGAGTAGTGCCATGGCAGGAAATTAATTGATTAAAAGGTTGCTGAAGTGTGGTTTGGCTCTTAGCGTGCCAATAAAGTAGTAGCTCACTATTGTATTGTTACACATAATAATGTACCAGACATGGGTATAAATAATAATAATAATAATACGCCATTTAGCAGACACTTTTACCCAAAGCGACTTAGTCATGCGTGCATACATGTTTTATATATGGGTGGTCCCAGGAATCAAACCCATTATCTTGGCGTTGCAAGCGCCATGCTCTACCAACTGAGCCACAGAGGACCACCATATATATATATATATATATATATATATATACTACTAGTCAAAAGCTTGGACACACTAACTCATTTAAAGGGTTTTTCTTTATTTTTACAATTTTTTACATTGTAGAATAATAGTGAAGACATTAAAACTATGAAATAACACATGGAATCATGTACTAACCAAAAAAGTGTTTAACAAATCGAAATATATTTTATATTTGAGATTCTTCAAATAGCCACCCTTTGCCTTCATGACAGCTTTGCACACTCTTGGCATTCTCTCAACCAGCTTCATGAGGTAGTCACCTGGAATGCATTTTAATTAACAGGTGTGCCTTCTTAAAAGTTAATTTGTGGAATTTATTTCCTTCTCAATGCGTTTGAGCCAATCAGTTGTGTTGTGACAAGGTGGGAGGGTATACAGAAGATAGCCCTATTTGGTAAAAGACCAAGTCCATATTATGTCAAGAACAGCTCAAATTAGCAAAGAGAAACAACAGTCCATCATTACTTTAAGACATGAAGGTCAGTCAATATGGAACATTTCAAGAACTTTGAAAGTTTCTTCAAGTGCAGTCGCAAAAACCATCAAGCGCTATGATGAAACTGACTCTCATGAGGACCGCCACATGAATGGAAGACCCAGAGTTACCTCTGCTGCAGAGGATAAGTCTCAAAGTCAACAGTAAAGAGGCGACTCCGGGATGCTGACCTTCTAGGCAGAGTTGCAAAGAAAATGCCATATCTCAGACTGGCCAATAAAAATAAAAGATTAAGATGGGCAGTCTGAGATATGGCTTTTGCTTTTCAACTCTGCCTAGAAGGTCAGCATCCCGGAGTCGCCTCTTCACTGTTGACGTTGAGACACTCTAATGTATTTGTCCTCTTGCTCAGTTGTGCACCGGGGCCTCCCACTCATCTTTCTATTCTGGTTAGAGCCAGTTGGCGCTGTTCTGTGAAGGGAGTAGTACACAGCGTTGTACGAGGTCTTCAGTTTCTTGGCAATTTCTGGCATGGAATAGCCTTCATTTCTCAGAACAAGAATAGACTGACGAGTTTCAGAAGACAGTTCTTTGTTTCTGGCCATTTTGAGCCTGTAATCAAACCCACAATTGCTGATGCTCCAGATACTCAACTAGTCTCAAGAAGGACAGTTTTATTGCTTCTTTAATCAGCACAACAGTTTTCAGCTGTGCTAACATAATTGCAAAAGGGTTTTCTAATGATGAATTAGCCTTTTAAAATGATAAACTTGGATTAGCAAACACAACGTGTCATTGGAACACAGGACTGATGGTTGCTGATAATGGGCCTCTGTATGCCTATGTAAATATTCCATAAAAAATCAGCCGTTTCCAGCTACAATAGCCATTTACAACATTAACAATGTCTACACTGTATTTCTGATCAATTTGATGTTATTTTATTGGACAAAAAATGTGCTTTTCTTTCGAAAAAACAAGGACATTTCTTAGTGACCCCAAACTTTTGAACGGTAGTGTATATACATACATACAGTATATAACACACACACACACAGTATACAGTGGGGGGAAAAGTATTTAGTCAGCCACCAATTGTGCAAGTTCTCCCACTTAAAAAGATGAGAGAGGCCTGTAATTTTCATCATAGGTACACGTCAACTATGACAGACAAAATGAGATTTTTTTTCTCCAGAAAATCACATTGTAGGATTTTTAATGAATTTATTTGCAAATTATGGTGGAAAATAAGTATTTGGTCAATAACAAAAGTTTCTCAATACTTTGTTATATACCCTTTGTTGGCAATGACACAGGTCAAACGTTTTCTGTAAGTCTTCACAAGGTTTTCACACACTGTTGCTGGTATTTTGGCCCATTCCTCCATGCAGATCTCCTCTAGAGCAGTGATGTTTTGGGGCTGTCGCTGGGCAACACGGACTTTCAACTCCCCTCCAAAGATTTTCTATGGGGTTGAGATCTGGAGACTGGCTAGGCCACTCCAGGACCTTGAAATGCTTCATACGAAGCCACTCCTTCGTTGCCCGGGCGGTGTGTTTGGGATCATTGTCATGCTGAAAGACCCAGCCACGTTTCATCTTCAATGCCCTTGCTGATGGAAGGAGGTTTTCACTCAAAATCTCACGATACATGGCCCCATTCATTCTTTCCTTTACACGGATCAGTCGTCCTGGTCCCTTTGCAGAAAAACAGCCCCAAAGCATGATGTTTCCACCCCCATGCTTCACAGTAGGTATGGTGTTCTTTGGATGCAACTCAGCATTCTTTGTCCTCCAAACACAACGAGTTGAGTTTTTACCAAAAAGTTATATTTTGGTTTCATCTGACCATCTGACATTCTCCCAATCCTCTTCTGGATCATCCAAATGCACTCTAGCAAACTTCAGACGGGCCTGGACATGTACTGGCTTAAGCAGGGGGACACGTCTGGCACTGCAGGATTTGAGTCCCTGGCGGCGTAGTGTGTTACTGATGGTAGGCTTTGTTACTTTGGTCCCAGCTCTCTGCAGGTCATTCACTAGGTCCCCCCATGTGGTTCTGGGATTTTTGCTCACCGTTCTTGTGATCATTTTGACCCCACGGGGTGAGATCTTGCGTGGAGCCCCAGATCGAGGGAGATTATCAGTGGTCTTGTATGTCTTCCATTTCCTAATAATTGCTCCCACAGTTGATTTCTTCAAACCAAGCTGCTTACCTATTGCAGATTCAGTCTTCCAAGCCTGGTGCAGGTCTACAATTTTGTTTCTGGTGTCCTTTGACAGCTCTTTGGTCTTGGCCATAGTGGAGTTTGGAGTGTGACTGTTTGAGGTTGTGGACAGGTGTCTTTTATACTGATATCAAGTTCAAACAGGTGCCATTAATACAGGTAACGAGTGGAGGACAGAGGAGCCTCTTAAAGAAGAAGTTACAGGTCTGTGAGAGCCAGAAATCTTGCTTGTTTGTAGGTGACCAAATACTTATTTTCCACCATAATTTGCAAATAAATTCATTAGAAATCCTACAATGTGATTTTCTGGATTTTTTTTTCTCAATTTCTGTCATAGTTGACGTGTACCTATGATGAAAATTACAGGCCTCTCATCTTTTTAAGTGGGAGAACTTGCACAATTGGTGGCTGACTAAATACTTTTTTTCCCCTCTGTATAACCATGCACACCAAAAATGCACAACAGACATGAATTGCACTGTCCTATAAAATAACTAAATTAAACAACAGCTATTGTGCAATATTGCTCTATAATTTGCTGTGTGTTATCATCCAACGTATTATTGATTATGTCCAATGTCCATAGTTGCATTTACAATATATATTTTGTGTTTACATTTACATTTTACATTTTAGTCAATAAGCAGACGATCTTATCCAGAGCGACTTACAGTTAGTGAATGCATACATTTTTCATAATGGCCCCCCGTCTGTGCCAATCCTAAATTAACTATGTTGTGGTCAGCACTCCTCCTACGCAGGTAATCATTACACTGTTCAAATATGGGGGCATGCCAGTACCAAACAAACATGTCAAAGTTCAACCACTGATCAATCTCAAATGAAGGACACCCCCCGATCCTCATTATATAGACTGATTTTGGTACAAAGAGCCCATAGCTGCGATCTATAGGGGTGAGTACTGTACTGCTATCTATCTCTACACTGGGAGACTTTTACTGGTCACTGGCTCAATAGCTCTGTAATGGTTATCTCCAAACATGGTTCAATGGATTTGTCTGGTGTGAGGCCCACGAATTGATAAACTAAAGGTATTATTTACTTTGACTAGGAGTAAAAATGTGTCTGATTTCCAAAATGAATAAGAACGAGACAAATATTTTCCAGGAAACTGGAGACCACAAAAAAACATAACAGAATGAGAATACTGATGTGGGAAGATAACACAGTTTAGTTCAATGGCAAGTTTGAGATTTAAAAAAGAAAAGTGTAAATGTTACATAAAATAAAGTTATTAGACTGCCCTGCCCCCATCTCTTGGCAAAATATGTGTTATTTGATTCAATGAAGACTGCCTCCACTGGAACGTTCTAGACCCTGCCATGTTTACTAGTCCACCTCAGGGGTACAGAGTGATGTAATAGTGTTAATAATGTGTGGTGTCTATGTGAAGATTATGCTTCGAGAAATATTTTGATGCCATCTGTTTGGAAGTATAATTTCTCTGTGATAATTTAATTATCATGTATTTCTAAACAGTGATTTACCACCCACTGGTTATTACACCTTTGTTACACTTTTTTAGTGCATCTATGTCATATCGCTGAGTCTACCTTTAAATGTGGTGACTATTGAGTAATGCTACGTTTTTGAACATTGTGATAGTTGCCAAGATGAGGACAGCCTTGTGTTTGTGGATCGTTATGGCAGTGCTCTGCCCGGGAGAGGTCAGAGGTCATAAAGGTCACGGAGGTGACCGCCACCAGGGTCAGGGGCTTGACCAGGACCATGATCACGGGCGCGACCACGAGCACAACCATGAACACAGGCGAGACCACAACCATGGGCATCATCACCCTGAGCCCGGTGACAATGGCACCAAACCAGTGATCCAAGGTAACAGGGAGTTTGCCTTCAGCCTGTACAAGCAGCTGGTGGCTCAGCCCGACAACCAGGGCAAGAATGTGTTTTTCTCCCCACTGAGTGTGTCCCTGGCCCTGGCCGCTCTGTCCGTGGGGGCCAGGGGTCAGACCCACCAGCAGCTCTTCACTGGTCTGGGCTTCAACAGCATCTTACTGACCCAAGAACAGGTGGACCAGGCCTTCCAGACCATACTCACACAGCTCAACCAGAAGAACGGAGTGGACCTGTCCACGGGAAGTGCACTTTTTCTGCACAACACCTTCAAACCACGCCCTGAGTTCCTCGAGGACATGAAGCGCTTCTACCTCTCCGAGGGTTTCACTGTCGACTTCACCAACACGTCTGAGGCCATCGACACGATCAATACATTCGTGGGGGAAAAGACTCGAGGCAAGATAGACAAGTTAGTCAAAGATTTGGACCCAACCACTGTCATGTATCTCCTTAGCTACATATACTTCAAAGGTAAGAGGATTTTGCAAACTATAAGATAAACTAATAGTAAAAAATATAATAGAGTTCACGTGTTTGATTGATGCAGACCTCAATATGTATTTTTGTCTCTGGGTGTTGTTGGTATTACTGATGCCACTGTAATTTTTGGCGGTATCTCCTGCTGAATCTTGTCAGGTCTCCCTCAGATTATTATTTTTTTGCCTCAGATTTACCACTTTTAGTCTGGTAACTTTTACTCATCACACAACACCCTGAAATATTTTAAGATGTTCTATTTCTCAAGGAAAATGGGAGATTCCATTTAACTCTAAAGACACAAAGGAGGACACGTTCCATGTGGATGACAACACCACTGTTCCGGTCCAGATGATGAGCATGAAGAAGAGGTTCTCTGTCTACTACGACCAGGAGATCTCCACCAGTATCCTGCAGCTCCACTACAACGAGTCAGTGTCCATGATGCTGGCGCTACCAGAGAAGGGACTCGCTAGTCTGGAGGAGGTCATAGGCCAGAACCACATCACCAAGTGGCACAGGTGGATGAAGGACAGGTATGACCTGTCTTAATCAGGAAGCATCACTCTCATAGAACTAATGAACATTGGGTGGGTAAAACAACCACATATCACAATCATTGCAAGTAAAATCTTCTTCCTGTCCAATTTTGTCTTTAGGGAATACCAGGTGCATGTTCCCAAAATGTCTATCACCACAACATACTCCCTCAAGGACGTCCTGAGTGGAATGGGAATGCCGGACATATTCAGTAATAAAGCTGACTTCAGTGGAATATCAGAGGATCTGAAGGTGGCTGTCTCAGAGGTAGGGAACACTTTCACTCTCAGTGATTCATAAAGACATGAAATTGCACAATGTCTTAATGGCTGTCAATCAATTCTTCGATGAAATATTATATATTTTGGCCTCAATATTGCTGTTCTTTTCAATTAGTTCACTTTTTCAGGGAGCCTCTGAAAGCTCTCTGTGGCTCCCCAGGGGTCCCAGGAGAAGCACTGCTCTATAACATACTGTATGGACGCGCTATGTGAACCATGTGAACTAGGCCTATGTACTATACATCAGACTGCATTGTGGGGTTGTTTTCAGGTGGTGCACCAAGCCTCCTTGGATGTGGATGAGGCTGGAGCGACTGCAGCAGCTGCTACAGGTGTGGTCGTCATGCCCCTCTCCTTCCGACGCACCCCTGTGTTGAAGTTCGACCATCCGTTCATGGTCATTGTCATGGACCGGGAGACCAAGAGTATTCTCTTCATGGGCAAGATCATCAACCCAGCCATCAAATAAAACCTGTGCTGTAGAAAACATGTGCTCTATAAAAGCTGTGGCCTGTAATCGCAAATTGAAGCCTAAGCGCATGCTTTATCTGTGCTGCTGTTGTTACAAAACCAGTTAACAAACGCATCCAAACTCCTCTGGCTCAATCTTGTCTGGGAAGCTAAAATTAACAAGGGTGTAAATCCTCTGTATTCACTTTGGTGGATATTTTTTACAACTACTAAATGCATATCACCATTTGCTGCCAGTCTTTCCTCTTTTCTTTACTGTAATGGGGGAATGTAAGATGACTAAAGTTCATATTTAGTTAAGTGATCAACACAATGTTTAGCATATTTGGAGTTTCTGTAATACACATAATTGCTCTATTTGTGACACTCAAGCTGCAGTTGATGGTCACTAGACTTGATGCTGAATGTTATGGATTATTCTCATATCTGTTGATAGTGATTGACGCCAGAGTGGTGGTACTGAGGACCCACTGATTATTCACTGTTGTATTGTTTTGATGACATTCTGTGAGCACTGTGGGGCCATACTTGCGAACATAAGCAACCATTTAAATGTAAACACTTTCTCCGGCTCAAAATGTGTATCAGCCAATTAAAATCGTTGATTTACTTGCACGTGACAGAACGCTCAATTGTAGCTGGTCCCATCAGATAAAATGGCAAATGTTAGCCCTATGCTAACCTCACCAGGAGGCAGTGATTATATCCTGGAACAAGTTCTGCATCAGCCAATTAAAATCGTTGACATAGTTGGACGTGTTCCAACACTTGTTCATGGAAGCTTCCTTAACAGTCCAACAGCACATTTTGATCATCAAAGCAACTTTCACGTGTATTTGACTGACTGGTCAAATTGCTCTCTGTGTAAAGTGCCTAGTCCATGTAATTGTCACAGATTGTGGCAAGGGTTGAATCTCACGAGTATTGTGTTAGTGTGTTGAAAAGGGACATAGCCTACAGCTTGAAGATTAATAATTAATTTAATAAGGAGCTACCTCTTTCAGCCTTGCACACAAACTGTATGTGAGGACTTGGTGGACTGTATATTATTTAGGTTAGGTTTTACTTTGTGTTCTCTCCCGTGTCCTGGTAAGGGCACAGATGACAGACAGGTAGGAGTCCAGTTGAGGTTGTTTAATAACGCTGAATATGCACAGGCATGGAACAGCACCACACAGTGAATGTAGTATGGATGGGCTAAGGCACTTAGTGGTCTGGCAACTTGCTTCAACCAAAGTGTGTGCGTGTGTGGTGTATCCCGAGTGGCACAGTGGTCTAAGGCACTGCATCTCAGTGCTAGAGGCGTCACTACAGACCCTGGTTCAATTCCAGGCTGTATCACAATCCGGCCGTGATTGGGAGTTCCATAGGGCGGCACACAATTGGCCCAGCGTTGGCCGGGGTAGGCCGTCAATGTAAATAAGAATTTGTTCTTAACTGACTTGCCTAGTTAAATAAAGGTAAAACATTAATACAAATATCAACAAGGACACAAACTGGCCTTGGCTAACACAATGAAAGCTAACTGGTGGGAAAACACAAGGATGGCTGGAGCTTTCGCTCACTTGACTTCTCTCGAGCTGATCTTCTTCTCTAAGCTGGAGATCGCCCAGCATGCTCTGCTCCACTTCACTTCACCGGTGGGCGGAGCTACAGCTCTGATATGATTAACTACAAATACTTCACAGCCTTTTGTACAGCCGCCCCTGAATTCACTATGTTAATTCACTCCTAAGAAAGGCTCAATACTTAACTCTTACTTACATATCATACCCAAACTTAGCAGACATGAGACCAGATATCTAGGGGTGTTTAGCCCCCCCATCAGCAGAGGGCCTGGCTAGGTATAACCACTAATAAAAAATAAACTCTTGTCCAGTACTTAAATGATGGAAAGGGTTCTCTGCTCTAGTGGAGTAGAGGAGCTGCAGTCCGTAACAGCCGGGCAGGAACACTTAGTCCATCAGGGGCACACTGTGGTGAGAATGTCCTCCTGGGAGAGGGGTGAATGTCACTGATGGAACGCTGCTTTGTTCCTAAAGCAGGAAACAGTCCAAACTACTAGGGTGTCAGCTGGCAGGAAACTAGGGGGAACACCTGACTGCTTAGCTAACAGGGCACCAGGGACACCTGAGTGTCTGGTGACTGGGGAGCTAAGGACAGGGGCACCTAAAGGCCTGGCAACATTTCCTGACTAATAACTAAGGGCAGGACATTGTGGCAAGTAAAGGCTGGCAGACAGGTCCTACTACATGGTCCAACAGCTCTCCAGCAACTGACTATCAGAGGCTGTTGGGGCTACCGGCAGCGTATCTGTACTAGTGGAAGACTTGTCAGAGGAAACCGTCTCTGGGGCTGACACAGTCTGAGACTCGAAGGAGAGAGCACTCTGGGCTCCATTGGCAGGAGCTGGCTTGTCCCCTAGAGCAGGGCGGACAACCGGATCAGGCAGGGACCTCCAGACGAGGGGAAACTGAGTCTTAGGGTCAGGAGTCAGATCTGAGCTGATAATCGGGCTGAGCTGAGGTCTTACAGCAGGGACAGACGTGTTCTCCAGAGAAGGCAGCAGAGCTCTCCATGCAGGGTGTGACTATGGACCCTGGGCTAGAGCTGCAGAGGGTTCTCGAAGACTGGCAGATTGGGGCTCCCCGACTGAGCCAGGATGGACCTCACAGACAGGGACTAGCGGAGGTTTCAGGGCAGAGGACTGAAGGGCCCAGAAGTCAGGGTCAAGCTCTGGCCTCTCAGGAGGCTTCGCTGAAGGTCTCCAATGAGGAGCAGGCAGAGGCTCCCCCACAGGATCGGAGAGGACCTTGCTGGCGAGGACTTGATGGGACCTCAGGGTGGAGGCTGAAGCAGCCCCTGTGGAGGAAGCCATGGGGGGCTCCCACTCAAGACCAGGTTGGGGCCCCCAACGGAGCTGGGCTGGTCTCTTTGTACAGAGGTAAGTGGGAACTGCACTGCATGGGCAGCCTGTGTCTGGAAGCTAGGGCCAAGTGGAGGGCCCGTGCCTAGAGATGATCTGGGCTCCTCATCAGGAGCAGGTGGGGGCTTGTCGTTGGCTTCTGGTGAAGCCCCCCTAACTGAAACAGGGATGACTCCTAGTGTAAAGCCAGGTGGTGGCCCCTGGGCTGCAGCTGGTGCCAGAGATACTGAGACAGGGGCTGAGGATCCCTGGGCTGCGGCTGGTGGAAACCAGGGAGATGCTGGCTGATGATCTGCATCAACGGCGGTCTGTGGGCCTGTGGCTGCAACACGATGGCGCTCTGTTGCAGGAGCTGGTGACCTGAAGACAGGGCCAGGTTGTACCTACAGGTCCAGCTGGGCTGCCCGGGTAGGAGGCAGCGTGTCTACGATGATGGAAGCAGGCTGGGCCCTCTTGGGTGGAGAAGGCTACTCCTCATGCCTGGCAGACAGTGAGTCTGACTTGACAGAGGTAGGCTGAGCTCCTATAGCAGGAACAGACAGGAGACTAGCGCACTGGGTAGGCTCGGCCACATAGTCAGTTGTATACAGGAACTTGAGGGAAGAGTGGGTTAGCTTTTTTAGGGATCAGCAGTAACCATGGGGAAGGGGCAGACTGGGCCCCTTCTATGGTAGCTGGTCTGGGCTCCAGGACAGGGGTCGGCAGAGCCCCTGTGGCCGGAGAGGGCTGTAGTAGCCGGAGCAGCTAAAGAGTCCACCTTGTTGCTTAACTTCGGCACTGTAGCAGGAGCGGGTGGCAACTCTGGAACAGCGGCTGGCTGCAGGCTAATGTTGACTGATAGGTCCTTTGTGGCCTTCGACACTTTTTTCCCTGTCCACCATCTTACCGCTGACGTCCATCTTCCCTCCCTCTCTCCCTCCACCGGGTCCCTCCCATACAGAGCACAATGACTACAATGAATGGCTAAATTACTTCCGGACAGGAAGGGTCTGCGGAGCTCCTCCTCCTCCTCATCACTCTATAAATCACTGCCACCTGGTGAGATTAGTATAGGACTAACGTGTGCCATGTTATCCGGACCAGCTACAGTTTACAATTGACACATGCAGTAAATCGATAAGTTTAATTGGCTGATACGCATTTTGAGGAGGAAAAACTATTTAAAAACCCCTAGAGCAGTGTTACTATTTTTTGTAAAGGGGCCACTTTGGGTTGAGACAATCATTCAGAGGGCCGCACAGATCTTTAATTTGTTGTACCTTTCTTCCAATATTATCAATTATCAATTGAGAGCAAATTCAGAGCAATAGAGCACATGCACTTGATTTGATGTCCAGCACATCACAAATATATACATACACACATCAAATAGGCTACATCACATGTATAAGACCCATATTAAGGGCTACCTCAGTAGTTGGATGAGCGAAAATGTCCCTTCTGCTCCTTGACTGAATTCATTCTAAATGTATAGTCTGTTGTTGCTATCCTTGTGAGGCAATTCAGGTGTGCATTGGTCAGTCTGTTTCTCTGTTTTTGTTTCACGATGTTCATTGTTGAAAATGTTGCTTCACATGAATAAGTGCTGACAACAAATTGTCACCTTTTGCACACACTGCTTCAGAAGTGAATCCTCTGTGACTGACAAGGCTCCAGAAATGGGTAACACCTGATCTTAGTTCACCTTGCAATGTGTCATTTGCCTGCAGCTCCACTATCTCACACTCTATTCCAGCACGGTCAGGACAGAGGGGCTGTGATGACTGGGGTCAGAGATGACACTGGCACATGAAAGGGGTTCTCAATTAAGTTGACAAACTCTTTGTACTCCATGATATCCTTGAATCTTGACTCAAACTCCAACTTCAACTCTTCCAACACACGCACAAATGCATCATAGCTAAAATGTTGAAGTATGTCTGGGTTGGATGTGGTGACTGCTCTGAGTTTTGGGAAATGAACAAACTGTCTGTCAGGTATGAACAGTGTGATTTTATTTTGAAATCCTGTGACCACACGCAGCATTTTGCCCAGAGTTTTAGCTCACCCTTGGAGCTGGAGATTCACCGTGTTCAGGTGGCAGGTGAAGTCAGTTAAAAAGCCAGCTTTAATATCCACTGTGGCTCATCCAGCTCTGGCTCCTTTCTCCCCTTGCTTGCAACAAATTCACGGATTTGAGGGAGGAGAGAGAGAAATATTTCCAAAACTCTGCCACGACACAGCCATCTCACCTCATTGTGAAATATCAAGTCGCCGTATTCTGTCTGGTATTCCTCCAGCAACTCGCAGAATTGCCGGTGATTCAGTGCCCTCGCATTAATAATGTTAACCATGCGCACGACTTGCTGTATCACATTCTGTAAGTCACAGTCTTTGAGTTTAGCCACAAGTGCATCCTGATGATACAATGAAACGTAACACATTTGGGACTATCCTCTCTCTTTCTCATCAGGCCTATGAGTCCCTTCTCCTTCCCTCTGTAGCTCAATTGGTAGAGCATGGCGCTTGTAACGCCAGGGTAGTGGGTTCGATCCCCAGGACCACCCATACGTAAAAATTTATGCATACATGACTGTAAGTCGCTTTGGATAAAAGCGTCTGCTAAATGGCATATTATTATGTTTGGGGCGCCGTCAGTACACACAGATGCCAGATTCGACCAGTCAATATTATTATCAGCAAAAACATTTAACAAGGGCTTTCAGAATATCCTCTCCTCGTGTAGTTGAGGACCTGGTGGACTGTATATTCTGTAAGGTTTTACTTACATAGTGTGTTCTCTCCCAGGTGCTTGTAAGGGCACAGATGACAGACCGGTATGATTCCAGTTGAGGTTGTTTAATGACGCTGATTCACAGAGCAGTAATGGCACAGGACAGTGTATGGTTTAACAATTGTGTTAACCAAGAGTTTGTATGTGGTTCTGAAAAAGGGGAAATTAATACAATAGTAAATGGCAGGTATAGGCTTAATACAACCTCCAATTACATAACCTATTGTAGCCATATTTATAGCTTATCTGCTGCACAAGGCAATACAACCTAACAACATGGCAGTGACTTCACTAATGAGTGCAACTACACAGCACTACTAAGCAGCACCATCATCCTCACACAACTGCATGAACCTGAATGTATAATGTATCCACAAGACTCATTGCTAACAAAATACCCACATAATGTATACATTTATACTACATCCATATAACCACAGGGCATATAAGACTAGACACTGAAATGCTAAATGTCTGAAATGAGATGACAAATAACAGGGTTAGCAAGCTTACAGTTGCTAGCTTGTGGTAAAAACGCTAATTAGCATAGCAAATGAGTGCGTCCACAACGTCATTTAGCAGACGATCCCATCCAGAGCGACTTACAGTTAGTGAGTGCATACATTTTTCATACACATGAATTGTAAGAAATATGAACTCAGTTAGAGATCTCCCAGCATGCTGTGCTCCACATCACCAGTGGGCGGAGCTACAGCTCTCCTATTAGAACTGATATTTACTCTCAATAGTCTTTCGTAAACCTCGTGTTTGTCCCTGAAGGGGCAGTAAACATAAAAGTTCCTCTCTGAACGACTCGTTGAGAGAAGCGGACCAAAACACATTATTGGGCAATCTCACTTCATCAGTGCTTTCGTCAAGCGCAATACTAAAACACGGCGCCACGGATATGTCAGTAATCAGTTGCTTATGGATGTCCTCGCCGATTATTCTAGTATGCGTTTTGTTATGGTCGAGTCTGAGAGTTGCAGTCCCTTAATTTGCTTTAAAATTGCTTCATTGTTTGTGAAATCAGCATACAATATTTCAGCTGAGGCAAAAAACATTATTTGACAATCTCCGCGTCTGTGAAGGTCGGATCCAAGCAATCTCATTTGTTGCCTCTGTCGTTTTCTCTGCAACAGCGCTAGATCTGTCCATCATTTTGTTGTTTCTGAGGTTGCTTTATGGCAGATATGTTTTGTCGAATTGGGCACGGTGTGACTGGAAATGTCGCTCTAAATTTGTTCGTTTAAAACAATTGACTGCCTTCTGGCAAATAAGACAACGTGAGCTAGTCCCATCATGCAGTACAAAAAAAATACTTGGTCTGTCCATTTCTCTTGGAACTTTCTGTGTTCTTCTTGAATCGACAGTATCTTTCTCTTAGACACCGGAGCTATTTTCCTGGTTCTCCGGTGGTTCTTCGTTCATAGCTGTCACGTTGTTCTCCAGCTCTTCCCCCCTCATTTTAATTGTCAATAGATTTACGTTTATTTTTGTTATTTTTATTTACAATTGATCGATCCATGTCGACCAGACTGTAGCTGAGCAGTTGCGTTCTATTTCGGCCTTTCTGTTCAACAGCTGCGCTATACTGGCATCTATCTGCCGTCCAGGGAACAATAGATATATTCAATTATGTGATTCAGGCCTGCATTATCATTGTTATGTATTATGAATGGAAAATAGGAAAATCACAGCGAGCAGCAAAGTAAGGGCTCGCGGGCCGCGCAATGACTACCACTGCCCTAGAGTCTATTGACGCACCGATCCGTCAATCTAACTAACATAATTTAAAAAATCCCCATCAAAATCCATCAGTTTAAGCTAGGGTGGAAAGTGGCAGAGCTACAGAGCTGTTTGTCAGACCAGGAGACATTCTGAAAATCGGTCTTATCATGAAAACGTCTGTAGCATCCAGTGGAGGCTGCTGAGGGGAGGACGGCTCATAATAATGACTGGAATGGAGTCATGGAATAGTATCAAACACATCAAAGACGTGGTTTCCATGTGTTTGATACCTTTCCATTGACTCCATTCCAACCGTTATTATGAGCCGTCCTCCTCTCAGCAGCCTCCACTGGTAGCATCTAAATGGTTTGGCCTAAAAAACTAACACTAAAAAAACGAACACTCTCACAAACATGTTTTGCTCTATGACCCCCACAAGTGTCACCGGACTTGTCTAAAGGTAACCCATACAAATGAATGGAAGTATGGAGGTAGTTTTGTGGCAACAAAAATAAGGGGTTAAATGTGTCAAAAAAATACTTCCCAAGCTTTCTTATATCTCCTAGATATAGGATAGACACTTCAAAACCTTATTCCTTATGATTTCATTTTGAACTGTCTTTCTTTCCATGTATGAATGTGTTATTCAATGCGTTTCTATGGGCTATAGTAGTAAAGGCCAAACTCAATAGTTTATCAAATAATTTGTTATATTTTTTGATACCTAAAGGGGTCCTAAAATTCCAAATCAAATAGCTAAATGATCCTTGGTATGACCTTCTTAAAACAATTCCATATGTAAACTTAGAGCCCCCCACCCCAACGGCTTAGACTTTTAAGAATTACATTTCAATGGTTGCTTATGTTCGCAGGTATGGCCCTAAGTGATTCTGTTTTGACTTCCTACAAGCCTTTCAGGTTGGTGTTTACAAAACATTTGGTGTTGTCTGATTAGGATATAAAGGGCCTGTCTCCAAGAGGCCAGTTATACATTTTCTCTGCTTCTGTGCTGGAGCTGTCTCCCTGTTGCAACTTGTAATAAACCGGACACACATACACAGGTACAATTATTTTCTGCTCAAACAAAAAATACAGTAGTACCTACTAGTTAGCTCACTGACATAGTTAACTTGCCAACCAGATGAAAGGTCTATTACTTTTCCTGCCTCACTCCATTTTTCGATTGGATGGGTCTGAGTACAACATTCAGACATGGCGGAAGGAACGGTGGAGCAGGTTACGAATGGAGAGCAAGAAGAAGCATATTTTTACCGAGAAAGGATTAAATGTACACCAGAAGAGGAGACAAGGCTCGAAAGGCAACACTTTTGGAAAGTGATCGATGCGTTTAGATACTACAGGTACGGACTGTTTCAAAACAGCAGTAGTATTTGGTAGCTAGCTTATCCATAACAGTCATTTGACCCAGATGTTCTGGCTATCGTTAGTTCAAGTTTCTTTTATTAGTAGTATGTACGTGATACACATGGCATACAACGTCCAACGGTGCAGGTTCCTTTTCGACAATGCAACAACAATAAGAAATAATAAAATAAGAATAGGAACATGAAGTAACGTTAAATGACTCATGGAAGGAGGATCTGGGGGCAAGTGTTTAAATTGTGCAGTTGTGATATGTGTGTTCTGTTGATGGAGGAACGTTTTGTCCGAAGATTTTAGAAGAGGGATGACTGATTATGGGGTCTTCACTAGTTATCACAGCCATAAAGTCATGCCTAAACCCCGCCTATTTCTGCAATGTATCTTCTTAAAGGCCCAGTGCAGTCAATAATACTGTAGTTGGAATAATATTGTGAAAATTATGATAATGCCAGTTAGTGTAAGAGCTGTTTGAAAAGACCTCCTGAAAATTCAGCCTTTTTAGGCAACCTGGTCTCAGCGCATTTCGTATTATTCTGTATGTAAATCAGAGACACTCATCTTTGTATGATATGTTACGTTTTGTATGGTATCTATTAATTGGTGGATGTCCGTCAATTATTTCATATGATATGTTAAGAATTCCAATTCCAATTATATGTTATGAATTTGCAAAACATATAATATGATATGTTACTAATTCTAGCTAAGTGAGTTAGCTAGCTCACTAACGTTAGCTAGGCTAGGGTTAAGTTTAGGAGTTAGGTTAAAGGGATACGGGAAGGGTTAGCTAAAAGGGTTAAGGTTAGCATTAGGGTAAGGGTTAGATAACATGCTAAGTAGTTGCAAAGTAGTAAGTAGTAGAAAAGTAGCAAATTAGCTAAAATGCTAAAGTTGTCCGTCATGCGATTCGAACTCGCAACCTTTGGATAGAAACAGCTGCATTTGACCTTTCAAATCTGATTTTAAACCTAACCTTAACCTCACTGCTAACCTTATGTGTAACCCTAACCTGAAGTTAAGACCATAAACCACATTTTTGTTTTCATTAATTTTTACGATAGTACATTTTTACTTTGTGGTAACTAGTGACAACCCTAATTATGTTGCATAGCTAGCTAGCTAAAATAGATTGTGTATTTATATCAGGGACCGTTTTGGCTCACTACATTGTTCCATACCATCGCTATTTAGCTAGTAGAAAATAACAAAGATAACTAAAAGAAGATGCAAGAGCTATAAAGTCCAGGCTGACAAAGACAAACATTTAATTTCAATACAGTTACTCTTGTTACTTACAAACAAGGACATCATACATGATTATGCCTAGTCTATACAACCATGTTCACCATAGTGGAAGATGCTTAGAAAAATTGAATAAAAGGGTTTTGTGAATCTTTGTGTCAAGTCATTTCAAGGAGTCTGCATATTGGGTTAGGCTTTATCAGAATTCAAAAAGGCTATAAAATATGGGTTTCTATTTTCCCGCATCTGTGTTTCTGGACCCCCATCTTCTCCTCCTCCTGTTCACCACGGCACCACCCTTCCCTTTTTCTTTGTCTAATTCACCTCCCCTTAATCTCAGGATGCATGTTCAGGAGCGGGTGAATCGAGCAGAACGTCAGTTCCGGAGTCTTCCGGAGCATCACCAGCTGCTGCTGCCCGGGGTCTTGCCCAACCTGGCCCGTATCCGCCGCAGTGTGGACCACAACCAGGAGGTGCTGCAGGCCATCGTGCTCAACTGTGTCCACATGTTTGAGAACATGGAGTACGGCGAAGAGGTGAGCTAAACGGTCGGAAAAGGTCACACTCATGCTTTCTCGCAGCCACACCAGGCACTACTTGTAGCGCTCAAACTACTGGAAATCAGTTATTTTTAATGGAAAGAGGAGACACAAGGAGTCATTTAGCGATTTAACCACTGGCAACTAGAGAGCTCGCTGCCAAAGTTGAGAAATCCAACTTTATGCAAAATGGTCAGTAATGCGAATGCGGAATAACCAATCGGAGGAGGGAGGGTCTTACTTGCTAGCTTTGACACTGTGCTGGATAGGTTAACAACCAATTGGGTGTTTTGCATGCTGTTCGGAAGATACACCCATGGGGGAAGATATCAGAGATTCCTTACTACAAGGCAGCCTCTGGTGTAACCACCCTGTTAGTCATCGTCTTCCTCTTTGTGGTAGGAGAGGTAGTATGCTGCATCTAGGTGTGCTGTGCAAGAAAAATACAGTAATAGTAGGATGAGCTGAATGTTTTTCTATTCTAGTATACCACACCAGCACACACTTCAATAGTTATTGTAGTAATGTACATTTTAAAAGATAGATCTTAGATTCATTTGCTGCCATGATCCTTTCACCATTGGATGAAGTTTGAGGAGTTGAAGTGAATCTGTCTTTCTGTCCAGGATGACCTGAGGAAGGTGGGTACGTCTTCCACTTTCGACATGGACAAGCTCAAGTCCACCATTAAGCAGTTTGTGCGTGACTGGAGTGAGGCGGGCCAGGCTGAGAGAGACTCCTGCTACCTGCCCCTCATCCAAGAGATCCAGAGACTCTTTCCCAGCAACAAGTGGTGAGCACACACACACACAGTCTTGAATTCTAACTCTGTTGTGTGATTTTGTATTTTGAATTACGTGTCTATTCTGTCAGAGATGGTGTGGTTGTTTCTGTAGTGATGTGTCCAAGGTGAGCGTGCTGGTTCCAGGGGCAGGGCTTGGTCGCCTAGCGTGGGAAATCGCTCGTCTGGGTTACGCCTGTCAAGGCAACGAATGGAGTTTCTTCATGCTATTCTCCTCAAACTTCGTCCTCAACAGGTAACACTCACTTCAGCCCTAACCAGGGGTTTAAAGTAGATTTAATTTCTTCCCATTACGGGACCTCCTATGTGTGCACCTCAAAAATGTATGGGCATAACATGCCCAGCCCTGGACGTTCTGCCATCCTAGGCAAGAAAAAAAATTGCCACCCCCCTCCTATCCCGCTAAACTAGAATGGTGTACAGCAGGGGTCTGCAATAGGTTTGCCCTTGGGCCAATTTTCTTCTCAGCTAATAGTCGGCAGAACAACATAATAGCAGCCCAATTCATAAGCCTATTCATAACACATCTGGTTAGTAGGCTATATAATCAGTTCAATGCCAATAACATATCCTAATATTTTCAATCTGATTATACTGATAAAATCACCAATGTCTCTATTATTAAATTCTTTTTTTTTTATATTTCTTTGTGTGTTGATTGGGGAAAAACTGCTTGCAATCAATATAAAATGTAGCTCTGAAAAAGTCTCAAAAGAAAAGTGGATAATGAAAATAGAAGTTTCAGGGAAGAGTGGACAGAGAAATAAGCATATTTCTCCAATGTCAAACCAGAGTCTTGTTTGTAACGCAACGGTTGCGGTTTGCAAATAATTAAATATTAGACATCGTTATTAATCTAAACATGGCACTTTCAAAAGTTACCTTTCCACCCAGACAGACCCTCGACCGACGCAGAAAAATGTAAGCTTCAACTGCTGGCTACTCATCCGTTGCTTAACCCAACAACAGAAGTGCTTCCCTAAAAGTTGCCTGGGTTTAACATATTCTCTTTTCAGAAAATGAAAAGCTAAATTAACAGGGACAGAATAGCAAAGCCCATTTTTTTGTCTCCTCCAATATTGAAGGCTGCAGCTCAGCTTCAGAATGTCATAGAAACTAATCAGTATATTCCCATATGCATCAGTCACATCTTTTGTGGGCATTTTAAAGCTTGTTTCTAGCATAAGGCATCACAGAGTTAAGCATTGTTATAGAATGCTTCATATTATCTGGATACGTTTTATTTATTTATTTCAAAATATAAAGCTTTAACAAAGGGTACGGCATACCCTCACTCAATTTGAGCCCTTGTTTTAACCAAACACACCAAACCCTTCCCAGACACTGAGGTATTTAAGGAGTGCACGGTGACAGTATTGGAGGATTTGGCTATACCGACAAATCTATGGATAGCATAATTGTGTCTGTCAAACAGGTAGGCCTACCTCTTTTTTTTATATAGGAAGAAATAGCCTCCAACAAAGCCCTCTTGTTGTTAGTGAAGTCAAATTAAAATAAAATGAAGAATTACTTTCAGCACCATTTGCTGTCCACCTCTGTTTAGATTATGCCACAGCCACACCAAAGCTGATGTTTGCCCGCTAGCCTTTTTAGTTGACTTTCTCCTGCACTCTCTCTCCTCATGAATAAGTGAATGATTGAAAAAGTGTCTGTCTCATGACATTGTAATACATTTGGTCTCCAGGCTATGCGGTTACAGAAAAACCACATAGGCTACTACTCTTTCTACCGTAGGCTACATCATTTATGTTAAATGAATTTGTTGGAGCGTGGTAGAGTGCAGCGTCTTTCCAACAGCACGCTGGGCATGGATAAGCTAAATATTTTGCACCCCTGCCTTTGGCAAAGTGGGCTCTGCTTATAGCCCACATACCACTGGGTGAGAGAAGTTATTGTTTTTGGGCAGAATAATGTGAGGTGTTGTGTTGTTGGAGGTGCGTCTTGGTCAGTTTAAGTCGGGAAATGCTGCCCTCATCAAACTGCCGCTCTAGGCTGCTGCCTAATCCTGCCTAATGGGCGAGCCGCCCGTGGGGCCTAATCATAGAATTATATTTAGCATTCCTATTCATTCAATAGCATTTTTTTGTGAGCCATAATTTTTTTTCATTTCATTTTTATTATGGAATAAACACAACCAGTCATGACGTTTTCATCTGATTTTCAAACAATCACTTCAAAGGGCTCTTTTACTAGGCTACCCGCGCATGTTCATCCACTCGCAACATATTTCCAGCCTCCAAACAGTGGTGAATGGAAAGAGACATCCGTTACACAAAACACCAAAAAGTGTAATGACATTTGGTGATTGTCATTAGGCCAGAATTAATTCCTCCACTGCTGTCCGTGCGCGTCTCTGTCGGCCACTCATCTCTGCCTTGGCAAAATGTCAGTGTTCTCCTCGAACCACATTGTATTTTGGAGCGTAAGCTATAGGCCTACCACCTGTTTTCAAGTCAATTTTTCATGCCTCTAACATACGGTAATGATAAATAAGGGTGTAATACAGTTTTCTAGACATTTTGTTTTCATTATTGTGAAAGGCTCATGTTTTACCGGTACGCCGTACCCCCACTATTTATTTTGCCGGGACACCGTACCGGACGGTACCGCCTTACTTTCAACCCTGGCCCTAACTCAAGCCTTGCATATGGTGCAATAATTCAGGCCTTGCATATGTTGCACTGTGTGTCATTTAATGACAGAGTATTAAACATGTTGAAATGTATGTGTCTGGTGTGTTTATGTGCCTGAGAACTTGGGCCAAATCAATTGCCTAGCATATCAAATTAGCCCAATGCAATCATCTTTGTTGGTGATCTTTTTCTCACACTACTGTTGTTCAGCTTATCTTACCTTGGCTCTGTTCTTCCTGAGGTGTGAAAAGGTCAACTCCATGACCCTGTACCCCTGGATCCACCAGTTCAGCAACAACAAGAGGTCATCTGACCAGACGCGGCCAATCAGCTTCCCAGACGTCAACCCCCAGAGCCTGCCTCCAAACTCGGACTTCTCCATGGTGGCAGGGGACTTCCAGGAGGTCTACACAGAGCCTAGTGAGTGGTGAGCCTCACACAGGCTGTCTGAAAGATCAACAAGTGCAATGAGTGATCAGGGCCTGTATTCACAAAGCGTCTCAGAGTAGGAGTGCTGATCTAGAATCAGGTCCCACCTTGTCTTATTCATTATGGTCTAAAAGGCTAAACTGATCCTGGATCAGCACTCCTGCTCTTAGACACGGGTTCTTCTCTCTCTGTGAGTGACATGTTGTTATGTGAATTGGCCACATTGAACAGTCAATAGTGAAAGTGAGCAATCTGTCCTAGACACAGATTATTTGTTATTACCTGTGTTGGTTGGTATTAGCAATAAGGTGAGACAGGTTAAACGAGTATCATTGTGGTCTTTCCTCTCAGACACCTGGGACTGTGTGGCTACCTGCTTCTTCATCGACACGGCGCACAACGTCATCGACTACGTAGAGACCATCTGGAACATTCTCAAACCTGGAGGCGTGTGGATCAATCTTGGTGAGCGACGATATGTTCAACAAACCTCCTTACTGACCAGTGAAAGAGGTTCTCTTCTACGCATTTTTGGTGTAGTTGCTGTTTTAACTTACGGTTAGTGTGTGATATACTGTATGTCAGTGGCGGTCGGTGCCGTATAAGATGAGGGAGGACGTTTTTTTAATGAGCATGGCCTTATTTCTATTACAGCATATTGAATGACTGTCATTAATATTCCATTCACCCAGTTCAATGTAACATCGATAGGTTTAGGCTACTACATGATACTCGCTATACCCATAAATTGTCCCTATACCCATCATGAGGTAGCTACAACCTAGCCTACGACTGAAAGTTTACAACGTAGGTGCACACGTCGACAGAAAAATTTGAGTAATAAAGGTGACAGTGACAAATGTAATACTGCCTTGCACACTCTTTCCTGCATCTAGCTGATCTAGGATGTAATAATTAGTCCAACAGTTGCAAACAAGACTTTCTATTGGACAAATTCAGGTATGTTTATCCCTGTTTTGTTCCGTTTGCTTCCGTTTAAGAAATGTTTTTCAACGGAATTGGCAGAATGAATACACCCCTGATCACACGCAAACAGTTCACTTTCATAGCAGCCACATATACTGAACAAAAATATAAACGTAACCTCCAATGTTGTTTTAGAGAATTTGGCAGTACGTCCAGCCGGCCTTACAACTGCAGACCATGTGTAACCACGCCATCCCAATACCTCCACATCTGGCTTAATCACCTGCAGGATCGGGGGGAGGGGGCAGAGGAGTATAAAGCCCCTTTGTGGGGAAAAGCTCATTCTGATTGGCTGGGCCTGGCTCCCCAGTGGGTGGGCCTGGCTCCCAAGTGGGTGGGCCTATGCCTTCCCAGGCCCACCCGTGGCTGCACCCCTGCCCATTCATGTGAAATCTATAGATTAGGGACTAATTCATTTATTTCAATTGACTGATTTCCTTATATGAACTGTAACTCAGTAAAATCTTTGAAATTGTTGCATGTTGCATTTATATTTTTGTTCAGTACACAAACAGCATAATAATTTGCTTGTTGTATAATTCCTTCTCGCATCTACGCGCTCTCCTCCTCTCACCTTTTCCCTTCGCTTGTGGACTTCAGTGCAGAAAACAACAAGGCGAGAAAAACCTTTCCAAGCCAAACCTTCATACCATAACCGCTACACAAAGTCTACATCTTTGTCACCATATTAGCTAATGTCATAGACAACATACAGTGGGGAGAACAAGTATTTGATACACTGACGATTTTGCAGGTTTTACTACTTACAAAGCATTTAGAGGTCTGTCATTTTTATCATAGGTACACTTCAACTGTGAGAGACAGAATCTAAAACAAAAATCCAGAAAATCACATTGTATGATTTGTAAGTAATTAATTTGCATTTTATTGCATGACATAAGTATTTGATACATCAGAAAAGCAGAACTTAATATTTGGTACAGAAACCTTTGTTTGCAATTACAGAGATCATACGTTTCCTGTAGGTCTTGACCAGGTTTGCACACACTGCAGCAGGGATTTTGGCCCACTCCTCCATACAGACCTTCTCCAGATCCTTCAGGTTTCGGGGCTGTTGCTGGCCAATACGGACTTTCAGCTCCCTCCAAAGATTTTCTATTGGGTTCAGGTCTGGAGACTGGCTAGGCCACTCCAGGACCTTGAGATGCTTCTTACGGAGCCACTCCTTAGTTGCCCTGGCTGTGTGTTTCGGGTCGTTGTCATGCTGGAAGACCCAGCCACGACCCATCTTCAATGCTCTTACTGAGGGAAGGAGGTTGTTGGCCAAGATCTCGCGATACATGGCCCAAACCATCCTCCCCTCAATACGGTGCAGTCGTCCTGTCCCCTTTGCAGAAAAGCATCCCCAAAGAATGATGTTTTCACCTCCATGCTTCACGGTTGGGATGTTGTTCTTGGGGTTGTACTCATCCTTCTTCTTCCTCCAAACACGGCGAGTGGAGTTTAGACCAAAAAGCTCTATTTTTGTCTCATCAGACCACATGACCTTCTCCCATTCCTCCTCTGGATCATACAGATGGTCATTGGCAAACTTCAGACGGGCCTGGACATGCGCTGGCTTGAGCAGGGGGACCTTGCGTGCGCTGCAGGATTTTAATCCATGACGGCGTAGTGTGTTACTAATGGTTTTCTTTAAGACTGTGGTCCCAGCTCTCTTCAGATCATTGACCAGGTCCTGCCGTGTAGTTCTGGGCTGATCCCTCACCTTCCTCATGATCATTGATGCCCCACGAGGTGAGATCTTGCATGGAGCCCCAGACTGAGGGTGATTGACCGTCATCTTGAACTTCTTCCATTTTCTAATAATTGCACCAACAGTTGTTGCCTTCTCACCAAGCTGCTTGCCTATTCTCCTGTAGCCCATCCCAGCCTTGTGCAGGTCTACAATGTTATCCTTGATGTCCTTACACAGCTCTCTGGTCTTGGCCATTGTGGAGAGGTTGGAGTCTGTTTGATTGAGTGTGTGGACAGGTGTCTTTTATACAGGTAACGAGTTCAAACAGGTGCAGTTAATACAGGTAATGTGGAGAACAGGAGGGCTTCTTAAAGAAAAACTAACAGGTCTGTGAGAGCCGGAATTCTTACTGGTTGGTAGGTGATCAAATACTTATGTCATGCAATAAAATGCAAATGAATTACTTAAAAATCATACAATGTGATTTTCTGGATTTTTGTTTTAGATTCCGTCTCTCACAGTTGAAGTGTACCTATGATAAAAATTACAGACCTCTACATGCTTTGTAAGTAGGAAAACCTGCAAAATCGGCAGTGTATCAAATACTTGTTCTCCCCACTGTAGCTAGCTACTAGAATTAACTTGTTAATAAACCGCTACAATCATGTAGTACAGTGTACAGCAAGCAGTTTAGCAGTTACACCGGGTGTTTGAGTAGGCTAAACTAATTAGCTGCATTCATTAGCTAGGTAAGTGAAAGTGAAACAAATACAATGAAATATAGCTAACTCTCTCTATTGCTTCTCCTTCATTTTTGAAAAAATGAATTTGTTTCCAAACTGTTCAACTATTGTATTTCTCTCTCTTTGAGTCAACTACACACCACATTTTATGCACTACAGTGCTAGCTAGCTGTAGCTTATTCTTTCAGTACTAGATTAATTATCTGATCCTTTGATTGGGTCAACAACGGCAGTTCATACTGCAAGAGCTCTGATAGGTTGGAGGACGTCCTCTGGAAGTTTTCATAATTACTGTGTAAGTCTATGGAAGGGGGTGAGAACCATGAGCCTCCTAGATTTTGTATTGAAGTCAATTTATCCAGAGGAGGACGGAAACTACCCCAGAGAGTGCTTTTGAGGATACTGTAGACCAGGGTTCTTCAATTCCGGTCCTGGAGGGCCGAAACACTTCTGTTTTTTATTTCTACCTGGTAGTTAATTGCACTCACCTGGTGTCCCAGGTCTGAATTAGCCCCTGATTAGAAGGAGAGGATGAAAAACAGAGGTGTTTCGGCCCTCCAGGACCGGAATTGAAGAACCCTGCTGTAGACCATTGCAAAGCAGTGTTTTAATCAATTATTTGGTGACGTGAATATATTTAGTATAGTTTTTCCTAAAAAGGATACCTTTTTTTATTGTTTCACTATTTTTTTTTTTTTTTTTAAATACACTGAGGATGGTCCACCCATTCCTCCTCTGAGGAGCCTGCACTGCTGTATGTATACTTTTACCAAAGCTGCAATTCCTCCCTTGCCTATAGGCCCACTGCTGTACCACTTTGAGAACATGGCCAATGAGCTCTCCATCGAGCTCAGCTACGAGGACGTCAGGGAGGCCATTTTAAAATATGGATTCCATTTGGAGGTAAAGTCGTTTTTTTAGTTAAAAAAATATATAAAACAGGTGTACAGATTGGAGGAATAAGATGAACTACTACTTCAGTTTACAGTAAAGAAAAGTATAAAACATTGTTTTCAGTTAATGTTGTTAATGTTGTTTGGCCTAAAACACCCTGTCTTTCACTGCAGGTGGAGAGAGAGTCTGTACCCACTACATACACGGAGAATGATCAGTCCATGCTGAAGTACCTGTACGACTGTGTTTTCTTTGTGGCAAGGAAACCTGACCATCTGTATGCCAACGGTTTCCAGGTGGTCCATGAGAACAGACTGGAAGCGTCGCCACGGCGAGAGAGCTGCGACAGTCTGACGTGACATCGTCTGTCATGACATAGCAGAGCAACAACCGAAAAAACGCGATTGGCCACTGCCGAGAGCATAAAAAAAAAGAGTAAGATGACAGAAACACAAGTCAATGGACAGGTTTGCTTTCATGTTTCTTCTTCTTTATATTATCTAATCGCCAGAGCTGCCCAATCACCTTCCTTCCCCCCTGAGCCTTTGAGATTGAGACGGATGCCTATTATGAACTCAAGTGACTAAATCTTTCAGCCCAGGACTGTTTGTCTTCAGTTAAAGAGGCAAGGTGACGCCTCTATGGTGACCTGATGTAGTTGCATGCTTGTCAGAGACCCGCCTCTGTCTTCCCAATATATTTATTTTGTAAAATAGTTACCAACTCTGGCTATTTATAGTATTTTTTTTGTTCATCACTTAAAGTCAGTTGCTGAAGTGGCTGGAGTTGGTAATACTGAGGGTAGGACAAAGTTATTTTAACCTTTATTATATGATTGGACACAGATTGAGTTTCAGCATTACAACCTGGATCTAGTTACTGTCTCACTTAACAATAAAGAAAAACACAATTCTTAAAAAAAAAGAAACATGTTTCATTGACAGGGGGATTGTCGAATTTAGTGTCTTTAGGGTCGTTCCATGAAAAGTGCCTTTGATATTAACTATTAATTGTGCACCAATATAGAATTTTTAAAGCCTGATATATAAATGAAGTGCCCTTTTAATATAGACCACATGGAGAATTCAATAAATCAGATTTATTTTATGAATAAAGACTTGCTCAAGTGCCAAAAATCCCTCTGTGAAAACTGTGACTTCTAGGATGATTTTAACCCACTTAACCAACATTTCTCCAAGCTTTCACCATCATTGTAAAGCCCTAGTTATTTTGTTGCTTTGACAGTCATTTCTGAAGACTGTAATTTATTTAATGTGATTAGTGATTCATTTACGTCTGTCCCTCATTTCAAGGTCACGTAAACTGAACTCTCATTTTCTGGTGTTTTGAGGAGAAAAACTGAGCGGGTCGAACATAACACGTTAACCCATAGATCGACAGGTTAGAAAATAATTTAACAATAAAACATTTTTTGTGAAACTTGCATTCACACAACAAGCTTCCATTCCCCCTGTCAAAAGGGGATTTATGGCCAATTTTTAAGATTAAATCAATGTTTACTTTATTTATTTGGCATTTACTAGTCATTTTTTTTATTTGACCTTGAGATGGGAAAGCTTGTTTTTTAGGAAGTTGAATTTGCTCTTTATGACAGAATGTTCAAATTAGGTGAAATCAAGTTATTATTATTTTTTTTTTACACCTCTCAAAGGTAGAACTGGTGGAAGGACCCTTTTATCAAGAGGGAGATCTATTTTGAAAGTATGAATCTCATATTCCCTCTGTTTGCAGTTATTCACTGAAATAATTTGGAGCATTATGCCTAGATATGATCAATGTTATAATGTATGCAACAACTCCCCTTTTGTAAATTACTGTCTGCATACAGCCAGGTACATCTGAGAGTCACAGTTGGTTACAGAGGATACAGACATCAGTGATGAATCCTTATCATATCAATACAATTTGACACAGCATATGAAAGGGAGATCCAGTGCACACATGAAATGATTTACTGACAATGATTGCCCTACCTAATGGAATGAATGCCCAATCTGGCTATCTCAATAACTCTTTCTCAAGCAACCGACAGGTGGCGCTGTTGGTGGAGAACATTATTGATAGTGGTGGGCGGGAATAGAGGACAGATACATCCTCTCATTAGACAGACCGCGTGTGTGTAGAATTTACAGTAACTTGTGCTGAAATATTTTGACAAATTGTACTCATGACGAAAAGGTGAGCTGAAGATGTTTTGTTCCACGACGCGCCTTTTAAAAGATCATGTTTTCGTCCACTTTACAAAGAAACGTGCACGAGAGGACACCATCACTAGATACGATCCTCCAAAGATGGTAAGTACTGCTTCTTAGATAGTGTATACTGGAACACTAGTATACTTTGAGGAAAATTTGACTTACTATGACTGATGTGTGGTTGTCCCAACTAACTATCTTAAGATGAATGCACTAACTGTAAGTCGCTCTGGATAAGAGCATCTGCTAAATGACAAAAAATATGTAGTGTATTAAACGTTTTATTTTATTTGTTATAATTTTTTGTATTGCAGAGAACACCAGTATACATACAAGAAGTATACAAACAGACAATGACAACATACAGTGCATTCGGAAAGTATTCAGACCCCTCGACCTTTTCCACATTTTGTTAAGTTACAGCCTTATTCTAAAATTGATTAAATCGATTTTTTTCCTCATCAATCTACACACTATACCATAATGACAAAGTGAAACCAGGTTTTTAGAAATGTTTGTATTCAGACCCTTTGCTATGAGACTTGAAATTGAGCTCAGGTGAATCCTGCTTCCATTTATCATCCTTGAGATGTTTCTACAACTTGATTGGAGTCCACCTGTGGTAAATGCAATTGATTGGACATTATTTGGAAAGGCACACAACTGTCTATATAAGGTCCCACAGTTGACAGTGCATGTCAGAGCAAAAACCAATCAATGAGGTCGAAGGAATTGTCAGTTGAGCTCCGAGACAGGATTGTGTCGGCACATATCTGGGGAAGGGTACTAAAAAAATTATGCAGCATTGAAGGTCCCCAAGAACACAGTGGCCTCCATCATTCTTAAATGGAAGAAGTTTGGAACCACCAAGACTTTTCCTAGAGCTGGCCGCTCGGCCAAACTGAGCAATCAAGGGAGAAGGGCCTTGGTCAGGGAGGTGATCAAGAACCCGCTGGTCACTCTGACAGAGCTCCAGAGTTCTTCTGTGGAGATGGGAGAACCTTCCAGAAGCACAACCATCTCCAGCACTCCACCGATCAGGCCTTTATGGTAGAGTGGCCAGACGGAAGCCACTCCTCAGGAAAAGGCACATGACAGCCTTCTTGGAGTTTGCCATAGGCACCTAAAGGACTCTCAGACCATGAGAAACAAGATTCTCTGGTCTGACGAAACCAAGATTGAACTCTTTGGCCTGAATGCCAAGCGTCACATCTGGAGGAAACCTGGCACCATCCCTACGGTGAAGCATGGTGGTGGCAGCATCATGCTGTGGGGATGTTTTTCAGCGGCAGGGACTGGGAGACTAGTCAGGATTTAGGGAAAGATGAACGGAGCAAATTAAAGAAAGATCCTTGATGAAAATCTGCTCTAGAGCGCTCTGGACCTCAGACGGGCGAAGGTTCACCTTCCAACAGGACAACGACCCTAAGCACACAGCCAAGACAACGCAGGAGTGGCTTCGGGACAAGTCTCTGAATGTCCTTGAGTGGCCCAGCCAGAGCCCGGACTTGAACCCGATTGAACATATCTGGAGAGACCTGAAAATAGCTGTGCAGCAACGCTCTCCATCCAACCTGACAAAGTTTGAGAGGACCTGCAGAGAAGAATGGGAGAAACTCCCCAAATACAGGTGTGCCAAGCTCCAATGAGACTTGAGGCTGTAATCGCTGCCAAAGGTGCTTCAACAAAGTAATAATATAATAATAATAATATGCCATTTAGCAGATGCTTTTATCCAAAGCGACTTACAGTCATGTGTGCATACATTTGTACGTATGGGTGGTCCCGGGGATCGAACCCACTACCCTGGGGTTACAAGCGCCATGCTCTACCAATTGAGTACTGAGTAAAGAGTCTGAATACTTATGTAAATGTAATATTTCAGTTTTAATTTTGTATAAATTTGCCAAAATGTCTAAACTTGTTTTTGCTTTGTCATTATGAGGTATTGTGTGTAGATTGATGAGATGTATTTATTTTTTAATCAATTTTAGAATATGGCTGTAACGTAACAAAATGTGGAAAAAGTAAAGGGGACTGAATACTTTCCGAATGTACTGTATGTTGACCGTCAGACACAGCGTATGACAGTCCTCAAGGAGGAAGGCTGATTTCAGATCCGTTAATGAAAGCGCGCCCTCCGATGAAGTAAGCCACTTTCCTCTCTTTTCGTGCTTTTTCCACAGCTGGCCACAGTTTCTCTCTCCTTTCTCTGTCTGCTTTCGAGAGGTAGATCACTTTGGAAGGTAGATCTCTTTGTTGCTTTCCAAGTGGCATCCCTGTAGATCCGTTATGTGAACTGGAGAATGACACCTCTGGGCTTGGAGTCATTTTGCCTTCTCGTGCCGAGGCGATGTACAGTGTCGACAACATCTGCTAGCTTAGCCATCTCCTCAGGTAGGACAGGTTGGCAGACTTTGATGGTCTCTTGCCGTAAGTTCTCCCCATCTGCCTCGGGAACTCCATACAGTCACAAACTCCACCGTCTGGAGTAGCTTTCGAGTTCCGTAATTCTTCTTTGGCAGAAGTCCATCTTTTTCAACACGCTTTTTGATGTGGGCGACCTTCTTCTTAAAGTCGACCGTTTTTTCAAGCCCTCGATTTTCATTGCGTTGTCGCCTCCCATTTTCTCTATGGCATCGGACCTTGTATTGATGGGCCTGGAGTGGCAATAACATCATTATTGGCAGTGGCATCAGAGCCCAGTTCAAACATGCCTTTCTTGGAAGCTGGAGGTTTGCTTGGGGTTATAGGCAAAGAAGGAAAATCCTCGTCTGACACCGTTAAGTGTCAAAGTCTGTCAGGCCAGCATAGTTGTGGCAGTTGTCAATCAAAGCGTTTGCCTCCTGCATAACGACATTGGATCAAGCCTGACCATTGCTAGCTGAGGAGGTAGTCATAAGATTTCTCTTTCTATCAGTGCGCTGACATTTTGAAAAATAAAATCAATGACCTGGTGTTTTTAGCTAAATATTAATTTGGTAGTTCAAAATAAGAAACTTTTCACCATCTTTCAAAAGTTGGTATGCAGAGCTAGGTATCTTGGAGCCCCTCCTGTCGTGTATTAAACTGCATAGGGTTGAAATCAACATCCATTGAGCACAATACAAGATGTCGCTAGTTCTTCCTTTTAAATGTAGACTAAAGTCGTCCGCATGCTTCCCAGCTAGTTCTGTAAAGTTTGTGCATATATTATGACGACATTTTGTGACGTTTTTGTTCACTTTGGACGTCGGTGAGGGTTTTTTCAGCTATTCAGGCACACATTTTTTCTGGAGGCATGCCGAAGTTTGGAGCCGAATTCTATGCCCCTTCGTCAGTTATTGGTCAACAGTAGGGATTCTTCAATAGTATTTGTCATTCAACTAGAGACAACTTGTTTTCATGCAAAACATTTCATTGAAAAATACTGCACCAAACATCTTAGATGTAAAATTGCGTGATTAAGATCTCTTCGGCATATATGTCAAAAATAATGACAGATTTCTTGAGTTATCTTAGATTAATTCGGACTATTTTAGCTACGGCTTCTCAAAATGGACAAACAGTACTATTGCCGCTTTTGTCTAGTTTTTCAAGCAATGGTCTTTTAAGGGAGTATGCGAGCACACTCATTCGGTTCGCTAGGCGCCAGCCGAACTGATACATGCGGACACCTTTAGCCATATGACCACAGTTTCTAAACCCAGAGGTGCAACATCGCGAGACTTCCGGGACGCTTGCGATACAGACTGGGCCGGGGTTTGAGAAGTCAATGAGAGAAGTGAAAAATTCTTCCTTAGTAGTTAATTTTCTCGAAATCGAAAGACAACCTAGATTCGAGACAATGTCTTAAGTAGGTAAACGTGTTTTTACTGCAACCCCGTGAAAGTGACAAACTGACACGTTTTCATTTTCGTCAAGAACAAATAACATTTTATTTGTCACATGCTTCGTAAACAGGTGTAGACTAACAGTGAAATGCTTACTTAAGGGCCCTTCCCAACAATGCAGAAAGGAAAAAAAAATACAATAAATAAATACACAATGAGTAACGATAACTTGGCTATATGCACAGGGTACCAGTACCAAGTCGATGTGCAGGGGGTACAAGGTAATTGAGGTAAATATGTACAGTGGGGAGAACAAGTATTTGATACACTGCCGATTTTGCAGGTTTTCCTACTTAGAAAGCATGTAGAGGTCTGTAATTTTTATCATAGGTACACTTCAACTGTGAGAGACAGAATCTAAAACAAAAATCCAGAAAATCACATTGTATGATTTTTAAGTAATTAATTTGCATTTCATTGCATGACATAAGTATTTGATCACCTACCAACCAGTAAGAATTCCGGCTCTCACAGACCTGTTAGTTTTTCTTTAAGAAGCCCTCCTGTTCTCCACTCATTACCTGTATTAACTACACCTGTTTGAACTCATTACCTGTATAAAAGACACCTGTCCACACACTCAATCAAACAGACTCCAACCTCTCCACAATGGCCAAGACCAGAGAGCTGTGTAAGGACATCAGGGATAAAATTGTAGACCTGCACAAGGCTGGGATGGTCTACAGGACAACAGGCAAGCAGCTTGGTGAGAAGGCAACAACGGTTGGCGCAATTATTAGAAAATGGAAGAAGTTCAAGATGACGGTCAATCACCCTCGGTCTGGGGCTCCATGCAAGATCTCACCTCGTGGGGCATCAATGATCATGAGGAAGGTGAGGGATCAGCCCAGAACTACACGGCAGGACCTGGTCAATGACCTGAAGAGAGCTGGGACCACAGTCTCAAAGAAAACCATTAGTAACACACTACGCCGTCATGGATTAAAATCCTGCAGCGCACGCAAGGTCCCCCTGCTCAAGCCAGCGCATGTCCAGGCCCGTCTGAAGTTTGCCAATGACCATCTGGATGATCCAGAGGAGGAATGGGAGAAGGTCATGTGGTCTGATGAGACAGAAATAGAGCTTTTTGGTCTAAACTCCATGAGTACAACCCCAAGAACACCATCCCAACCATGAAGCATGGAGGTGGAAACATCATTCTTTGGGGATGCTTTTCTGCAAAGGGGACAGGACGACTGCACCGTATTGAGGGGAGGATGGATGGGGCCATGTATCGCGAGATCTTGGTCAACAATCTCCTTCCCTCAGTAAGAGCATTGAAGATGGGTCGTGGCTGGGTCTTCCAGCATGACAACGACCTGAAACACACAGCCAGGGCAACTAAGGAGTGGCTCCGTAAGAAGCATCTCAAGGTCCTGGAGTGGCCTAGCCAGTCTCCAGACCTGAACCCAATAGAAAATCTTTGGAGGGAGCTGAAAGTCCGTATTGCCCAGCGACAGCCCCGAAACCTGAAGGATCTGGAGAAGGTCTGTATGGAGGAGTGGGCCAAAATCCCTGCTGCAGTATGTGCAAACCTGGTCAAGACCTACAGGAAACGTATGATCTCTGTAATTGCAAACAAAGGTTTCTGTACCAAATATTAAGTTCTGCTTTTCTGATGTATCAAATACTTATGTCATGCAATAAAATGCAAATGAATTACTTAAAAATTATACAAATGTGATTTTCTGGATTTTTTTCCATCTCTCACAGTTGAAGTGTACCTATGATAAAAATGACAGACCTCTACATGCTTTGTAAGTAGGAAAACCTGCAAAATCGACAGTGTATCAAATACTTGTTCTCCCCACTGTACATATACTGTAGGTAGGGATAAAGTAACTAGGCAACGGGATAGATAATAAACAATAACATCAGCGTATGTGATGAGTCAGGAGTTACTGCAAAAGGGTCAATGCAGATATTCCGGGTAGCTATTAGTTGACTATTTAACTAACAGTCTTATTGCTTGGGGGTAGAAGCTATTCGGGGTCTTGTTGGTTCCAGACTTGGTGCATCGCAGTGGTGTAAAGTACTTAAGTCGTTTTTTTGGGGTATCTGTACTTTACTATTTATATTTTTGTCAACTTTTACTTCAGTACATTCCTAAAGAAAATTACACTGCTCAAAAAAATTAAGGGAACACTAAAATAACACATCCTAGATCTGAATGAATGAAATAATTTTATTAAATACTTTTTTCTTTACATAGTTGAATGTGCTGATAACAAAATCACACAAATATTATCAATGGAAATCAAATTTATCAACCCATGGAGGTCTGGATTTGGAGTCACCCTCAAAATTAAAGTGGAAATCCACACTACAGGCTGATCCAACTTTGATGTAATGTCCTTAAAACAAGTCAAAATGAGGCTCAGTAGTGTGTGTGGCCTCCACGTGCCTGTATGACCTCCCTACAACGCCTGGGCATGCTCCTGATGAGGTGGCGGATGGTCTCCTGAGGGATCTCCTCCCAGACCTGGACTAAAGCATCCGCCAACTCCTGGACAGTCTGTGGTGCAACGTGGCGTTGGTGGATGGAGCGAGACATGATGTCCCAGATGTGCTCAATTGGACTCAGGTCTGGGGAAAGGGCTGGCCAGTCCATAGCATCAATGCCTTCCTCTTGCAGGAACTGCTGACACACTCCAGCCACATGAGGTCTAGCATTGTCTTGCATTAGGAGGAACCCAGGGCCAACCGCACCAGCATATGGTCTCACAAGGGGTCTGAGGATCTCATCTCGGTACCTAATGACAGTCAGGCTACCTCTGGCGAGCACATGGTTTGGCTGTGCGGCCCCCCAAAGAAATGCCACCCCACACCATGACTGACCCACCGCCAAACCGGTCATGCTGGAGGATGTTGCAGGCAGCAGAACGTTCTCCACGGCGTCTCCAGACTCTGTCACGTCTGTCACGTGTTCAGTGTGAACCTGCTTTCATCTGTGAAGAGCACAGGGCGCCAGTGGCGAATTTGCCAATCTTGGTGTTCTCTGGCAAATGCCAAACGTCCTGCACGGTGTTGGGCTGTAAGCACCAGAGGTGGGACAAAGTCATTGTTATGCAAGTCACAAGTAAGTCTCAAGTCTTTGCCCTCGAGTCCCGAGTCAAGTCGAGTCAAAGATGAGGCAAGTCCCAAGTCGAGTCAAAAGTCAAAGCCATCAAGTCTCAAGTCGAGTCCAAAGTCCTACATTTTAGTTTCGAGTCATTTCAAGTCCTCTTAGCAAGCCTTTGCAAGTCATTACAAGTCCTCGTAGCAAGTCTTCTCGAGTCATAAGGCGCAAGTCCAAGTCAAGTCACGAGTCATTGATGTTAAAGTCCAAGTCGAGTTGCAAGTCTTTGTACATTTTGTCGAGTCGAGTCTGAAGTCATCAAATTCATGACTCGAGTCTGACTCGAGTCCAAGTCACATGACTCGAGTCCACACCTCTGGTAAGCACAACCCCCACCTGTGGACGTCGGGCCCTCATACCACCCTCATGGAGTCTGTTTCTGACCGTTTGAGCAGACACATGCACATTTGTGGCCTGCTGGAGGTCATTTTGCAGGGATCTGGCAGTGCTCCTCCTGCTCCTCCTTGCACAAAGGCGGAGGTAGCAGTCCTGCTGCTGGGTTGTTGGCCTCCTCCACGTCTCCTGATGTACTGGCCTGTCTCCTGGTAGCGCCTCCATGCTCTGGACACTACGCTGACAGACACAGCAAACCTTCTTGCCACAGCTCGCATTGATGTGCCATCCTGGATGAGCTGCACTACCTGAGCCACTTGTGTGGGTTGTAGACTCCGTCTCATGCTGCCACTAGAGTGAAAGCACCGCCAGCATTCAAAAGTGACCAAATCATCAGCCAGGAAGCATAGGAACTGAGAAGTGGTCTGTGGTCACCACCTGCAAAACCAGTCCTTTATTGGGGGTGTCTTGCTAATTGCCTATAATTTCCACCTGTTGTCTATTCCATTTGCACAACAGCATGTGAAATGTATTGTCAATCAGTGTTGCTTCCTAAGTGGACAGTTTGATTTCGCAGAAGTGTGATTGACTTGGAGTTAAATTGTGTTGTTTAAGTGTTCCCTTTATTTTTTTGAGCAGTGTATTTACTTTTTACTCCATACATTTTCCCTGACACCCAAAAGTACTCGTTACATTTTGAATGCTTAGCAGGACAGGAAAATGATCTAGTTCACACACTTATCAAGAGAACATCCTTGGTCATCCCTACTGCCTCTGATCCCTACTCACATGCTTCGTTTTTAAATTATGTCTGAGTGTTGGAACATGCCCTTGGCTATCCTTAACTAAAAAAAACATAAATGATGCCGTCTGGTTTGTTTAATATAAGGAATTTGAAATTATTTATACTTTTACTTTTGATACTTACATATATTTCAGCAATTCCATTTACTTTTGATAGCTATATATATATATATATATATATATATATATATATATATATATATATATATATATATATATATATATTTATTTAGGGGTAGATCAGCTTTAATATTGCAGTAGATTGTAATTTCCATCAATGTAATTGTCTGCATTGCTTCCAATCCCCCATATTCTTTTCGCAAATATATACATACATACATACATACATACATACATACATACATACATACATACATACAGTTGAAGTCGGAAGTTTACATACACTTAGGTTGGAGTCATTAAAACTTGTTTTTCAACCACTCTACAAATTTATTTTTAACGAACTATAGTTTTGGCAAGTCGGTTAGGACATCTACTTTGTGCATGACACAAGTAATTTTTCCAACAATTGTTTACAGACAGATTATTTCACTTATAATTCACTGTATCACAATTCCAGTGGGTCAGAAGTTTACATACACTAAGTTCACTGTGCCTTTAAACAGCTTGGAAAATTCCAGAAAATGATGTCATGGCTTTAGAAGCTTCATTTGAGTCAATTGGAGGTGTACCTGTGGAGGTATTTCAAGGCCTACCTTCAAACTCAGTGCCTCTTTGCTTGACATCATGGGAAAATCAAAAGAAATCAGCCAAGACCTCAGAAACACAACCTGGTTCATCCTTGGGAGCAATTTCCAAACGCCTGAAGGTACCACGCTCATCTGTACAAACAATAGTACGCAAGTATAAACACCATGGGACCACGCAGCCGTCATACCGCTCAGGAAGGAGACGCGTTCTGTCTCCTAGAGATTACCGTACTTTGGTGCGAAACGTGCAAATCAATACCAGAACAACAGCAAATGACCTTGTGAAGATGCTGGAGGAAACGGGTACAAAAGTATCTATATCCACAGTAAAGCGAGTCCTATATCGACATAACCTGAAAGGTCGCTCAGCAAGGAAGAAGCCACTGCTCCAAAACCGCCATAAAAAAGCCAGACTACAGTTTGCAACTGCACATGGGGACAAAGATCGTACTTTTTGGAGAAATGTCCTCTGGTCTGATGAAACAAAAATAGAACTGTTTGGCCATAATGACCATCGTTATGTTTGGAGGAAAAAGGGGGTGGCTTGCAAGCCGAAGAACACCATCCCAACCGTGAAGCACGGGGGTGGCAGCATCATGCTGTGGGGGTGCTTTGCTGCAGGAGGGACTGGTGCACTTCACAAAATAGATGGCATCATGAGGAAGGAAAATTATGTGGATATATTGAAGCAACATCTGAAGACATCAGTCAGGAAGTTAAAGCTTGGTCGCAAATGGGTCTTCCAAATGGACAATGACCCCAAGCATACTTCCAAAGTTGTGCCAAAATGGCTTAAGGACAACAAAGTCAAGGTATTGGAGTGGCCATCACAAAGCCCTGACCTCAATCCTATAGAAAATGTGTGGCCAGAACTGAAAAAGTGTGTGCGAGAAAGGAGGCCTACAAACCTGACTCAGTTACACCAGCTCTGTCAGGAGGAATGGGCCAAAATTCACCCAACTTATTGTGGGAAGCTTGTGGAAGGCTACCCAAAACGTTTGATCCAAGTTAAACATTATAAAGGCAATGCTACCAAATACTAATTGAGTGTATGTACACTTCTGACCCACTGGGACTGTGATGAAAGAAATAAAAGCTGAAATAAATAATTCTCTCTATTGTGGAAAAACTGAGTTTAAATGTATTTGGCTAAGGTGTATGTAAACTTCCGACTTCAACTGTATATTCATATCCTTTATTAAAATATATTTTCCTTTATTAATTTGCAACCCCACCACCCCTCCCCTAATTCGAGTAAACTAGTGAACAATAACGCTTAGGCCTCTACTTCCAGCTTATACACTACCGTTCAAAAGTTTGAGGTCACTTAGAAATGTCCTTGTTTTCCATGAAAACATACATGAAATGAGTTTGAATAGGAAATATAGCAAAATGCATAGGAAATGTAGTCACTGACAAGGTTAGAAATAATGATTTTTTATATAAATAATAATTGTGTCCTTCAAACTTTACTTTCGTCAAAGAATCCTCCATTTGCAGCATTACAGCCTTGCAGACTTTTGGCATTCTAGTTGTCAATTTGTTGAGGTAATCTGAAGAGATTTCACCCCATGCTTCCTGAAGCACCTCCCACAAGTTGGATTGGCTTGATGGGCACTTCTTACGTACCATACGTTCAAGCTGCTTCCACAACAGCTCAATAGGGTTGAGATCCGGTGACTGTGCTGGCCACTCCATTATAGACAGAATACCAGCTGACTGCTTCTTCCCTAAATAGTTCTTGCATAGTTTGGAGCTGTGCTTTGGGACATTGTCCTGTTGTAGGAGGAAATTGGCTCCAATCAAGCGCCGTCCACAGGGTATGGCATGGCATTGCAAAATGGAGTGATAGCCTTCCTTCTTCAAGATCCCTTTTACCCTGTACAAATCTCCCACTCTACCACCACCAAAGCACCCCCAGACCATCACATTGCCTCCACCATGTTTGACAGATGGCATCAAGCACTCCTCCTGCATATTTTCATTTGGTCTGCGTCTCACAAATGTTTTTCTTTGTGATCTGAACACCTCAAACTTCGATTTGTCTGTCCATAACATAACTTTTTTCCAATCTTCCTCTGTCCAGTGTCTGTGTTATTTTGCCCATCTTAATCTTTTCTTTTTATTGGCCAGTCTGAGATATGGCTTTTTCTTTGCAACTCTGCCTAGAAGGTCAGCATCCCGGAGTCGCCTCTTCACTGTTGATGTTGAGACTGGTGTTTTGCAGGTACTATTTAATGAAGCTGCCAGTTGAGGACCTGTGAGGCGTCTGTTTCTCAAACTAGACACTCTAATGTATTTGTCCTCTTGCTCAGTTGTGCACCGGGGCTTCCCTTCTCCTCTTGCTGTTCTGGTTAGAGCCAGTTTGTGCTGTTCTGTGAAGGGAGTAGTACACAGCGTTGTACGAGATCTTCAGTTTCTTGGCAATTTCTCGCATGGAATAGCCTTCATTTCTCAGAACAAGAATAGACTGACAAGTTTCAGAATAACGTTTTTTGTTTCTGGCCATTTTGAGCCTGTAATCGAACCCACAATTGCTGATGCTCCAGATACTCAACTAGTCTCAAGAAGGCCATTTTTATTGCTTCTTTAATCAGCAACAGTTTTCAGTTGTGCTAACATAATTGCAAAAGGGTTTTCTAATGATCAATTAGCCTTTTAAAATGATAAACATGGATTAGCAAACACAACGTGCCATTGGAACACAGGACTGATGGTTGCTGATAATGGGCCTCTGTACGCCTATGTAGATATTCCATAAAAAAATCAGCCGTTTCCAGCTACAATAGCCATTTACAACATTAACAATGTCTACACTGTATTTCTGATCAATTTGATGTTATTTTAATGGACAATTGCTTTTCTTTTGAAAACAAGGACATTTCTAAGTGACCCTAAACTTTTGAACGGTAGTGTACATACTATATACATTTTATGGACACAGTCAATTTTACAATAGTTATATTTTGTTTGTTTTTACTCCTGAACTTCCTCTACCCTCAACCTCTCCGATCATTTTCATGAGGTCCATCCGGTTTGCTTCTATATGCCATACTTTTGATACCTAAGTATATTTAAAACCAAATACTTTTAGACTTTTACGCAAGTAGGATTTTACTGGGTGACGTTCACTTTAACTCGATCTATTAAGGTATCTATACTTTTACTCAAGAATGACAATTGGGGGCTTTTTCCACCACTGGTGCATCGGTACTGCTTGCCGTGTGGTAGCAGAGAGAGCAGTCTATGACTTGGGTGGCTGGAGTCTGACAATTTTTAGGGCCTTCCTCTGACACCGCCTGGTATAAAGGTCCTGGATGGCAGGGAGCTCGGCTCCAGTGATTTTACTGGGCCAGGGTTCCGGTCTAGAAGCACAGTTTCTACTGCTCCTACAGTTTTGCTTCGGTACTGCAGTTTAACTGACACCCGGCCCACAAAGACAATTTCCATCGACAGCCACATAGAGATGTCAGATTTGAAAATTCCTAATAAGACACTTTAGTCAACCCCTTTGTGCACAAAACATCCATTGAATTATTCAAATAATTGTCACTGAGGCCGTTTTTCTTATCACTCACAGACTAAGATATTAACATTTTATATTCATCCAATGTCTGTCATGTTTTTGGATGATGTGATGACGTCGCCGCTGCATGTGATGCAACTCAGTTATAGACGGTCCATTTATCGGCGAATGCGAACATAAGTCCATCACCTTGAAAGCAACGATCGGACATCTTGGACACAGTCTCCAGTTCTTATTATACCTCAGTGGTTGAAGCGAGAGGCTAAACTTCTCCACTGTTTTGGTCCAGTACCTACCACGCTCTAACAGCGTGAAGCGAACCCATGCACATGCGCAGATACTCTGTGTGACTGTGTGAGAGCGAAGTCTTGCATCGTCTCTTCCTCTCACCCCTAGATCACACACAAAGAAGGAATTGATGATGGCAATGACCTATGCACTTTCAACTCATTCCAGTACTGGAGGGTCCCTCTGCTGGAGCTGGACATTTTACTTCTGCAGAGTGGGAACCTCTCTGGACCAAATGGAGAACCAACCCCCTGCCAAAGACTTGTCCTCTGATGCCATGGAGTCATGAATATCTGCCCACCATGGAACTCTTATGCAAGAGGTGGCCACAGACACTGCCCATCAGAGCAATATATATAAATCTATACTATGTAGACATACAGTTGAAGTCGGAAGTTTACATACACTTAGGTTAGAGTCATTAAAATTTGTTTTTCAACCACTTCACAAATGTCTTGTTAACAAATTATAGTTTTGGCAAGTCGGTTAGGACACCTACTTTGTGCATGACAAGTAATTTTTCCAACAATTGTTTACAGACAGATTATTTCACTTAATTCACTGTATCACAATTCCAGTGGGTCAGAAGTTTACATACACTATGTTGACTGTTTCCTTAAACAGCTTGGAAAATTCCAGAAAATGATGTCATGGCTTTAGAAGCTTATGATAGGCTAATTGACATCATTTGAGTCAATTGGAGGTGTACCTGTGGATGTATTTCAAGGCCTACCTTCAAATTCAGTGCCTCTTTCCTTGACATCATGGGAAAATCAAAAGAAATCAGCCAAGACCTCAGAAAAAAATTGTAGACCTCCACAAGTCTGGTTCATCCTTGGGAGCAATTTCCAAATGCCTGAAGGTACCACGTTAATCTGTACAAAGCCGCCATAAAAAAGCCAGACTACGGTTTTCAACTGCACATGGGGACAAAGATCGTACTTTTTGGAGAAATGTCCTCTGGTCTGATGAAACAAAAATAGAACTGTTTGGCCATAAAAACATTTTTTTTTAAATGACCATCGTTATGTTTGGAAGAAAAAGGGGGCAGCTTGCAAGCTGAAGAACACCATCCCAACCGTGAAGCACGGGGGTGGCAGCATCATGCTGTGGGGGTGCTTTGCTGCAGGAGGGACTGGTGCATTTCACAAAATAGATGGCATCATGAGGAAGGAAAATTATGTGGATATATTGAAGCAACATCTCAAGACATCAGTCAGGAAGTTAAAGCTTGGTCGCAAATGGGTCTTCCAAATGGACAATGACCCCAAGCATACTTCCAAAATTGTGGCAAAATGGCTGAAGGACAACAAAGTCAAGGTATTGGAGTGGCCATCACAAAGTCCTGACCTCAATCCCATAGAAAATGTGTGGGCAGAACTGAAAAAGCGTGTGCGAGCAAGGAGGCCTACAAACCTGACTCAGTTACACCCGCTCTGTCAGCAGGAATGGGCCAAAATTCACCCAACTTATTATGGGAAGCTTGTGGAAAGGTTACCCAAAACGTTTGACCCAAGTTAAACAATTTTAAGGTAATGCTACCAAATACTAATTGAGTGTATGTAAACTTCTGACCCACTGGGAATGTGATGAAATAAATAAAAGCTGCAATAAATCATTCTCTCTACTATTATTCTGACATTTCACATTCTTAAAATAAAGTGGTGATCCTAACTGACCTAAGACAGGGAATTTTTACTAGGATTAAATGTCAGGAATTGTGAAAAACTGAGTTTAAATGTATTTGGCTAAGGTGTATGTAAACTTCCGACTTCAACTGTATGTATGGTTCTGCTCCCTACCAATGCACACATATGCCATAGGGACACACTATAGAACAGCTAGAGTATAGGCCTACTAAACTCAAACTTTCACAATGCCCACCATACACTCCCTAAAATTACAGTAAACCTACCAGATCAGGCATTGTGTATGCTAAATGGTTATTGCACCTGCTGTTGAAGACAAGGATAAAGCTACACATACATACCAGGGCTACAGTGTCATTAGCCTATACCATATACCGGTAGATAAAGTTATCTACAGTTGTGGCCAAATATATTGGCACCCCTTGCCACTTTTCTTCAAGAATTCCCTATTTCTTCTACAATATATATATTTTTAAAGGTCTCCACACCTTGTGATTGGATTTTCATCATGGCAGAACCAATTTAATTTTTGTAAACTTAAAGGGATACTTGTGAATACCATTTTTATGTCTCTGTGTTTAGTATGAAGGAAGTTAAAGGTGGTTTCGCAAGCCGATGCTAACTAGCGTTCACGCAATGACTGGAAGTCTATTGGGTATCTACTTGCATACAATTTTAATTTAGAAAGTAAAAAGAAATGGAATGGAAAAAATGGCACCCTGGAGCTAGTACTTGGTTGCACAGCCTTTGGCCAAGATAACTGAAGACAAACGCTTCTTGTAGTCAATTTGGCCCACTCTTCAGCAGCAAACTGCTCTAAATCTTCAATGTTTGAGGGGTGCCCTTCACCAACTGCTGTTTTCAGATCTCGCCATAGGTTTTGGATGTGATTCAGATCTGGACTCTTCACTGGCTACTCCAGAACAGTCCAGCATTTCTTCTTTAACCATTCCTGCTTGCTTTTTGATGTGTGATTGGGTTGTTGCCCTGCTGTAAGACCTACAACCTTCAATGGAGACCCAATTTTTGGACAATGGTTGAACATTGGACTACAAAACACTTTGATATTCTGCAAATTTCATGATGCCTTGCTCACATTCAAGGCCCCCAGTCGTTGCCAAATAGCTCTAATTTTGTTTCATTGGTCCACAGAACATTTCCCCCAGGATTTAGGCTTGTTGAGGTGGGTTTTTGAGAAATTCAATCAGTAGTGGGGTCTTCCTATGTTTACCAAAGACCAAATTAAGCATTCAAAGAAAATAACACCTCCCCACAATCTAACATGGGGGAGGTTCCATAATGCTGTGGGGTTGCTTTGTTGCCTCGGGTACTGGGGCCCTTGAACGTGTGCAAGACATTATGAAATCATCAGATTATCAAAAAAAAATTTGGAGTGAATTGTCCAACCCATTGTCCAAAAACTGGGTCTCTGTTGAAGGTTGTTGGTCTTCCAGTAGGACAACCACCCCAAACACACATCAAAAGGACACAGGAATGGTTCAAGAAGAAGCGCTGGACTGTTCTGAACTGGACAGTGAAGTCCAGATCTGAATCGCATCCATAATCTATAGCGAGATCTGAAAACAGTAGTTGGTGGAGGGCACCCTTACAACATTGAAGAATTAGAGAAGTTTGCTTCTGAAAAGTGGGTCAAATTGCCAGTAAAAAGGTGCAGAAAGCTCATTGATGGCTACAAGAAGCATTTGTCAGGAGTTACCTGGGCCAAAGGCTGTGCAACCAAGTACTAGCTCCGGGGTGCCAATCATTTTGTCCATGCCATTTGTCTTTATTTTCTATTTTAAAATTGTAAACTTAAGTTTATGCAAAAATTACTCTCCACCAGTGGGGACTGGTATTTGTAAGAGAGCTTTCATAGACACACTAATTTTGTTATTACTTTTAGGAGGTCATTCATTGTCATTAAATGTTTGCTGTGCTCCTTTTTGTCTTCATGTAGCCTACAAAACATTAAGAACACCTGGTCTCTCCATGACAGACTGACCAGGTGAATCCAGGTGAAAGCTATGATCCCTTAGTGATGCCACTTGTTAAATCCACTTCAATCAGTGTAGATGAAGGGGAGGAGACCGGTTAAAGAAGGATTTTTAAGCCATGAGACATGGATTGTGTATGTGTGCCATTCAGAGGGTGAATAGACAAAATATTTAAGTGCCTTTGAATGGGGTATGGTAGTAGGTGCCAGGCGCACTGGTTTGTGTCAAGAACTGCAATGCTTCTGGGTTTTTCACGCTCAACAGTTTCCTGTGTGTATCAAGAATGGTCCACCACCCTAAGGACATCCATGGGCCAGCATTAGGTGTTCCTAATGTTTGGTACACTCAGTGTGTATTGTAATGAAGTTATTGTGTGTGCAGCTTGTTGTTACTAGTTACATTATCCCACCTTGGCTACTTTGATATTGTATCACAATTAAGGCAGTATTTTATTTGAACTAAACCTAAACTATGCTTTTCCTCTAGCGGGGCTTGATGTTGTTCATGGTCATAGCTAGCTGAATACTGGTCATTCTTCTCTTCACTTTACCAATTACTCTGGTTCTTTACTTTTAAATGTTCGATCGCACAGACGTTTTTTGCACTCTGACAGCCATGTTCCTTGACTAAACAGAGGGGTGCCAAGGGCTTTCCTAGATGCCATAAAATTCTCCCAAAGTGCACTTGCACACTCCCCATTATTGATTTAAAAGCATTGGATTGGTGGTTATGATGAGCACTAGCTGTATGCAGCACCACCAACTATTAATGAATTGGTTAATAGAGTACAGGAGTGCCAAATCCAGCGTTGTATTTTATGGTGGTGGAGAGCATGAACTCTATTTGAAGGAATCTGACTGACCCTTGGAGCAGGGCCTGGTTAAAGACCCTCCCCAAGACTGACCGGCCATTGAGAGAACAGGGGAGCTGGATGACTGACTGAGGGCATTCGATTAATCTGACCCGGGTAGGCGTGTTTTGCACCGGGTGAAAGTTGATTGCGTTCGTTTTGGCGTGAGTCAGTTGCCCCGTTTAAAGCCCACGGTGAAGTGAAGTCAGCTAGGATTCTGTGTTTTCACATGCAAAAGTGACTGCTTTTGATAAAGCGCTTTATCTGCCTTTCCAATGAAAACTAGTTTGAAAGTCCAAACATGTATTATTATTTTATGGAAAAAGAGATGTATGTATCTGGACAATGTACCATGCTGCCTTGTTGACAACATGACCTGAAGGGCGCTCCTCTCTCACCGCTTTTTCCCAGTGTTTCCGCTGCAGTCATTTAGCTGTCGTGCTGCGCCACGGCAAAATCATTGCCACCACACCAAAAAAATATGGAACATGTACAAATATTTTGTCCGAGGCGGACTTTGAAGATGCTAGAACATTTACTTTTCCTCTTCAAACAAAATGAGTAATGGATAGAACAATCAGACAACCCCATAGTAGAATAGTTGATCTATTTACCTAGTTGGCTTGTTGTTGTTCTATGCTTCTCTCAAGGCGCATTCAAGTTACAAGTGGCATAGGGAGGGAAACATGCATTCTGACAAGCAGTCAATGCACAACAATTCTTGCAACCGCAGGGAAAACAGCAGTTTTAATGGCTTTTGTTAAAAGAGGGGGATCCCAGCTTTCCATTCCTACTTTATTTATTTTTCGACTCCTAAATATGTGCGAACTGTACCATTTTAAAACCTGAGTTTTTAGCAGAGGCATGGTTAAGCACTTTACCCCTCAGCAATTAGCTGTGAGTGCATAGGGGAGAGTGGGGCTAAATGTAACACGGGTCAATTGTAGGGTAACTTGGGGTAAAACACCACCCTACCTCAAAATAGTATTTTTTTGGAGTGACTTAAAAAATGGTGATGAGACAGATTACATTTTTTGTTGATCAAGAGTAGTGGCAACCAGGGAAAGTATTGTGGGTGGGGGGGATGGTGACATGAAGTGGTTTCTTTGAGAAGTACAGACAGGGGGGATATTACCCTGGGTGGCAGGGTACCCCAAGTTACCCAACAGGTTCACTGTGTTAATGCAAGTTTTTGGTGACATAAAATTCATCAATAGGATGCCAACTAGTTAAAAGATCATATTTGAGATCTAGCTAATGATTAGCCCAATAGGGTAAGTACAGATTGCCAGCCCCATGCTTCAGCCTATTTATTTATAGCCACTATGCTGCATCAGTTAAAGTATTTTAAAATGAGACACCAAACCCGCTCACAGGATTGGTTAACTCTTGAGGTCCCTTGTGTCTCAACCAACCTAGGTAAATGACCCTTCAGTTTTACCCCCCCATGTGATAATGCTTATTGCTAATAGCATACCTGATAATATGGACCATGCATAGGTTATATGCATGGTCCAATATTTAAAATAATTTTAACAAATAATTTTACCAATATGTTATTGGGCACATTTCTGGAGGAGGAAATTAGATTTTAGATGGTGTCAGGATAATAGTATTTTCATTCATTTTGGAGTAGAATGTCCTTTTAAAAAGTAACTCCGCAACCTTTTCCCCCACTGGTACAACATTTTCTAGCCCATTCCTGTCACGGGCCATAGACTGGTGCCCCGCGGCACAGCATAATCGAATCCGCCCACTGTGTAGGTTACCTGTAGGTTACTTATGTCAGGTAAAGGTGCGGACCTATGTCAGGTCCATTTGTGTGCCAATATGAATGCAGCTCCTACAATGGTAAGTTTGACCAAGTTGTATTTGTATTATTTATATGGCTTCTATGATAACCCAGTTGTCAAATTATGTAGGCTACAATGCAAAGAGATAATTGGGAAAAAGGTGGTGAGAACCAGAAAAGATGAATTAGTATGTAATTAGAGTATTAGTGGTATGAAATGGCAAAATTGGAGCCTAACTGAAATTACCACTGATTGCAAGATAATATTTTCCTTTTTAAATTCATTTGGAAAAAGTAATGAGTCCTCAAATTATTCTGAATCTGTCTTACTTTGCTATCAGATAATAGTACAACTGCTTATTATATAAGTGCACGAAAGTCAAAAGTATGAAAAGTATGATCGTTAAGTAACTCTAAACCTGAAGTCAACGTTTATATATGCGATTTAAAAGAAAAAATCAGTAACTCAAACATGTGGGGTGTGCAAAACAAAAGCATGAAGTTTGTGTGGTGCGTAAATGATGAGCGACATGGGAGTTGTTGAGATGATCATAATGAAGGTAAATATCTCTGGCTTGTGTCCGAATACCCATAATACGTACTAAATAGTAGCCTGTTTGAGTATGCTATAAAATCAAGTTTTATAGTATGTGAATTTTCGAATATCGAATATGCTTTAAATGCCAGGATGTTACATTCATTTCGGCTTTTCATCTAGTACAATTCGCTGCACACTTTTTGGGGAATTTCACAGCCACAATGCATTGGAAGAGGGGCTCTGCAAGTTTTAATAGCTAGATCTCTTCAAGTAAACAACAAAATAACTTGGAAGATTGCCAATAACGAAGCTTCTGCGGTGGTGTTCAAATGTAAGTAGTTTTTGTTCTTAAAATGATTACAACTATTTCATCGTAGCTACATATTTGAAAGCAGATTTCCAGCCTGCCGTGCCTTTAGCTACGTGCTTTAGTAGGACTAGAAGTTAGCGTTAGAACAGTAACGTTAGCCACAGGGTTACTTGCTGTTGAGCGACAACTTCATATTTAACTTTAGCCTAGTTAGCTAGCTAGCTAGTTTCATTGCACATAACCTGTTATGGTGAAAGTAATGGTAAGCTGCACTCGTTACACTCTTAGAAAAAAGTTCCAAAAGGGTTCTTCGGCTGTCCCCATAGGAGAACCCTTTTTATTTCCAGGTAGAACCATTTTTCGTTTCAGGTACATAGAATTCAAAAAGGTTCTACCTGGAACCACAGCCTGGTCTCAGGCTAGACATAACATAGTAAATGTAAATCCGGGATGCTCAAATTAGTATGATAAGTTACATATTGTATGGTTACATAAGACAGATGGTTACTTAAGGCAAAACAACGAAAGTAGGGTGGTTGGTCAGGGTGGATGGGTGAACATATAATGCAAACTTCTAGCAACCCAAAGGTTGCGAGTTCAAATCTCATCATGGAGAACTTTAGCATTTTAGATAATTAGCAACTTTTCAACTATGTACTAAAATTTACGTACAGACTAATGCAAAATACTTTGAGACCAGGTTGGGAACCAGAAGGGTTCTATCTGGAGCCAAAAAGGGTTCTTCAAAAGGTTCTCCTATGGGGACAGCCAAATAACCTTTTTAGGTTCTAGATGGCACCTTTTTTTCTAAGAGTGTACTGTTTCACCTTGGCACTCCAATTTGATAAAGTATGTGGCAGTCTAGCTACAGAAAGTTAACACAACTCTACTTTGCTCATGTTTTGGTTAATGTTGTACTTCATCTTAAGTCTTTTCAGGATCTACATGAAGGAGTGTGAGCTGGAGGGGCAGCTGTCACCTGCATGGGTGAAAAAGAAGCGGGAGAACCTTAAGCAAAAATACTTGGTACGCGACTATGTTATCTTGACATTTATTGCTGTGCTTGGCTAAAGTTCCCCTTTTCTCTGAGAGCAACAACACTTTCCCTTCTATTTCATATGCTTCACCGGCACATTCATGTAAGTGTGAAGATATGCATGTTAGAAAGGTGCAACTCTTCCAAGCTTTCAAGGAGTGGGACTCTAACCCGGACGCTTATAAGAAATCCAGACGAACCATCAAACAGGCAAAGAGTCAATACAGGACTAATATTTAATCGTACTACAACGGCTCTGACGCTCGTCGGATGTGGCAGGGTTTGAAAACTATTACAGACTACAAAGGGAAGCACAGCCGCAAGCTGCCCAGTGACACAAGCCTACCAGACGAGCTAAACCACTTCTATGCTCGCTTCGAGGCAAGCAACACTGAAGCATGCATGAGAGCACCAGCTGTTCCGGATGACTATGTGATCACGCTCTCCGTAGCCGATGTGAGTAAGACTTTCAAGCAGGTCAACATTCACAAGGCTGCAGGGCCAGACGGACTACCAGGATGTGTACTCTGAGCATGTGCTGACTAACTGGCAAGTGTCTTCACTGACATTTTCAACATGTCCCTGACTGAGTCTGTAATACCAACATGTTTCAACCAGACCACCATAGTCCCTGTGCCCAAGGACACTGTAGCCGTCTGTAGCCATGAAGTGCTTTGAAAGGCTGGTCATGGCTCACATCAACACCATTATCCCAGAAACCCTAGACCCACTCCAATTTGCATACCGCCCCAACCGATCCACAGATGATGCAATCTCTATTGCACTCCACACTGCCCTTTCCCACCTGGAAAAGAGGAACACCTACAGTGAGGGAAAAAAGTATTTGATCCCCTGCTTATTTTGTATGTTTGCCCACTGACAAAGAAATGATCAGTCTATAATTTTAATGGTAGGTTTATTTGAACAGTGAGAGACAGAATAACAACAAAAACATCCAGAAGAACGCATGTCAAAAATGTTATAAATTGATTTGCATTTTAATGAGGGAAATAAGTATTTGACCCCCTCTCAATCAGAACGATTTCTGGCTCCCAGGTGTCTTTTATAGAGGTAACGAGCTGAGATTAGGAGCACACTTTTAAAGGGAGTTCTCCTAATCTCAGTTTGTTACCTGTATAAAAGACACCTGTCCACAGAAGCAATCAATCAATCAGATTCCGAACTCTCCACCATGGCCAAGACCAAAGAGCTCTCCAAGGATGTCAGGGACAAGACTGTAGACCTACACAAGGCTGGAATGGGCTACAAGACCATCGCCAAGCAGCTTGGTGAGAAGGTGACAACAGTTGGTGCGATTATTCGCAAATGGAAGAAACACAAAATAACTGTCAATCTCCCTCAGCCTGGGGCTCCATGCAAGATCTCACCTTGTGGAGTTGTAATGATCATGAGAACAGTGAGGAATCAGCCCAGAACTACACGGGAGGATCTTGTCAATGATCTCAAGGCAGCTGAAAACAATTGGTAACACACTACGCCATGAAGGACTGAAATTCTGCAGCACCCGCAAGGTCCCCCTGCTCAAGAAAGCACATATACAGGCTCTTCTGAAGTTTGCCTATGAACATCTGAATGATTCAGAGGAGAACTGAGTGAAAGTGTTGTGGTCAGATGAGACCAAAATCGAGCTCTTTGGCATCAACTCAACTCGCCGTGTTTGGAGGAGGAGGATTGCTGCCTATGACCCCAAGAACACCATCCCCACCGTCAAACATGGAGGTGGAAACATTATGCTTTGGGGGTGTTTTTCTGCTAAGGGGACAGGACAACTTCACCGCATCAAAGGGACGATGGACGGGGCCATGTACCGTCAAATCTTGCGTGAGAACCTCCTTCCCTCAGCCAGGGCATTGAAAATGGGTCGTGGATGGGTATTCCAGCAGGACAATGACCCAAAACACACGGCCAAGGCAACAAAGGAGTGGCCCAAGAAGAAGCACATTAAGGTCCTGGAGTGGCCAAGCCAGTCTCCAGTCCTTAATCCCATAGAAAATCTGTGGAGGGAGCTGAAGGTTCGAGTTGCCAAACGTCAGCAACGAAACCTTAATGACTAGGAGAAGATCTGCAAAGAGGAGTGGGACAAAATCCCTCCTGAGATATGTGCAAACCTGGTGGCCAACTACAAGAAACGTCTGACCTCTGTGATTGCCAACAAGGGTTTTGCCACCAAGTACAAAGTCATATTTTGCAGAGGAGTCAAATACTTATTTCCCTCATTAAAATGCTAATCAATTTATAACATTTTTTACATGCATTTTTCAGGATTTTTATGTTGTTATTCTGTCTCTCACTGTTCAAATAAACCTACCATTAAAATTATAGACTGATCATGTCTTTGTCAGTGGGCAAATGTACAAAATCAGCAGGGGATCAAATACTTTTTTCCCTCACTGTACGTGAGAATGATATTCATTGACTACAGCTCATTGTTCAACACCATAGTGCCCTCAAAGCTCATCACTAAGCTAAGGATCCTGGGACTAAACACCTCCCTCTGCAACTGGATCCTGGACTTCCTGACGGGCCGCCCCCAGGTGGTAAGGGTAGGTAACAACACATCTGCCACGCTGATCCTCAACATGGGGGCCCCTCAGGGGTGCGTGCTCAGTCCCCTCCTGTACTCCCTGTTCACCCATGACTGCATGGCCAGGCACGACTCCAACACCATCATTAAGTTTGCCGACGACACAACAGTGGTAGGCCTGATCACCGACAACTATGAGACAGCCTATAGGGAGGAGGTCAGAGACCTGGCCGTGTGGTGCCAGGATAACAATCTCTCCCTCAACGTGACCAAGACAAAGGAGATGATTGTGGACTACAGGAAAGCACTGAGCACGCCCCCATTCTCATCGTTGGGGCTGTAGTGGAACAGGTTGAGAGCTTCAAGTTCCTTGGTGTCCACATCACCAACGAACTATCATGGTCCAAACATACCAAGACAGTCGTGAAGAGGGCTTGACAAAGTCTATTCCCCCTCAGGAGACTGAAAAGATTTGGCATGGGTCCTCAGATCCTCAAAAAGTTATACAGCTGCACCATCGAGAGCATCCTGACTGGTTGCATCACCGCCTGGTATGGCAACTGCTCGGCCTCCGACTCCAAGGCACTACAGAGGGTAGTGCGTACGGCCCAGTACATCACTGGGGCCAAGCTTCCTGCCATCCAGGACCTCTATACCAGGCGGTGTCAGAGGAAGGCCCTCAAAATTGTCAAAGACTCCAGCCACCCTAGTCATAGACTGTTCTCTCTGCTACCGCACGGCAAGCGGTACCGGAGCGCCAAGTCTAGGTCCAAAAGGCTTCTCAACAGCTTCTACCCACAAGCCATAAGACTCCTGAACAGCTGCAGGGGCTGCCACTCCATCACCCCCACCGGTCATCATCATCATCATATTCCCAAGGTGTAATTTATACATTTTCTATGGTTTTTGGTGAAGTCCTTTAAAAAAAAAAAAAAAAAAAGTGGATTTCTGTTTTCTCATTGAAAAGTGTTTATTGTTTGTAATAAACATTTTCATTTGATACCGGTACATCTACTGTTGGTGTGTTTTACTTTCAACATTTCAACATTAAAAAATGCACTCGCACATCTGAGCTATCTTGTGTCAGGTGCATGGTAGCAATTACGTAGGTAAGTTGAAAGAAAAAAGAAACCTGCACACTGCTCTTGCTAGTATAACTTTTTTTTGATTGAAGATTACATGTCAGCCACCTTGGCTTTTTGCTCCACTAAACTAAATAAACCACATTTGGTATTATTATAATAATAATAATAATAATAATACGATTACATTTTTATAGCGCTTTTCATAACCATCTCAAAGCGCATGAAAAGCAAAAAACAAACAAGCAATACATCATCATGAGTAGCCTAGCTATAGTTGGCTAGGTCAACCAATAGATGCCAAGTCTGAGTGCATGCAGCATCCTCCAAAGATGGAGAGGGGCAGTTCATCATGGCTTGATCAGAGGAAGGTGGTCAGTGAGATGGTTGATGAAGATCGAGTCTGGTGACGATCTTGGAGAGACCCACTGGGCACAGACGTCAATTCAACATCTATTCCATGTTGGTTCAATGTAATTTCATTGAAATTACGTGGAAACAATGTTGATTCAACCAGTGTGTGCCCAGTGGGGGGCTAGCTACTCTGAAAATCAGCCTGAGTCGTATAGCCACTGGACTTCTCCTTCACAATGTATGGCACCCACAGGTAATGCCTCAGCAGCTCTGTGTGCCAGAAAGCTTACCACACACACAGTTCAGAGTAGTTACCAGTCGTCCTCATTACGAGCCCTCTGCCTCAGCACTCCATTTCTCTACTGCATCTCCCATTCCTCTCAAGCTTCAGGTGATTTTTCAATTGATAAATGCATAGGCCTACAGTACACTCAAGTTTACTCCAAATATGTCGTTCCAAATGCCAACTACTTAGCTAACGTTAGCACAAACAAATAAAAATAAAAGGTCAATTGGTGGGGCTACAGACGGTACTTTCTGGTTCATATCTAAAGTTGTACGTGATGGTACATTCACGACGACAGGGAACTCAGAAAAAACTGTCAGACTCTGAAAAATAGTTTTGCACGGGTATACAACTCGGAATTCCAAGTCAGAAACTCAGGCATCATCCTGGTCCATGTACGTGCAGATAATTCCCTTTCTGTATTAAAACGGAGCCATAGGGAATGAGAAAAATTGACATTGTTTTGTTTTTGTAAAGCTTTTTGCATAAACCAAAAAACAACTTCATATTTCAATTTTCACACGTGGGTGGGGTTAAATGTAGAATGCCTATCATTGGCCAAATGCACAGCCAACACTTCCTGTCCCTTCAAAATAGGAGTTCTCATTTACTTTTTCTCCATTCTATTCATGTATTAATTCATCTATTAATTTAACTCCATTGGACTCAGGCCTCCCACAGTGAAAAAGCTGAAATTCACTACTTTCATTCATGTGCTTGCTCTGCCCTCATATTTACCCTCACATTTAAGTGTTTTACCATTTTATTTTCAGGACAACCATGGTTTCAAGTTAACCACAAAACAATTTCACATTAACAGTTGCATTCATGAGTTTGATTGACAAATGTCAATAAACAAATAAGGTCTGCCAAGCAAAAAATTGATTAAAAATGAATATAAGAATGCTGTAAGTACATACAGTGCCTTCAGAAAGTATACATACCCCTTGACTTATTCCACATTTTGTTGTGTTAGAATTAATTCAAAATTGATTAAAAAAATTATGATTCTCTCCCATCTACACACTAACCCATAATAAAAGTGAAAATGTTTTTAGACATTTTTGCAAATGTATTGAAAATGAAATACAGAAATATCTAATTTCCATAAGTATTCACACCCCTGAGTCAATAGATGTTAGTCACCTTTGGCAGCGATTACAGCTGTGAGTATTTCTGGGTAAGTCTCTAAGAGCTTTGCACACCTGAATTGTACTATATTTTCCCATTATTCTTTTCAAAATTCTTCAAGCTCTGTCAAATTGTTTGTTGATCATTGCTAGACAACCATTTTCAAGTCTTGCCATATATCTTCATGCAGATTTAAGTCAAAACTGTAACTCGGCCACTCAGGAACATTCACTGTCTTCTTGATAAGCAACTCCAGTGTAGATTTGGCCTTGTGTTTTAGGTTATTGTCCTGCTGAAAGGTGAATTCATCTTCCAGTGTCTGATGGAAAGCAGATGGAACCAGGTTTTCCTCTAGGATTTTGCCCGTGCTTAGCTCCATTACGTTTATTTTTTATTCTGAAAAACTCCCCAGTCCTTAACGATTACAAGCATACCCATAACATGATGCAGCAACCACTATGCTTGAAAATATGGAGAGTGGTGCATAGTAATGTGCTGTATTGGATTTGCCCCAAACATAACACTTTGTATTCAGGACAAAAAGTGAATTGCTTTGCCATATTTTTGGCAGTATTGCTTTAGTGCCTTGTTGCAAACAGGATGCATGTTTTGGAATATTTGTATTCTGTACAGGCTTCCTTCTTTTCTTTTAGGTTTGTATTGTGGAGTAACTACAAAGTTGTTGATCCATCCTCAGTTTTCTCCTATCACAGCCATTAAACTCTGTAACTGTTTTAAAGTCACCATTGGCCTCATGGGGAAATCCCTGAGCGGTTTCCTTCCTCTCCGGCAAATGAGTTAGGAAGGACACCTGTATCTTTGTAGTGAATGGGTGTATTCATACACCATCAGACGTGTAATTAATAACTTCACCATGCTCAAAGGGATATTCAGTGTCTGCTTTTTTATTTGTACCCATCTACCAATAAGTGCCCTTCTTAGCGAGGCATTGGAAAACCTCCCTGGTCTTTGTGGTTGAATCTGTGTTTGAAATTCACTGCTCGACTGAGGGATCTTACAGATAATGTGTGGGGTACAGAGATGAGGTAGGGTAGTCATTCATGTTAAACACTATTATTGCACACAGAGTGAGTCCATGCAACTTATTATGTGACTTGTTAAGCACATTTATACTCCTGAACATATTTAGGATTGCCATAAGTGTCACGGATTCTGCAGAGGCTGCTCCTCCTCCTTGTTCGGGCAAGCTTCGGCGTTCGTCGTCCCCGGAGTGCTAGCTGCCACCGTTGAATGTTTCTTTGTTTGATTGCTTTTGTCTGTCTATTGCACCTGTGTCCGTTTGTGTCTGATTATGTGTTCTATAAGTTGCCTGTTTTGTATTGGTTAGGTTGTGTGTTATTTTTCGCATGTCAGTTAGTGCTGCGCGTTTGCTCTGTTTGTTGTTTTGGAGTTTACGCACAGTTTGCGTAATCGCTCGCCTCTGTGTGTTTTTGAGGCCGTTTATTGTATTTTTGCCTAGTGGTTAACTAGTAAACTTTGTTGGACTAAGCTTCGGTGTCCTGCGCCTGACTTCCACACCACACTTACATCAGCCCTTGACAATAAGAAAGGAGTTGAATACTTATTGACAGCTTTTCATTTTTTATTAATTTGTAAACATTTCACGTATTTCCACTTTGACATTATGGGGTATTGTGTGTAGGCAAGTGACAAAACATCTCAATTTAATCCATTTTAAATTCAGGCAATAACACAACAAAATGTGGAAAAGGTCAAGGGGTGCAAATACTTTCTGAAGGCACATTGTTTGCTCAGTGGGAAATGAATATCCAACTAGTCAGTGGCAACTATGTGGAGTTTGGAATTTGTGACAGCAACTATGAGCTTATTACAGTATTATAGACACTATGTCCTTGGATTTCCTACGAACTTCTATGTAGAAGAACCTCTTACCTTCTAACGACTCGTGTGGCTTGTGAGCGTCATAGAGCAATACAGGTTACATGTTCGTGAGAGTCTGAGCTTTTCATAGATTGGTCATAATAGTTTGTAGCTCAAACCGTTCTAACTTTATAGACATTTTTGTGAGAATAACACCTCTCTAGCTCAGCCCCGTTAATCACACAGACTTATGGTTCAACTAAAAAAGGGATCAGGTGCTCGACTGAGGGCCATGAAAATCAAAAAAACATTACTTACCCCAGGATACTTAAACTGGTTACGTTTCGGCATGAATCGCCTTCATCAGAGCCTTGCATAGGAAAAAGGTGAGAGGCAATTATATACCCTCACAGGTGAGTGTCCCCCTCGTCATGTCAATCAAACATGTCATAATGTCAATACTGTCAGTAGGAGTAGCAACTACACAGGTTATTCAAAGAAGAGTATGATCTTGTGGTCCTCTGTGGCTCAGCTGGTAGAGCACGGCGCTTGTAACGCCAGGGTAGTGGGTTCGATCCCCGGGACCACCCATACACAAAAATGTATGCATGCATGACTGTAAGTCGCTTTGGATAAAAGCGTCTGCTAAATGGCATATTATTATAATATTATTATTATCTTCATTCAAGATTCCTAGACATCCATTCCACTTGAATAACAAAAGACAGAGAAATAAACAAAGAAAAACTGATTTACAAAAAAGATGAGAAAGAGAGCTGTTCATTAAGACCCTTTGGCTCGACGCAATCTAAGCAGTTCTTCTAAAGTGCCTCTCTGTAACAATTTCCTCACAATATTGGGTAACACTTTATTTTAAGGGGTCCTTATTATAGTGTAATTACATATGTAATTAAACTAACAAGTATTGTAATTAATTGTAATAATTCATAGTTACTGTACTAACAACATGTAACAGGTGGAAATTGCAGTCTGTAATTACAGAGGTGTAGCATTGAATGCTTGTTACCATGCTTATTACAAATGTTAAAGTTTCTGATAGCATCCAAACTCACAATTTTTCAGTACAAACCATGTTGTAAGTGTTAGCCAATTGAAAACCAACCACCTCTGACACAACTCTGCTATAAAGGGCTCTGGAGTCTGTTTTAAATACATGGAAGCTTATGAGTGATATGGCAAAAATGGGGGGTTTACATCAGTTTTTTGTTTTAATTGATATACAGTGAGGGAAAAAAGTATTTGATCCCCTGCTGATTTTGTACGTTTGCCCACTGACAAAGAAATGATCAGTCTATAATTTTATTGGTAGGTTTATTTCAACAGTGAGAGACAGAATAACAACAAAAAAATCCAGAAAAACGCATGTAAAAAATGTTAGAAATTGATTTGCATTTTATTTAATGAGGGAAATAAGTATTTGACCCCCTCTCAATCAGAAAGATTTCAGGTTCCCAGGTGTCTTTTATACAGGTAACGAGCTGAGATTAGGAGCACACTCTTTAAAGGGAGTGCTCCTAATCTCAGTTTGTTACCTGTATAAAAGACACCTGTCCACAGAAGCAATCAATCAATCAGATTCCAAACTCTCCACCATGGCCAAGACCAAAGAGCTCTCCAAGGATGTCAGGGACACAAGGCTGGAATGGGCTACAAGACCATCGCCCAGCAGCTTGGTGAGAAGGTGACAACAGTTGGTGCAATTATTCGCAAATGGAAGAAACACAAAATAACTGTCAATCTCCCTCGGCCTGGGGCTCCATGCAAGATCTCACCTTGTGGAGTTGCAATGACCATCAGAACGGTGAGGAATCAGCCCAGAACTACACGGGAGGATCTTGTCAATGATCTCAAGGCAGCTGGGACCATAGTCACCAAGAAAACAATTGGTAACACACTACGCCGTGAAGGACTGAAATCCTGCAGCGCCCGCAAGATCCCCCTGCTCAAGAAAGCACATATACAGGCCCGTCTGAAGTTTGCCAATGAACATCTGAATGATTCAGAGGAGAACTGGGTGAAAGTGTTGTAGTCAGATGAGACCAAAATCGTGCTCTTTGGCATCAACTCAACTCGCCGTGTTTGGAGGAGGAGGAATGCTGCCTATGACCCCAAGAACACCATCCCCACCGTCAAACATGGAGGTGGAAACATTATGCTTTGGGGTTGTTTTTCTGCTAAGGGGACAGGACAACTTCACCGCATCAAAGGGACGATGGACGGGGCCATGTACCGTCAAATCTTGGGTGAGAACCTCCTTCCCTCAGCCAGGGCATTGAAAATGGGTCGTGGATGGGTATTCCAGCATGACAATGACCCAAAACACACAGCCAAGGCAACAAAGGAGTGGCTCAAGAAGAAGCACATTAAGGTCCTGGAGTGGCCTAGCCAGTCTCCAGACCTTAATCCCATAGAAAATCTGTGGAGGGAGCTGAAGGTTCGAGTTGCCAAACGTCAGCCTCGAAACCTTAATGACTTGGAGAAGATCTGCAATGAGGAGTGGGACAAAATCTCTCCTGAGATGTGTGCAAACCTGGTGGCCAACTACAAGAAACGTCTGACCTCTGTGATTGCCAACAAGGGTTTTGCCACCAAGTACTAAGTCATGTTTTGCAGAGGGGTCGAATACTTATTTCCCTCATTAAAATGCAAATCAATTTATAACATTTTTGACATGCGTTTTTCTGGATTTTTGTTGTTGTTATTCTGTCTCTCACTGTTCAAATAAACCTACTATTAAAATTATAGACTGATCATGTCTTTGTCAGTGGGCAAACGTACAAAATCAGCAGGGGATCAAATACTTTTTTCCCTCACTGTATAATTTAACAGTGCATTTGACCTGGAAAGCAACAGTAGCTAAGGAGGGCAGGGCTTGAAAATGGGTGAATTATTTAATTAAGCATGACTCAAACATTTGTTATACATTAATACACAGTTATGGCTAACATTGTGAACTAGTCCTTCAGTGCTTGCCAAACTGTGAGCCTATTGAACTTGGTTGAATAATGGTTTATAAATACACAAAAATTATCATAAGACAACCTCTTCTTTCATCATGTAACCCTTGCAAGGGTTTCAAGGTTGAAGAACACTCACTTTTGGATGGGATGCATACTTATTTATCTCAGGAATTCAGGCATCATGTCAAGATCTGCCCATCTGCCCAACACGCTCGATGTAAAGGCAACCTCAAACATGCCCACAATTTGTGTTGACACTGACTCATAGTGATAATGCGCATAGAACCGAGAAGGGTGTAATTGCGGACCCCAATTAGGGGCGTTTTCTGATGTCAAGTTACCATTGGTGCTCGCCCTGTTTCTTTCGTGTGGGGACAAGCATTGTAGCTAAGCCTAACCCTTTTCCTAACCTTAACCTCATTATCCTAACCTGCTACTGTATGTAAACAAATAATCTTTGTTGAGATTCCCAAAAGGTCTCAGACTCCAGGATGGGAAAATGCTTTCAAGAAAAAAACAGATGAAGACACAAACGTTGTTGATTTTTTGTTGAAAAAGTGGGGAAAAAGACAAACCGGTTTTCTCTGAATTAGCTAGCTAGCTAGCTAGGCTACTCCCCATTCTATAGGCTGCACTTTTGAGTCACCACTATCCTCCCACTTGGATTATCGAGTAGGCCTATATATAATTGTTTATTCTAATTAATCAAATTATTATCCCAACAATAAAAATCCTTATTTTGTAAAAAAGATAAGGTATTTTTACATGTTGCAATAAAGTTGGCTAAAGTAGAAGCTCATATTTTGTTTGTTTTCACTTGGTAATGAGTATTAAGTAAGTATATGGTAATTACTCATAGTTATCTATATATAAACACTACCGTTCAAAAGTTTGGGGTCACTTAGAAATGTCCTTGTTTTCGAAAGAAAAGCAATTTTTTTGTCCATTAAAATAACAACATCAAATTGATCAGAAATACAGTGTAGACATTGATAATGTTGTAAATGGCTATTGTAGCTGGAAACGACAGATTTTTAATGGAATATCTACACAGGCGTACAGAGGCCCATTATCAGCAACCATCAGTCCTGTGTTCCAATGGCACGTTGTGTTTGCTAATCCAAGTTTATCCCTTTAAAAAGCTAATTGATCATTAGGAAACCCTTTTGCAATTATGTTAGCACAGCTGAAAACTGTTGTGCTGATAAAAGAAGCAATAAAACTGGCCTTCTTGAGACTAGTTGAGTATCTGGAGCATCAGCAATTGTGGGTTCGATTACAGGCTCAAAATGGCCTTTCTTCTGAAACTCGTCAGTCTATTCTTGTTCTGAGAAATGAAGGCTATTCTACGCAAAAAATTGCCAAGAAACAGAAGATCTCGTACAATGCTGTGTACTACTCCCTTCACAGAACAGCGCAAACTGACTGTAACCAGAATAGAAAGAGGAATGGGAGGCCCCGGTGCACAACTCAGCAAGAGGACAAGTACATTAGAGTGTCTAGTTTGAGAAACAGGCGCCTCACAGGTCCTCAACTGGCAGCTTCATTAAATAGTACCCGCAAAACACCAGTCTCAACATCAACAGTGAAGAGGCGACTCCGGGATGCTGACCTTCTCGGCAGAGTTGCAAAGAAAAAGCCATATCTCAGACTGCCAATCTTTATCTTTTCTTTTTATTGGCCAAATTCAGGAAAATGCAAAGTATGGTTGGCAGTGTTTTGGTGGGGATTCCGTCTCTAGCACTCTTCCTTGTCTCGTGCGCCTTTACTTCTCACAGGATTGTCAGTAATAGTGAATCAATGGAGCTAGCTTTGCCCATTCAGCTAGAGCTAGCTATGCAGCATATATTTTGCCAACTAGCACAAATGTCATGTAGCACAGAATCTCAATTGTCATTTCGTAAACCCTTAGATAGCCACACTAAGCTAATACTAGAAGACGCACACTACTAGACAGCTTCAGCCCAATCGGCGATAATAGTTTTAACAAATCGACTCGTCTGGCACTGGTTCTCTTTCCAAATACCAAGTTGTTTTGAACGCACCAAAAGTAATAGGTTTTGGCTGTGGCATACTTTTTTACTAAACAGTACATGCTAAATCATTTTGTTGATTTCTGGTAGGCTATATCATGAAAATAAATAAAGCAGGTTCCAATACCATTGGAAATTAATGTTGAAAGTTACATTTATATATATTCCTAAAACTTAAGTTGAAAATGATGCTGTTGCTGCTTAGCCCAATGTCAAAACAGTTTTAAAGTGTCCAAATCAATAACCAATATGCTGAAACAGTTCGTGATATATTGAAAAAAAAAAAAGAGCAATACGTTTATCCTAGGCTGCCTGTCATTTCATATAAATCTGATTTGTAAAAATAAATAATCACTGTAAATTCATTGGGCAGGCCTATAGTGTAAAACAGTGGTTCCCAACCTTTTTTCGGTTACTGTACCACCAAAAGAATTTGGCTCTGCCCAGAGTATCCCTAAAGTACCCCCTCATGTGCATTTTACCAGTAAGCATATGGTCTCATGAGTCTTCTCAAGTACCCCTAGTGGATAGGCCAAGTACCCCCAGGTGTCCTAGTACCACTGGTTGGGAATCACTGGGCCAATAGCTAGACTAGGCCTACAATAGCTTGTTGTACACTTATATTGAAAAATATATAGTTACTACTACAGCTTGTTCTTTCTTGCTGAATGTAAAATACAGAAACCAAAAGAACTAGGGTGTATTCATTATGCCGATTCTGTTGCAAAATGGGGAGGGACCTACCTGAATTTGTTCAATAGAAACTCTTGTTTTGCTCTGTTTGAGAGAGTGAGAGAGAGAGAGAGAGAGAGAAGAGAGAGAGAAAGAGAGAGAGAGAGAGAGAGAGAGAGAGAGAGAGAGAGAGAGAGAGAGAGCGATAGATAGATAGTAAGTAGCGGGGGCCCAGTATGAAAATGTATGCCCTCACTAACAGTAAGTCGCTCTGGATAAGAGTGTCTGCTAAATGACTAAAATGTAGCCTGCTAATGTACCTTTCTGGACCTTGTTGACAATTGACCCATAACTGATCCAAATGGTTGGACAATCAGGCCTAGGCTGTGTGGTACGCCCCGTATATAGCTCCATTCTTGTATATTTTATTCCTTGTGTTACTATTTTATTTGTATTATTTTAAAACTCTGCATTGTTGGGAATGGCACGTAAGCAATGTTCCCTAAAGTTTTCTTCAGCATTGAGCAAATTTCAGGTCTGCTGAGCTCAATTTCTTTGCAACTTCTGCCGCATGTTTACTGTGAACACTGAGGTTGTACCGGCTTTAAGTTAGTCATAACAGTGCCCAAGTAGGCTACTGTGGCTATTTGATCATAATGTATGCCTGTCAGAGTGGCCTACCATAAAAAACAATGGAGAAAATGCATCCCATAACATTTTAACATGGAAATAGCTGTTCTGTCACTCAGCCTACAGTAGCAGGCAATGTGTGGTGTTCCATGTAGGCCTACATTCCAATGAGACTTTTGAAAAAAACATGAAGGGATTGACATTAACCTGTTTATCCACTTGTCCTTCAGAAAAGGAGGTGACTGAAAAAATGTACGATCTTTGTCCCCATGTGCAGTTGCAAACCGTAGTCTGGCTTTTTTATGGCGGTTTTGGAGCAGTGGCTTCTTCCTTACTGAGCGGCCTTTATAACGTGTCTCCTTCCTGAGCGGTATGACGGCTACGTGGTCCCATGGTGTTTATACTTGCGTACTATTGTTTGTTGTTTGATGCAAGAAACCACTTTACATAAGTATTTGATACATCAGAAAAGCAGAACTTAATATTTGGTACAGAAACCTTTATTTGCAATTACAGAGATCACGTAGATAAAATCTTGTCGCTCTGGTTGAGCGTCTGCTAAATGACTAAAAGTAAAAGTAATGTAATACGTTTCCTGTAGGTCTTGACCAGGTTTGCACACACTGCAGCAGGGATTTTGGCCCACTCCTCCATACAGACCTTCTCCAGATCCTTCAGGTTTCGGGGGCTGTCGCTGGGCAATACGGACTTTCAGCTCCCTCCAAAGATTTTCTATTGGGTTCAGGTCTGGAGACTGGCTAGGCCACTCCAGGACCTTGAGATGCTTCTTACGGAGCCACTCCTTAGTTGCCCTGGCTGTGTGTTTCGGGTCGTTGTCATGCTGGAAGACCCAGCCACGACCCATCTTCAATGCTCTTACTGAGGGAAGGAGGTTGTTGGCCAAGATCTCGCGATACATGGCCCCATCCATCCTCCCCCTCAATACGGTGCAGTCGTCCTGTCCCCTTTGCAGAAAAGCATCCCCAAAGAATGATGTTTCCACCTCCATGCTTCACGGTTGGGATGGTGTTCTTGGGGTTGTACTCATCCTTCTTCTTCCTCCAAACACGGTGAGTGGAGTTTAGACCAAAAAGCTCTATTTTTGTCTCATCAGACCACATGACCTTCTCCCATTCCTCCTCTGGATCATCCAGATGGTCATTGGCAAACTTCAGACGGGCCTGCACATGCGCTGGCTTGAGCAGGGGGACCTTGCGTGCGCTGCAGGATTTTAATCCATGACGGCGTAGTGTGTTACTAATGGTTTTCTTTGAGACTGTGGTCCCAGCTCTCTTCAGGTCATTGACCAGGTCCTGCCGTGTAGTTCTGGGCTGATCCCTCACCTTCCTCATTACCTATGATAAAAAATTACAGACCTCTACATGCTTTGTAAGTAGGAAAACCTGCAAAATCGGCAGTGTATCAAATACTTGTTCTCCCCACTGTATATGGCAATGGTCTATTTGCATGTAGGGCTACTGCAGCTCTGATTGGTTATGGTGCACCGGTCTGTGTAGAGTATGGGCCTGAGTCGTGCCTGTCAATCCAATAGAATCCTACTCCATTGCACTCTGCATACAAGAAAATAACTTGCATAGTTTGTTTTGTTTCTGTATGTTGCATTGAAAGTGGCTAGTATTGTGTTGATTCGATCACAATTCCCACAGTAAAAGGAAACGTTGATAGTGTCAACTAAAGGGGATAACTAGAAAGTTGAGTGAAGTTCAATCTCGTTGCTTCTCTGCATGGGCTGATATTTCTTCTGCGCGGCAGTCCCGGGGGAGCTGTGCACCCGCGCGCAGCTTAGAGGGAGCATTGCTCTTAGAGGGAACATTGTTCATAAGCAAGCATTTCACGGTAAAGTCTACACCAGTTGTATTCAGTGCATGTGACATAAAATTAGATTTCGATTTTATGCAGTTATTCTGGCATGAAGCATTCAAAACAGGACATTTGAATCACTAATCAGAGGGCTAATATCAATACTATGCATGCCAGTCTCTCTTGGCTAAAAGTAAAGGTGAGACTGACTGCATCACCTTTTGTTTTAATATAAGAAGCATTAATGTGTTAAATTCCTAATTGTTTGCATAGTCAAATTACACACAGCACTGACACACACACTTACCTCACCAGCTATGTGTGACGTTTTACATTTATGTAGTTCTGTCCTTAAGCTGTTCTTGTCTTAATGTTCTGTATTATGTCATGTTTCATGTTTCGTGTGGACCCCAGGAAGAGTAGCTGTTGCAATCGCCACAGCTAATGGGGATCCTAATAAAATAAAATACCACAATTCAAATTAGCCTACATCACTGCAGTTTACAACCCAAGCCAATAATTGTTTACTCACTTGATAACAATAATACTTTCCTCATTGTTGTTGGTGTAGCCTAGGTAGGATAATATTATTGTCTAAAAACGTAGGCCTATTCAATATTGGAGCTTTGCGTGCCCGACTACTGCAGAGTGCAGCCTGGAGGAACGCACAGATTTGCCATTTGATAATCTAACTTTTTTTTATTGCACTTTGACAGGTAAGTATTTATAGCCTGTGATATTTAGCTAATGAGTAGCCTAATATCTAGCTAATATTTAGCTTATTCAGCTACACAACTCTAGCCTCTCTCTTCCAGCTATTCCCTTGCACAATAGGCTATACACTCTTAGAAAAAAGAGTTCCAAAAGGGTTATTCGGCTGTCCCCATAGGAGAACCATTTTTGGTTCCAGGTAGAACCCTCAGTGGAAAGGGTTCTACATGTAACCCAAAATAGTTCTAACTGGAACCAAAAAGGGTTATTCAAAGGGTTCTCCTATGGGGACAGCCGAAGAACCCTTTTAAGTTCTAGATAGAAAAAAAAGGTGCTAAGAGTGTGGCTACGGACGCAAGACTCTCCGCTATTCCTCTTCTCATGAAATCCCAGGAAATGCTATAGGCTACAAAATCTATAGGAGGTGCATTTTTGTATACTAGGCTTAATAGGCTTTTTGTGGAGAGAAGCAGGCTTGCTCTTGCTTAATGTAAAATAGGCCTAGGCCAAATGAACAGTCGGGGAAAGTTGCGGAGAGAGAGTGCATCACTGGCCAGTCCAGTGATGATAACGTTGTTGCACTGATGTATTAAGTGGTTGCAGAGGACAGAGTGACGAGCACAGAGAAAAAGATCCAAACGAATTGACATCCATTAGAAATATGGAAATCACTTGCAAACCACTTGAGCAAGGAGGCAATAAATGATATGATGCTTATCTGCAGGAAGTAAAAATACAATAATAATAAAAAAAAAAATATATATATATATATATATATATATATATATATATATATTACTCACAAAATTAGTGCACTGGACCTTTACTAGTCCTGTATTAGCAGACCGATATAGCCATCTGTAGAACGGGCAAAAAAATTTTTTTGGGGGGGGTATTAATACAGCAGTGGTTTTCAACCACGGATTGATTTGATAGAAACCACGACTGCAACATTGATAGCCTAATAAAAAGTGATTTAATATTCCCTGCTATTTGGTTTTAATTATCATTTTGGAGGGGGAGGGTTAAGTTTTTAATTTTTTATGCTCGGGGAGGGCCAGGTAAATTGTTTCTCATAAAGATATTTTGCTTAAAGATGCACTATGCAGAAATTGCTCCGCCATTTCCTGGTTGCAAAAATTCGAATAGTTCACCGAATTTCAGTTTACAAAACAAGCAAGTATAGTGTAGAGAATCATTGTACCATCTAAACCGCTGTGAAATATATTTTCCATAACCAAACATTTTGTATTTTTAGCTGTTTGAAGCTGGTGTACAAAACCTAAAGTAAAGTCCGGGAAGCATAGAAAAAGCACACATAGAACAGATCTATCGCTTCTTGTACTTGCTTTCAATGATAATGACAGATCTATAACTTACATTTCTATGTGAATTTGGTTGGGTCGCCCAAAAAGTTACATATTGCAGCTTTAAACTAACACTATTCAAAGACCACATGGAAAGTTGGAATAACCTATACATGCTTGGTTAGATGATAACTTATAAAAGGCTTATATGTATATTTTGGAATGTCTGATGTTGATTTCGAGAGGCTGCCATCCAGTGGCGGCTCCTGAAAAAATTCTCAGGAGGGGCAATTTTTCTGATGATTTAGGTGACCTACACACATTTTTAAAAAGATATGTCCAGCAACAACATGAAGACAGGGGCAGCATATAAGTCAATACCAGAATCATTTATTGACTGATCTCAGGGAGTGCTCCTAATCTCAGCTTGTTACCTGTATAAAAGACACCTGTCCACAGAAGCAATCAATCAATCAGATTCCAAACTCTCCACCATGGCCAAGACCAAAGAGCTCTCCAAGGATGTCAGGGACAAGATTGGAGACCTACACAAGGCTGGAATAATAATAATAATAATAATAATAATATGCCATTTAGCAGACGCTTTTATCCAAAGCGACTTACAGTCATGCGTGCATACATTTTTGTGTATGGGTGGTCCCGGGGATCGAACCCACTACCTTGGCGTTACAAGCGCCGTGCTCTACCAGCTGAGCTACAGAAAGTGGATACTCATGGATGCGCATCGCAATTGTAAAATGTAAACACAATTGGAGACACCACGTCATTTTTGGAGACATGTTATTGACAGTAAACTATTGTAGATGCGACTGCTAACTAAATAAAACATTTTAGCTGGCTAGCTAATCATCTTAGCTAAATGTGGGGCAAACAATTCAGTTATTTACCGTTAATTTGAGGGATTGGGGTGAAAGAAATCGAGTTACATAGTGATACTTTACGATATACTGTATTGACAATATCGCAATATAACCATATCCACCCTGTCCAAAGTCTCTACTTGGTCTCAGTTCTCCAGTAAACTTGTGATTATCAACACTAACCTCATCGTTGTGGCGGCGGACAGCTAGCCTGTATCCCTCATCCAGTTGAGTGGCAATGTTATTTTTTTCGTTCGTACCATTTTTTGGAAAATCCTCGGGTGTAGGACTTCCCCCCTTTAGTAGAAACCTGTTGAATTATTAAATTTGGTCTGGGAGGTCCTAATTGTTTCGTTGCCAATTTATCTTCATTTGTTCGCCGACAAAAAGGAAATTCTTTCAAAGACACAATCGAGTTGCACTGAAGCCTAGCCATGTTGATAGTAGTAGTGAATTGATTGACACTGCTACCCTCTCTTTTCTTAGTTACGTTCATGTGACGACAGCGTAAGTGCAAGCCCACAGACACCCATTGAGATTGTATTGAAGGCTCTGAAATTTGAAAAAAATAGATTTTACATGGGAGTCTATGACAGAAGTTCTGGGCGATTTTCAATCTGACTGAAATCGCCCCAAAAGGGGGTGGAGCCATTTGAAGCACCGACTTTAGCCTGATTCGACATTTAGTGGCAGTGTGGCACTGTGGCAGATCAGACGTATAGATTACAACACTGATAACTACTGTTGCCGTGATATAATTGATTAGAAAAAAAATCCCTTCCTTTTCCCGTTTGGCAGTGCGTCGCCCATATCGCCCTATTGAACAGGCCGTCCCTGCTGCCATCACGGAAAAGAGAGCAAATCACTTTTTCTGTTAACTTCAACGAATCACGACGCGGCATAGGATATCAACAGTGACAACGGTTGGCTGCTATTTAAGTGATTTGTTTGCCTGTCAAATCCATGTATTGGTGTGGACCTGGCTTTCGGGCTTTAGCGCTGCTGCGATTGTAGTAAAATTATAGTCAACTGAATGCGCCACTTAGTTCATACAGCTGTGGTGCCACTTCTCAGAATGGTGCTATGTCTTGCAAGATCACTTAATGATCAGTTAGTATTCTACATAACAAACCAGGGGTGTAGGCATGGGTGGTTTCGGGTGGACACAGGCCCACCCACTAGGGAGCCAGGCCCTGCCAGGCCCACCCAATCAGATTGAGCAAAAACAAAAAAAGTATACATTCATAATTTTTTTAAACACTCAGCCCCTGTAGCAAACGGAATGTAATGGCATAGATAATGCTAGGCTACTGCTATACAAAATAGGCTAAAATATGCTTTGATTGAAACAGAATACAGGCGGCTGTGTTTAACTCCATCTGCTCTAAAATTCGAGAAAGCTACTTAGCCTACATCATTTAAGAAGATCGAAATGCATATTCCCATGAAACTGATTGGGATCAAATGGTTGGCATGCAGCATGGATGTTGGACTTGTAAAACGTGTAGAATTATTATTCACGATAATAAAATAGTCCTAATTTTGTGTTTTAGGATTTTAGAAATAGAACATTTTCACTAAGCCATGTGTAGACATAGGCAATCATGTAATTTGGATGATGCAATGTATGTATATTCTAAAAGGATTTTATACAATAGGCTACATGTCGGTACCAACTTTCATTCCGAAATGATGACACAATAATATTTTTCTTTGCTCCGGTATGCTACCTAGAAAAATAGCACTACACCACTGGTTATGATAAACGTAAAGCAATTGCCATGTGTTGTCAACTGGGGCGGCAGGTAGCTTAGTGGGGCGGCAGGTAGCTTAGTGTTTAAGAGCGTTGTGCCAGTAACCGAAAGGTCGCTGGTTCTAATCCCCGAGCCGACTAGGTGAAAAATCTTTCGATGTGCCCTTGAGCAAGGCACTTAACCCTAATTGCTCCTGTAAGTCGCTCTGGATAAGAGCGTCTGCTAAATGACAAAAAAACTAAAAAATAACTGATAAGAACAGTGATTGGAACAGTGTCATTGCGCTGCTTTGAGACAAGCATGGGAACTCCTCTTGATAAATCAATAAATGTCAGATTTTTGTTTTCACTGAATCTCCTTTGGATATTTGGTTACAATTAGGCCTACACACACACACACAATAGCCTACCTGATGAGATTCCCTGATGTTTTCCTGAACTTTCTAATACACATTTTTACAAATAACGACCTCCCAATATCCGTCTGTACCTGAGAGTAAACATCATTGATCATGATTGAGAACAACAGAGGACTAATCACGCTCCCCTGTGGTGTACCGTTATCCACCAGGTAGCTGCCTGATAAAGACTTCCCCACCCTCACCTGGATAGACCTTCCAAACAGGAAATCCTTTATCCAGTTCTATGTTCTTCCTCCTACCCCATAATATCAAGCTTGATTAACAACCCCTCCTTCCACATCATATCATACGCCTTCTCCACATCAAAAAAGACAGCTACAACAGTCTCCTTGTTCACCTGAGCCTTCCTGACCTGTGCTTCTAAGCTGAGCACTGGGTCCATAGTTCCCCTACCCTTCCTGAACCCACTCTGATGTGGCAATACTAGCCCTCTGCTCTCCAGGAAGTAAGTTAGCCTCTCCGTAATCATACGTTCCATAATCTTACATACATGTGATGTTAAAGCTATTGGTCGATAGCTTGTTGGCCTCGTTGGGTCCTTCCCTGGCTTCCGGATTGGTACCACTACTGCCTCCTTCCAACTGCCTGGTAGTTTCCCCTGCTCCCACACTCTGTTGTACAACACCAATACCTTATCCAGTGCCTCATCACTAAAATGGGCCAACGTAACATAGCACACCTCATCTTTCCCAGGTGAAGTTAACCCAGCCTTACCTATTGCTCTTTTCACCTCTGCCCTGGTAAATGGTGCATTCAACGCATAATTTACATCCTACCTCCTATCCAGCACTCCAAGATGCTCCTCTCTCATGCTCTCTCTCCCCCTCTGCCCCTCCTCTGACAAATTTTCCAAGCTATGCACTTGGACAAATGCTTTGGCCATCATCTCTGCCTTCTCCTCATCTGTTACTGCCACATCCTCCCCACTTGTCAACACTAGATAATCCCACTCCCTTCTGTCCCCACTCATCCTCTTAATCATCCCCCACACTTCTCCCACAGGTGTCGCCCTTCCAATGGTGTCACAGAACCGATGCCAACATCACCTCTTTGCCTGTCGGATAGTTCTCCTCACCATGGCCTGGGCCTGCTTATACTGAATCAGATGTTGGAAGTTTTGCGTCCTTTTCAGTACTCTAAATGCCCTGTTCCTACTCCTCACCATTGCCCCACACTCCTCCGTCCACCATGGGACTGCTTTCCTCCTCCTCCTCCCTGAACTCTTAGGTATAGCCTCAGTAGCTGCCCCCAATAACGCTGTTCTCACCCAGTTATTCATACTATTCACATCCCCTCTCATATCCACCCGAGCCATCACCTGCTCACTCAGCTCCTGAAACTGATCCCACTTTGCCCTTCCAAACACCCACCTGCCTACTCCATCCACTGACACCTCCTCCTCCATCCGGCCTACTGTGCATACTATGGGGTAATGATCACTCCCTACTGTCGACTCCTCCCATACCTCCCACTCACAGATTCCTGCCATCGCACTAGACACCAGAGTGAGGTCCAAGGCAGACTCTTTTCCTGTGGATACCTCAATCTTGGTCCCACTGCCATCATTCAGGCACACCTTTAGTGCTAACACTCACAGGCACTCCTGCTATCACCCCTTTAATCCACTGCTTCCCTGCTTGATCAGTCCAGCTGCTCGACACCACCTTACACTTCCCTATTTGCTTCACTCTGAGAGCTTTTTCCCTCTGTGCCATGTCCTTACATAACACCAACAAGCTCCCATCTCTTAACACTTTAGCATTGACAACATCCCCAATCAACTCTTTTATCACAGCCGTCAACCTTATCGGACTCATCGCCCCAACTCCCCCTTCCTCCCTAAACTTCAGAATCACTTTATGCTCCTCCTTACCTCCATGCTCCCCTGGCGTCTTATCTTGCCCTTCCTCTGCACTTTCTACCTCCGAACTTCCGCTAGCGTTGGAAACTAGGTTGCTCTCCTCAAACTTCCTTTTCTGCCTCCATAGACCTCTCGCTCCCCTTCAAACCCCTCCTCCCTTTCTCTCCCGCTTTCTTTTTCTCTTTCTTACTCCCTCCTTTATTTGTACCACTATGCTCCATACTGGCTTCACTTTCTTCTCCATCACTATCTCCTACCATCTCTGACCCAGTCACAGCACAGCCGTACCGAACCGGAGCCTACTTACAGACATTGCGTCTTACAAAGCTTATAAAGAAGGATGTTGAAGGATTGTAACTACTCTGTTACACTTGCACATCTTACACATTGCTTCTCTTCTGAAACGGCTTCCTGTCACATGACACAAACAGGTAAATTCTACACTGCTGCACTTAAACTGCCACTAGGGGGTGATAAACAACTAACAGGTCCAGAACAAGGCCTACCTACACAATAACCTCATATGGGGTTACTGACCACAATCCATTGAGTTAATAAGAAGAAGTGTTGATTATTTGACCTTGGGGAGAGCACAGCGCATGGAGGAAAACATAGTGCTGCAGGAAGGGGTGCTGGAAGGGCAGCAGATAAATTGAAATCAATTTGCAAAATTCTATAATTACTCATTGTCTTCAGAAATGAATAAAATCATGAAGTACTACACCAGAGATCATAATTTAGCCACAGATCTTTTTTTGCTGTAGATTGTGTTTTGTCACATTACGAGCATATAGGCCTACAGTCGGGAATCTCGCTATTGGGAAGCCTGCGCGGCACATATCAAACAGCTGATTGTTGAGTTGTGGCTGTCAATGAACAGCAGGCAGCAGCTAAAAGGTATTTTGAAATATTTCAAAATACAATTACACAAAAAAACAGCTTGGATAAGTGATTGTCACTGGAAAGTTGGTGGACTATAGTTTCCTCCTCATATTGTAGACCTAAGATCTGTGTATCCACTATTCATTGGCCTATGCTATTGGTTGCATTTAAGACATTGGTCGTTCGTTTTATTGATCTCAGTATGCCAATGTCAGAGTAGCTTGTCATTTTGTGTGGTATAAAAATATTATTGTAATGTCTCCAGTCATTCCTAGAACTGTAGGAAATTATTTTTAACTCTGACCCACAAACCTCTCAGCCTCTGGTCTTCAGGACTGAGGCCCGAATGTTATGAAAATCTGGTGACGGCCCTGGTATGTGGCCATCGACATTTATAGAGAGAACACCCTGAACATTCTGTGCCATTTAATTTACACTGCGTTCTAAATCCTGCGCACCCCAGCGCATGTGACAAAATCAACGGTACAAAACCAAAGATATTGATCTGTTTTAAGCAATCAATTTTATGTCATTGTGATGAGTATAAACGTTTATACTAACATCACCCATTTGAAATAAAAATGATGTAATTCCATTTAAATTTTATGGAGTGAAAATGCAAGCTTGTGTAAGGTAGTAACGCAAACTGTCCACATTAATTAATTAGGGAAATTAGTGCTATATAAAACCATTTAATATGGAAAAATAATTCAACATGTCAATTTAAGATGATATATATGTACAGTTGAAGTCGGAAGTTTACATACACCTTAGCCAAATACATTTAAACTCAGTTTATAACAATTCCTGACATTTAATCCTAGTAAAAATTCCCTGTCTTAGGTCAGTTAGGATCACCACTTTATTTTAAGAATGTGAAATGTCAGAATAATTGTAGAGAGAATGATTTATTGCAGCTTTTATTTATTTCATCACATTCCCAGTGGGTCAGAAGTTTACATACACTCAATTAGTATTTGGTAGCATTACCTTAAAATTGTTTAACTTGGGTCAAACGTTTTGGGTAACCTTCCACAAGCTTCCCATAATAAGTTGGGTGAATTTTGGCCCATTCCTGCTGACAGAGCGGGTGTAACTGAGTCAGGTTTGTAGGCCTCCTTGCTCACACACGCTTTTTCAGTTCTGTCCACACATTTTCTATAGGATTGAGGACAGGGCTTTGTGATGGCCACTCCAATACCTTCACTTTGTTGTCCTTAAGCCATTTTGGCACAACTTTGGAAGTATGCTTGGGGTCATTGTCCATTTGGAAGACCCATTTGCGACCAAGCTTTAACTTCCTGACTGATGTCTTGAGATGTTGCTTCAATATATCCACATAATTTTCCTTCCTCATGATGCCATCTATTTTGTGAAGTGCACCAATCCCTCCTGCAGCAAAGCACCCCCACAGCATGATGCTGCAACCCCCGTGCTTCACGGTTGGGATGGTGTTCTTCAGCTTGCAAGCTGCCCCATTTTTCTTCCAAACATAACGATGGTCATTTAAAAAAAATGTTTTATGGCCAAACAGTTCTATTTTTGTTTCATCAGACCAGAGGACATTTCTCCAAAAAGTACGATCTTTGTCCCCATGTGCAATTGCAAACCGTAGTCTGGCTTTTTTATGGCGGTTTTGGAGCAGTGGCTTCTTCCTTGCTGAGCGACCTTTCAGGTTATGTCGATATAGGACTCGCTTTACTGTGGATATAGATACTTTTGTACCCGTTTCCTCCAGCATCTTCACAAGGTCATTTGCTGTTGTTCTGGGATTGATTTGCACTTTTCGCACCAAAGTACGGTAATCTCTAGGAGACAGAACGCGTCTCCTTCCTGAGCGGTATGACGGCTGCGTGGTCCCATGGTGCCCCATTTTATGGTACCAAAAGTATTGAGACAAATTCAATTATATTTGTATTAAGGTAGTTCAAAGTTAAGTATTTGGTCCCATATTCATAGCAATGACTACATCGAGCTTGTGTGTGTGTGTGGGGGGGAACTTTCTCACTCGTCATTATTCACGAATCATTCAGGATTATCCGTAATCATTGTAGCATCCAATTTCATATACAGTAGAAGTGTTTAGAAACATATTATATTCATATTTACAGTAAAAGTGACTCCAAAATAACACACTACAGTATAAGGCATCCAGACCTTATGAAAGTATACCCGTAATCTTGTAATAAATCAAATCTAGTGATAAATAAATTGACATTTCTGCCATCCATTGTGACATTGTGGGACGATAACCAACCTTCCAATTAATGGCAATGCATTTCTTAGTCGCTATAAATGCTAGGTTACACAGTTTCTTCTGATAACAGTCTCCAGTATCAACATTTCCAAGCAAACAAAAACAGGGAGAAAGGAGAATCTGTAGACATGCTGAGATAAAATAACATACTCTTTGCCAGAATTCAGCCAGCCTTCACAAGAGCATAACATATTGAAATATGTCCCCCACAATGAACAACTACTGAAAACAATTACTGACCACAACCACATAACTACTGACCACATTTAATGGCCACACCACCTGACTACAACTACTGACCACAATTACTGAGCACAACCACACAACTACTGACCACAACTAATGACCACAAATACTGACCACAACCACTGACCACAACCACACAACTAATGACCATAACTTCTGACCACAACTACTGACAAACACCACACAACTCCTGACCACAACTCCTGACCGCAACTACTGACCACAACCACTGACCACAATTACTGACCACAACCCCACAACTACTGACCACAACTCCTGTCCACAACTACTGACCACAACTACTAAACTGCTGACCACAACTAATGATCACACAACTACGGAACCACATAACTACTGTCCAGAACCACACAACTACTGACCACAATCACACAACTATCTCCACAACCACACAATTACTGACCACAACTACTGATCTAACCTACTGACCACAACCACACAACTACTGAACACAACCACACAACTACTGACCACACATCTACTGACCACTACAACTGCAAACAACTCCTGACCACAACTACTGACCACAACCACACAACTACTGCGCACAACCACAAAACTAGTGACCACACAACTACTGACCACAACCACACAACTACTGACCACAACTAATGACCACAACTACTGACCACAACCACTGACCACAATTACTGACCATAACCACACAACTACAGACCACAACTACTGACCATAACTACTGACCATGCCTACTGACCACAACAACACAACTACTGAACACAACCACACAACTACTGACCACACATCTATTGACCACTACAACTGCAAACAACTCCTGACCACAACTACTGACCACAACCACACAACTACTGCGCACAACCACAAAACTAGTAACCACACAACTACTGAACCACAAAAATATTGACCACAACTACTGACCACAACCACACAACTACTGACCAAAACAAATGACCACAACTACTGACCACAACCACACAACTACTGTGCACAACCACAAAACTAGTGACCACACAACTACTGAACCACAATAATATTGACCACAACCACACAACTACTGACCACAACTAATGACCACAACTACTGACCACAACCACACAACTACTGACATCAAAACTACTGATCACAACAACACAACTACAGACCACAACTCCTGGCCACAACTACTGACCACAACCACACAACTACTGACCACAACTACTGACCACAACCACTGACCACAATTACTGACCACAACCACACAACTACAGACCACAACTCCTGGCCACAACTACTGACCACAACCACACAACTACTGACCACAACTACTGACCACAACCACTGACCACAATTACTGACCCCAACCACACAACTACAGACCACAACTACTGACCACAACCACACAACTACTGACCACAACCACACAACTACTGACCACAACTACTGACCATAACTACTGACCAAAACTACTGACCACTCTTGTTGATATTAAAGTAAAGTTTCAAACAAAAATATGTGAGCAGCATTAGGTGAAAATGGATGAGAAATACTCCTACTAGACAGATGGAAATATATACTTTCTGGAAAATGTACCTGTTAGTGTATCAATAGCATCAGTCTGGCCATTCTCTCATCAACCTGAGAGACATTTCAAAACAAACGTTCCGGAATTCCTGTTTCTTATGATGTGAAAAAATCAAGAGCAGTGGTGTAGAGGGTAAACGAAAAATTTATTGAAACTATATGTATATGTACTGTAGACAAACAGTGGTTATGTATAGGATGATCCGGCAGAATCTATTCTTCCTCAGCAGTTGACTGTATGTCGTTATTCTACACAAGATTAAAACAATCATGAATGAGCATCATTAGGTTAATATGAATGAGAAAACATATTGGACAAATGCAAGATGTTTTCAGGGAAAGTATACTTTTCAAACAAATCAAACAGTGTAACAAGATAGGCAGTTTTCATTTTTTTCTCATGTATTACTTTAATCAGAGTATAGACAAACATTTTGTCTTTCTCATTTTCTTCCACTACCACAAAAATAACTTTTAAAGAGCTTTAGCAAGCCCCACAACTTTACTTGTAAAGTTACCGATCTAGTTATACCTCATTGTTTGAATCACAGCCCTGCCAGACTGATATCCATGCAGCGTTTAATGTAAGCTTGTGGGATCAGGCGGCTTTGTGAGGCTACAGGGGTCCTGAAATCCAAAATCAAATATCTAAATGATCCTTGGTATGTTAGCTTAGTAGAAAGCCAGCCCCGGGCCCTTAGACCTTAGGGGGTTAAAACATGTTGTATGTTGTGTTCCAGTCACAGAGGTCTTGGATTGACAACACCTTCTGCAAGAGAGAGTGTATTAAATTCATCCCATCACGTCAAGACATACACAGGTGAGCTGGAAATGGTATTTGCTGAACAATGTCAAAATGTCATATGATAGTAGTGCTGGAATTATGATTTTTACCATGGTAAGCAGAAATGTCTGGTTTTTGAAAAAGCGAACTTTTGGCAACCATACTAACTGTTCCAGGAAAACTCTAGGTATGTGGTTATGTTGCTGATGTATAATTTCCTGTTTATTGCAGATGTTCAGTCCCTCCTCGATTCTGTGACAGCAGAATTCTTAGCAAAATCATAAATTCCCTGCATGTTGTGCGAGGGCTTGCTTATTTGACCAACCATATTTGACCGCATAAAACAGTCAAATCTTCGCAATATTATTACATAAAACGGACCCATTGCCGCAGTACAAGAAGAGGGCTCGCAATTTCAACCAATCACCTCACATTTACAGCATAATATGGTTCAATCAAGCCACATGCTAACAAATGTTTTCCCACGTCAGCACATGTTTGTGACAAATTTGACAAAATCTTTGCATATTGCCTTGCAAAATGTCATAATTGAAGAAGCGAAATCTGTGGAATCCTGGAGGGACTGGATGTTATCCAGGGTGTCAAGTATGCCAAAACCTAATAAGGTATGACTTTACTATGTGTGTGTGTGTGTGTGTGTGTGTACGTGTGTGTGTGCGTGTGCATGTTTTGAGAGTGAGATTTCCCATTTTAGTGTAAAAGTAAACTAACAGACAGTAATTCCATGTATACTATCATGACATTTATAGAGACAGTAAATCATTTTTGTGCTAATGTTTTACAACTAGAAATGTTTGAGTTTTTCCTCTCTCCCTACCTCCCAGATGCTGCTGTGGACGTCTGGTCGGGGAGCACATCTGGCTGGAGACTGGCCCCTTCATGTCCCACTGGCCTGGACCCCAGGCAGAACAGGAAGAGAGGTGGTCAGTGGAGTGTCACACACAAGCCAGTGCCACCGATGCCTACGGAACCATTGACTTCCAGGACAGCGCTGAACGTAACTGCCATGCCAAGGTCTGTAGCAATTGCTGCATTCATGTGCTAGTCGGAACTAGGAAACTCAGAAATATCCAACTGGGAAACTGGGGGTGCAACGATGCTACCAGGGTTTCCCACTTGTATTTCCCACTTGGAAGCTTGTTAGGAACTGTTATCTCATATTCATGTGGTTGACCATGCTTTATGTGATGACTGTGCAGTACATTCGTGTTGCGGTCGATGCCGAAGCTGAGGCTCTGCTGCAGCTGATGCTGAGGGAGTGGCAGATGGAACGTCCTAAACTACTGCTGACTGTCCACGGGGGGGCAGAGAACTTCCCTCTCCCCCTCAAGGTTAGACAGGCCTTCAGCAAAGGCCTGATCACCGCAGCCCAGAGCACTGGAGCCTGGATACTCACAGACGGCATCAACACAGGTGTGTGAAATATCGCAGATTCATTTTGCACTGGGGCTTTAAGACAGTAAGCATGTGTGGATGTGAGCGTCTGTGTGTGTGATTTTGGCTCACTTTACGTGTATTATACTGTGTGTGTGGGAGGGGGTGTATTACGTTTATATGTGTTGTATGTACACTACCAGTCAAAAGTTTTAGAACACCTACTCATTCAAGAGTTTTTCTTAATTTTTACTATTTTCTACATTGTAGAATAATAGTGAAGACATCAAAACTATGAAATAACACATATGGTATCATGTAGCAACCAGAAATGTGTTTAAAAAACCAAAATATGTTTTAGATACTTAAAAGTAGCCACCCTTTGCCTTGATGACAGCTTTTCACACTCTTGGCATTCTCTCAACCAGCTTCACCTGGAATGCTTTCCCAACAGTCTTGAAGGAGTTCCCTCATATGCTGAGAGCTTGTTGGCTGTTTTTCCTTCACTGTGCTGTCCAACTCATCCCAAAGCATCTCAATTGGGTTGATGTCGGGTGATTATTGAAGGTGGCTCTGCCCATGTGTCAATATTGCCACATATATAAACAATTACTTAGGTAATATTGGTAAATTATCCTTATGCCATGTCCCTTCTTTTGAGACTGACCCTTGCTTCTTTATCGCTCCGCCCACTTATTTTGTCTATGATGGCGGCTAAATTCGACTTTCATTCAGTTCAGAATCAATAGTAATACAATCAATCAATCCCTTATCTTGCAAAAACACTAATGTTTAGTTTAAACTCTGTTCAACCCGGCTCTCTTTCCACTTTGTTTGAGGAGAGGCAAAAGGCCACAGTCTGGTTTCAGTCTCTGATAAAGTAGGACAGCCATGGATTTAAGTAAGAGCGAGCAATTCGACCCTAGGTCAGATTCCCACTTCACCCACACACATAGTGAAATGACCCAATTAAGTTATTTGCCTAGCAACAAAGAATTCTAGCTCTCTGTTTGTGATTAACCAAGTTTATCTCATAGTCCACTAAATAATCTCCCTCATCACCATGTTTCTGAGTCAAGACCAATGTCATATATCCCTCCCTACAGTCTACCGTTTGGGTAAAAGGCCTGTCATATCTAGGAAAAGCTAAGACTGTTTGGGAAGTGAGCAACTTTTTTATCTCTATAAATTGTTCCTTCGCCTCGGAGTTCCAAATGATTTTATCATGGCCTGCCATTGCCTTCCCATAGATAAGATCACTTTATTTACCAGTATGCAGTGCATAATGGGGTACCCAAGCTCTACAGTAGTTTATAATTCCCAAAAAGCTCATCATTTGTTTCTTGTTTAACGGTTTTGGTGCTTCAAGTATAGCAGTTTTCCTGGATGAGTTTAACGTTCGCCCCTCCTGAGTTATGGTATGTCCTAAGTAAATCACCTTGCTCTGCCAGAGTTGAAGTTTCCTTTTGCTACATTTGTATCCCTGTTCTGCCAGAAAGGTTAACAATTGGAGTGTATCTTTCTTACATCCCTCTTGAGTGGGATTAGCCAATAGAATATCATCTACATAAATTAAAATGTGGCTTCCTTCCAGAGGTTCAAACTTTCCCAATGTGGCCATCAAATATTCAGTTCCCTTCACTTACTTCCCCTCTATTCCTATTTTCTATTCCAATTTTACAATAATTATATTTTGTTAGTTTTTTCTCCTGAACTTCCTCTACTCTCAACCTCTTCGATCATTTTCATGATGTCCATCCGGTTTGCTTCTATACGCCATATCTTTCACAAAAGCTCCCAAACTACAACCTATATACTTATTATGGACACAGTATGCTTACATTATTAGTTATCTTGTTATTATTTGTTGTTAGTTGTTATTAGTCACATCCTTCAATTCCATTCAACACCTCCCATCTATCCTTTAACACCATCCATATAGGATTTGTATTTGCCATATATATTTCTGTACTGTGATGTCTTACAAAAGTTCTGAACCTTTCTATTCTCATTGTTTCTACAGATTGTGAATTGAAAATAAACATTTTTGCTAAAAGTATTATTATGTTATTGATCGATTGACTATGACTTTTCAGATCACCCAGTAATGCTATCTGCAAGGTTAGCTCCAGGTAAAAATTGCAATCCTTTAGCCATTCCTGGACCTGTGTCCAAAAACAAGCTACAAATGGACAGTACCAAAACAAATGATCTAATGATTCTGTCTCTTCGCAGCAAAATCTGCAGAGCTGGGAAGATTGTATCCCCCATATAAATAACATTCTGTTGGTAGCAAAAGTTTTGAATCCGGTGTCGTTTTGCGTATCAGTTCATAAACACTATGCCATGGGATCAGTACGTCAAAAATCTCTTCCCAACTATTTTGCAATCTATATGGGATGGCTGTCAATCCTTTGGTCCTTAAGAAACTGATATACTTTTTTATTTATCACAGTTTTCCTTAACCAATGATGTTCTTTAATGCAAGGCCGACAGACAAGTTCCTTACTGTCTCCCCCTTCCACTTTCCTCTTCCATTTTTGCGGTAAGGCTGCAATTATTTGGTTATAATTTTGGGTAGAGCAGACATTTCCATATGTTTTTGTTAGCTGCATGTGTGACATAACTCCACCAGTCCTACCAATGATATCATTTACAAAGATTATACCTTTTTTTATTTTTTTATTTGTCAAAAAAATTAGTTTTACAATGGAATATTTTTTTCTCATATAATAAAAAAAAACTGTTCGCTAGTGAGATCATTTATTTCCTTTGGGATATGTATTCCGAGTATATCCACATCACCATCAGACCATTTTATTGGTAAACTACATGGTAATGTAAAATTTTTATTTTTTAGTGACCCAATACGTAATATAGTACATTTGTCATAATTTGGTTGTAATCCAGAGAGGAAGAGAAAATGTATCTAGATCCTCTATGAGGCTGTGAAGGGATTCTAGTTGTGGATTTAAAAGAAAACATGAATCATCAGCGTACAATGACACCTTTGTTTTTAAGCCCTGTATTTCTAATCCCCTGATATTATTGTTGGATCTGATTTTAATAGCTAACATCTCGATGGCCACAATAAATAGATATGCCGATAGTGGACAACCTTGTTTCACTCCTCTTGACAGTTTAAAACTTTCTGAGAAATAGCCATTATTTACTATTTTACACCTAGGGTTACTATACATGATTTTGACCCATTTTATAAGACATTCTCCAAAATTGAAACGCTCCAGGCATTTATATATAAACCCCAGTCGTACTTTATCAAATGTTTTTTCGAAGTCTGCTATGAATGGCAGGCCTGGTTTCCCAGATTTTCCATAGTGTTCTATCTTTTTCCAATACTTGCCTTATATTATCTCCAATGTATCTTCCATGTAAAAAACCTGTCTGATTAGAATGAATAATATCCGACAATACCTTTTTAATTCTATGCGCTATACATTTTGCTAGAATTTTTGCATCACAACACTGAAGTGTAAGGGGCCTCCAATTTCTTTAATGGACTGGATCTTTATATTTTCCACTTGTATCCTTGTCATGAATGTCTGTGGAATGCGGTAGGCCAGAGTCAAGCGCAGGACACAGAATGAAATGAAAATCTACTTTACTGTATAGTAAAGAAACAAGCAAAACCTCCAACACAGGGAGGAGCAAACGCGCTCACAAACAACACTCGAAACAAGTTACAAACACGCACAACACACAGTGGGAGCGAACAGGTTAAATAGGGAAGGACATAATACCATCATGGGAAACAGGTGTGCAACACTAGACAACAACCAGATGAACATAGAAACATGAAACATAGATCGGCAGCAGCTAGTATTCCAGTGACGACGAACGCCGAAGCCTGTCCGAACCAGAAGGAAGGGCAGTCTCGGCAGAACCCATGACAATCCTGTTTCAGTAATAATGAGATCAGACCTTCTTCTTGAGTGTTAGATAATCTACCATTTACATAGGAGTGGTTAAAATATGCTAATAACGGTCCTCTTAGTATATCAAAAAAGGTTTGGTATACCTCGACTGGTATGCCATCCAACCCTGGAGTTTTCCCGAACTTAAAGTCTTTAATTGCATCCAGAAGTTCATCCTCTGTAATTTCACCTTCACATGAGACTTTCTGTGTGGTTGTTAATTTTACATTATCAATAGAAAAAAAATCTCTACAATTAGCTTCAGTTATAAATTCCTTTGTCCTAGTAAAAAATAAATTATAATCCAATAGGCTTTGATTACATTTCCAATATCCTCGTCCACGTGGAAATTCAGTAAGAGTAATGTATATGCCAATTATATGATGGTCCGACCGCATTCTGTCCCCTATCAACACTTTTTAAACTTTTGGTGCCAACGAGAATGAGATAAGAAAGAAGTCAAGACGACTAGCTTGATTGAGTCTCCGCCATGTATCTCACTAGATCAGGATATTTAAGCCTCCATATATCTACTAGTTCTAATGTATCCATGACATTCACAATTACCTTAAGAGCATGTGGGTGATTGTTTGTGGTGTTATTTCCTTTACGGTCCATTGAGCTATTTAAAACAGTATTATAATCCCCCACCATAATAATATTGTCTTGAATTGCTTGCAGGGTTGATAATTTATTATATATATTGTCAAAGAAGTGTGGATCAAAATTATTTGGTCCATAAGGTTAATGAGCCATATCTGTTTATGGTCCAATAACATATTTAAAATAATCCATCTACCTTGTGTATCTATTTGGACAATTTGCACATTCGGATCGAAATTACTATTAATTAATATCATCACCCCTTTTGAATTTCTTTGCCCATGGGAGAAGTATATTTGCCCCCCCCCCCCCCCATTCCTTTTTCCACGCAACTTTATCTAGAATTGTTGAATGAGTTTCCTGTAAACAATAGATATTATATTCCTTCTCTTTGAGCCATGTAAATATTGTTCTTCTTTTGTTATTATCAACTAAGCCATTACAATTATATAACTGGCTATACTTATTTCACCATACACCATAATGAGATACAAGTTTCAAGTCTATTTATCATTATATATGTTTGTAAATTTACCAATTAAAAATACTGTAATGTTTGAGTGTCCATATAGCTGTACCGTGATATTTGCATTGCTACTAAGTAACTTTTCAATTGTTCTCCACTAATTCCCCCGCTAAAGCCCCTCCCCATTCCAAGTTGAGCCGTCATCCCAGTGATCGGCATCCCACCCACGTCCCTCCGGATCCCTAGGGCCCCGAGAGGCCAGGACCCATCCATCGAAAACAGCACACAGTGCCACCCACAAAAACAGAAGCAGATTAACCGCCAAAAGCATTTCCAATGCTGTCACCTCTATATATATATATATAACTATTTAAAATATATATCTATTCAAATATCCTGCATATCTTATTTTCCATCATTATCAATTAATATGCGTAACAATGTCGGCAGTTCATGCGCAGGATGTCAACATACAACCCGGATTGCCATTGTATGACATTTAATTTATTGACAAGCAATTATTATCCTAGCAAATAATTACCGCGGTCCATCCCATACCCTCCCCCCAACATCCTCACCCCCCCACAACAGATGCGGGACAAACACACACGCACATACTCACATACTCCAACACACTCAACCCCCTTCCTCCACAATCAACCATAAAATCAGATGCTCAACGGTTGTTACATCCCAGAGCACAACTCAAGAAAGGACCTGATTTACAAGTGCACATACAGTTACAGCTAATTGAGAAAGCATGCAAGATTGAGCAGATATTGACAACAATGTGAGATTTGATCAATCTACTTAATCTATGTCAAGTTCTAGGTGATGGAGATCAGATCCACCCTCTTCACCTGAGATACAAACACTCTGGTCCCCCGTTGTAACCATTTTTCCCAAGCATCTCCGTGCAGTCAGACCTTTGATTATTTTGTGCCACCTGGGCCACAATGATAAACCCCCTCTCTGATTGTCCAAGTGTTACCCCCTCCCCATGGGTTACTGCAGCCAGTGTTGCCAGCACTGCCACTACCTGGGTGGGGGTACCCAACCGGAATCCCCACCGGCTAGGTACAAGGTCGTCAAGGTTCTCATTAGCAGCTTTGAGAATTTCCTTGTATATAATGCTCTCCCATCAGGGGGCTCTGGCTTTGTATGACCAACCCTGCCAGGCAGGCTCAGAATCCTGAGGGGGCGGTGCTGCTCAAGTAGGTCTTTGACTGCATTATTTCTCTCTTTAGGCTGCATACTCACAGCAGGTCCATAAAACAGATGGGAACTTCTCTTTGGTGTATGGGTCGCTCAGGTGGGTGTCCAGGATATAGGGTTGGGGATCTTTCATGATAGGACAATAAAAAATTAGATTAGATGTATACTATATTTAAAAATGTATGTCCCTCATCTGCACAAAATTGAAAGCTCTCTCTCACTACCCCTGCTCATAGACACCCGTCGGCTCTGGGATATGCAACCATTTCCCCTCTCACTCACTTAACGCCACACCCTTCCAAACACAAAAATGCACACCACATGGTTGACTGCGGAGGAAATGGGCCGAGCGCGCAAATGCACCTGCATCCCACACCTGCCGCAAGGGGGAAAGGACGCCAGGGAAAACACAGGACCAACCACAACAACTGCCCGCCAAAACAACAATTGCCCGCCAATTAGTTGTATTTGAAGATCTATTATTCTGTTTGTTATCTTTTCTTGTTATATATTTTTATCCTTTTTTAACATACTATACTTACTATAAATGTTCTTTAATATTACATTCCCTATCATTGCTAGTATTTGGTGTTCCCTCTATTCCTGTTACATTCCACTCTCTTTCTATTTTTGTTCTGTCTTTTCTGTCTGTCGCGGTACTGTCTTTGTCTGTCATTCCTTGGAAGAGCTTTACACTCCCTTGCCATGTGTCCTGTTTTGTCACAATTAAAACACTCTATCGTCTGATCCTGTCCATTTTTTCCCTTCTCTGTTAGGTCCCTTTCCCTTAAAGCTCCCTTTATGCTGATCTTCTATTTCCCCGAGAGTCGCTATTAGATACTCTTCGTCTACAGCCCACTGTAAAATAACTCTGTCCCCCCTTCCTGGGGTCCAGTCTCCCTTCACAGCTGCCCAATCCTTTCCTACCACTTGTCTGACTGCTCGTTCCAGCTCTTTTCTCAGTCTGTCTACATCCTCCCTACGCTCTCTCTCTGTCTCTCGCTTTCTCTCTCTATCTTGCTCTCCCCCTCTTCCTAATCTTTACTGGTCTCTCCCCTCCCCCCCACTGCTCCTTCCTCCTCAAACATTCCGGCTTGGCCGTCATATGGCGGGGGAGATGCGGGGACCTGTCCTAATCTTCTTCTACACACAACAACCTCATAATTTGGATTCTCTTTCCAAGCCTGTTCTGCCAGGACTGGATATAACCTTTCTGCCCTCTGCTCTGGGGGAGGCACTGGGACCTCAACCTTTACTTCTCTTTTCATCTCACTCACCTTCTTCTCACTTACTTCCTCCTTCCTTCTCTGACCTTCCTCTCTCTTCCGAGCTTCAGAGAGACACACCCTAGCAGTGTCTAGCCCCTCTAATCGCTGTCTCTCTACTCTATCTCTACACACCTTGTGCATCTGTTTTACCATGGATTCAAGTTTGTTTATGTCTAGACGCCCCTCAAACCCATACCTCTCCCTCCACCTAGTTCCATAATGGAGGTTATCCTTAGATTCCATGTATTTCAATTCAATAGTCCACATTACAACTCTATTCTCAGTCGTTTTTAAACTATCAACTCATTCGGCAACACAAAAATAATTATTTTACTCCCCCCACTATTCTTGTTGAATAAGTGAGTCGTTCAATTCGAACCCCGCAAACTACTACATCCCAGTCTTACATCCCAAAATCAACACTGGCTGTTTTATTAATGTACACAACCCCATAACCATAGTTGAACTATAATCAGAAAATCTAGATTTTAGTCAGTAATGCAGAATCTATGCTTTATTGAAATGACAAGTAAATCCTCCTTTATTCCAATTATAAGTCTGTAGTTTTAGTATCTGGCACACACCACACTTATCAGAAAATAGCTTTACAGGACAAAGATCCCACAAGCTCAAAGGGAATGACTTAGCAGTCAACGAGTCAAATCTACATTCATTGATTTGGAAACAGATCTAACAAATGTAATTAAATGGATTATGTCTTTACTATATTACCTCTGCTCCGAGATGATAGTTTGTTTTTATAATGCTTAATCTTGTTTTTATCACATGATTTATGTACTGTCTCCCACCCCCCATCCGTACGTCTACGTGTTTGGGCGCGCAAGCCAGCACTTATCACTTTACTACCTAGACCCCTTCCCTCAGTCATAGAATCCTCCCAGAATCCTATAGACTGGTCACTATTCACTGATCTTACATCCCCCAAAATATCATTATATCAACAGCTTATTCTCCAAACTTCAGATAACCTCATTCTCATATTCACACGACTCTCATATCACATTCACACACTGCTATTTCCCAACACACAATCAATATTCATATAACCTACAGGAATATTTTCTTCTATAAAAGTGCCCAGATTTGGAATGTTCACCCTAGCACGTTTGATATCTCACTATGGTCAATTTTACCATAATCCTATATTACTTCTAAATTTCCAAAATGTAATAACCCCTAAGAGCTTGGCCGAAATACAATGTGTTGACGTCCTATGATCAACCCGTTGTCACGTTCGTTGAAGGACGGGTCAGACCAAGGCGCAGCGTGGTATACGTACATGTTTATTAAAACTGAATAAACACCACGACAAAACAACAAACTAAACGAAACGTTAAGTCCAAGGTAGCACACACAACATACCTTACACGGAACAAGATCCCACCACTAGACAGTGCCAATAGGCTGCCTAAGTATGGTCCCCAATCAGAGACAACGAGCGACAGCTGCCTCTGATTGGGAACCACACCGGCCAACATAGATCCACACATGCTAGATATACAACATAGAATCTATACAAACAAAGAATACACACACCCTGACTCAACATATAAGAGTCCCCTGAGTCAGGGCGTGACACCCGTACATGTGACCTGTTCCTCCAACAGGATTTCTCATACCCGGTTATCTCCGGGACCTCCTTTGAGGATTTGCTTCCCATGATGGAAAAATAAGAAATCCCCCCCCCTCTAATAATTATATTATGACTGTTGATAGATTATTAGGTCTCACACGTATACACCGTTTATTAATATATCTATTTCACAAGTCAACAATTATTCCTTAATTTATATTTATCTAGAATACTGGCGCATGGGTTTTCTCTAGATAAACGTCTAAAAATGCCGAAGTTCACTTCCTTCTTGTATACTATTGACAATCCCAAATTGTCTCAACACAAGGTTAGTTTATTTTGGGTAATGGCCTCAACTACCTGTAGTCAATTGCGGCCCCAACCCCGTTTTATATTTATCTAGAATACTGGCGCATGGGTTTTTTCTAGATAAACGTCAAAAAACGGTATACCGGATGACGATCCCGTTTTGGATTATCGACGGATTACTACCCTCACTACAGCAGATTTAAACTGTTAATTTTTTCTACTGCAGTTTCCAGATATCAATCCCCCCAAAAATCCATGAATAAAAATTACTGACTTTATCCTTGCAGCAGGGATTTCAATTTTGGTTGGATCTCGTCACCGTTTCTGTCGTGTACCAGTTTACCGACCTGAAATAGACCCTCAATTTCAGAGGTCAGGTCTTTGTCTTACGGATCCTGGATCCGCCCGTGCATGGTTTCGGGGTTCCCTGGGACGACAAAACAGGTATTGAGATCCGTCTCGAAGGACCAAGTTGTCACGAGAATTTCTATCTCAATGTTCTAACTGGACTATTTTATAATTCCATCTGTATCCTGGAGGTTGTAAAGCTCCAGTTATAAGAAACAGACAGAGTCCCAGCATACAATGGTCAGTTCTTTATTCAGAGAGCGCTCTGGCCTCTCATGTTCAGAGCCCATCCTTTACACACGTCAGACGAAAATCCCACCCGCTTTAGGCGGGCTGTATTTTTCCACTGTACACAAACATTGTTTTTCATATTCTGCAACATGTTTCATAATCTTCTCAGAGCCTAACAGTTTCTCCCCTCCCTGGGTTGGGAGGCCTATTTCCTCTTATTGGTTTCACAGTTGTCACAAGTTGTCTGTCGACAGTTCTCCTTCTCCTTTGTTGTCTGACCTAACTCCTACTTATATTGCTAAACAATGTCATAATCTTAACGTGTCCTACGCACACGCATTACTAGATTATAGTCTTATATTTCTAATACATTTCACACCGTTATATAGTTTCAGGGTGGAATACTTTAGTCACTACTTTTAACATTAAAAAGTATTCTATCAGGAGGCCAGGTCATCTGATGCAACACTCCATCACTCTCCTTCTTGGTCAAATAGCTCTTACACAGCCTGGAGTGTGTTGGGTCATTGTCCTCTTGAAAAACAAATGATAGTCCCACTAAGCGCAAACCAGATGGGATGGCGTATTGCTGCAGAATGCTGTGGTAGCCATGCTGGTTAAGTGTGCCTTGAATTTTAAATAAATAACTGATAGTGTCACCAGCAAAACACCCCCACACCATCACACCACCTCCTCCATGCTTCACGGTGGGAACCATACATGCAGAGATCACCCATTCACCTACTCTGCATCTCACAAAGACACGGCGGTTGGAACCAAAAATCTCAAATTTGACTCATCAGACCAAACCAGAATTTCTGAGGCTGGTAACTCTAATGAACTTATCCTCTGCAGCAGAGGTAACTCTGGGTCTTCCTTTCCTGTGGCGGTCCTCATGAGAGCCAGTTTCATCATAGCGCTTGATGGTTTTTGCGACTGCACTTGAAGAAACTTTAAAAGTTCTTGAAATGTTCCGTATTGACTGACTTTCATGTCTTAAAGTAATGATGGACTGTCGTTTCTCTTTGCTTATTTGAGCTGTTCTTGCCATAATATGGACTTGGTCTTTTACCAAATAGGGCTAACTTCTGTGTACCACCCCTACCTTGTCACAACACAACTGATTGGCACAAACGCATTAAGAAGGAAAGAAATTCCACAAATTAACTTTTAAGAAGGCACACCTGTTAATTGAAATGCATTCCAGGTGACTACCTCATGAAGCTGGTTGAGAGAATGCCAAGAGTGTGTAAAGCTGTCATCAAGGCAAAGGGTGGCTATTTGAAGAAAATGTGTTTAACACTTTTTTGGTTACTACATGATTCCATATGTGTTATTTCATAGTTTTGATGTCTTCACTATTATTCTACAGTGTAGAAAATAGTAAAAATAAAGAAAAACCGTTGAATGAGTAGGTGTGTCCAAACTTTTGACTGGTACTGTATGTAAATGGACTGAGTATACGACCCTTCCTAGGTGTGTCCCAGTATGTAGGGGAGGCTGTGAAAGCATACGGCACCCATTGCCGCAGGAAGAGGAACGCTGTAGGGGTCACGCCCTGGGGCGTAATTGACAACCACAGTGACCTTATAGGGAGAGATGTGAGTGTTGTTCTCTGTTAAGATATCAGTGCATTTAAGGAAAGTTTCAAATGAACCTTTTACTGCAATGGGCTAAATCAGGGTCACACAGAGTGTTTCTTGGTAGTATTAAACAAATCTACTTTGAAACAAAAGTATACACCTCACACATATGGTTATGGGCTTAAAAAAGAAGACACCTCTACCATGTCAGATATAGAGTTGAAATGTATTCAATTTATAATTTGCATCCCAATATTACACGTTATATACATCACAGAAGACTGAACTAAACAAAACCATTTGACATAGAAACACTGGATTGTCGGCGGCTTTTAAAAAATAATGTTGATTATTTATGAAATTATGAAAAATATTAATAACATTCCACCCATGAGGCCACTAGGTAATTTGACTGCAGGAAAGGGCTACATCATGCGTCCACATTATAAGAAGGATTGCTGTATTTTTTGCACAGATCTGTACTCATTTTTGCCACGAAAATGTCACCTTTTATCTCCCTTGAGTTGCCATATGCTCTCACTTTTCCGCTTGGACTATCCCAAATCCTCTTCTATTTTCTCTCTGGCCTGCTTTCTGACCTGTTTTCTGATACCTAAACCAGGTGCTCAGGCCTTACCAGCCCCTGAGAAACCCCTTGAGTAAGACGGTGTGTTTGAACAGCCTGCACTCCCACTTCCTGTTAGTGGACGATGGAACTCTGGGAAAACATGGCTGCCAGCTGGGACTCAGGAGGAAGCTGGAGAGACACATTCAACTGCAGAAGATCCATCCTAGTGAGTATGTGTGTGGCTGTGTGAATGTGTCGATCTGTGTGTGTGTGTGTGTGTGTGTGTTTGTGTGTGTGTGTGTGTGTGTGTGTGTGTAAGAAAAAGAAAGATTGCAATGTGTGTGTGTGTGTTTGTATGTGTGAGAGTATTGTAATACACGTGTGTAACAGTGTGTGTGTGTGTGTGTGATGTATCTTTCTCTGGCAGGGCTTAACCAGGGTGTGCCAGTGGTGTGTGTGGTGGTGGAGGGCGGCCCTGGAATTGTGTCCATGGTGCTGGACTATGTGAGCAGTGTGCCCCCCGTGCCTGTGTTCGTCTTCGAGGGATCAGGCCGGGCGGCTGACTTGCTGGCATTCTTACACAAACAGACCACTATGGATAGGTGTGGAGTGACACTGTAGTCATCTACAGTGGGGAGAACAAGTATTTGATACACTGCCGATTTTGCAGGTTTTCCTACTTACAAAGCATGTAGAGGTCTGTAATTCTTATCATAGGTACACTTAAACTGTGAGAGACGGAAAATCACATTGTATGATTTTTAAGTAATTAATTTGCATTTTATTGCATGACATAAGTATTTTGATCACCTACCAGCCAGTAAGAATTCCGGCTCTCACAGACCTGTTAGTTTTTCTTTAAGAAGCCCTCTTTTTCTCCACTCATTACCTGTATTAACTGCACCTGTTTGAACTCGTTACCTGTATAAAAGACACCTGTCCACACACTCAATCAAACAGACTCCAACTTCTCCACAATGGCCAAGGCCAGAGAGCTGTGTAAGGACATCAGGGATACAATTGTAGACCTGCACAAGGCTGGGATGGGCTACAGGGCAATAGGCAAGCAGCTTGGTGAGAAGGCAACAACTGTTGGCACAATTATTAGAAAATGGAAGAAGTTCAAGATGACGGTCAATTACCTCGGTCTGGGGCGCCATGCAAGATCTCACCTCGTGGGGCATCAATGATCATGAGGAAGGTGAGGGATCAGCCCAGAACTACACGGCAGGACCTAGTCAATGACCTGAAGAGAGCTGGGACCACAGTCTCAAAGAAAACCATTAGTAACACACTACGGCGTCATGGATTAAAATCCTGCAGTGCACGCAAGGTCCCCCTGCTCAAGCCAGCGCATGTCCAGGCCCATCTGAAGTTTGCCAATGACCATCTGGATGATCCAGAGGAGGAATGGGAGAAGGTCATGTGGTCTGATGAGACAAAAATAGAGCTTTTTGGTCTAAACTCCACTCGCCGTGTTTGGAGGAAGAAGAAGGATGAGTACAACCCCAAGAACACCATACCAACCGTGAAGCATGGAGGTGGAAACATCATTCTTTGGGGATGCTTTTCTGCAAAGGGGACAGGACGACTGCACCGTATTGAGGGGAGGATGGATGGGGCCATGTATCGCGAGATCTTGGCCAACAACCTCCTTCCCTCAGTAAGAGCATTGAAGATGGGTCGTGGCTGGGTCTTCCAGCATGACAACGACCCGAAACACACAGCCAGGGAAACTAAGGAGTGGCTCCGTAAGAAGCATCTCAAGGTCCTGGAGTGGCCTAGCCAGTCTCCAGACCTGAACCCAATAGAAAATCTTTGGAGGGAGCTGAAAGTCCGTATTGCCCAGCGACAGCCCCAAAACCTGAAGGATCTGGAGAAGGTCTGTATGGAGGAGTGGGCCAAAATTCCTGCTGCAGTGTGTGCAAACCTGGTCAAGACCTACAGGAAACGTATGATCTCTGTAATTGCAAACAAAGGTTTCTGTACCAAATATTAAGTTCTGCTTTTCTGATGTATCAAGTACTTATGTCATGCAATAAAATGCAAATTAATTACTTAAAAATCATACAATGTGATTTTCTGGATTTTTGTTTTAGATTCCGTCTCTCACAGTTGAAGTGTACCTATGATAAAAATGACAGACCTCTACATGCTTTGTAAGTAGGAAAACCTGCAAAATCGGCAGTGTATCAAATACTTGTTCTCCCCACTGTATATGTTTATTTCAGGTTTTCGCTCTCAAAATCACACTTTAATTACACAACTATGATAAAACCAAATCAGGAGACCACTTCTGTGAATTTTTTTTTTGTGTGTAGTTACCCGTTAATTCAAGTGAATGCACCTAGCACTGTTGTTTGGTTAGCAGCGTTTCTGTGGCGCACACATGTGATGAAGTTTGCAAAACAAATGCCCACTGGGTTGATGCAAATAATCATGATATCATTCTGCCAAGTAGGCATAGGCTTCATTTCATAGTTCACATTTAATTGAGAAGGTTTTTGGGAAAGCCTTTCCATCTACCCGAAGGCTTTCATTAACATCGCAATATTTTTTCCTGTTCCATAGTTTTTTGGTGTGGCGGCAACAATTTAGCAGCGGCGGTGCGCCCTCCCCAAAGTAAAACATATTTTCACATGACCCTTCCCTTGCACTCTGAAATAAATTGAACACCTTCCCCCCTCATAGAATTAACTCAAAATAATGTTTTCAACCACAAATAACAATAACTGTGTTTAGGTGCATCCTGTTTCCATTGATCATCCTTGAGATGTTTCTACAAGTTGATTGGAGTCCACCTGTGTTAAATTCAATTGATTGGACATGATTTGGAAAGGCACACACCTGTCTATATAATGTCCCACAATTGACAGTGCATGTCAGAGCAAAAACCAAGCCATGAGGTGGAAGGAATTGTCCGTAGAGCTCCGAGACAGGATTGTGTCGAGGCACAGATCTGAGGAAGGGTACTTAAACATTTCTGCAGCATTGAAGGTCCCCAAGAACACAGTGGCCTCCATCATTCGTGAATGGAAGAAGTTTGGAACCACCTAGATTCTTCCTAGAGCTGGCCGCCCGGCCAAACTGAGCAATCAGGGGAGAAGGGCCCGATGGTCACTTCCAGAAGGACAACCATCTCTGCAGCACTCCACCAATCAGGCCTTTATTGTAGAGTGGCCAGATGGAAGCCACTCCTCAGTAAAAGGCCAATGACAGCCCGCTTGGAGTTTGCCAAAAGGCACCTAAAGGACTCTGACCATGAGAAACAAGATTCTCTGGTCTGATAAAACCAAGATTGAACTCTTTGGCCTGAATGCCAAGCGTCACGTCTGGAGGAAATCAGGCACCGCTCATCACCTGGCCAATACCATCCCTACGGTGAAGCATGGTGGTGGCAGCATCATGCTGTGGGGATGTTTTTCAGTGGCTGGGACTGGGAGACTAGTCAGGATCGAGGGAAAGATGAATGGAGCAAAGTACAGAGAGATCCTTCATGAAAACCTGCTCCAGAGCGCTCTGGACCTCAGATTGGGGTGAAGGTTCACCTTCCAACAGGACAACGACCCTAAGCACACAGCCAAGACAACGCAGGAGTGGCTTCGGGACAAGTCTTTGAATGTCTTTGAGTGGCCCAGCAAGAGCCCGGACTTGAACCCGATTTAACATCTCTGGAGAGACCTGAAAATAGCTGTGTAGCGACACTCCCCATCCAACCTGACAGAGCTTGAGAGGATTTGCAGAGAAGAATGGGAGAAACTCCCCAAATACAGGTGTGCCAAGCTTGTAGCGTCATACCCAAGAAGACTTGAGACTGTAATCGCTGCCAAAGGTGCTTCAACAAAGTACTGAGTAAAGGGTCTGAATATTTAACGTAAATGTGATATTTCAGTTTTTATTTTTAATACATTCGCAAAAATGTCAAAAAAACTGTTTTTGCTTTGTCATTATGGGGTAATGTGTGTATTGTGTGTTTAATCCATTTTTGAATAAGGCTGTAACGTAACAAAATGTGGTAAAAGTGAAGGGGTCTGAATACGTTCTGAATGCACTGTATACACAAAGATTTTTGACTGGGATTGCACAATAAAGTTGTGGTCCCTATTTTTTAAACATAATTACATATACAATTACATAGATACAGACACATTACAGAGATAGAGACAAACAAAAACTCAAACTCAAGATGAGTATGAGGGGGGTTTAAATACAATTCTTACAAGCTTGTTTGGCTGGTAGCTTATTCTTTAGATGTTTGGGGCTGCTGGTGAACCGTGATATGCAGGCATAGTCAAAGTGACACTGGACTAGCGCACTTGCCAGATTATTTAAGGTGTCTATAGCTAGGTTTCCATCCAATTGGCGACAGATTTTCATGTGAATATTCTAAAATCTTCATAAAAACAATATGCCATTTCAGAGTTTCCTTTAGGAAAATGTGTCGCTGGACAACATGACAGTGAACATTTTAATTTACCGGATATTTGAGAACTTTTACGGACATCCATATGCATTCAGATATTGTTAGATATAGGAGTAACTCTGGTAGGCCTGAAACAGTCTTCCTCACCTCAAGTTCAACTGTCGGAGTCAGTTGGAGTGCCAGTGCGCACTGCCTTCATATCATAGGCCTGCAGTAGCTAAAGCTTAGTAATAGTGTCATGACTTCCTCCGAAGCTGCCTCCTCTCCTTGTTCGGGCAGGCTTCGGCGTTCGTCGTCACCGGCCTTCTAGCCACTGCCGCTCCTCATATCACCATTCCATTTGTTTTGTCTTGTTTATTACACACACCTGGTTCATACCCCCTCATCAGTACCTGTATAAGTATTCCCTCTGCCCCCATGTCTTTGTGTGTGATTGTTTATTGTGGAGGTTACTATAGGTCGGTGGAGCTACAGTGGGGGAAAAAAGTTTTTAGTCAGCCACCAATTGTGCAAGTTCTCCCACTTAAAAAGATGAGAGAGGCCTGTAAGTTTCATCATAGGTACACGTCAACTATGACAGACAAAATGAGAAAACAAAATCCAGAAAATCACATTGTAAGATTTTTTATGAAGTTATTTGCAAATTATGGTGGAAAATAAGTATTTGGTCAATAACAAAAGTTTCTCAATACTTTGTTATATACCCTTTGTTGGCAATGACACAGGTCAAACATTTTCTGTAAGTCTTCACAAGGTTTTCACACACTGTTGCTGGTATATTGGCCCATTCCTCCATGCAGATCTCCTTTAGAGCAGTGATGATTTGGGGCTGTCGCTGGGCAACACGGACTTTCAACTCCCTCCAATGATTTTCTATGGGGTTGAGATCTGGAGACTGGCTAGGCCACTCCAGGACCTTGAAATGCTTCTTACGAAGCCACTCCTTCGTTGCCCGGGCGGTGTGTTTGGGATCATTGTCATGCTGAAAGACCCAGCCACGTTTCATCTTCAATGCCCTTGCTGATGGAAGGAGGTTTTCACTCAAAATCTCACGATACATGGCCCCATTAATTCTTTCCTTTACACGGATCAGTCGTCCTGGTCCCTTTGCAGAAAAACAGCCCCAAAGCATGATGTTTCCACCCCCATGCTTCACAGTAGGTATGGTGTTCTTTGGATGCAACTCAGCATTCTTTGTCCTTCAAACACGACGAGTTGAGTTTTTACCAAAAAGTTATATTTTGGTTTCATCTGACCATATGACATTCTCCCAATCCTCTTCTGGATCATCCAAATGCACTCTAGAAAACTTCAGACGGGCCTGGACATGTACTGGCTTAAGCAGGGGGACACGTCTGGCACTGCAGGATTTGAGTCCCTGGCGGCGTAGTGTGTTACTGATGGTAGGCTTTGTTACTTTGGTCCCAGCTCTCTGCAGGTCATTCACTAGGTCCCCCCATGTGGTTCTGGGATTTTTGCTCACCGTTCTTGTGATCATTTTGACCCCACGGGGTGAGATCTTGCGTGGAGCCCCAGATCGAGGGAGATTATCAGTGGTCTTGTATGTCTTCCATTTCCTAATAATTGCTCCCACAGTTGATTTCTTCAAACCAAGCTGCTTACCTATTGCAGATTCAGTCTTCCCAGCCTGGTGCAGGTCTACAATTTTGTTTCTGGTGTCCTTTGACAGCTCTTTGGTCTTGGCCATAGTGGAGTTTGGAGTGTGACTGTTTGAGGTTGTGGACAGGTGTATTTTATACTGATAACAAGTTCAAACAGGTGCCATTAATACAGGTAATGGGTGGAGGACAGAGGAGCCTCTTAAAGAAGAAGTTACAGGTCTGTGAGAGCCAGAAATCTTGCTTGTTTGTAGGTGACCAAATACTTATTTTCCACCATAATTTGCAAATAAATTCATTAAAAATCCTACAATGTGATTTTCCTGGATTTTTTTTCTCATTTTGTCTGTCATAGTTGACGTGTACCTATGATGAAAATTACAGGCCTCTCTCATCATTTTTAAGTGGGAGAACTTGCACAATTGGTGGCTGACTAAATACTTTTTTCCCCCACTGTATATTGTATTTTGTATCGCCGGGATATTCACCCATGTGCCTTGTTTTCTCCAGTGCGCCGTTTTACCGCACTGTAGTGTTTCACGCATTGCTGCGTACCGCTGTATTGCTGAATAAACCATTTATTCTGTGATTTACCTTCCTGCGCCTGACTCCGTCCAAAATCACCCGCTACAGAATCACACACCCAACAGCATGGAGTCAGCAGGAGCGGAGAATATGCTTGGAGTCGTGGAGCGGGTCCGGGAGCATGCCAACATGCTAGCCAGCTTGGGCGAAGCGATGGATCGGGTTCTCCAGGTTGTCCAACGCCTGGAGAGGAGAGGACCCTACCCTTCGTGACCAGCTGAGCGACCGGATCCAGCCACCCACACCCCAGCGCCCAGAGGTATTCACCTATCTCGACCAAGGGAGTACGACGGGACAGCGGCCCGCTGCCAGGGATTCCTCCTGCAGCTGGACCTCTATTTTTCCACCATCAGTCCGGCTCCATCGGAGCGGGAGAAGGTGTCCGCCCTCGTCTCCTGCCTCTCGGGGAAAGCCCTGGAGTGGGCCAACGTGGTCTGGAGTGAAGGAGGAGACGCGTTGGTCAACTACGGGGTGTTTACTCACCTCTTCCGGGCAGTCTTCGATCATCCCCCCGAAGGTAGAGAGGCGGGCGAGCGTCTGGTCCATCTGAGGCAGGGTACGAGGACCGCGCAAGACTTTGCCCTGGAGTTTAGAACTCTAGCGGCTGGGTCTGGGTGGAACGAGCGGGCCCTCATCGACCACTTCCAATGCAGCCTGCGTGAGGACGTCCGAAGGGAGCTAGCCTGCCGGGATACCACGTTGACTTTCAACCAGCTGGTGGACATGGCCATCCGGTTGGACAACCTGCTGGCTTCTAGAGGACGTCCTGGAAGGGGCCTACCCGTTTCACCCCCCTTCAACCCGGATTACGTTCCGATGGAGCTGGGTGGTGCAGTGATCCGGGAGAACGGAGGGCGACAGATCCAGTGTCACTCTTGTGGCAAGAGAGGACATTCTGCTGCACGCTGTTGTCAGAGTTCTTCTGGGTCTGGAGGTGGCAGGCAGGGCACTCTCGCGTCACCCCAGGTAGCGCAAATCTACACTTGTTCAGAGCCCTCTGCTGCACACTTCACCATACACGTCAACTTCCCTGAGCACACGGTAATTCCCCAGTGTAAGGTGCTGGTCAATTCAGACGCAGCTGGGAACTTTATGGACAGGTCTTTAGCTAATAGTCTAGGTATCACATTGGTTCCCCTACCCATTCCATTGCCCATCAAAGCACTTGACAGTCGACCATTAGGGTCAGGTTTTGTTAGGGAGGTTACAGCACCAGTCACGATGATGATGCAGGAGACCCATATGGAGCAAATCACCTTTTATATTATTTTACATTTTAGTTATTTAGCAGACGCTCTTATCGAGAGCGACTTACAGTTAGTGAGTGCATACATTTTTCATACTATTGAGTCCCCTGATTTCCCTGTTGTGTTGTGTTTTCCCTGGCTCGCACTACATTACCCCACCTTTTCATGGCCGCAGAAGGTTCTCACGGGGTGGTCGCGAGAGTGTAAGGGTAGGTGTCTAGCTGTTTCCATTGGTGCAACCACGGTAGAAAGTCCAGACGCTACCTCCACCGTGCGCATTTCCCCCAAATACCTCGACTTGGCACACACGTTTTCCAAAACGCAGGCCACCAAATTACCACCCCATCAGGCGGGGGATTGTGCGATAAACCTCCGGTTAGACGAAGTGCCTCCCAGGAGTCATGTACATCCCCTGTCGCAGGCTGAAACGGAGGCTATGGAGACATACGTCTCCGAGTCCCTGCGCCAGGGGTTCATACGTCCCTCCACTTCGCCCGCCTCCTCGCGTTTCTTTTTCGTGAAGAAGAAAGACGGAGGTCTGCGCCCTTGCATTGATTACCGGGCACTTAATCAAACTACCATTCGCTATAGTTACCCTCTACCCCTCATCTCCTCTGTTATCAATTCAATGCATGGGGCGCGCTTCTTCACAAAATTAGATCTCCGGAGTGCGTACAACCTGTTGCGTGTCCGGGAAGGGGACGAGTGGAAGACAGCATTTAGCACAACCACGGGGCATTATGAATACCTGGTGATGCCGTACGGGTTGATGAATGCTCCATCAGTCGTCCAGTCCTTTGTGAACGAGGTGTTTTGGGACATGCTTGGTCACGGCGTGGTGGTCTACATCGAAGACATTTGGTGTATTCCGCTACACGCGCCGAGCATGTGTCCCTGGTTCGCAGAGTGCTGGGCAGACTGTTGGAGAATGACAGAAAAGTGTCTGTTCTTCCAACAGTCCGTCTGCTTCCTCAGATACCACATCACCACCTCAGGTGTGGAGAAGGAGGGAGACCACATTTCAGCCGTGCGTAATTGGCCGACTCCAACCATGGTAAAGGAGGTGCAGCGCTTTATTGGCTTTGCCAATTACTATCGGAGGTTTATCCAGGGCTTTGGCAAGATCAGCCCCGGTACTGGCCAATCCCGATCCATCATTACCGTTCGTAGTGGAGGTGGATGCGTCCGAGGTAGGGATAGGCGATGTCCTATCCCAATGCTCGGACACGCCACCCAAGCTCCGCCCCTGTGCCTGCTTCTCTAAGAAGCTCAGACCGGCGGAGCAGAACTACGACTTTGGTGATCAGGAGCTGTTGGCTGTTGTCAGAGCCCTGACCGCGTGGAGGCACTGGCTCAAGGGGGCGAAACACCCTTTCCTCGTCTGGACTGACCACTGTAACCTGGGGGACATCCGGGCAGCGAGGAGGCTGAACCCTCGCCAGGCCAGGTGGGCCTTGTTCTTCACCCGGTTGGATTTCACGCTGTCATACATACCAGGCACTAAGAACGTGAAGGCAGACGCACTGTCACGGCTGTACAACACAGAGGAGAGGCCCATAGACAACACCCCAATACTCCAATACTCCCGGCCTCCTGCATTGTGGCGCCGGTAGTATGGGCGGTGGACGCGGACATAGAGCGGGCGTTACGCACAGAGCCATCTCCACCTCAGTGCCAAGCTGGGCTGCGGTACGTGCCGTCTCTTGTCCATGATCGTCTTATCTATTGGGCACACACGTCCCCCTTCTCTGGTCACCCAGGTATCGGCCGTACAGTGCGCTGCCTGACCCGGAAGTACTGGTGGCCTACCTTGGCTATGGACGTGAGAGTGTATGTCTCCTCCTGCTCGGTGTGCGCCCAAAGTAAGGCACCTACGCACTTTCCAGCGTGTAAGTTACATCCCTTACCAGTTCCACAACGGCCATGGTCCCACTTGTCAATTGACTTCCTCACTGATCTTCCCCTCTCTCAGGGTAACACCACCATCCTGGTCATTGTGGACAGCTTTTCTAAAGCCTGCCGCCTCCTTCCTCTGCCCGGTCTCCCCATGGCCCTGCAAACTGCGGAAGCCCTGTTTACTCACGTCTTCCGGCACTACGGGGTGCCAGATGACATAGTGTCTGACCAGGGTCCCCAGTTTACGTCCAGGGTCTGGAAGGCGTTCATGGAACGTCTGGGGGTCTCGTCAGCCTGACCTCTAGGTTTCACCCCGAGTCTAATGGGCAGGTGGAACGGGTGAATCAGGATGTGGGTAGGTTCCTGCGGTCCTACTGCCAGGACCGGCCAGGGGAGTGGTCGGTGTTCTTTCCATGGGCCAAATATGCCCAGAACTCTCTCCGCCACTCCTCCACTAACTTATCTCCATTTCAATGTGTTTTAGGTTATCAGCCGGTCCTGGCACCGTGGCATCAGAGCCAGACCGAAGCTCCTGCGGTGGATGACTGGTTTTGGCGCGCGGAGGAGACGTGGAACGCTGCCCATGTCCAACTCCAGCGCGCTGTGCATCGCCAGAAGGCCAATGCTGACTGCCACCGCAGTGAGGCCCCGGTCTTTGTACCGGGTTGTCATGACTTGCCCTCATTGGCTGAGGATCAACAATTCCTGATAGGCAAAGGTTTGAACACCCCCTTTCCTGGGGGCCAGTTTTATGACCGGTTGTAAATTCCTTGCAGAGACTTTCTCTTCCTTGCCATGAAGTATTGGGAGAAAGGACCCCTTTGTTAACAAAGGAAGTCTTCCCGCTAAAACCCCAACATCCAAAAGTGGATAATGAAACAACATTCCTACTTAAAAGTATGTGGGAAATGGTTGAGGGGACTTAAAGTACAATCATGTCAAATTCGTTACCGTTAAAGACGGTGGAACAGCATAACTGTATCTCAGGGGGGTACACTTCCCAGTTAGGGTTGCATCTATTTGTTGTATAAAAAGAATGATTAAGTATAATAATACTTTTGTGAAGATAACAATGTCATTTTAGCATTCTAGATGAGATGATTGTTTTCCATATTGATTTGTTCTCAGTCAGTGGACACGCCCAGATGAGCACAAACATGATCGAATGCCCCTTTTACCCCGAATGCATAAAAAGCCTTTTGACAAAATTCACTTCAGACCAGCAGACGTGGAGCGTGAGCTAAACGTTGCAAATGGTTAGACTAGAAAGACCAGAAAACGTGAGACGTTAGTCCACACGTTTGAAATTGAGAAACTCTGAAACTCTCAACCTCTACACGAGGTGAAGAAAATGCACTAGACTTTATCATTTCAGTCTGCAGCTGGCATGTATAGTCATCTAGAGAACTTTCACTAAAGACACAAGCTAGAGGACAACCGCTGGTACATCTGAAGTATCCATTCTAACCACCACTACGACCAGAAACTCTACCAAGGACATTGAGATCTCTGGTGGGCAAACCAGAGTCCTACATCATCAACTCAACTATCGAGGACAGCAACACGTAAATACATGTTGCATTTCTAATCCGAATTAGCGTTATTATGGTGCATAAGTAATATGATTACTGTGAGCATAGTTTCCAAAGTAACTACGATAGTTTAAATCTCTGTCTCTCCCTTCCACTCTGACCCTCCTTCTACCCAAGCATTCATGCTATTGTTAGTCCAGTCCACTAGGGACCTGTTTTCATTGTATTACGTTAGTAATCAATAATCTATGTGTGTGTGTTTGTATTGTGTTATTATTTAGTTAGTTAGTAAATAAATAATGAAGCCAATTTGTGTATTGTTGATTGATCAATAAGGTTAGGGTTTTTGCAGGTTCAAGGATTATGTGACGTTCAGAATGAGACTGATAAGAGGTAATTATTTCACAAGTGACTGTTAGCGATATATATAACATATATATATTCTAAGAGTTTAATTCGGGAGATGTTAACTCGTTAAACAACTTATTCCGTGGTGCCCCAAATTCCTAATGAGTTAATTGTTGCATGATTAATTTAATCGAGTGACAATTAAACATAGTTAGGCGATTCGATAAATAACAGTCATACATTAAAGTAAGTCACGACAGGGCGATCGGGTCTGGCTCTTGACTCGGAACCTGCCCCTCCGCCTGCCCTGCCGGAAGCTGATCCCGCAGTTTGTGGGACCGTTCAAAGTCCTGAGGAGAGTAAACAAGGTTACGTATAGGTTACTACTCCCTCCAGATTACCGTATTAACCTCTCGTTTCACGTGTCTCTCCTCAGGCCAGTGGTGGCTGGTCTGCTCCAGGAGTCTGAGGTGCGGGAGGTCCCTCCACCCCCTTCTGGACATCGAGGGGACCCCGGAGTACTCTGTCCGTTCCATCCTGGATTCGAGGCGTGGATGGGGGGCCTTCAGTACCTCGTGGAGTGGGAGGGGTACGGTCCGGAGGAGCGGTGCTGGGTCCCGGTGAGGGATGTCCTCAATCCCTCCCTGTTGCGGGATTTCCACTGTCACCATTCGGCTCGCCCTGCTCTGCGTCCTCCTGGCCGTCCCCGAGGCCAGTGTCGGCGCTGCGCGTCAAAGGGATGGAGTCCTGCGCCTGACTCCATCCAAAATCACCCGCTACAAATAGCCACACCATACCGAACCTTCACAAACGTTTCTAAACTTTCTTAGGGTAATATCAAAAGTAAGTCAAGCCATTGTCTATAGGAAAAATACGAGCAGAAGAGAACATCTAAACTAGGGAAAAAATGCACTACCCTCCCCTGTGCCCCCCCAAAAACCACACAACCCTGCCCAAAGCAACAACAAAAAATTGGGACAACCCTCCCCTATTTTGGATCACTCCTCCCCAACAGTAAATTAAGAGCTGTCCCTAACCCAGTGGAAGGCCCAGAGTTTTTCCTGGTCAGGTCACAGGTTCAGGAAAATCTCAGGGCTCTACTCATGTGCATCCGTAGCTCTGTAGTCAGTGTGTATGCGGTACGCTGTATATAGGTGTATAGAGGCATAACACAGGCCGTTTTCTGGGCCAAAACATGACAAACATTTGAACTGAGAGGAAGAGGAAGCTAGATAATCAGACCTCATATCTTAGCATGTGGTCGGGCCAAATGGACCCATGTTGTTGGCCTGTGTCTTACCTCACTGGTGTATCAGTCTATACTTACTGTTGGTACTGTGTACAGGCAGCTGGACACAGACATCCAGGAGGACTTTCTTCTGAGGATAGGGGGCATGTTTGGTCTGGACAGAGCAGACGTCACCCAGCTCTACAACCTTCTGATGGAGTGTATGGACTACAGACAGTCTGTGAGTAATTTGACTGTGGGCCGGTTGCCTACTCATGGACTAAAATGCACTTTCAATTGAGATTCTCCTTTAAAGAATGATTTAGGCTTAACCTGGGTCTAGGAAACCATCCCGTCCATGTTCAGTTCATGATTATTTTCTACCTTTCAACAGGCTCCCAGGCTTAGTATAATATTTACATAAAGGGTGGAAATCCAATGACTGTTGTTCACTGCATAGAACTATTTCTATCTTTATAAAATACAGATAACAATCTTCGACTCGGAATCCGAAGATCAACAGGAGGCAGACTGCGCCATTTTGACAGCCACACTGAAAGGTACCCCTCCTCCTGCCCTTTATGCTTGTGTCTTTCACTGGAATGTGTGTTGTCATTCAGTAGATACTCAGATGAGACTTGACCCAGTCATGTCGTGCCTAGGGCTGTGGTGGTCATGACATTCTGGTGATTGTCAAGCAAATAACTGCCGGTCCGGTAATTGACCGTTAATTAACATAAACACATTTAGCATCTCCTGGCTTCCATGCATAGCCTACAAGCCACTGATGCAGACCTTTGGAACATCTACATTTCAAAAAGTCTAATAAATCCATTAAATATAGCCTATACCATCACAATAAATCCATTATTTATTTTAGACAGGTATAAAGAAACATGATATGAAGATAATGTAGCTTATTTCAGAAGAACAGAATAGCATACTCTGAGTTGTCCTTATGTTAGGCCCTGATCTGGCTATGCCATGTGGCTGTGGGCTACACTATTTAATTTAGCAGACAAGTTATGCTTAGAATGCAGTGGCATTATTTTATAGTATTTTATAGTATGAAGAATACAATTAAACATAGCTGAATAAAATATAAATTATATTTTCTCCAAACGATTTGAGGGAGTACACAAATGTGGCTAGTCTGTGTTGAGCGGTTAACAAAGAATCAGGTCCTCCTACATTATTTATGCAACTTTAGTTGTGACACAAACGTTGGGCTATATGTTTTGATATTTCATTCTAAGGCTGCATGATGCGACTCTAATAATGAATAGAAAAAAGACGCATGAAAGGCATGAGCTCTGCTTTGTTTTTTTGCGCAGGCTGCACTCGCTTCATCAGTCTCTCATTCACAATTTGACAAGAACTTGATAATTACTCAAATTTCCCAGCAGCATCTCCTTTGTGGGGCCTGTGTGCCCTTGGGTTGAATATAATCATTAGAATTCCCTTCTCTCACTCACGTCTCTCTCAGATATCCCAATTCTTATTAGCCAATGCCCTTCACGTGATTGGGTCCTTCTCGCAGGCATCTCAGGTCCTTCTCACAGGCTACAAGTGAAGACAGACACATCGGGGATGCAACTGTGCGCGTCCTTATCGAATTCCGAGGCGCATATTGAAAGATGTTGGAGGAACTATCCACTATTTACTTTTTACTTTTCGTCAGCCAACAAGATGAGTAGGCCTAACGAACAGCAAAAGCACTAGCGTATGTCAATCTACTATCCCCCATAGTACAAATGTTGACCTATGTTAACTGGGACAGTTATGCGATCCGATAGATCCCAAATTAATACAACCACAGGCATCAAAAAAACGTTTAAAAGCATTGAGGCTGATGCAACAGATCAGAATGTTTAGCTTAAAATGTTGATAAACTATTAGGCTATTTCTTCACATTATAAGCACAGCAGTGTGCACTCGGCAGTAGGCTATAAACGCAAATGTTCCAAATTGCAATCAATTACTGGGAAAACACCATTCTCAAAAGTGACCGCAAATGCGATTATGCATGTAATGCTTTATTATAAAGGTGTATTCTTATGGTGAAAATTATCTTCCCCAAACTTGAAACTCGTCTGTCCTCGGTAGCAACACTCACTACCGAGTTCCAAACTGCCTCTGGAAGCAACGTCAGCACAATAACTGTTCGTCAGGAGCTTCAGGAAATGAGTTTTCATGGCTGAGCAGCTGCACACAAGCCTAAGATCACCATGCTCAATGCCAAGCGTTGGCTGGAGTGGTGTAAAGCTCGCCGCCATTGGACTCTAGAGCAGTGGAAATGCTTTCTCTGGAGTAATGAATTACGCTTCACCATCTGGCAGTCCTATGGACAAATCTGGGTTTGGTGGAGACCAGGAGAACGCTACCTGCCCCAATGCATAGTGCCAACTGTAAAGTTTGGTGGAGGAGGAATACTGGTCTGGGGCTGTTTTTCATGGTTCGGGCTAGGCCTATTAGTTCCAGTGAAGGGAAATCTTAATGCTACAGCATACAATGACATTCTAGACAATTCTGTGCTTCCAACTTTGTGGCAACAGTTTGGGGAAGGCCCTTTCCTGTTTCAGCATGACAATGCCCCTGTGCACAAAGGAAGGTCCATACAGAAATGGTTTGTCAAGATTGGTGTGGAAGAACTTGACTGGCCTGCACAGAGCCCTGACCTCAACCCCATCGAATACCTTTGGGATGAATTGGAACGCCGACTGTGAGCCAGGCCTAATCGCCCAACGTCAGTGCCGACCTCACTAATGCTCTTGTGGCTGAATGGAAGCAAGTCCCTGCAGCAATGTTCCAACATCTAGTGGAAAGCCTTCCCAGAAGAGTGGAGGCTGTTATAGCAGCAAAGGGGGGACCAACTCCATATTAATACCCATTATTTTGTAATGAGATGTTTGACGAGCAGGTGTCCACATACTTTTGGTCATGTAGTGTATATCATTCACAAGTGATAGGCTAATATTGTCACCCATCAGACTATTCTTGATTTAATCTTGTCTTTACATATACTAAATAACATTTTTATGAAATTTGTTCTGATTTCGAATGGACCATTATCATGCACCTGTTTTGAAACAGGGGCAGGGGAAAAAATTACATGTCATCTATGCACTTAAATAGCAAATGGAGGACACTTTTCCCGTGGTTCATTTTCATGCCAGTCAGGTAGGCTGCACTCCTGTTGTAAAGAGAAGCAATGTGCTTAATATTAGGAACGTTGAGAAATAAATATAGTAGGCCTGGCCTATAGAAAGCTGATGGGATCCTCCTCTTTTTAACAGAGGCCATCAAAACTTTGTTTTCTCACGGAATTGCATGGCCTATAGAAATGTTGTGCAACATGAGCTCATGGGCTCTGATGAAGTGTTTGATTAGATTTTGATTATATTTGCATTGATGTCAGAGTGATTAGAGGGACAATAGAGTGCTGAGTACCAGGCAGTTAGCAAGTTTGGTAGGCTACTAATGGCCATCAGCAGCATCAGACCTTGGAGAAGCCTGTAACTAAATAAACCTATACATGATCTGTTTGTAAGTCGCTCTGGATAAGAGCGTCTGCTAAATGACGTAAATGTAAATGTAAATGTACAAAATTGTGAGTTAGGCAGGGCGAATGTTGCGTTAGGATCGGCCCACAGTCATTGACAGATTTTGTGATGATTGACAGGTACCAAGGCATCTCCGGTGGAGCAGCTCAGTACAGCTCTGGCTTGGGACAGAGCAGACGTGGCTAACAAACACATCCAAGTGTACGGCCAGTACTGGCAGGTAACACAGACAAGGAGGCAGCCAGGGCAAGGCTACCCATTGTCATTGATTTTATGTTTAATTTTTGTTAAAACATTTTTATTCAGGAAGTAAAATGGAACTGCTGTGTTTGATGGTATGACAGTCATGCTTGATGGTGGTGGTTGTTGTCTGTCAGGTTGGCTCATTGGAGCAGGCCATGCTGGATGCTCTCGTCATGGACCGTGTTGGCTTTGTCAAACTGTTGATCGACAACGGTATGACCATGAACCGCTTCCTGACCGTGTCACGTCTGGAAGAGCTCTATAACACGGTACTGACTTGATCACTTTCTCTCTCTTGTCATCTTTTCAGCTCCGTATTTATGAGTTACAATATATTGTATGCTGTACATAAAGAAGCAATTATGGGTTTTCATATTGAAAGTACAGTGGCTATTAGCTTACTCATATATCACAATTGCCATAGCAGTGGTTTTTAATTGCAATCACAATAATACAGTGTAAGTATCTCTTTGGTTGTTTGGTTTTCCAATTGTTTGAATATGTTTTGTAGATCACATAGCTCTTTGTCATTAGTCCAGCTGTGGATGGTCTTTCCAGTTATAAACAATATTCAATAATTCATTACATTTTTAATAATGTAGCTCCATAAGGAGACAAGTAACAACATATATGATCATATAAAATTGTGGAAGTTTGTTTTCTGAAAGTTTTTTAATCTGGTCTACTACTTCATTCCATAGGAACAAATGTATTATAATCCAGATTACTAGCCATTTAAATATTATTCTGGTTGGCATTTGGCATTTGGTTATTTCTGAGTTGATTGTGGATAATGAAGAGATGACATGTCATTATTTCATATAGCAACAGGGACCAACAGACAATTTCCTCCATCAACTTGTGGAAGATGTGAAACAGGTGAATACTGTTGAACATGGAACATTAGTGAAAATGTAAGGTTTTCGTATGTGTGTTTCTACAGTATTTGTTTGTGGAAATATTTATGTTTCAAATACTCAGGTGTGTGTGCGTGTGTTGTGTGTATGTGTGTGTGCGTTTGTGTGTAGAACCATATACCCAAAGGATACAGATACTCCCTCATAGACGTGGGGCAGGTGATTGAGTATCTGATAGGAGGAGCCTATCGGAGCACATACACACGGAAACACTTCCGGGCCTACTATAAACGCCTACAAGCCCACTCTATGGTAAGAGACCATGGTCGCGTTTCAGGCCGACTATTTTGAAGTTGCCTGCCAGATGTCACAGTGTCTGGATAGGTATTTAACCTAGGCCTATCAACTGACCGCATCATATGATATATGTTGTGTTCCCCTGCTCAGACGTTGCATGCATCAACCAATGGTTGCGTGCCAAGTCATCGACTGTGCTGTCGGGCACCATGTTGCTATAACATACACTGAGTATACCAACCATTAGGAACCTTCCTAATATTGAGTTGCACCCCTCCCTTTTGCCCTCAGAACAGCCTCAATTTGTCAGGGCATGTCAAAAGCATTCCACAAGTATGCTGGCCCATGTTGACTCCAATGCTTCCCACAGTTGTGTGAAGTTGGCTGGATGTTTTTTGGGTGGTGGACCATTCTTGATACACACAGGAAACTGTTGAGCGTGAAAAACCCAGCAATGTTGCAGTTCATGACACAAACAAGTGACATCAATAAGGAATCATAGCTTTCACCTGAATTCACCTGGTCAGTCTATGTCATGGAAAGAGCAGGTGTTCTTAATGTTTTGTATACTCAGTGTGTGATGTGGTTAGCAGATAGGCCTACATAAAATACCTATCCAGGTGTTTTAAGATCTGGAATGCGTCAGCAACATCTTGGCAGAGGAACACGACCATAGTAATGTAGAGCCCCACTATTCAGTCGATGACATGGCACACAGCCATTGGATGCTGCATGCAGTGTGACTACAATGTAGTTGGTCTACAACACAGCCCATGTTAAATGTCTGTATACAGTACACGCACGGCAAGATATTACCCTTGGCCCTCAAGCAGTGGACACCAATGGACACCAATAATATAGCAGTATTTTTTGTTGTTGTTATGGTTTTCGTTTGTTATGTTTTTGTTTTGAAATGTAACCTTGTGTACTTTACTGATTTGAGTGGCCATCATTTCCAGGACACTGGACTGGACAAGACAGTTCAGGACCCCGGACCAAACAGGGCAGCCTGCACCATCAACCCACCCCAAAGCCCTAACAGCAGTCCGTCATGCCCACCCGTCTTCCACACTGCTCAGCCCTACAAACGCAAGGTCTGTGAAAGATCTGGGACCAGCACAAACAGATCTGGGACTAGGCTAACTTGTCTCCTACAAACGCAAAGTCTTTTAAAGACTCTTGTCTCCACTCACACACTGAAACACACACACAGGCTATTGATTGCTAGTATATTCTGTGGCTACAAATACCCCCTGTGTATTAGTGTTCTCATTGACTGGCTGCCTCTCCCCTCCCTCCTCTCTCTCCTCTCTCCCTCCCTCCCTCCTCTCTCTCCTTTCTCTACAGGAGAGATCCATGGTGCCCAGGGAACTGAAGGAAGCCCATCAGCAGAGCTCCAAGCTGGGCGACTCTTCTCTGGTTGTGTTCAACTTCAACGACCTGTTTGTGTGGGCCGTGCTGCAGAGACGCCAGCAGATGGCGCTATTCCTGTGGCAGCACGGGGAGGAGGCCATGGTCCGGGCTACGGTGGCCTGTAAGCTGTACCGTGCCATGGCCCACGAGGCTCAGCAAAGCAACATGGATGACAACACGACGGAGCAACTCAAAACCTACTCGCTGTCAGTGTTTCCTTGTACACATGTTGAAATGTTTTTTTTTGTATGTTGTTTCAGCAGAGTGGACTTTTGTGGTTGTGTTACTATGTTTATGAGTGCGTGTTTTCCGGTCTGTGTTTCTCAATGTTCGTCTGTTGTGGAATGGATGGCTGCAGGGACTTTGGTCAGCTGGCTGTGGATGTGCTGGACAATGCCTTCAGGCAGAACGAGCGCATGGCCATGAAGTTGCTGACCTCGGAGATGGAGGCCTGGAGCCACTTCACCTGCCTGCAGATGGCCATGTCCTCCCAGCTCCGCCCCTTCGTCTCCCACTCCTGCACCCAGATGCTGCTCACCGACCTGTGGACTGGTCGCCTCAACATGAGGAAGAACTCCTGGTTCAAGGTGAGGGTCTCAAACTTATTTTGTCTTCTGTATTGCCTTGGCCTCAAAAGCCACGGGCCGTACATACTAAGACAACCGCAGATCACATTAAATCAGATAATGGGCCGTATCTGGCCTAAGGGCCACCAGTTTGAGTGTTCAAGGCACCTTGCCTCCTTTTACGATTCTGGAAAGTAATGTAAAGCCAGTGCACCTCAATGTTCTTTCCATGCTGAGATTGAATGACAGCATAAATAAGCATTAGTTCAAGTGTATTCTTAGTCTATTAATATGATTAGTCTATAAATAGTCTATTATTAGTCTATTAATATCAGTCGATGTTGTGCTGTTCCAGCAGTTACACCTCAGATTAGATGTTTGTTTTTGTGTCTCAATCTTGTGTGTGTGTGTCAGATCATCCTGAGCATCCTCATGCCCCCTGCCATCCTGCTACTAGAGTTTAAGAGCCAGGCGGATATGTCCCATGTGCCCCAGTCCCAGGAGGCTTTGCAGTTTGTTTGGGACACGGGGAGACCAGAGGCAGACCAGGAGGAGGGGCATACAGTAACTAAGGTGCCAAAATGTACACCGTACACCAGTCGCTCTGAATTTCATTCCTGTCATGTAGGTTGGTATTCTAATGTGAGATTGTTGATACCAGGGTCGTTTTTATTAGGCATCAAATGGAAGAAAATGGACTGAAACAGGGAGGGACTTTGCTCATTATTGATTTCCGTTGCAAAACGTTTTCTGTTGTGTGCCCTAATGAACGTGGCCCTGATCTCTTGGTGCTCTGAAGGATGGCCAGTATGTGGAGAAGGGGTCAGCGTGCTGGGAGAGGATCTCAGACCCCGTAGCTGACACAGTCACACCCGTTACCACTCAGTGTCTCTTCTGGACCAGGAGGCTGTACGAGTTCTACAACGCTCCTGTCGTCAAGTTCATGTTCCACACGGTGAGCTAGCAGCATGCACCCACCCCACTTCTCTGTTTATCACTGTCATTTCTCCCATACAGTTTGCAATATGTTGAGGGAAAAAAAGTAATCATAAAACTCTTCTACGCCTCAGGACATGCTTATTATGCAAAGAGGGACCTTTTGTTGAAAATATTTCTCAGTCTGATACAAATGACAGTGATTAGAATCACTAGATCCCTGTGTCTTGGTGGTTTTCACACTCTGGTCCATGTGCTGATGCTTTTTCACTGTGTGGTCTAGATGTCCTACCTGGCCTTTCTCATGCTGTTCTCCTACACTGTTCTGGTGAAGATGGAGGATCGGCCCAGCACTCAGGAGTGGCTGGTCATTACCTATATTGTATCCACCGCAGTGGAGAAAATAAGAGAGGTGAGTGTGTGTGTAATAAGTAAAAAGCTGTCTTCTATCTGGCATGTTACACTCAAAGGTCTGACACAGCTTATCTGTTACACCTGATAGGGATTCACATCTCTCTTTCTTTTAATCTCTTATTCTATCCTTCTTTACCTCTCTTTCTATTTCTCTCTCTCTCTCTCTCTCTCTCTCTCTCTCTCTCTCTCTCTCTCTCTCTCTCTCTCTCTCTCTCTCTCACTCCCTCCCACTCTGTCTCTGTCTCGTTCTCTTTCACATGTTCTCCCCCTCTTTTATCACTGTTCAACCTCATACCCACAGTCAGAATACAATTTCACGTATTTCCTTTATTTTGCATGCAGTCTCATCTTTAACTTAGTAGGACATTGTAATTGCTAACCTTAAAAATTAACTTGTTTGTAATTAAGCTATTTCACAAGATACAGTTGAAGTCGGAAGTTTACATACACCTTAGCCAAATACATTTTCTCAGTTTCTCACAATTCCTGACATTTAATCCTAGTAAAAATTCCCTGTCTTAGGTCAGTTAGGATCACCACTTTATTTTAAGAACGTGAAATGTCAGAATAATAGTAGAGAGAATGATTTATTTCAGCTTTTATTTCTTTCATTACATTCCCAGTGAGTCAGAAGTTTACAATTAGTATTTGGTAGCATTGCCTTTAAATTGTTTAACTTGGGTCAAACGTTTCGGGTAGCCTTCCACAAGCTTCCCACAATAAGTTGGGTGAATTTTGGCCCATTCCTCCTGACAGAGCTGGTGTATCTGAGTCAGGTTTGTAGGTCTCCTTGCTCGCACACGCTTTTTCAGTTTTGCCCACAAATGTTCTATAGGATTGAGGTCAGGGCTTTGTGATGGCCACTCCAATACCTTGACTTTGTTGTCCTTAAGCCATTTTGCCACAACTTTGGAAGTATGCTTGGGGTCATTGTCCATTTGGAAGACCCATTTGCAACCAAGCTTTAACTTCCTGTCTTGAGATGTTGCTTTAATATATCCACATAATTTTCCTTCAATCATGATGCCATCTATTTTGTGAAGTGCACCAGTCCCTCCTGCGGCAAAGCACCCCCACAGCATGATGCTGCCACCCCCATGCTTCACGTTTGGGATGGTGTTCTTCGGCTTGCAAGCCACCCTCTTTTCCTCCAAACATAACGATGGTAATTATGGCCAAACAATTCCATTTTTGTTTCATCAGACCAGAGGACATTTCCCCAAAAAGTACGATCTTTGTCCCCATGTGCAGTTGCAAACCGTAGTCTGGCTTTTTTATGGCGGTTTTGGAGCAGTTGCTTCTTCCTTGCTGAGCGGCCTTTCAGGTTATGTCGATATAGGACTTGTTTTACTGTGGATATAGATACTTTTGTACCTGTTTCCTCCAGCATCTTCACAAGGTCCTTTGCTGTTGTTCTGGGATTGATTTGCATTTTTCGCACCAAAGTACGTTCAACTCTAGGAGACAGAATGCATCTCCTTCCTGAGCGGTATGACGGCTGCGTGGTCCCATGGTGTTTATACTTGCGTACTATTGTTTGTACAGATGAACGTGGTACCTTCAGGCGTTTGGAAATTGCTCCCAAGGATGAACCAGACTTGTGGAGGTCTACAATTATATATATATATATATATATATATATATATATATATATTTTTTTTATGATGTCAAGCAAAGAGGCACTGAGTTTGAAGGTAGGCCTTGAAATACATCCACAGATGATGTCAATTAGCCTATCAGAAGCTTCTAAAGCCATGACATAATTTTCTGGAATTTTCCAAGCTGTTTAAAGGCACAGTCAACTTAGTGTATGTAAACTTCTGACCCACTGGAATTGTGATACAGTGAATTATAAGTGAAATAATCTGTCTGTAAACAATTGTTGGAAAAATTACGTGTCATGCACAAAGTAGATGTCTTAAACCGACTTGCCAAAACTATAGTTTGTTAACAAGAAATTTGTGGAGTGGTTGAAAAACGAGTTTTAATGACTCCAACCTAAGTGTATGTAAACTTCTGACTTCAACTGTACATGAGAACATACTAGAATTGTTGCTCCACAATTTATAATATGATTCTATTCACCATCACAAAGCATTTGAATTGTTGAAAAAAAAGAACACACACCAATACATAAATACTTGTATGTCTTTTTATTAGGGCTGTCAAACGATTTTTCTTTTAAAAGAGCGCTAATGGCAGGATTTGCTGTGATTAATCACGATTAATCACAAATTCAGAATTTGCTCAAATTGAGCTGTAATTACATTGTTTTATATATACAAAAAGTATTGCAAGAATATTGACATCTAGATGTTGTCCACAGTAACAGTTAGCAAAATAAAATAAATTGATAAAGCACACTTTCTTTAACCTCAATGTCAACTTGTTTTGACATCGCATTGTTGTTTTTAGCTGTATAGATTATGTATTTTTTGATGTTTTCAGTGTATTTTGAACGCTTTTAGACAATGCGAATAATCACGATAAAACAATTGTGCACAACAAAAACTTGGGTTGACTGATTAACTCTGACAGCCCTACTTATTACTGCATTTTTTCAGAAAGACATGTCTACTCCGGGCATATTATAACATAGTTTTATCCTCTACCACCCCTCCTCATCGGAGGACAACTTTATTGGTATACTTTATTCTACTATGTTATACTGCTGTTATATTGAGTCAAAATCTACATTAGACAACATCCCCTCTTCCTCCTCCTGACTGTCTTCTACCTCTTCATAGAATCCTCATACATCTTGGATCTCCTTGTGTATCTTTGCTTTCATCTGGGCTTCTCACTTTCTATCTGCTCTGCAAATCTCTTCCTCTCCTCCTTTTCTTTTCCATTCTCTCTTGCTCCTCCACTTTCTGTTTCAACTTATCCTCCTCCCGAGATATTTTTTGCTCCTTCTCTTTTAACCTCTTCTCCTCCCTTTCTTTCTTTCTCCTCATAATCTCATTTGATTTCCTCTCTTTCATTCACATTTTCATCCATCTTTCTTATCTCACTTCATTCAAAGAGGTTGTTGCAGCTCTATCTATTTGTTGTAAAAAAAAATATATATATGGGGGGGGGCAAATCATACTCAAATGAACTTTTTTGTTGTTGACATTATTGTTGTTATCGACGTTTTTATTCTGATACCCGTTATTTTTGTACTATACTCTTCTTAATTTATTCTATTGAATGAAAGGTTGTCTTCTTAGCCTCGATCTTTATGAAGGCAACTCTCTCATCGTATGACATGGCTGTGATGTGCTCGGTTGCACAGCTGGCCTCTGCCTTTCTCAGCACACTGTTGTTGGGAGTGTCAATCTCTTCGTTCGCGCTCTCAGTTCCCTCTTCCTCCATTTCTTTACCCTGCTGTCTTTTACACTGTCCTCATTCTCCCTCTCTTTTACCGTCACCAGTTCCAGGTTCCAGGGTATCTGTAGCTCCTCCTCTGCCCGTGCGAGCCCCTCATCTTCACAGGCATCACTAGGGTGGCGCAGAGCAGAGTGGTGGGAGGCTCATCCAGGTGGTTGGCCACAGTGGAGCCGTTGTCAGGCCAGTGATCGCATGGGGCTAAGGGCAGATACCCCCCTCTTCATCACGGTCCCTGTGGATGAGCTTGTTGATGATGTGCCTGTGGATACATGGCACAGTGGCCAGTGGCATAGCGGAGTTTGGCGGGGTCTAAGTGCCCCCCAAATGTGCAGTTGTATAGCTAATCTCGTGCTATTTTACCCTTTTTTTCCACAAATTTTTGTCTTAATATTAACACAATTTGAAATATATATTTTGATAGACCAAAGTATCAGCTATCATACCAGGTAAAGGAACAACCTCCTAAAATCTTAAATGTTTTTGTCACGGTACACTAGTGGATGTGGTGGTAAAGTCAGGCGCAGGACACAGCGGATAAGTCAAACGACTTTACTGAGACTCAAAAATGATAATACAAAAATAAATGGCCTCGAAACACACAGGAGGCAAAGAATATGCGCAACGCGTAAAATACACAAATGCAAACAGGTACCGACCAAAGACAAACGACAGGCGGACAACAACACACAACTCCAAAACATAGCACAGGGAAACGTATAGGTGACATAATCAGGACAGAATACGAAACAGGTGCACTAAACTAGACATGACCAAACAAACATCGAAACATCAAACGGTGGCAGCTAGTACTCCAGGGACGACGAACGCCGAAACCTGCCCGAACAAGGAGGAGGGGCAGCCTCTGTGGTATTCGTGACAGAACCCCCCCCTTGACGCGCGGCCCCAGCCGTGCACCGACCCCGGCCTCGGGGACGGCCAGGAGGACGCGGAGCAGGGCGCGTGGGATGGTTTCGGTGGAACTCCGTCAGGAGGGAGGGATCTAAGATATCCCTCCTAGGCACCCAGCACCGTTCCTCCGGACCGTACCCCTCCCACTCCACGAGATATTGTAGACCCCCCATCCGACGTCTCGAATCCACGATGGACCGGACTGAGTACGCCGGAGCCCCCTCGATGTCCAGTGGGGGCGGGGGAGTCTCTCTTATCTCACAGTCCTGGAGTGGACCAGCTACCACCGGCCTGAGGAGAGACACATGGAGCGAGGGGTTGATGTGATATTCATTAGGCAGTTGTAACTTGTAGCATACCTCGTTCAATCTCCTCAGGACATTAAATGGCCCCACAAACCGCCGATCCAGCTTCCGGCAGGGCAGGCGAAGGGGCAGGTTTCGAGTCGAGAGCCAGACTCGATCTCCAGGTGCGTATACTGGATCCTCACTGCGGTGGAGATCGGCGCTCGCCTTTTGTCTACGGATAGCCCGCTGCAGATGGACGTGTGCAGCGTTCCACGTCTCCTCCGAGCGCCGAAACCACTCATCCACCGCAGGAGCCTCGATCTGGCTCTGATGCCATGGTGCCAGAACCGGCTCATACCCTAACACACACTGGAAAGGGGTCAGGTTAGTAAAGGAGTGGCGAAGAGAGTTCTGGGCAATCTCTGGGATATAACCCGACCACTCCTCCTGCCGGTCCTGGCAATACGATCTCAGAAACCTGCCCACATCCTGGTTCACTCTCTCCACCTGCCCATTACTCTCAGGGTGAAAACCCGAGGTAAGGCTAACCGAGACCCCCAAACGTTCCATGAACGCCCTCCAGACTCTAGAGGTGAATTGGGGACCTCGATCGGACACTATATCCTCGGGAACCCCGCAGTGCCGGAAGATGTGGGTAAACAAAGCCTCTGTGGTCTGTAGGGCAGTAGGGAGACCCGATCCACAACGACCAGAATGGTGGTATTCCCCTGGGAGGGAGGTAGGTCAGTGACAAGGTCTACAGAGAGGTGAGACCACGGCCGTTGTGGAAGGGACAGGGGCTGTAACTTCCCCCTGGGCAGGTGTCTAGGCGCCTTGCACTGGGCGCACACTGAGCAGGAGGAGACATAAACCCTCACGTCCCTAGCCAATGTTGGCCACCAGTACTTAACACTAAGGCAGTGCACTGTCCGGCCAATACCTGGATGTCCAGAGGAGGGTGACGTGTGAGCCCAATATATTAGACGATCACGGATCTCGAGCGGCACGTACGTCCGCCCCACTGGACACTCCGGAGGAGTAGGGTCGGTGCGTAACGCCCGCTCGATTTCCGCATCGATCTCCCACACCACCGGTGCCACCAGACAAGACTCCGGCCATATGGGAGAGGGCTCAATGGACCTCTCCTCTGTGTCATACCGCCGGGACAGTGCGTCTGCCTTACCGTTCTGGGACCCTGGGATGTACGTATGCTTAAAGACAAACCGGGTCAGAAACATGTTCCACCTAGCCTGACGAGGGTTCAGTCTCCTAGCTGCCCGGATGTACTCCAGGTTATGATGGTCAGTCAGAATGAGAAAAGGGTGTTCCCGTGAGCCCCCTCAAGCCAATGCCTCCACACCTTTAGGGCCTGAACTACGGCTAGCAGCTCCCTGTCCCCTACGACATAATTTCGTTCGGCCGGGCTGAGCTTTTTTGAATAAAAAGCGCAGGGCCGGAGTTTAGGAGGCGTGCCTGGGCGTTGAGACAATACTGCCCCAATACCGGCCTCTGACGCGTCCACCTCCACTTGGAACGCTAAAGCGGGGTCCGGATGCGCCAGCACCGGAGCCGAGGTGAACAGGTTCTTAAGTTTATCAAACGCCCTGTCCGCCTCAGCCGACCACTGCAAACGCACCGGGCCCCCCTTCAGCAGGGAAGTGATGGGAGCTGCCACCTGTCCAAAACCCCGGATAAACCTCCGGTAGTAATTGGCAAAACCCCAAAACCGTTGCACCTCTTTAACAGTGGTTGGAGTCTGCCAATTACGCACGGCTGACACACGGTCAATCTCCATCTCCACCCCTGGCGCGGACAACCGATGACCCAAGAAGGAGATGGACTCCTGGAAAAACAGACATTTCTCTGCCTTGACATACAAGTCATGCTCCAACAGCCTACCCAACACTTGGCGTACCAGGGCTACATGCTCGGCTCGTGTAGACGAGTACACTAGAATGTCGTCAATGTACACGACCACACCCTGCCCATGCAAGTCCCGGAAGATCTCGTCCACAAAGGATTGGAAGACTGAAGGAGCATTCATTAACCCATATGGCATGACGAGATACTCATAATGACCCGAGGTGGTACTAAATGCTGTCTTCCATTCATCTCCCTCCCTAATGCGCACCAAGTTGTAAGCGCTCCTGAGATCCAGTTTTGTGAAGAAACACGCTCCGCGTAATGATTCCGTCATACTCGCAATCAGAGGAAGAGGATAACTGTATTTAACTGTGATCTGATTGAGATTACGGTAATCAATACACGGGCTCCATCCTCCATCCTTTTTCTTCACAAAAAAGAAACTCGAGGACACAGGGGAAGTGGAGGGCCGTATGTATCCCTGTCTCAGAGACTCGGCTATGTATGTCTCCATAGCCGCCGTCTCCTCTTGAGACAAGGGATACACATGGCTCTGCGGAAGTGCCGCACCCGCCAGGAGATCTATCGCACAATCTCCCTGTCTATGAGGTGGCAAACGCGTCGCCCTAGTTTTGCTGAACACGAGTGCCAAATCCTCATACTCGGGGGGAATGTGCATTGCGGGCACTTGGTTCGGACTCTCCACCGTGGTCGCCCCTACGGAAACACCTAAACATCGCCCGACACACTGGTTAGACCACTCCTTGCCACGAAATGGTGGGATCATGGGCGACTAACCAAGGAAGCCCCAGTACCACGGGATACGCAGGAGAGTCGATCAGATACAACTGAATAATCTCTTCATGACCCCCTGCGTCCTCATCTTAAGTGGCGCTGTGACCTCCCTAATCAACCCAGATCCCAACGGACGGCTATCTAGGGCATGGATAGGGAAGGGTGCATCAACGGGCAGGAGGGGAATCCCTAACTTAACACAAAAATTACGATCAATGAAATTCCCAGCTGCGCCTGAATCGACTAGCGCCTTATGCTGGGACTGAGATGCAACCTGAGGAAATACTACAGGTATACAAAAGTGAACAACAGAGCTCTGGGTGAGGTGGGCGCCTACTCACCTGGAATGACTCCCCAGTGCGCGACCTGCTGCCTCGAACCCCTGGAGACCCTCCCCAGCACCTAGCCGCAGTGTGTCCTCTACGACCACAGTTGGTACCTCGGTATCTCCCTCCTCCTCTCTCTAGCGCCAGCACCCCCGAGGTGCTGGGGGATGGAATGGACGGCCCCAACTCTGGACGTCAGCGGGTGGCCAGCAGGGTATCCAGACGGATTGACATGTCCACCAGCTGGTCGAAGGTGAGATTGGTGTCCCTGCAGGCCAACTCTCGTCGAACGTCCTCACGCAGGCTACACCGATAGTGGTCGATGAGGGCCCTCTCATTCCACCCCGCATCCGCCGCTAGAGTCCGGAAGTCCAGGGCAAACTCCTGTGCGCTCCTCTTCCCCTGTCAAAGGTGGAACAGACGCTCTCCCGCCGCTTTACCCTCAGGGGGATGATCGAACACAGCCCTGAAGTGGCGGGAGAACTCCGCGTAGCTGATGGTGGCGGCGTCTATTCCCCTCCATTCGGCATTGGCCCACTCCAACGCCTTGCCGGAGAGACAGGAGATGAGGGCGGAAACGCTCTCGTATCCCGAGGGTGCCGGGTGTATGGTAGCCAGGTAGAGCTCCACTTGAAGGAGGAACCCCTGACACCCGGCTGCGGTGCCATCATATGCCCTCGGGAGCGAGAGCCGTATGCCACTGGACTCCGGAGCTGGTATGGTGGGGCTGGCCGATGGTGGTGGTAAGGTAGGAGGAGGTGTGGGCAAACCTCCTCTCTCCCATCGGCGCAGGGTGTCCATGACCTCCTGCATGGCAGATCCGAGTTGCTGGATCCCGATCCTCCAGCGACTCGGTTCCCCCCGCTGCTCCTGCTGACTCCATAGTAAGTGGTGTGTTGTTCTGTCACGGTACACTAGTGGATGTGGTGGTAAAGTCAGGCGCAGGACACAGCGGATAAGTCAAACGACTTTACTGAGACTCAAAAATGATAATACAAAAATAAATGGCCTCGAAACACACAGGAGGCAAAGAATACGTGCAACGCGTAAAATACACAAATGCAAACAGGTACCGACCAAAGATAAACGACAGGCGGACAACAACACACAACTCCAAAACATAACACAGGGAAACGTATAGGTGACATAATCAGGACAGAATACGAAACAGGTGCACTAAACTAGACATGACCAAACAAACATCGAAACATCAAACGGTGGCAGCTAGTACTCCGGGGACGACGAACGCCGAAACCTGCCCGAACAAGGAGGAGGGGCAGCCTCGGCGGTATTCGTGACAGTTTTCATAAAATGCAACTAACTGGATTTATGTCAACTCCGTCAGACAACATAAAAGGCATTTCATTTTTACAATAATTGTCCAACAAGTTTTTAAAGGCCTTGATTATTTAATTCTAACATTAGATTATTCAAATATGTAATACAAATCTCCAAACGTATTTTTGTTTTGTTTTATAGCACAATTAAATGCTCCAGATTTGAATAAATTCGCCATCAAAAGGTTGCAATAGTAAATTCCACATCTAAGAGGAAAACAATTAGCCAGCTAGCAACTCCAGCAAAGTTTAAGTGCATGAACATTTATTTGGCTGTAGGCTAATCACCCACCAGCAGGCTATGCCCACTTACAAGCAATGCAGGTGTGGATCTATCTGTTTGCTAGCCAGCTAAATTAGCTAGCTGGCTAGCTTGCTTAACTTAACAGTAGACAGAACTGGCTTTCGTGATTATTATCCATAGTGTCCAGCATACTGCTGGCACTGGTTGTGCTGAGAAGTCTGAAATATGGTCCAACTAGCAAGTGTTGTTCTAGGAAAATATTCTCAATCCCTTGCTGAATGAAAATTGCCCACAATTCAGAAGCTCAAGCTAGCAACATCAAAGCAACTTTGTAATGACAAACCCACCAGTGTTTTCAAATCTGTGCTCCTGCATATGGTCAGCTGTTGCGCACACAGGCAGACGCACAGACGGACGGACAGCCAGGAGCCAATATTATTAACCTTTACGACATGCATTTCTCAGCTAAATTACACGTTTATTCTGTATCACTCAACTCTCATTTATGAGTTTCGTTTGTATTGAGAGGGATATAGCTAGATATGTATTTTGATGTGTTGCTGTAGTCATGGATGGATCAGACCGACGGATAGAACGTGCGCGAGAGAATGTATCAATAGGCCCATGTGTCATAATTACCAGGAGAAATCTGACATGCAATTTGTAAACGAAGGTGCTGTACTTATAATTCGTAAAACCTACTTTTGTATCACTTTGAAGTGATCCAAATGGCAAATTCATCCTTCATCTATACATTTTGAGATATATTAAACCAGAAAGAAATTGTGACATTTGATTTGTGACTTACTGAGTCTGGCTTTAAGCGTAGGTTGCAGAACAGTGCTGAAAATATTTTGTCAGAATATTGACAAAAAAATCTATTTTAAGGGGGTTTGCCATCAGTGACTGAGTTGACAAGCCACTGACAGAGTTGACAACATGTTTTGCCTATAAAAAGTTCAATACAAAACATTTGTAAAATATGTAAAAAGATTCATTTGAAAATCCACAATAAAAACAACCATTCTATCAGATCTTTAAGCACTCTGACGGAGTTGATGTTATAAAAAAATCTGACTGAGTTTATGTTTTACTGAGTTGACAAAATAGCATTTTTCTTCTTCATTCAAGTGGTATACACACTAGCAATTTAGCTTTTCCTCAGTTGCTTTGACTCTAAAACCTAATTAAATTTAACATATTTTAACCAAAATTCATATTCTATCAGGCAGATGGAGTTGAGTTTATGGTTGTAACTATGGTGATTCCAATATTGTTTGTTTAAATATATCAAAAGTAGAGAACTACAGACCATGAGTGGACTTACTGCACTACATGTAATGAGGACATGAATAAGGGGTTATTATGGTATAGCTGACTCTGCTCATTCCTGATTAATTTAGGATTTTATAAAATGTATAACTTTGGACTTATCCTTCGCTTCGTGGCCATCTTTGACTTCATCGTTGGCCTCATAGCTGGCCTCACTGCCAGTTGTCTCAGTGTCATCAATGGTATTATCATCAATGTCATCCTTAACATTGTGGGTCCACTTCATCTGTCCATCTCCTCCCTGTGGGTCAACCAGCTGAGTGTGAGGGGTCAGTGGAGAGAGGCGGCGACTGGTAGGAGTGAACTCTATCATAAGGCTTGTGTGTGGGTAAGAGAAGGCACCCTGGGGTCTTTTTAGAGTGCCACCTGGTGTAACACACTCATGACTTGCTTATTATGTGTGCTCCAAACTTTACTCATAGTGAGTTGTTGAAAATAATGGCACCCTGACTAGGTGATTTAGAAGAGTTAACACACATACACATTTACATTACATTTACGTCATTTAGCAGACGCTCTTATCCAGAGCGACTTACAAATTGGTGCATTCACCTTATAGCCAGTGGGATAACCACTTTACAATATGTTTATTTTTTTCTTTCTTTGGGGTGGGGTAAGGGGGGGTAGAAGGATTACTTTATCCTATCCCAGGTATTCCTTAAAGAGGTGGGGTTTCAAGTGTCTCCGGAAGGTGGTGAGTGACTCCGCTGTCCTGGCGTCGTGAGGGAGCTTGTTCCACCATTGGGGTGCCAGAGCAGCGAACAGTTTTGACTGGGCTGAGCGGGAACTGTGCTTCCGCAGAGATAGGGGGGCCAGCAGGCCAGAGGTGGATGAACGCAATGCCCTCGTTTGGGTGTAGGGACTGATCAGAGCCTGAAGGTACGGAGGTGCCGTTCCCCTCACAGCTCCGTAGGCAAGCACCATGGTCTTGTAGCAGATGCGAGCTTCAACTGGAAGCCAGTGGAGTGTGCGGAGGAGCGGGGTGACGTGAGAGAACTTGGGAAGGTTGAACACCAGACGGGCTGCGGCATTCTGGATGAGTGGTAGGGGTTTAATGGCACAGGCAGGGAGCCCAGCCAACAGCGAGTTGCAGTAATCCAGACGGGAGATGAAAAGTGCCTGGATTAGGACCTGTGCCGCTTCCTGTGTAAGGCAGGGTTGTACTCTCCTAATGTTGTAGAGCATGAACCTACAGGATCGGGTCACCGCCTTGATGTTAGCGGAGAACGACAGGGTGTTGTCCAGGGTCACGCCAAGGCTCTTCGCACTCTGGGAGGAGGACACAACGGAGTTGTCAACCGTGATGGCGAGATCATGGAACGGGCAGTCCTTCCCCGGAAGGAAGAGCAGCTCCGTCTTGCCAAGGTTCAGCTTGAGGTGCTGATCCGTCATCCACACTGATATGTCTGCCAGACATGCAGAGATGCGATTCGCCACCTGGTTATCAGAAGGGGGAAAGGAGAAGATTAGTTGTGTGTCGTCTGCGTAACAATGATAGGAGAGGCCATGTGAGGATATGACAGAGCCAAGTGACTTGGTGTATAGCGAGAATAGGAGAGGGCCTAGAACTGAGCCCTGGGGGACACCAGTGGTGAGAGCACGTGGTGCAGAGACAGATTCTCGCCACGCCACTTGGTAGGAGCGACCGGTCAGGTAGGACGCAATCCAAGAGTGAGCCGCGCCAGAGATGCCCAACTCGGAGAGGGTGGAGAGGAGGATCTGATGGTTCACAGTATCAAAGGCAGCAGACAGGTCTAGAAGGACAAGAGCAGAGGAGACACAGAGAGAGCCTCCGTGACACAGAGAAGAGCAGTCTCAGTTGAATGACCAGTCTTGAAACCTGACTGGTTTGGATCAAGAAGGTCATTCTGAGAGAGATAGCAAGAGAGTTGGCTAAAGGGATACTGGTCTGTAGTTGTTGACATCAGAGGGATCAAGTGTTGGTTTTTTGAGAAGGGGTGCAACTCTCGCTCTCTTGAACACTACCATGTTTTTATCGCTTGTGGTGCACGGAGTTACAGCCCCAAAATGGACACACAATTTTTCCTCTGCATATTTATTATCAACATTTGGGTCGGACACCTTCAAGACTTGAAAAAGCTTTGGGACTGATTTATCTTGAAGAAAATATGATATAGACAACAACAAAAAACCAAATCAACTCACCATAACAGGAGCTTCACTGAAAATCTGCACGTCGTCTTGCTCACTGCTCTCCTAGAAAAATAATGTCTACCCATAAATATACATTCACTGAATAACGCCTGGGTCATTATTTTACCATAAAGGAATGTTTAACCAAGTTCAGTTTCAAGTTTTAATGTCACATGCACAAGTACAGTGAAATGCCTTTCCTGCAAGCTCTAACCCCAACAATGCAGTAATCAATAACAATGTAATACTAAAAATAACAAGCTAGAGCAAAACCACACGAGATATAGAAATAAGAAGAACACGATAAAATAAGTCAGCATACTATATACAGGGTCAGTTCCAGTACCATATTTACAATATGCAGGGATACTGGATCGATAGAGGTAGATACTGTATGTATAAGGGTAATGTGACTAGGCATCAGGAAATACTGTATGATAAAGAGTACCAGCAGCGTATATGATGATTGTATGTGAGTGGGTGTGTGTAGAGTCAGTATAAATGTGTGCATATTATGTGTGTGTAAGCAAATGATGGAGTGAGTGATTGTATGTTTGTTCGAGTGTCAGTGTGCATAAGAATAAAATACAAGGGTCAACTCAGCTGTGTAGCCATTCTGTTAGCTATTTAGCAGTCTTATGGCATGGGGATAGAAGCTGTTCAGGAGCCTATTGGTGTCAGACTCGATGCACTGGTAACGCTTGCCGTGCGGAAGCAGAGAGAACAGTCTATGACTTGTGGGGTTGGAGTCTTTAATGATTTTCCGGGCCTTCCTTTCACACCACCTGATATAGATGTCCTGGATGGCAGGGAGCTCGGCCCCAGTGATGTACTGGGCTGTCCGCACTACCTTCTGTAGCGTCATGCGATCGAGGGCGGTGCTATTGCCATACCAAGCAGTGATACAGCCAGTCAATATGCTCTCAATGGTACAGCTGTATAACTTTTTGAGGATTTGAGGTGCTAAACCTTTTCAATTTCCTGAGGGGGAAGAGGCGCTGTCGCACCTTCTTCATGACTGTGCATGTGTGGACCATTTTAAGTTGTTAGTGATTTGGACACCGAAGAACTTGAAGCTCTCGACCCACTCCACTGCAGCCCTGTCGATGTGGATGGGGGCGTGCTCGCCCCCCCCCATTTCCTGTAGTCCACGATCAGCTCCTTGGTCTTACTGATGTTGAGGGAGAGGTTGCTGTTCCGCGCCCCACACTGCCAGGTCACTGACCTCCTCCTCCCTGTAGGCTATCTCATCGTCGCCGGTGATCAGGCCTACCACCGTCATCTCGTCAGCAAACTTGACTTGAGGATGGTGTTGGATTCATGCATGGCCATGCAGTCCTGGGTGAACAGGGAGTACAGGAGGGGACTAAGCACACACCCCTGTGGGACCATGTGTTGAGAGTCAGCATGGCGGAGGTGATGTTGCCTACCCTCACTACCTGGGGTCGGCCCGTCAGTATGTCCAGGATCCAGTTGCAGAGGGAGGTGTTCAGTCCCAGGGTCCTAAGCTTGGTGACGAGCTTGGAGTGGACAATGGTGTTGAACGCTGAGCTGTAGTCAATGAACAGCATTCTCACATAGGTATTCTTCTTATCTAGGTGGGTGACGGCAGTGTGGCGTGCAATTGAGATTGCGTCGTTTATGGATCTGTTGGGGCGGTATGCAAATTGAAGTGGGTCTAGGGTGTCTGGGATGATGGAGTTTATGTGTGCCATAACCAGCCTCTCAAAGCACTTCATGATTACAGATGTGAGTGCTACAGGGCGGTAGTCATTGTGGCATGAAGCCTTAGAGTTCTTGGGAACAGGAATGATGGTGGTGGTCTTCTTAAAACATGTGGGGATTACAGACTGGAATAGGCTACTACTTTTGAGGAGAGTGTTTGTAGCGCATAAATGAACTAAGGGAAATAGGGTGTAATTTGAGATTAGCCTAGAGGGTACCTACTAATGGGGAGAGGAGCATTTCTAAATAATAATAATAATATGCCATTTAGCAGACGCTTTTATCCAAAGCGACTTACAGTCATGTGTGCATACATTTTTACGTATGGGTGGTCCCGGGGATCGAACCCACTACCCTGGCATTGCTCTACCAATTGAGCTACAGAGGACCACACGTTGGAGGAAATTAGTGACACCTGTTTTTTCAATCTATATTTAGTTATATTTCAGTTATCATTCAAACAAGTATTTTATAAACCTCCCACTTTGGGCTGGATGTGTCAATATGTAGTTCATACATGCATAATTTAATTATGAGCAGAATTAGTTTTACCGCAATTAGCCACAAAATCCCTAGTTTGAAAGCGACGGTTTACTGGTAGCTGTGCGGCGCCATTATCCCTACATTTTTCCTACACGTGGCAAGCCCCCTAGCAATTAGAGTTCTAGCCAATGAGCTTCAGCCCCTTGCCATTTGAGTGACAGCTAGCAAGAGGCACACACAGCAGAGTGAGAGAGAGCAATGACATTGTGCACATATGTGATGTAGTATGCAATTTTCTGGGACCACTTTTTGCTCATAAGCACTACTTTCAGAACTGCTGTCTAAAAAGTATACAAAAGTACCAAATAATCTCTTTAAACCTCACAATAATACAGACTGTTCCTACACTGCATTAGACTTTACATAGTGATTTTTACTACCAGCTCTCACAGTCTCACATCAGAATTAGACGTTAATCCATGTTTCTCAAATGTCAAATTCTGAAGTTGTTCCAAACATCACATTTAAAAGTGTTTAAGGTTAAATTTAGGCATTAACTCCGAAATGTTAAGGTTAGGGTTACATTTAGGCATTAACTCCTGAGTGGCGCAGTGGTCTAAGGCGCCGCATCGCAGTGCTAACTGTGCCACTAGAGATCCTGGTTCGAATCCAGGCTCTGTCGCAGCCGGCTGGGAGTACAGGAGGGGACTAAGACCTACCGGGAGACTCATGGGCGGAGCGTCTTCCAGGGTAGGGGAGGGAATGGCCGGCAGGGATGTAGCTCAGTTGATAGAGCATGGCGTTTGCAACGCCAGGGTTGTGGGTTCGATTCCCACGGGGGGCCAGTATATAAAAAAAAAAACTAGACAAACAAAAATATATATAAAATATATGTATTCACTAACTGTAAATCGCTCTGGATAAGAGCGTCTGCTAAATGACTTAAATGTAAATGTAACTCTGAAATCTTAAGGTTAGGCATCAACTCTGAATGGTTAAGGTTTGGGATAGGCTTAAACAAACAAAAACAAAAATAATAACTTTCTATAGCTGGATTCGAAAATGCAACCATTGGCACCGGAGGCAGATTATTATGTCCAACCGCTGAAATCCGTCCACAACGTCTTAGTAAAACTATGACTGTAATACTGCCTAGTATAGCCTAATATAACGGTCCACGTGAGAATCTCTGCTAATTTAACCTATTTCTTAGGTAATTTTTGCGCATTTTGATATTGCCTAGAGGGACCATGGCTGGCAAGTGAGCTGCGTCACATGACTCAAATAACAATGCGGGACTGCGGTTAGGTTCGGGACCAGTAACTGCGGTAGCGGGTGGGAGTCAGACAGACAGCCAGCGGGTGCGGACGAGAGCGGGATGAATTAATCAGTCCCGCGCAGACCTCTACTCTGCACTGTACCCACTCAAGTGCACTTCTACTACTAGACTGTGAATGTTAATTTACTGCAGAAGCTTTTCTGTTTAAAATGTCTTACCACAGCTGTTCCCCAATTTCAGACTACCACACTGGTAGCTACAGTATCCCTCTCATACTACTTCACTTTCTCACTTCACCAGTACAACTCAATATGTAGCTGCATGACAAACAAAGGTGGCAAAAAATGCAGCCAAATGTTATCTAACTGATTTTACCTTTACATACAACTAGCTACAACATGAAGTGTTACATCCATGAATGGACTACATGGAATGTGAATCAGGAAAAGTGTCTAACACTGATATACATTAATCAGCCTTTGTTTTCGGTGTGAGCTGTGTTCTGATTCTGATCATAGAATACATGCATACACAATGTCTTGCATTACATCACCATTGTAATTCAAGGAATTGCTGTGGGAGACAACATAAGTATGATTTCAATTCCATGGCTGGATAAAGCTACAATTCTACATGTTGTATTGTTGAGTCAAATTAAATTATAATTTAGAATTTGAGGGCTAATCAGATAATCAACAGCAGCCCCTAAACAAAATGTTTTACTTTACTACTATGCAGCCCATTGGGCTCTGGTAAAAGTAGTGCATTAATTAGGGAATAGGGGGTCAGTTGGGACACAGCCTAAATGTGTGTACTGGCTTTATATGTTGTTGTTTTTTTATGTGACAAATGTGTGGGTTGTGGCTACCTGTTAGGTGTTCATGTCGGAGCCGAAGAAGCCCAGTCAGAAGCTGAAGGTGTGGTTCGGAGAGTACTGGAACGTGGCTGACTTCCTGGCCATCCTCCTCTTCCTGGTGGGGCTGGCACTGCGCTGGCACAGTGGGTCCTATCAGACAGCAGGGCGGGTCACCTACTGCCTGGACATCATCTTCTGGTACGTCCGGATGCTGGACCTGCTAGCGGTCAACCAGTATGCCGGACACTACCTCACCATGATCACCAAGATGGTGAGTATAGCCTTTCCTTCCTTGGACTAACATCTAGGGTACGTACAAAACTATATTCCCTATATACTGCACTATTTTTGTAAGCCATTTCAGGTGCACACTACTGGGTTAGTGTAATAGCTAATTAGCCCAGTGTTTTTAAAATCTTGGTCTATAGCCCTCAAACTCAACTCTGGACCTCAAAGCCAGTTCCACTGAATTTTTCCATTGTTCCCCTCTAATCAGGGACTGATTTAGACCTGGAATACCGGGTGTGTGCAATTAATTATCAGGTAGAACAGAAAACCAGCAGGCTCCAGACTACGTAGTCTGGAGCCTGCTGGTCTAGAGGGACCCACAGGAATGCACGTTTTAGTTCTAGTCTAGCACTAACACACCTGATGAAGCGAATCAAGGGCTTGTTGATAAGAATCAGGGGTTTTGTTTTGTTGCTTGGACAACTAAAATGGGCACCCTTGTGTGCCCCCCTAGCACCAGGATGGAAAAACACTGACTTACGCCACATAGGGATGTGACGGTCATGGAATTTTGGATTTATTTTTATTGGTCAGCCAAATGACCGCGGTCACCATTATAGAATGAATAGAATGCGCGTCCCCATTCAAATCAATTATGGCATAATGGGTGGACTGGTGGCCATTACGAGTGTACCAATAGGAGCAAAGCAGGAATTACAAGCAGGAAGTGTACCCATCAATATGTGCTGTGATTTGCTATTTGTGATGTGCTGGGATTACCATGGAAATTATTGCATCACAATACCAGCCAGCCATTGTGAGTGTACCCATGAGTTTACCAGTCAAATTGCCAGGGTTAGAGGTTCCAAGCCCATTCTATTCATTCTATTTCTAGGTGTGCTGCTGCTGCAGGGAGGGGGGCGTTGACTAGGCACCCGAAGACTTGTTGCTACTACACCTTACTTGTTTCGGCCGTCCCTTCTTCAGTCAGCTGTTTGTTCCACAAAAAAGCAAACCGTTATGACTGTTATTTTATTTTCATGGCGGTCTTCATCCATAATCGTTGGTTACACAGTTATACAGTAATTGTACCAGCCCTAATGCCACAGCATACAGTGCATTCAGAAAGTAATTACACCCCTTTACTTGACGGAGGCCCCTGTGTTCTTGGGGACCATTCAATGCTGCAAAATGTTGGTACCCTTTCCCCGATCTGTGCCTCGACACAATACTGTCTCGGAGCGTTACGGACAATTCCTTTGACCTTATGGCTTGGTTTTGCTCTGACATGCGCTGTCAACTGTGGGACCTTATATAGACAGGTGTGTGCCTTTCAAAATCATGTCCAATCAATTGAATTTACCACAAGTGTAGAAACATCTCCAGGATGATCAATGGAAACAGGATGCACCTGAGCTGAATTTCAAGTCTCATAGCAAAGGTCTGAATACTTATGTAAATAAGCTATTTACGTTTTTGATGTTTAATACATTCGCAAAAAATTCTAAAAACCTGTTTTCGCTTTGTCGTTTTGGGGTATTGTGTGTAGATTGATTAGGATTTGTATTTATTTTATCCATTTTAGAATAAGGCTGTAACATAACAAAATGTGGTAAAAGTCAAGGGGTCTGAATACTTTCCGAATGCACTGTAGTTCTAAAAAGGGCCTAAAATTGAACGTTTTATCATGATAAAACAAAAAACATGTGTGATACAAATGTAAAAAACATGTCAAACATTCTTCCTCTCAATTAAGTTTTTATGTGAAAATTGGCAGAACACTCTGAGATACCAAAAATATTTACCACTCCCGTTTGCGTGGAATCGGCCAATTTAATATATTTTCAATATTTTCCTCTATGTTCTCGACCCATCTGCTCAGACCAGTAACATGTTTTACATTGTGGTTATGATGGCCATCGTGCTGCTGAGTTTCGGCGTGTCCAGGAAGGCCATCTTGTCTCCAGACGAAGCTCCATCATGGAGCCTGCTCAGAGATGTGGTCAACCAGCCGTACTGGATGATGTTTGGAGAAGGGTACCCCGATGAAATAGACGGTGAGTAACTACTAACCAGTGTCCAGTCACAGTAGTGCCTCCGTTTGGGTGGAGTTGCTTGCAATACCAGAGTTGTGGGGGTTGACTCCTGCATGGGCCACAGTCAATGGGAATATGGTGCCATTTGAGACCCTCCTCCCCTGTGTGTTTGTGGCAGCCTGTGCAGACGGCAAGTCGTGTGCACCCGGGGCCTTCCTCAACCCTTACCTCCAGGCCATCTACCTCTTCGTCCAGTACCTCATCATGGTCAACATCCTCCTTGCCTTTCTCAAGTAGGGACTCTAAACTCTCCATCAAAATATAAATTGTCTTTTGAATCTGTTTTTCTCTGCCTGATTGTGTCTTTATGTTTATGCTTTATGTACAAATGGGTTTTTGCAGCTTCTCTCAGTGCTTACCGGTTTGTTATGGATCTTTTTTTGACAGCAATGTCTACTTTAAAATGAAGTTCAAATCCAAAAAGTTGTGGAAGTACAACCGCTACCGCTACATTATGACCTATCAGGAGAAGCCGTGGTTGCCCCCGCCCTTCATCAGCCTGTGTCACATGACCCTGTGTATGACCACCATTTACCGGAAACACAGGGGCTCGTCTGAGAAGGAGAGAGACTCCTGTCGGCTTAGTGAGTGTGTGTGTATGTGTGTGCATGTATGCGTGTGTGTGTGTATGTATGTTTTTGGATGAGTGCAACTGATTTAGCCTTAGCCTACTACACTGTTGTTCTATGACAGTATTGATTCAAAGCATTTCCACGTGGTAGGAAAATGCTACAGTACTTTTAAGTGAGTGTATGTGTGTTTGAAATATGGACTTGTTTGTAATCTCTCTCTCCGTCTGTCAGAGCTTTACCTGGGCCAAGCGGAGCTGAAGAGGCTGCATGAGTTTGAGGAGAGGTGTGTGATGGCGTATTTCCACAAGAAAAAACAAGATGTTCTCTGCAGCCAGATCCACAGGATCCGAGCCACTGCAGAAAGGTGAGACTGAGACTTCGAAAGAGTCCAACTACCTCTCAATAGCCGTTGAGACACCCTTTTTGTGACTCCCCTGAATGTCTGTCTGTGTCCTTGACCTGACAGGGCTGAGGAGATGGGTGTAGTTATTGGCGAGGTGTCTGAGAGGGTCCATTTCATCCAGGACACCCTGCAGGTGCTGGACAGCCAGCTGGGCCAGCTGCAGGACCTGTCCGCCCTGGCCGTGGACACCCTCACCCTCCTGTCGGCCTCTGACAGCCTGCAGCAGAAGGAAGCCCACCTGGGCCACTGCCGGCCAATTGCCCCCTCCCATCCCCACAGCTGGACCCTCCCCCACATTGACATCACGCCCTGCCACACCCCCAAGGCCTACCGCAGCACCCCACCCTCCCTGCTGCGGGGCCACACCTCCTCCCGCAGTCAACGCCCGCCACTGGAGTGGCACCCGGGGACCTGGGGGGTCGGCGGCCGTGGGGGGTGGGGGACTGGCGAGACAAAAGAGGAACAGGAGGAACAGAGTATCATGGTGCATCACAGTGGCGAGGTATGGCCGGTGGGATACGGCTTTGCCCCCCATGACTCTCTCCCTCACCTGGGCGGTTCAGGGCTTAGGGACAGGACCCCCTGTGAGTCATCCCACTGTGGCTCTCCCCCGTATCCCTGGGCCTGGGCTGTAGAGGGTTCTCTGGAACCCCCCCACTGCAAACCCTGGGCCTGCTGTGACCCTGAGATGTCCATGGAGGAGGAGGAAGAGCGGGAGGTTGGGCAGTCCTTTGATGTGGATGTGTCCAGGGCCTCTAGCCATGCCTTTCTGTTGTTGGACCCCCAAGACGAGAGAGGCTGTGGGGCCAGGGGTTTGGTGAACCCTGCCTTCTGTAAGGATGACGACCCTGGGGCAGCTTGCTCCAGACTGGGCCAGTGGGGCAGGAAGTGTCCTCGTCGGTGGGCGTGTCTTTCCAGGGACCAGCAGTACAGACACAGCCGCTCTCCTTCCTCTAGCGTGGAGTACATGGCTCTATCTAATCCCCCCCTGAGGCCACTACAAGCCTCCTTCCCCTCCCTCGACTGCCTATCAGGGGAGCGGAGCTTCACAGCTGACATACCCCTTGGCTGCAGTAAAAGCAGAGGTACTGTACTACCCCCTTATGCTTGGTGAGCATTAGCAACAACACGCAAAGAAGGCTCAGTTACCCAATATTTTATTTTGTCATCACATTTGTATTATGTACCACATTTCAAATAAAATAGAATAAAATGTTATGTGTCACATGCTTCGTAAATAACATGTGTACACTAACAGTGAAATGCTTACTTACGGGCCCTTCCCAACAATGCAGAGAGAAAAAAAAGAGAAATAGTAGAAAAATAATAACACAAGGAATAAATACACAATGAGTAATGATAACTTGGCTATATACACGGGGTACCAGTACCGTGTCGATGTGCAGGGCTACGAGGTAAATTGAGGTAGATATGTACATATGGGTAGGGATAAAGTGACTAGGTAATTGGATAGATAATAAACAGTAACAGCAGCGTATGTGATGAGGCAAAATGGGGTCAATGCAGATATTCCGGGTAGCTATTGGTTAACTGTTTAGTAGTCTTATACCTTAGGGGTAGAAGCTGTTCAGGGTCCTGTTGGTTCCAGACTTGGTGCATCGGTACCGCTTACTGTGTAGTAGCAGAGAGAACAGTCTATGACTTGGGTGACTGGAGTCTTTGACCATTTTTAGGGCCTTCCTCTGACACCGCCTGGTATAGAGGTCCTGGATGGCAGGGAACTTGGCCCCAGTGATGTCCTGGGCCGTCCGCACTACCCTCTGTAGCGCCTTGCGGTCGGATGCCAAGCAGTTGCCATACCAAGCGCTAATGCAGCCGGTCAAGATGTTCTCAATGGTGCAGCTGTATGACTTTTTGACGATCTGAAGGCCCATGCCGATTATTTTCAGCCTCCTGAGAGGGAAGAGGCGTTGTTGTGCCCTCTTCACGACTGTGTTGATGTGTGTAGACCATGATAGTTCCTTAGTGATGTGGACATAGAGGAACTTGAAGCTCTCGACCAGCTCCACAACAGCCCCCTCCGTTTCCTGTAGTCCACAATCAGCTCCTTTGCTGACATTGAGGGAGAGGTTATTGTCCTGGCACCACAGTGCACGGTCTCTGATCTCCGCCCTGTAGGCTGTCTCATCGTCGTTGGTGTCAGGCTGTTGTGTCGTCTGTAAACTTAATGATGGTGTTGGAGTTGTGCGCAGCCACGCAGTTGTTGGTGAACAGGGAGCACAGGAGGGGACTAAGCACATGTTGAAGGTCAGCGTGGCGGATGTGTTGTTGCCTACCCTCACCACCTGGGGACAGCCCGTCAGGAAGTCCAGGATCCAGTTGCAGAGGGAGGTGTTTAATCCCAGGGTCCTTAGCTTAGTGATGAGTTTGGAGGGCACAATGGTGTTGAACGCTGAGCTGTAGTTAATGAACAGCATTCTCACGTAGGTGTTCCTTTTGTCCAGGTGGGAAAGGGCGGTGTGGAATGCAATAGAGATTGCGGGGCGGTATGCAAATTGGAGTGGGTCCAGCCTTTCAAAGCATTTCATGGCTACAGAATGAATGCTACGGGACGATAGTTATTTAGACAGGTTACCTTGGCATTACCTTGACCACATACTCATGTACAAGTACAAATACCCATAAGGTAATGATTCCATGACACTAATCCATTTCCCAATGTACCTCTAGTGATTCTACCTGTCCTGGTTGTGTTTTACAGAGTGGTCCAAGTCGTCTGACCTGGCAATGACCTCAGGGAGCAGAGAGAGGTGTCAGGCCAGGAAGACAGTCAAGATTTCGGAGGGGAGTTCTTCAGACGCTGTAAGACAGACAGACCGACATCTGAACACTGAATCTGTTCTATCATATATCTTAGTTTCCTATTTTTAATCATTTTAGAAATGTTTTATACATTTTCTTTCACTTTGGAAATGTGGAGTAAATTGTGTAGATCAGTTGGGAAAAAAATCTAATTGTATCCCTTTTTAGATTTAAATTTAAGGCAGCAGAATGTGAAAACTGTGCAAGGGGTGTGTAGACTTTCACTAGGCACTGTAGCAATCTGATGCCTGACTGTGCAGTCGGTGACATGGCAACCAACTATTGGTTGATGCAATGCAACAACTGTTATGTATGTCCTGCTCTTGTCCTGCAGGACTCCAGTCAGTCCGTGTGGACCAACTGGGCCCGCTCTGTCTCGTAAGTCTGCATGGGGTGGGACGAGCCCATGAGATCACATGTACTATACATGTACCCTTTTTACACAATCGTGACGACCCGAACCAAACTCTGCTGGCTCGAATGTTTCCTTTCCACATGGTCCTTTTTAGCATGGTTCCAGTTATTATGGTGGATGCATCTGTGCAGCTCAGTTTGGCTCGGTTCGGCTTAGTAGTGTAAAAAGCCCAAATGGAGTCCAACCTGGGTTCAAATAATTTTCTTGAACTTTCAAATACTTTGATCGTTTGATTGAGCCTACCTGGAGTGACAGATGGGCAGGGTTTACAGTTTTGGTACATTTACATTTTTACATTTTAGTCATTTAGCAGACGCTCTTATCCAGAGCGACTTACAGTTAGTGAGTGCATACATTTTTCATACTGGCGCCCCGTGGGAATCGAACCCACAACCCTGGCATTGCAAACGCCATGCTCTACCAACTGAGCTACACGGGGCCCAGTGTACGATCCCATTGGTTCCATTGCACCAGGCAATATCAATCAACCACAGCTAGTGATTGGCTATCAATTAGCTAGCAGCTAGTATTTGAAGGAAAACACATTTGATCTCAGGTCTGCATGGAGTAGTGCTGGAATTGTGGAGAAAGTAGTCATTGTGGAAGTACTGAAGTTGTGTATAGTAGGATAGTTTTATCAGTTCTGTATGTTCTTCTGTTATAGAGTGCAGGGTGGGATCACACCTGAAGGTAGGCAACCTGACTCATGTCTAGATTAATTGCTTGTATTTATAAAATGTATATATTAGTTTTCCCTCATTCTTTTTCTCAGCTTTCCCTTCTGCTAGAATATTCACCTTCCAAATCAATGTCGTAATTGTTAACTGTAATTGTTTTTTTTTTATGTTCTTTGTTGTTATCCCTGTGTTTGTCTGTTACATTTCAATCGATGGAAGACCTGGACCCACACTACTCAGGTACTCCCCAACAATCACATAAATCATACATAAAAATATAGCTGCAAGCAGCAATGAACGGGGTTCACAGGATGACAGATACGACACAAGATCAGTTGGATAACAAAGTAAGGACTTTATCATGTAGGAACGATCTTCTTTTGTGTGCAATCATTACCATGTTTATCTCTCAATACCACAATGACACTAGCAGGACCAGATTACCGATCGGGCACACAGGGCATGTGCTCTGTGGCCCCCGACCTCCAAGGGGCCCCCAACCAAATGTATTTATTACTTTTTTTGGGTTGTGGGCCCTCTGGAGGTCGGGCCCCCCCCCCAGATAGCATACTCCAACCTAAGTGTATGTAAACTTCCGACTTAAACTGTATGTCCATTAATATGTTATTAACATATCACGTGTCATAAAAATCGATCATCTCTTCACTACAAGCAAATATCAGCGTTTCTGCATCTCATTTCCTGGTTGTAAGCAAACCACAATATCCAGAATTCATAGCGATTTCAGGACGTAGTACTGCCCCATTGGAGGTGGATCCAGTTGATGTGGAGGAATACCAAAATGTCTGCGTTTGTAACCAGCACTTTCAGCCAGAGGATTTCGAAACTGATGGAGTTGCCAGGTCATCGAACGTTGAAAAGTGAAGCTATTCCATCGATTTTCCCCTTAACTTAAAAAAGGGAGGCATCCGATCAGCGAACATCAGCGCAGCAGAAAATAAGTCAAGCTGAGGTAACGTAGCTAACTACATTTGTTTATTTAAACCTAGCTAGCTAGATTTAATAATATGCTGGCTAGACATTCCAAAGCAAATCAATGTAATTAGCCAGTTGCTATAAGGTGACGTGATTTTGTAGCTTTGCAAGCTAACGTTAGCTTAATTAGGTTACATTAGCTACAGCCTACCGGACCATATCTAACCGTTAGCTAACTAGCTAACTAACTACCGCAGAGGCTAACGTGACTAAGTGTTCTATTTAGAGCCCGATCCCATCAACATCTGCAGCAGCCTCAACATCAAGCTCAGCACCAGGAACTAGTGTAAGTCACATTTGCTAAATCTTTCCATGGCTCCATGATGAGCAAATACAGTGCATTCGGAAAGTAGTCACACCCCCTGACTTTTTCCACATTTTGTTACCTTACAGTCTTATTCTAAAATTGATTAAATTAATTGTTTTCCTCATCAATCTACACCAATACCCCATAATGACAAAGCAAAAACATTTTTTATTTTTTATTTGTGCAATTGTATAAACAATGTACATTATTATTCCGACCCTTTGCTATGAGACTCAAAATGGAGCTCAGAGTGGCCAGACGGAAGCCACTCCTCAGTAAAAGGCACATGACAGCCCACTTGGAGTTTGCCAAAAGTCACCTAAAGGACTCTCAGACCATAAGAAACAAGATTCTCTGGTCTGATGAAACCAAGATTGAACTCTTTGGCCTGAATGCCAAGCGTCACGTCTGGAGGAAACCTGGCGCCGCTCATCACCTGGCCAATACCATCCCTACGGTGAAGCATGGTGGTGGCAGCATCATGCTGTGGATGTTTCCCAGCGGCAGGGACTGGGAGACTAGTCAGGATCGAGGAAAAGATTAACGGAGCAAAGTACAGAAAGATCCTTGATGAAAACCACAGACTGGGGCAATGGGACAACAGGACAACGACCCAAAGCACACAGCCAAGACAACGCAGGAGTGGCTTTAGGTCATGTCTCAATATCCTTGAGTGGCCCAGCCAGAGCCCGGACTAGAACCCAATTAAACATCTCTGGAGAGACCTGAAAATAGCTGTGCAGCGATGCTCCCCATCCAACCTGACAGAGTTTGAGAGGATCTGCAGAGAAGAATGGGAGAAACTCCCCAAATATAGGTGTGCCAAACTTGTAGCGTCATACTGAAAACTCAAAGCTGTAATCGCTTCCAAAGGTGCTTCAACAAAGTGCTGAGTAAAGGGTCTGAATACTTATGTAAATGTCTAAAAACCTGTTTTGCTTTGTCATTATGGGGTAGTGTGTGTATATTGATGAGGGGGAAAAAACACTTATCAATTTTAGAATAAGGCTGTGACGTAACAAAGTGGAAAAGTCAAAGAAAAAGTCAAGTTATCATACAAATACAACTCCAAGTTAGAAGTATCAGAACACTTAGAAAGGTAGTTCTAACCTTAAATAGGACTGGGAAAAGTGTCAAAAATAAGAAAGCAATATATTCCATAGTACACTAGAAACCAGCAAAACATGAACAACAACAGTCTAAACATAGCTGAGGGCAATTAAGCATAATGTCCACTAGATGACAGCAAATGAGTGTAGACCCATTGGATAAAGATTTCAGCCAGGAACAAGCTCGAGCTCAACATCATCTGACTCTGAAACAAGCCAGGACAGCCAAGGGTACTGTATTTATGAAAGCACAATTCACTCTTGAGAAAACAAAACTCTTCATACCCTTGCAGTCAGTTCTTTGGCATGGGGAGAGGGGCTGTTAGCATATTCTTCTAGCCTATTCACTCTAGGTGTAGGTGCTGTAGGTGCTCATACACGACAATACATGACTAGACTGTCTAAAAGTCAAGCCCCCCTAAAACCTTTCACATCTTTGTTAACAGCCCATTTCACTGCGCCATTATTGACTCTGAGTGTAAGAAAACACTTACCAGTCTACTGTACCCTTATTTGTTTACAGATAACATGGTTTCTTTTATAGTTACACATCCTCATGATCAGTCTTCATGTCTTTCCAGGACACTTGCAGTACAAACAAATCTTCTGCAAGAGGTCGAAGCAGTGGGTGCTGAAGAAAGTGTACAAGCCCAGAACCCACCACTTCAGGGAGAGGCTTTTCCACCTTGTTGTGAAGTGCAGAAAGGACCAGACGGTTGTCTACAAGGAGCCAGAGTCACAGCACCCCAAACCCAACATCCCTGCCAACATCGCCACAGCGCCAAAGCCTGCTAAACCAGCTGCCATTACCCAACACAAGAAGAGGTGCAACAGTTGAAGAACATTCTGGAACCTGCCTGCAATATTCAACCAACACAATATCCATATTCAGTTAGACTGATGTTGTAGTTTAATATAGAATACCTAGTATGCTCACAACTGCATTGTGGTATAGCTATTGCTAGCTTGTACATATGTATATAATGTTAACGTTAGGTAGCAAGTGGCTACTGTGCTTGAAATTTAGCTAGCTTGTTGCTACCTGGATAGCTACTAGTAAACAATAGCTGGAACGACCGAGCGAACAGACGCGAACTGGCTGAGTCAATTCAGTGGCTAGCTTTGCACTTGGCTAGCTAACAGTAGCTGCTAGGAGTAAGTCATAACCTACATTTGTGTTTAGTTTTTTACATATTGATAGCCCGAGTCGTTCAAGGAATTTGGGACATGGGTGACTAGTTAATGTTAGTTTGGCTCTCTCTGTGTGTTCGTGCCGTGAAAGGAGGGGTTCTTCTTTGTCTGAAAGCAATGGCTAGCTAGTTTGCTAACTATTCTAGCTAACTAACTGGCTGAATAAGTTGACGACGGATTCGCTCAAGCTGTCGGGACTAACCTACAATGTTAGACACGGACACGAACGATCTGCTTGCGTGTTGATACACTGGTGGTTTGTTGTGGCCGAGTATTGGCGCTAAACCGTGTTGTTGGAGTCCGGCATGCTAGCTGGCTGTGGCGTCTTATGACTAGGTGCCAGGACGATTTTCACGGAATAATACTGCACCTAGTTAGCTAGCTGAATAAACTAAGTTAGTCTATTCCTAGAAAACATTGAACCGCTGTAGTTTACAACAATTATAGTTTCTGAGGTGGAAGTTGGGAGAGTTATATTTGGGAGTTGTGGTGAGGGAGGCCCCGCTCTCTCCTTTCCCAGATGTTTAGTTCATTTCATTCCGATCTCCTCTGCATTATTGTAGCCATCTGCTGCAGCCTGTCAACTATGCCTCTGCCTATCCCTGTTCTCTCCTCTCCGCACAGGCTACACAAACGCCTCACACCGCGTGGCTGCTGCCTCTCTAACCTGGTGGTCCCTGTACGCACCACCCATGTGGAGTTCCAGGTCTCAGGCAGCCTCTGGAACTGCCGTTCTGCTGCCAACAAGGCAGAGTTCATCTCAGCCTATGCTACCCTCCAGTCCCTCGACTTCTTGGCGCTGACGGAAACATGGATTACCACTGAAAACACTGCTACTCCTACTGCTCTCTCCTCGTCTGACCATGTGTTCTCGCATACCCCGAGAGCATCTGGTCAGCGGGGTGGTGGCACAGGAATCCTCATCTCTCCCAAGTGGACATTCTAAATTTTTCCCCTGACCCATCTGTCTATCTCCTCATTTGAATTCCATGCTGTCACAGTCACTAGCCCATTTAAGCTTAATATCCTTGTCATCTATCGCCCTCCAGGTTCCCTTGGAGAGTTCATCAATGAGCTTGACGCCTTGATAAGTTCCTTTCCTGAGGATGGCTCACCCCTCACAGTTCTGGGGGATTTCAACCTCCCCTACGTCTACATTTGACTCATTTCTCTCTGCCTCCTTCTTTCCACTCCTCTCCTCTTTTGACCTCACCCTCTCACCGTCCCCCCCTACTCACAAGGCAGGCAATACGCTTGACCTCATCTTTACTAGATGCTGTTGTTCTACCAATCTCACTGCAACTCCCCTCCATGTCTCCGACCACTACTTTGTATCCTTTTCTCTCTCGCTCTCCTCCAACACTACTCACTCTGCCCCTACACAGATGGTAATGCGCCGTCGCAACCTTCGCTCTCTCTCTCCTGCTACTCTCTCCTCTTCCATCCTATCATCTCTTCCCTCTGCTCAATCCTTCTCCCTCCAATCTCCTGATTCTGCCTCCTCAACCCTCCTCTCCTCCCTTTCTGCATCCTTTGACTCTCTATGTCCCCCTATCCTCCCGGCCGGCTCGGTCCTCCCCTCCAGCTCCGTGGCTTGATGACTCATTGCGAGCTCACAGAACAGAGCTCCGGGCAGCTGAGCGGAAATGGAAGAAAACTAGACTCCCTGCGGACCTGGCATCTTTTCACTCCCTCCTCTCTACATTTTCTTCATCTGTTTCTGCTGCTAAGGCCACTTTCTACCACTCTAAATTCCAAGCATCTGCCTCTAACCCTAGGAAGCTCTTTGCCACATTCTCCTCCCTGCTGAATCCTCCTCCCCCCCCCTCCTCCCTCTCTGTGGATGACTTCGTCAACCATTTTGAAAAGAAGGTTGACGACATCCGATCCTCGTTTGTTAAGTCAAATGACACTGCTGGTCCTGCCCACACTGCCCTACCCTATGCTTTGACTTCTTTCTCCCCTCTCTCTCCAGATAAAATCTTGCGACTTGTGACGGCAGGCCGCCCAACAAACTGCCCGCTTGACCCTATCCCCTCCTCTCTTCTCCAGACCATCTCCGGTGACCTTCTCCCTTACCTCACCTCGCTGATCAACTCATCCTTGACCGCTGGCTATGTCCCTTCCGTCTTCAAGAGAGCGAGAGTTGCACCCCTTCTCAAAAAACCAACACTCGATCCCTCTGATGTCAACAACTACAGACCAGTATCCCTTCTTTCTTTTCTCTCCAAAACTATTGAGCGTGCCGTCTTTAGCCAACTCTCTTGCTATCTCTCTCAGAATGACCTTCTTGATCCAAACCAGTCAGGTTTCAAGACTGGTCATTCAACTGAGACTGCTCTTCTCTGTGTCACGGAGGCTCTCCGCACTGCTAAAGCTAACTCTCTCTCCTCTGCTCTTGTCCTTCTAGACCTGTCTGCTGCCTTTGATACTGTGAACCATCCGATCCTCCTCTCCACCCTCTCCGAGCTGGGCATCTCCGGCGCGGCTCACTCTTGGATTGCGTCCTACCTGACCGGTCGAACCTTGGCAAGATGGAGCTGCTCTTCCTCCCGGGGAAGGACTGCCTGTTCCATGATCTCGCCATCACGGTTGACAACTCCGTTGTGTCCTCCTCCCAGAGTGTGAAGAGCCTTGGCGTGACCCTGGACAACACCCTGTCGTTCTCCGCTAACATCAAGGCGGTGACCCGATCCTGTAGGATCATGCTCTACAACATTCGGAGAGTACGACCCTGCCTTACACAGGAAGCGGCACAGGTCCTAATCCAGGCACTTGTCATCTCCCGTCTGGATTACTGCAACTCGCTGTTGGCTGGGCTCCCTGCCTGTGCCATTAAACCCCTACAACTCATCCAGAATGCCGCAGCCCGTCTGGTGTTCAACCTTCCCAAGTTCTCTCACGTCACCCCGCTCCTCCGCTCACTCCACTGGCTTCCAGTTGAAGCTCGCATCTGCTACAAGACCATGGTGCTTGCCTACGGAGCTGTGAGGGGAACAGCACCTCCGTACCTTCAGGCTCTGATCAGTCCCTACACCCAAACGAGGGCATTGCGTTCATCCACCTCTGGCCTGCTGGCTCCCTACCTCTGCGGAAGCATAGTTCCCGCTCAGCCCAGTCAAAACTGTTCGCTGCTCTGGCACCCCAATGGTGGAACAAGCTCCCTCACGACGCCAGGACAGCGGAGTCACTCACCACCTTCCGGAGACATTTGAAACCCCACCTCTTTAAGGAATACCTGGGATAGGATAAAATAATCCTTCTACCCCCCCTTACCCCAACCCACCCCCCCCAAAAAAATAAAAAAACATTGTAAAGTGGTTATCCCACTGGCTATAAGGTGAATGCACCTATTTGTAAGTCGCTCTGAATAAGAGCGTCTGCTAAATGACGTAAATGTAAATGTAAATGTATAATTGTGTTTTATAGAAGTGTACTGACAAGTGACTAAATGATTCCAGCTGCATCAGAAACCAATTAAGTGTTGACTTCAACTTCTGGATCAATTCATTGTGATATCCATGACATTTATTTGGATAAAATAGTGAAGACTTACAGAAAACGTTTGACCTGTGTCATTGCCAACAAAGGGTATATAACAAAGTATTGAGAAACTTTTGTTATTGACCAAATACTTATTTTCCACCATAATTTGCAAATAAATTCATTAAAAATCCTACAATGTGATTTTCTGGATTTTTTTTCCTCAATTTGTCTGTCATAGTTGACGTGTACCTATGATGAAAATTACAGGCCTCTCTCATCTTTTTAAGTGGGAGAACTTGCACAATTGGTGGCTGACTAAATACTTTTTTTCCCCACTGTATACAGTTGAAGTTGGAAGTTTACATACACTTAGGTTGGAGTCATTAAAACTAGTTTTTCAACCACTCCACACATTTCTTGTTAGCAAACTATAGTTTTGGCAAGTCGGTTAGGACATCTACTTTGTGCATGACACAAGTAATTTTTCCAACAATTGTTTACAGACAGATTATTTCACTCATAATTCACTGTCACAATTCCAGTGGATCAGAAGTTTACATACACTAAGTTGACTGTGCCTTTAAACAGCTTGGAAAATTCCAGAAAATGATGTCATGGCTTTAGAAGCTTCTGATGGGCTAATTGACATCATTTGAGTCAATTGGAGGTGTACCTGTGGATGTATTTCAAGGCCTACCTTCAAACTCAGTGCCTCTTTGCTTGACATCATGGGAAAATCAAAAGAAATCAGCCAAGACCGCAAAAAAAAAATTGTAGACCTCCACAAGTCTGGTTCATCCTTGGCAGCAATTTCCAAACGCCTGAAGGTACCTCGTTCATCTGTACAAACAATAGTACACCGGTATAAACACCATGGGACCACGCAGCCATCATACCGCTCAGGAAGTGTTCGTCTCCTAGAGATTAACTTACTTTGGTGCGGAAAGTGCAAATCAATCCCAGAACAGCAGCAAAGGACCTTGTGAAGATGTTGGAGGAAACCGGTACAAAAGTACCTATATCCACAGTAAAACGAGTCCTATATCGACATAACCTGAAAGGCCGCTCAGCAAGGAAGAAGCCACTGCTCCAAAACCGCCATAAAAAAGCCAGACTACGGTTTGCAACTGCACATGGGGACAAAGATCTTACTTTTTGGAGAAATGTCCTCTGGTCTGATGAAACAAAAATAGAAATGTTTGTCCATAATGACCATCGTTATGTTTGGAGGAAAAAGGAGGATGCTTGCAAGCCGAAGAACACCATCCCAACCGTGAAGCACGGGGGTGACAGCTTCATGCTGTGGGGGTGCTTTGCTGCAGGAGGGACTGGTGCACTTCACAAAATAGATGGCATCATGAGGAACGAAAATTATGTGGATATGCAACATCTCAAGACATTAGTCAGGAAGTTAAAGCTTGGTCGCAAATGGGTCTTCCAAATGGACAATGACCCCAAGAATACTTCCAAAGTTGTGGCAAAATGGCTTAAGGACGACAAAGTGAAGGTATTGGAGTGGCCATCACAAAGCCCTGACCTCAATCCTATAGAACATTTGTGGGCAGAACTGAAAAAGCGTGTGCGAGCAAGGAGGCCTACAAACCTGACTCAGTTACACCAGCTCTGTCAGGAGGAATGGGCCAAAATTCACCCAACTTATTGTGGGAAGCTTGTGGAAGGCTACCCGAAACGTTTGACCCAAGTTAAACAATTTAAAGGCAATGTTACCAAATACTAATTGAGTGTATAGACTTCTGACCCACTGGGAATGTGATGAAAGAAATAAAAGTTGAAATAAATAATTCTCTCTACTATTATTCTGAAATGTCACATTCTTCAAATAAAGTGGTGATCCTAACTGACCTAAGACAGGGAATTTTTACTAGGATTAAATGTGAAATGGTGAAAAACTGAGTTTAAATGTATTTGTTTAAATGTATTTGGCTAAGGTGTATGTGAACTTCAGACTTCAACTGTATCATGTCCCAATGTCCATCGGTTCAGTGGTGTAGCGTGTCTGACTATGAATGCAGCAGCTAATCATTCTCAAATTCATTAGAGGCTAATTCATATATACAGTGAGGGAAAAAAGTATTTGATCCCCTGGTGATTTTGTACGTTTGCCCACTGACAAAGACATGATCAGTCTATAATTTTAGTGGTAGGTTTATTTAAACAGTGAGAGACAGAATAACAACAAATAAATCCAGAAAAAACGCATTTAAAAATATTTGTTGCATTAGCATATGTACTAACGTGCATCTATAGGTACAGTGCCGCCATATTTGAATGCAGCAATTAATTATTCTCAGAACCATTAAAGACTGACGTAATAAGTCTAAATACAAAATCTGGAGTGAATCTGATGTGTGGTTCATGAGGAGAAGATGATTGCAGATGATTATTGTCAATAACTCAGCCATCTTTTGACAAATCCCTTAGCTTTTCTCAAACTAAGTTAAGACATGTACCATGGGCCTACAGTCCTATGGTTCATGATAAGAAGATTTTTGAAGTATGTTTAGCATATTTTAGCATATTAGCGTATGTGCTAATATGCATCTACTGGTATAATGTGGCCATCTTTGAATGCATCTGTTATTTTTTCAAATTCTTTATGGACTTGTGATGAGTCCATAGAACAAATTTGGAGGGAATCTGACTTTTAGTTCATGACAAGTAGATTTTGTATGATTATTTTAAGCATTTGCATTACATTGTCAAAAAAGTGAATTCTTAATAGTTTCGTTATTTTTTTAAGATATCAATGCCAAACTGAACATGGCTCATCATGGTAATGGCTTTAATGAACCAAACATTTTTCAAGTTAATAGGCCATTGTGGATCTGATTTCCTGATTTATCAATAATTCAGCCGTCTCTTAACCAACCCGTTAGTTTTTCTTAAACTAAATTAAGAGATGTACCATGGGCTTACCTACTACATTTGGTGTTTAGAAAATAATTTTAAAAAGCTACCAATCTATGCTTGAGTTATTTGACCATGCCAAGAAGAATACACAGAAACAATAGGTTTCACAGCTTTTTGTGAACCCCAAAAATATATCTGATAACTAATTTATATTACCTCATTCCATGTGTGTTTTTATCTGGTTGTGTTATATTATGTTGTGTTGTAAATGTGTTGTGTTGTGTTGTGGCCGTGTTAGCCATGGAAAAGAACAACCTGATGAGGCTTGCTCACACCATACCTTTCACACCTGTCTCCATAATCGGTAAGACATCAGCTAGTCACGTTAAAGGGATAGTTCACTGTTTTTGAAGTTTCTATTATTTTTTACTCCTAGGGTGTGGTTGTTTCCTCCAAAGTGTTCTTACATTTGTTAGCTGGTTATGTAGCAATTTATAGAATAATTTCTGTTAGGGATGGATTCAAAAGCATGCCATTGCCTCCCTAATACCCATCTCCCCCATGGTTGCATGGTCCCTGTAAGCAGGAGAGGTGGTGAGTGTCTACTCCCTGGAGGAGGTGGAAACTGCAGGTGCGGAGTCCTCCATAATCTCCTGGTTGCCCCGGGGGCTGTCTGCAGTGCTGCAGCCGCTGTCCAGCGAGGGCTGTCTAGACGGGGCTCTGCGTAGGACCATGCGCGTGTTGTGTACCTGGGCCGAGGGGGACGTCCTGAGGGTGGGCTGCGTGTACGTGGTCAAAGCCTTCCAGCCCAAGGTGATCTGCACCTGGCAGAGGGTCTTCCACAGCGACACCCCCCTCCAACTCTGTCTGCGGGTATACAATTCATATATAACATCATCATATACATTATATACTGTAACATCATATATTGTTGTTGGGGCCAGGAGTGTTTTCTGACCATGAGACCAGTTAAACTCTGGGCCCTGGTTATTGTTAGCCTATAGTATCTTATAGTTATAGGCTTTAACTGGTGCTCAGATTCTTTCTTGTTCAGGTCACATAGTCAGGGAAAACCCCTGACTACAATTATGTACATCCACTTTCCACAGAAAGCTGTTCACATCGTTGTCTTCTTATTTTTACCCTAATGTTTTACTTGGCATGTGTTACATCCACTAATAGCATCATTCTGGCCTTCTCTTGTTCTTACAGGAGATACAGCAACAGAGAGCTGCTCAGAAACTCATGCATGTGTTCAATCAAGTCAAACCAGAAAACGTGCCACATTCTCCCAGGTTTTTACTCAACAGCTAGGAATTGTCTACATTACACGTGTGTGTGTGTGTGCTTGTGTGAGCTGATTGAATCTGTCTGTGTATGTTTGAATGTGTGCACACATGTGTACGTGTGTTCATATGTGCATCAACTTATGTGTGTGTGTGTGTTATGTGTTACATATTTGAATGTGTATCTCCCTCCTAGATTCCTGGATGTGTCTCTTCTTCACTGTCATTCAGACGGCCAGTGGTTGACCATAGAGAGGAACCTGGTGGGAGACTTCAGGAAGTACAACAATAACACAGGAGAGGAGATCGCCCCCTGCTGTGGGATGGAGGAAACGCTCCTGGCCTTCTCCCACTGGACCTACCAATACTCCCGTAGAGAACTAATGGTGCTGGACATACAGGGTCTGTCTCTCTGTCCTGTTCTGTCTGTCCGTCCGTCCGACCCATTCTGTTGCGCTGTCTGTATATCTGACTATGGATAGATTTTAATTTAGTTAACATCATGCTTTCCTCTTTATTATTTATACTGTTTTGCATCCACATCACTTAACAGGGTTGTCGTATAAACTACTACATTGAATTGAAGTCTCTTCTCTCTCTCCTTAATCTTTCACAGGAGTGGGGTTGGAGCTTACAGACCCATCAGTCATCCGAGCGGACAACAAATGGTACTCGCCTCACACGGTGGAGGTTCAGTGTGTGACACTGACACTTATCATCTTCTTGACATATATTCTTTTGAGGTTTAAAGATGTCTGAAAAACTTAGAATTTTGAGTACTCTCTTCTGCCCCTGGTCTACCTGTAGCTTGACTGGTGACATGGTGTTTGGTCCTGCTAACCTGGGAGATACTGCCATCCAGAGCTTTGTCCTCAAACACACCTGCAACTCCTGCTGCAAGAACCTCAGACTCTCAGGTGAGAGAAAGTAACTATTCAGTCCACCACTTTCATAAGGGGTTATAGAGGAGATAGAGTGTGTGTGTGTATGCGATCTTGTAATGTGTGAGAATGTGTGGTCAGTTTGGCATGTGTAATCAGAGAGTGGATCTGTAGCGTGCACGTGTGTGTGTGTGTGTGTGTGTGTGTGTGTGTGTGTGTGTCACCTTCATGTCTTCACCTGGGAGTCTCGTTGGCTTGGAGATGAAGCTCTGAACTTCAAATGATGATAGAACCAGCTAATTAAGCCAAGGGAAGCATTTCTTTTGATGACAACAAAGCATTGGAGGCAGGGGGAGGGACTTGCTTTGTGCGGTGTGCTGGGCTCTCTTTGATTACATATTAAACAGGGCTTTGTGCTGGCAAAGTGCTGTGGAGACATTAGCTTTGATTAGATATTAATCTGGGTAGACACGAGACACATGATACCAGCATCTAGAGGGAGCCTCGCCTCGGAAATTCACTCCAAAACAAACAAGTGAGCAAACAGACAAACACACACAGCAAACATTCAGCCATACTTGTTTTGATATTTTCAAAGGTGTTTTTTGTTTTTTTTGTTTTTGTGTCCTCTCCAAGATTCCCATAAAATCAAAACATATTATTATTGAAAAATCCATGGACCACCTCTCAGGTCTGATCAAATTATAGTTTTAGTGGTAATGACTGTGTCGACTACCATGTAGCTGATTGATGTTTGTGTTGTCAGATTTGAAGAGGAGCACGGACAGCTGTAGGAAAACAGAACACAGATCTTCTGAAGAGGAAAGAGGAGTGAACATGACCAGAGTGTAACCGCTTACTTGAAAGCAGATGTACGCCATCTTAACCTCTGGTTGGGTTGCCATTAAAGCATAGACACTGATCTAAGTCGGTTTTGTTTTTTCTCCCTAAATGGTTATGGATAGGATTTGGGAAGGCTAAGCTGATCCAGAGGTGTGCTTAAGGGCAACTTCTACCAGGAATGAAAGTACTCACTTGGGGCTTTGAATGGATAGTGTACATTGTATAACTTTATGTGGACTACCTCTTGCGTTAGATGGCTGGTAGGGCTTTGGTTGTAATAACGGTTAACATTGCACTAGTCTCAGCAGCAAGCCAGATGCCGTAGTCTTCCATTCGTTCCACCTATGGAGTGCATAGTGGAGGGAGGCCAAGGTGAATTAATGTTATGTTCATACACTCCCCTCCGTATTTATTTGGACAGTGAAGCGAAATTTGGCCCTATACTCTAGCATTTTGGATTTGAGATCAAATGTTTCATATGAGGTGACAGTACAGTATGTAAACTTTAATTTGAGGGTATTTTTTGAAATTAAAGCACTTTATTGAACTAGTCGCCCCATTTGATGGTGTCATAAGTATTTGGACAAATTCACTTATAGTGTATTAAAGTAGTCAAAAGTTGAGTATTTGGTCCCATATTCCTAGCATGCAATGACTACATCAAGCTTGTGACTCAACAGGAAACCGTCTTTAGAGACACTGACCAAATTGCTCTGGCTGGACTCAAGCATGTTATTCTTTTGGAAATTAAAACAAAACTTCATTTAAAAAAAGACGATTTATTTATCAGAGACATTGCACATTAAACATTCAATCTGGGATTTGTTTTTCAGCATAACAGACCCTCTCAAATTCATGAAATCATTTTTTTTTTCTGTTTTCAAACACTTGTGTATGTGTGAAATCATATTTTCATTTTTTAGCAATGTTGAATGCAAAAATGTATTGTTATGCTGCTTAGGTTCAAAGTGGTTACATGAAAAAACAATGCTTCTCATCTTTGGAAAATAAGCATTGACATAACTCGGCTGACGCATGGTTTATGGCTTACACAAGAATAACTAAATCTGGTCTCTTGGTAGTTGGAATTTGCACGGCTCAGACTCAAACTATTACAATTATTATAATTGATAGCACAGACGTTTAGATACTGTTATTAGTCCTTCGCTTATAGTGCAGTTCTCATTGAAGATGTCAGCATTGTAACCCTTAAAATGCTAGTTTGTCTTTGTGTGTTTGTGTGTGTGAATGGAAAAAGAACAAGACAGAAATGCATCCATAACATTTCTTTTATTTTTCTTCCCACAAAGAAATGTCTACAAAAGCGATAAAATATAGAATTTAACAAAAATCACTTCAGACCTTGACCTCATTATTTACATCTCGAAGGAGGAGACACTGAGATGGCTCAGGAAAACTCAGAACTTCAACACAACTGGATCACCAAAGCTCTTAATTTATGCATCTTGCTCTATCTTGCTCTCTCTCTCTCTCTCTCTCTCTCTCTCTCTCTCTCTCTCTCTCTCTCTCTCTCTCTCTCTCTCTCTCTCTCTCTCTCTCTCTCTCTCTCTCTCTCTCTCTCTCTCTCTCTCTCTCTCTCTCTCTCTCTCTCTCTCTCTCTCTCTCTCACTCTCTCACTCACACTCACACTCACCTCACCTCACACTCACACTCACCCTCCACTCACACTCACACACACACACACACACACACAAAGCTGGGTCAAAGTTCTAAGGTTTGAGCTGACTCAACAAGTGAAAAAAGCAAATATATAAACAAACAATACAATGTAATCAAATATACACTTGCCTCAAAATTCCCCTTTTTGATTGGTTCTCAAGTAAACTCAACAGTAAAGCAACTATTTCCCATTTCGCCAATCCATCTCGTCCTCTCTAACTATGGCACTTGAAAAAACGTGTTCCTTTTTTCCCCTTTTTTTTTTTTTCTTCTTTACCCCAAGTACCTTTTTAAGAGTTTTGGTCACAGATGCTACATTTACTTTACTTTCTCATCATGGGAAGCAAAGACATTCTAATCAATAAATTAACAGTTTCAACACTACTCCAATAGCACACATTATTAATGCATTAAGAAAGCATACAAAGCGTCAATAGAGCAAAGAACCTCAATTTCTCCCGCTCTCTCGTTCATTCACTCTCTTTCAGCCTCTCTCTCTCTTACACAAGCCCCCACACACACACAAACACACATATGCACGGGTTCTCTAAGGAGGCATAAGTTGGGGTGGAGTGTATTTGACTAAGTATGTGAAATGTTTTTGATTAAGTATATAAAATGTCAGCACACTTTGTCCAGTGGTCTCGTTGGGATAACAACCACATTTGTCTGCGCTCCGTGGTGTCTGTTGATGGAGTAAAAGGCGCATAATGCGTTCAGTCCCTCACGCTGAACACGCTACTCCATAACATTCAGAATAAAATAACCCCACCTCCCGCCCCTCCCAAACCAACCCATCAATCTGACCCACAGCATCGCATGAGAAAACACAAAAGCCCCAATGTTTCATTGCCATGAAACGGCATGCAAAGATAACAGAACGACAATAGGCTAATAGTAATATAAGAGTAGTAGTAATAATAATAATAACAATAATAATAGTAATGGTAATAAAATTAAAATAATCTTACAATACAGTAGTAAATTCTTTCCAGATATTATTGCTACAGTACCTTACAGTGTTGATTTGTCACTCAGATTACCAACCCCGTCCCCCAAACCAAACTCCCCGATTCACAGTCTAGAAAGGGAAAATAAAGACAAAGTGGGGTTGAATTCACTGTCCTATAGGCATGGAATGGTTGGACGCCAGCTTAGTTATGGTCTTCCTTCATTGTAACACAAGCAGCACATCTAGAACGGGTGGTTTTATGAACGCACCTGAAAATGTTATTTTCAGGACATTATTAACATGAATTTCTGGGACTATTGTAGATAATAGCTCTCCCCATTTATATGGACTCAAAATGCACCCGGACAGTGAATCTTTCCCACACACAGATACATATACACACACACACACACACACACACACAAGCCTTGTCTGGGTAGGTTCCTTCACTGGGAGCCACCAGCATATTTATATCTCCAAAAAAATGCTTACATTTTTCAAAAATATAAAAATGATATTTTTATGCAAAGACAGAAAAATTGTTGCTCCCTGAGAAAGATGCTGTGTAGTGCATCGAAATGCGAGTGATTGTCTTTAACTGACCTCTGACCTATGAGGGGAGAGGGATGGGAACTACTTTTTGGGTATGGAATGGGGCGCAGGGGGTTGGGGGGGAAAGCTATGACTAGGAGAAGCTCATCCTCTGTGTGTACAGAGGATGACAGGACAACATAGTGTTCACTGCATATGGGAAAGGGTCTGGGGAAATAGATATAGGAAGTCGAGGATAATGTTTCAGGTCATACTGTTCTGTACACTGGCACTGGCTAGCATCTAGTCTCCACTAAAAGCTCAGAGGGATTTGGCAACTGTGCGAAACACGGAAACGTGTCTATTATAACATCTAAGGAAATCCTCGAAGATCTTCAACATTAACATTTAAAAAGCATTTGAAAAACATTCTAAAATGTTAATAAATAAAACAAAACAGGAAGTGATTGTCTATCATAGTTTACTATAAAGGTTGTACAATGTATTGCAACTTTAAGTGGCAAACGTTTCAGTGAAGAATATCTATTACCCCTGTTCTAGAATAAACAGTGCAAGATCTACAGTCCCAGAGAGCACTCTCTGTAATGTGGAGTGTGTTTCAAGTTTCCATTTTAATCTGAAAGATTGAATGTCCGAATATTGTCAGTCAAATGGAAAGAACTGATCAGTGGACATACTGGCGTATCCACTCTAGCTAATCATGACTACCCTGTGATTGACTGTTCTAGAAGGATGAGGCTGAGCAGAGAAATGCAAGAATAAGGATAAAGCAGTGTGAAAGTTATATCTCCTCAGAGAGAAAGAGAGAGAAAGTATTCTTCATATAAACTGCCCAGTGATTAGGATGGGCGTAGATTGTGCAAAATGAGGGGGATGTAGAGAGGAAGAGGTTTATGCAGTGACTGTGGTTCTTATATTCACTGGCTAAGTAAGCCATCATGAAAAGACACCAAGATCAACACAGTCGTTTTGGCTAGGTGGGGTGGGGAGAGGTGGAGAGAGGTGGAGAGAGGTGGGGAGAGGTGGAGAGAGGTGATGGTAGGTTTAGGGGGGCTGGCAGGATGGCAATCTGCCAGAACCTTTTTTTCACCCAAAATAGAATATGTATGTACATATCTTCACCTTGAAAAGTAGCCTTAATTGTTTTAATCCTTCTTTTACAGTTTAATAGTTCTCAACTGAAAGATGCAATACCATCTTCACATATCAACAGAGCCCAGACAAGTGTTCTCGACCTACAGAAATCACCCCCCAGGTTTAACCCAATATTCTTTAACAAGTCTCATTTAAACTTTACAAATACTGTACACATGAATCTATCAAATACAAAAACACATAGACAAGGTATCAGCCACATAGGGCTGCTGCAGTTTTAAATTAGGACTAAAATAATAACAGAACAAGAAGTAATACTGGAATCCGCTCTGTGCTAAAGAATATCTACAATAGCTTTTCTGAATCCCTCCCCACCTTCAATATCACAATATCATGTAAAAAAAAAAAAAAAAGATAAACAAATTGACTTACCCAGTTAAAAGACAGTTTACATTTGCTAGTTAAAGTCTGTACATTTCTGATCAGTTCTGAAGAGCCCCTTGGTCATAGGTGCATTATATACATTCTTTAGACTGTATCGGTGAATAGGGTCGGATAAGTGCTGGACATTCCTAGTGTTTGCGGCTGTAAGTGTCTGGATGGTCCAGGCCTGGGGTCCGGGCTTTGCGGTTGCGGTAATGATGCATCCGTGGCCACGTTGTGGTCCACTCTCTGAGATTGGACCGTAGGCAGTCACTTGGGTATGCTGATGGCTGCATTGGGGTCGGGATTGAACAGCTCCTTGTAGAGCGGGGGGAAGAGCACATTGACCGTCTCGGGATGAAGCTGCTGGAAGGCCTGTAGCTCCTCGGTGTGGAGAGTACACAGGGCCGACAGTGTGGGGATCCGACCAATCAGCTACAGAGGACAGAGAGGAGTCAGAGGTCAAGAAGTCTCAGGCTGTACAAACCGCAGCTAAAGTGAAATAGGTTGTCTAAAATACATTGCCATCAGTTTTATCATTGGAATGTGATACAAAACGAGGCAACAGTGTGCTTTAGGACCACGCAGACACCTCCGAGTGGTCGGGTAGGCTGTTTGGAGTGTTTATCCGACTGGATATTTTTTTACCAAATAATTGTCCCCTCCACTTTTAAAACCAAAGTTGCGCCCCTGCTGCCATCTAACAGCGCCTAGGTGTAACTCTCTTCGATGCCAATGTGAAGCCTCACAACAGCTGTACTGTATGAGGCTCAGTGATCTGTGCGGTGATGCGCCCTACCTTAGCCAGCGTGTCCTCATCCATGTGGTTCTTCTGCATGATGTGCTGCAGCGCAAAGTAGATCTTCTCCTGGAGCTTCTGCACCTTCCTGGGCTCCATCAGCCACGGCCGGTCTGACAAAGGAACACACAACCACATGTGAATCAATCAATCAAATGTATTTATAAAGCTCTTTTTACATCAGCAGATGTCACAAAGTGCTTATACAGAAACCCAGGCTAAAACCCCAAAGAGGAAGCAATGCAGGTGTAGTAGTCCCCTGTAGCTCAGTTGGTAGAGCATGGCGCTTGCAACGCCAGGGTTGTGGGATCGTTTCCCACGGGGGGCCAGTATGAAAAAATGTATGCACTCACTAACTGTAAGTCGCTCTGGATAAGAGCGTCTGCTAAATGACTAAATGTAAAATGTAGAAGCATGGTGGCTACGTAAAACTCCCTATAAAGGCAGGAATCTAGGAATAAATCGTGTCTGTCTTACTAATAATAAAGACAGCTTCAGTAATGCAGCACATGTCAATCACTGTGACAGCAGCATTCTCCAGCCAGGCAATAACATCAGTAAGGTTTGCCTGTAGGTGGCGGCAGAAGGCTAGCTGTGGCTGTGTGTAGTCAGTACTGACCTGTGGAGATGAGCACTGCTGCGGAGAACAGAGCGATCTCCTCCTCAGTGAGCTGCAGAGAGCACAGACTCTTGGCAAAGTCAAACACTGCGCTGACCAAGTCGTCACAGCCTGAGAGAGACAATAAAGCGGTGGTCAATTCATTGTCATAGTTATATCTTGTCCAGAGCATTATGGGTAGTGTAGTACATCATGCTACTTAGATGGCAGTTGATGGAGGTGGTACAGTAGCGCTAGCAGCAGTGCCTTACCTAGGGCTTTGAACATTTGCATGCCCCCGTACTTCCCCTCAAACAGCACTGTGTTGTTGAGCGGGTTAAACGCCCGACACATTCTAACCAGGACCACCTCCAGACAACCTAGATCGAGAGAAAGAGACGTTGATGACTTTTTGCTAATCCAATACGTTTTTCATGTTGGTGCTACATCGTTGATAAAACATCATTTTTTAAGGACGTGGAAACGTGGTTGTTTCAAGCAGCTTGTTTCCAGTGGGTCAACAGTGTCAGCTCACCTGACTTTAGCAGAAGGATCTGGTCGTTCTGGCACAGCTCCATGAAGCCTGAGATGCGCTTGGCAAACTCCACCACATACTGGATGGCATGGGTGATCTGGATGGCACACTGCTGCCACAGCATGTCTCGCGTCTGCAGAGAAATACACACGTTGGCATGTTAGGGACATCTGTGCAGACCTATCAATGCGTGTGTTATGACGGCTCATATACACACTTTTCAAACACTGCTATAGCACTTCTGCAAGTGCAAATACAAACCGTATTGTTTATGCCACAGGACTATGCACACAACAAGACACGCAGAGTTGTATTTGGGTAAGTCATCCCTTTTTACAGTTAAATTAAGTACAATACAAAGACAGGAATTTGGAAAATGCCTACTTATAAAATAGTCAGCTCCCTCGCTACTCAGAATATCCAAAGTACAATATCAGCAAATTGCCTTTGTGTGTTCTATAATGTCTGTCTGTAAGATGAATCTCTATGGAGAATATTTCAAAGGGTTCTTCTGTAATGACCCATAATCCATTAGACACAGAGGAATGAGAGAAGTCACAGTGATATAAAGGAACTACTGCTGTTTCACACACACACACACACACACACACACACACACACACAGGCAGAGAAAAGGAGCGAGAGAGATAGAAACAGAAGTAGGAGAAATGAGCAGAGAAAGAGAGAACTTGAGAAATAAAAGAGACAGAAAGAGAGGGGGGTGAGATTCTATAGACAAGCAGAGTTTGGGAGAGAATGAGGGCAGTTGGTATAGGGAACAAAAGAGACATTGGATGACAGTAAAGTTGGGGGGTGCTCAGAGGTTGTAGGTTAGTGAGCAGTGTAAACTCGGCTGGTCACAAGGAACGCACGCACACACACCACAGGAGGCTGCTGAGGGGAGAACGTCTCATAATAATGGCCGGAACGGTGCAAATGGAATGGCATCAAACACCTGGAAACCATGTTTTTGATGTATTTGATACCATTCCACTGATTCCGCTCCAGTAATTACCACAAGCCCGTCCTCCCCAATTAAGGTGCCACCAACCTCCTGTGACACACACACACACACACACACACACTAGTCACACTCACTTTGCTCTGGTACATCTTGATGTCATTGTAGGAGTGTGTTTGCCAGGCCAGCTGCTGGAGCTCATCTGCTGTGTATTGACAGGTCTCCAGGTGAGACTTTATAATGTTCTGGGCAATACGATCTATGGAGGGAGAGGGGGAGAGGACAGAGAAGAGACAGAGTCAGACACACACTTTGATCAAAATTGTAGCAAAACGGTAGCTTACCATTCATTGTCTATGGAGTGTGAAACTGATGAACCGTTCATACATTTAATGAAAACTTTATTTAACTTTATTCAACTTCCGAAAGTTTTAGTCTTTATGCAAGTCCCCACCAGTCAGGGGACAAAGTTTATTTTTATGTATCTGAATCTGAATTGTAGAAAAAAATGTTGTCTGAATCCTGGGGCTAATTGAAACGGGGTATAGACAACAGCAGAACAGATCTTTACAAGAATCAGGTAATGTATTGTATACCCCCATCCGAGTATGTGAAAACTCCAATATAGAGTGCACTAGTAAAACTGTGTTCAGCTGAGTTGACATTGCAACCTTAGTAAGGCAGGCAACACTCAAGCTTCACTCTGCAATCTCACAGGGTTTTCCTGCATTGATGGGCTGAGCTTCAATATGATGCATGGTCAACTCTTTACATCTGCGATGAGCAACTTCAGCAATATAGCAGGCCTTCTCTTATAACCCTGCTGAAAGAAGAGGACAAAAACATCTCTCTCTCTCTCTCTCTCTCTCTCTCTCTCTCTCTCTCTCTCTCTCTCTCTCTCTCTCTCTCTCGCTCTCGCTCTCGCTAAGCATGTCTGATCTCATGTCCCTCACACAGCTTATCACACTGACAGCTTATCACACTTAGCCTCGCCATGACACCTTCCTGTTCAAATCATCAACTAAGGCCTGGTGTCTTCCTACCCAGTACAACACTCAGGCCTCATCATGCACCTAATGTTTTTGAGGGTGCACTGATGGTCCAATTGAACATCTTTGAATGAACTTAACCCTAACCCTTAGTTACCTAGCTCTCCCATGCTGACGTTGCTTGGCGCCAGCTGACTGTCCTGGTAGGCGCTGTAGTTGAACAGGTTGGTGACAGGGGTCAGGTCGTACACAGGCTCCTGCTTGATGTGCTTTATGCCCGCCATGTCCAGGCCTGACTGATCCGGGGAGGGCTGGGTGGAGTCCATTCCGTGGTAGTAGCCGCCCGGGGCACCACCATTCACCTGACCCTTGGGAAGCTCGATGACGTGGCCGTTGGCGTAGGTGCCTCCGATCTCGTGGTTGAGGGTGCTGAGGCCGTTGGTGAGGCTGGAGGAGTAGACGCGCGCCAGGGCCTCGGCCTCACCAGTCTGCTGCTGCCGCTCATTCAGGATCCGCTGCTGGTGCTTCTGCACCTCGGCGTACAGGCTGTCTCGCTGCTTCTTTGACATGCGGCCAAACTTCACCGCTACACACAGAGGGAGGGTTCTTTATTAGTCACATTGTGTTTGTTTTCTCTCTCAGCTTCACCTGTGCTTTTACATTTTAGAGATGACAATAATAGTGTAAATGGTATGTGTAGTTGACAATCTTAAAGGGATCGCTCGGGATTTTGTCAATGAAGCCCTTTATCTACTTCCCTAGAGTCAGATGAACTCATGGATACCATTTTTGTCTCTGCGCCCAGTATGAAGGAAGTTCAAGGTAGTTTCGCAAGCCAATGCTAACTAGCGTTAGCCCTAGCTTAGCGCAAAGACCGGAAGTCTTCGGATACAGCTAGCATGCGCTAGCTGTGTCTGAAGACTTCCAGGTTTTGCGCTAATCTAGTTAGTATTGGCTCGCGAAACTACCTCTAACTTCCTTCATATTGTACGCAGAGACAAAAATGATATCCACGAGTTCATCTGACTCTAGGAAATAGACAAAGGGCTTCATTGCCAAAATCGCAAACTATCCCTTTAAGTAAGCAAGTGTCTACACTTGTGTTTGTGCATGTATTTGTGTGTACGTGCATGTGTGTGTCTAACCGGTCTCACCATCTCTGGACATTCCGAGTGCGAGACACTTCTGTAAACGACAGTGTTGGCAGCGGTTTCGGTTGGTCCTGTCGATCAGGCAGTTCCTCTGGCGAGGGCAGGAGTATGCAGCGTTGTTCTGCTGACTACGTCTGAAGAACCCCTACAGGACAATCACAAACACGAGCGGTCAGTTAACGTTGTTTGGTCAATGTTTTGGAAATAAAAGAAAAGATGTGGAAAGAAAACAAAAGAATATAATTGAAAAGATCTCACGGAGAGAAGTAAGGAGACGACGGAATAAGAAAGGAGATATAAAACTAAATGACAGAGGAGAATGATGGACAGAGGAAACGACAGAGCTGTGTTGAGAACTCACTTTGCAGCCCTCACACGTGATGACCCCATAGTGGATTCCTGATGACTTGTCTCCACAAATTTTGCATGGTATAACTTCGATTTGGGCTGCGGACAGAGAGAGGGGGAGGGGAAAAGACACACACCTGGGTTACATAACCGTTTTATTGTGTCACACACACTTGCCTGTACTGTACCAGAATTAATGGCCACTCAATTTTTCCCCCTCTGTCGGGGGCCCATTAGAGTGTGTGTGTGTGTGTGTGTGTTTCTGTCACATGTGACCCAGTGAAGGGGCACAGCTCTACCAATCAGAAGGAACCTCTCCAGTCAACAGGTCACTGTGACATTGGGACATCCTGTTAATTTTAGCAGTGTTTTCTGTAGTGGTAATGACAGGAACACTAGTGACATACTTTATGTCATGAGGACGAGCAGGGGTCCTTAGATGTGGTCCCAGGATTGTAATGGGGTTACATCATCAAAGTATCTTCATTTATTCGCTCACTCGTAGTGTAAATGTAGTGTACTGTAGGACTGAACTGTGTACTGTAGGTCTGAAATCGCCACACACAGAAACCATTAGGAGCGTCCAGTGACCACAGTAACCAGTGTAGCCACGTAGTTCAAGATGGAGAATGAGAGTGATAGATAGAGAGATAGATGGCACATATCTGCTGAGACTGTACACTGACTATAAAGAGATTATACACTCAATCTAATCCTAAATGATTTTCTTCCTCCCACGCTGTTTCCTTGCGCTGCACACTGGCTTATCCAAAGCAACAATTCCCTAATATTCTCTCTGTACCTGAACCTGCACTTGGTAGAACCAGGTAAGATGGTTATTAACTGACTAAACAGACATTTCAGGTGATAACAAAACATGTTTTGTTTAGTTATTTTTTCCTCAAATTGTTTCTCTAACTTTACTGCAAGTCAAGCTAGCTTGCACTGCAGAGCAGCTAACGTTAGCTAGCTAAAAGCTAGGCTAGGTTGAAGATACCATTGTAGCTAGCAACCTCAACCTAACAATTATCATCAAAATCAAAGCTCCTTACCATCAAAATACATTTAAACGGGAGGCAACAGTCAGATAATATATATATATATTTTGTGTTTTATAGACCAGCTTTAATAATGCAGATAGATTGTAGTTGTCTGCATCATTTTCAAGGGTTTTTCAATATTTTTACTATTTTTTACATTGTAGAATAACACATATGGAATCATGCAGTAACCAAAAAAGTGTTAAACAAATCAAAATATATTTTATATTTGAGATTCTTCAAATAGCCACCCTTTGCGTTGATGACAGCTTTGCACACGCAAGGAAGAAGTCTCCAAAACCACCATAAAAAAGCCAGATTATGGTTTGCAACTGCACATGGGGACAAAGATCTTACTTTTTGGAGAAATGTCCTCTGGCCTGATGAAACAAAAATAGAAATGTTTGGCCATAATGACCACCGTTATGTTTGGAGGAAAAAGGGGGTGCTTGCAAGCCGAAGAACACCATCCCAACCGTGAAGCACCGAGCATCATGCTGTGGGGGTGCTTTGCTGCAGGAGGGACTGGTGCACTTCACAAAATAGATGGCATCATGAGGAAGGAAAATTATGTGGATATATTGAAGCAACATCTCAAGACATCAGTCAGGAAGTTAAAGCTTGGTCGCAAATAGGTCTTCCAAATAGACAATGACCCCAAGTATACTTCCAAAGTTGTGGCAAAATGGCTTAAGGACAACAAAGTCAAGGTATTGGAGTGGCCATCACAAAGCCCTGACCTCAATCCTATAGAAAATGTGTAGGCAGAACTGAAAAAGCATGTGCGAGCAAGGAGGCCTACAAACCTGACTCAGTTACACCAGCTCTGTCAGGAGGAATGGGCCAAAATTCACCCAACTTATTGTGGGAAGCTTGTGGAAGGCTACCCGAAACGTTTGACCCATGTTAAACAATTTAAAGGCAATGCTACCAAATACTAATTGAGTGTATGTAAACTTCTGACCCACTGGGAATGTGATGAAAGAAATAAAAGCTGAAATATATCATTCTCTCTACTATTATTCTGTCATTTCACATTCGTAAAATAAAGTGGTGATCCTAACTGACCTAAAACAGGACATTTTACTAGGATTAAATGTCAGGAATTGTGAAAAACTGAGTTTAAATGTATTTGGCTAAGGTGTATGTAAACTTCCGACTTCAACTGTATATACATTTTACGGACACAATGTATTTTACAGTAGTTATCTTTTGTTTGTTTTTAATCCAATCCTTCAGCTACCCTCAACCCCTCCCATCTATCTCTGAAGACCATCCAGTTTTTATTTATATTTGCCATATATCTTTCAACTGTGCCGTGATGTTTCACAAAAGTTCTGAACCTTCATAGTTTCTACAGATTGTAAATTAAATAAACATTTTTGCTAAAAGTATTATTATATTATTGATCGATTGACTATGACTTTTCAAATCACCCAGCAGTGCTATTTGCAGAGTTAGCTCCAGGTAAATGTTGCAATTCTTCAGCCATTCCTGAACCTGCGACCAAAAACAAGCTACATATACCATAACAAATGATCTAATGATTCTGTCTCTTCGCAGAAAGATCTGCAGAGCTGGGATGGTTCTATCCCCCATATATTTAACATTCTATTGGTTGCAAGAATTTTGTATAATCATAAAAATTATAAGTCGTTTTGTGTATCAGTTCATAAACCATGTGCCATGGAATCCGTACATCGAAAATCTCTTCCCAACTATGTTGCAATCTATATGGCACAGCTGTCAATTTTTTGGTCTTTAAATGAAACTTGCCTCTTTCATTTTTGCGGTAATGCTGCAATTAGTTGGTTGTAAATCTGGGTAGAGCAGACATTTCCATATATTTCTGTTAGCTGCATGTGTGACAACTCCACCAGTCCTATTTATGATATAAGATTATACCTTTTTTAAACATGTTTATTTTTTAAATATTACCATTAAAATAGTACTCACTTATAGGAATGGGTAATTGTTTACAAGTTGCTAGCTATACCATAAAGCCATCTCCACAAAGGTTGAACATTTTCAAAGTATGCGGTGCCCGTTTCGTGACGGAGCCTTCAACTACATTGTGGATGTTTCCATTGAAATGCATGACATCCGGCACAACGTAACGGAGTGTTTATGGGTATTATGAACGAGGCTTTAGGGCTCTATTCAATCTGTATCGCTGAAGCGTTACAGATTGCACGTTAGAAATGTAAAGGTAATTTCCGATTGAACCGACATATGCAGCATTTACCGTGAATGCAGTCTCCGCTAACACGGGAACATTGCCTTTAAATTTCAATCACGCTGTAACGCTGAACGTCTGTGATACGGATTGAATAGAGCCCTAGAAGTTGTCCTATTTTCAGTTTCTGAAATAGTAATATTCCACAAATCTACGAGAATTAATAGCCTTCAGATTTAGTCTGAAACAGATAAAAACACATAGAACTTTGATGACCCTGAGAATAGCACAAAACTACACAAAACAAGGGACCCCAACTGGGTTGTGTTCATTAGGAACCAAACGGAAGAAAAATGTACAGAAACAGGAAGGGACTACCTGGATTTGCCCAATAAGAAACACTACTTTTTGTTTTACGTTACAAACATTATTTTTATGTGTGCCCTAATGAACACAACCAAGGATTCATTACGATCTGTGGAAGAGCAATAGCAGAAAAACTGCAAAGTACACAGAGAAATTACAAAGGGTTAATCTTCTAACATTTTAACCCGAGCTTCTCATATTAATGTAGTAATTTGCGGTCAAAGGCAATGTCCAAAAGTATTTCTTACCTATTGCATCCGTTTTCATTTTCCGTGGAGAGACATGCATAAACACATGTAGCCTACACACACCGCTCTGTGTTGCAGCTACAACAGGATAACAGGTGTTTTAATGTGTGTGTGGTAATGATTGTGTGCATATGCATGTTGTGTGGGTGTCTGATTGGTTTACGTCCAGGACCTAATTGGTCTGATGAGCATCAGCAGTGTTTATGGAGTGTGTGTATGTGGTTTGTATGTCATCTGTGTGCATGTGTGTATACAGTGTCATAATGGGATTAGCTCAGGGAGATGATGACTACTCAGAGTTGTCTGCTGTCTAAACTGGAGCGGTCTTGTACTTCTTTACCCAGGGAGGGACGTCCCACTCCCCCCACAAAGCCTGAGTCAGAGAGGGTCCGACTAGGGGTTTAATGACCATGACCTCTCTGACCCCGGAGTCTAAGACCATGTGGTGACACAAGGTTAGTTAGTTCCTGACCCCACCCAACCCAGGACACTATTATATTCTAGACAGACAGACAGACACATAATCAGCAAGATAGACAGAAATTGAAAGATTGAAGATAACAATGTCCAATTTCATGTATGGGTTATGGAGACTCCATATACTGTAACAGTCTTTGTAACATTCTTTCAGCCTCACGATTGGTCGGCCACACACTTAGCCACTCATGTGGGAGTGGAGAAGAGGTAGAGTAGGGGTTAAGACTGACGAGGGGTAAGACAAGGCCCTCTTGAGAGCTGAAAACCCTCAGCAGACAGGACAGTTTGTACTTACTGACCCTCTTCAAACCCCCATTTATATAATCTTCTACCTTTTCCTTTCCCTTTCCCTTATCGATCTACAAGCCCTACATACACATTGTGAATGAGAGTCATTAACTGTATGTTCGGGGTGTGTGTGTGTTTGAAGTCCACAGCTGCTGTGTGTGGACTGGGACTGTGAGTGTTATGAAGAAAGGACTCTCTGGGTTGGTTCTAGAGGTGACCCATTTCCACCAGTTCCTGGCCAGTGCCAAACTGGGTCAGCGCAGCGGGCTGGACTGGGCCGGACTGGGAAGGAACACACACACACAGTGTGATGCAGTGAAGATGTCTATTTATATTGTGAAAAACAGGTCAGTTGTGCTGCAGGAAATGGCAGTAATAAACAGAGAACAAAACTCTTTGTGTGTGTGTGTATGTGTGTTCCACCGCTCTCTTTTACAACCACATTCTGCTATATATCCCAGAATGCCTCTTTGTAGCTCCTTTAGGAACAACTCCTAATTGAACTTCAAGGATGGACAGCTTAAAAACGCATTTATCAACTGACCAGTCTACAGTTTATAATAACGGCTTGAGGGGTGTGTGAACCGACAAAGATTATAATCCAGCTGTCAATGTTTCTGTGTTCATGTGGGTGAGTGTGTATGAGTGTGTAAGATTTTGGGGGATTTTGTGTATGTGAGTTTGTGTGTAGGCGTCTGTATTCTTATGTGTGTTAGAGAGTGTGTGTTTCAGAATATGTGTGTGTGTGTGTTTGTGTGTGTGTGTGTTAGAGAGTGTGTGCATAGCCACTGGGCCTGTCAGGTGGAATAAGGAGCCAGTCATGACAGCTTGGCTGTTGCTAAGACGACCACCCACTCGCTTCTGTCGTCTGGCTGTCAGAGCAATGATTTGCTGAGATATCACACACACGCCTACAGGAAGTGATGTCACCAAATTCTGGAGTATTTCTTGCTTACTATCACCATCCTACCCTTCTTACTGCCTCCTCTCACTTGGTGCACCAACACTATGGTCGTATTTTTCACCATGCAGCTCTAAAACTGTGTATTTACATAGTGGTAATGCAGACAGGTAGATTGAGTGCAGTTACTACTGTATATATGGAACACGTGCTTCAGGAGCCTATTCTACATGAGTTTGCAATATTTAGAACACATAGATAGCATATAAATAGCTGCATTAATGATACCTAGGCCTTCTGACTGGCTGGCTGTGTGGGCGTGGCTGCCCTCTGACCCTCTGACTGGCTGGCTGTGTGTTATCTAAAGGTTATGTAAGAGCCGGAGTGCAGCGCTGGCGATTCCATGGCTAAGAGGAGCTCAGCCCCACAATCTCTTGAGAGAGAGAGAGAGAGAGAGAGAGAGAGAGAGAGAGAGAGAGAGAGAGAGAGAGAGAGAGAGAGAGAGAGAGAGAGAGAGAGAGAGAGAGAGAGAGAGAGAGAGAGAGAGAGAGAGAGAGAGAGAGAGAGAGAGAGAGAGAGAGAGAGAGAGAGAGAGAGAGAGAGAGAGAGAGAGAGAGAGAGAGAGAGAGAGAGAGAGAGAGAGAGAGAGAGAGAGAGAGACCAACATACAGTCAGACAGGTGGGTTACAGTAATGTAAGAGAGACAGTTTTCTAAGGTAGTCTGGTTGGTGCAGTGAGTCGAGTGTGTTAATTGATTTTTAATGAAGTGAGGAACTCCACTCAGTCTCCTGGGTTCCCATCTCTCTAAATAGAGCCTTAATTAGCTTCATTAGAGGAGATGGGAGCACCCATACATGAGCACTGGCTTACCATAACTCAATTTATAAAGAACACACACAAACAGAGGATATGAGCACAAAGCAAGACAACATAAAAACTTTAAATTGCCATGTGGTCTCCTGATTAAATGGGTGGATGTTGAAGTTGATGTGCTTGGTGTACATATCCCAGAAAAGTTTAGCGATCTTGCTACTATTAACTTTGATAGAACATTTAAAAATAGATAGGATCTTGAAACTGTGGAGAGGAAAACACCTGTCCATCTACGGGAAAATTACCCTGATTAATGTTCTATTGATATCGCAGTTTACATATTTATTCACGACTCTACTGACTCCAAGAGAGTCCTTTTCAAGCCATGCAAGACATTTATTTTTTTCATTTTATTTGGAATGGCAAACCAGATAATGTTAAACGGCCACATTTGTATTATGAACATGAGTTAGGAGGGTTAAAACAATGAAATATTAAGGCATTAAACCTCTCTCTTAAAGCCTCCATTATAATACTGAAATGATATTTAAATCCAAACTTGTTTTGCAGCAGGCTACTAAGAGCACGCAAGGTTCAAAGGGGTCTTTTTGCCGTTATACAACCATTTCCGGTGGATTGACAATGGATCCCTGTTTAAAGTATCATCCTTTTTAAATGAGGCGATACAGAGTTGGTTACAATTCCAATTTCATCCTCCAGAAGAGGCAGAACAAATATTACAGTAAATAATATGGCAAAACTCCAATGTACTGATAGAGGAAAGATCAATTTTCTTGGGAGAAATGTATAAGGAAGGTATCATGTTTATGAATTACATTGTAAATAAGGATGGTACAATTATGTCACACAAGCAATTAACAACGGTGTATGGCGATGTATGCTCAATACAAAATTATAATCAACTCATTGCATCTCTGCCACAAAAATGGAAGAGGCAATTACTCAAAAGAGAAAGGAATTAAATGTGTTGTCTGCCTCCAATGAAAAACAATGCATGGCCTAAAATTATTAGTATAAATTGTCAAATGTATCAGTTTCACTTAAGTCTAAGTCGAGAGGTTTGATAACTATGCCGCTTCAAATTCAAGATTGTTGGTAAGAGATTTTTTTATGTCCCAAAACCATGGCATCGGGTTTATGAACTGATATTCAAAGCAACAATTGATGCATCAATCCGTTCTTTTCAATTTAAACTGTTATATAAATCCGCACCACCTATGATGGCACAACATGCAGAGGGATGTCTCTTGTCACCATTCATTTTCCTGTTAGCCATTGACTGGATCATGAGGAAGACAACAGGGAACAGGCGAAATGGCATACAGTGGTTTCTATGGACACAGTTGGACGACCTCAACTTTGCGGAAGATCTAGCACTTCTGTCACACAGTCAACAGCAAATGCAAGATTGTGATAAGGTGGTGTTGAAGGAGTCAGGTGCAGGAGGGTAAATCACAGAAACAGGCTTTAATACGAAAAATACAGGTTTACGCAGAAATGCGTCAAACACACTCCAGGGCACACTGGAAAATACAAGGCACACGGGAAAAATACTTCAGTCGATACCAAATACAAGAGCTCCACCGAGCTACTAACCTCCACAACAAACAATCATCCACAAGGACAAGGGGGCAGAGGGAAAACGTATACATGGACTAATTAGGGGAATAGCACCAGGTGTGTGTGATTGACAAGACAATTGATATGATGATTGGGGCGGCAGTGGTTAGTACTCCGGTGGCGACGAATGCCGAAGCCTGCCCGAACAAGGAGGGGAGGCAGCCTCGGCAGAAGTCGTGACAGTACCCCCTCCGGCCTCGGGGACGGCCAGGAGGACGCGGAGCAGGGCGAGCCGGATGGCGACGGTGGAAATCCCGTAACATGGAGGGATCGAGGATATCCCTCACCAGTACCCAGCACCGTTCCTCCGGACCGTACCCCTCCCACCCCACGAGGTACTGAAGGCCCCCCACCCGACGCCTCAAATCCAGGATGGCACGAATAGAGTACGCCGGGGCCCCCTCGATGTCCATGGACTAATTAGGGGAATAGAACCAGGTATGTGTGATTGACAAGACAATTGATATGATGATTGGGGCGGCAGTGGTTAGTACTCCGGTGACGATGAACGCCGAAGCCTGCCCGAACAAGGAGGGGAGACAGCCTCGGCGGAAGTCGTGACAAAGATAAAATAACAGACCTGGACACCACATCATCCCAACTAGGACTCCATATCCACAGAAACAATACCAAGATAATAAGGCTCAACAACAAATCCACATTTCCAATCACCCTCAAAGAACCACTGGAGAACGTCAGCTCCTAAAACTACCTGGGCAGCATCATCACCAAACAAGGCGTGGCAGGTAGCCTAGCGTTTAAGAGCATTGGGCCAGTAACCGAAAGGTCGCTGGTTTTGAACCCTTGAGCCGGCAAGGTGGAAAAATCTGCCGTTCTGCCCTCGAGCAAGGCAGTTAACCCCCAACAACCACTGCTCCCCGGCTGCCGATGACGTCGATTAAGGCAGCCACCTGCACATCTCTGATTCAGAGGGGTTGGGTTAAATGCAGAAGACACATTTCGGTTGAATGCATTCAGTTGTGCAACTGACCAGGTATCCCTAACCGAGGAGGATGTAGAGGCTAGATTACAAAGCAAGAATAGCCTTCGTCTCCCTGAGAAACATCTGGAGCTCCAAGAAAATAAAAACAACATACAAAAATCTGTCATTTCAACACCAATGTCAGTATGCTGTATGGTCAGTACTGCTGTATGGCTCGGAAACATGGAAGACAACTAAAACCACAATAACAACAACCTTCATAAACAAGTGCCTGTGACGCATCCTTAACAACAGATGGATGGACAGAGTCAGTAACATCGACCTGTGGGAGCCCACCAGCCAGGTCCCGGTGGAAGAGGAGATCCAGAGGAGAAGATGGGGATGATTCGGCCACACCCTTTGAAAGCTCCCCTCCAACATCACCAGGCAAGCTCTATCCTGGAACCCACAAGGGAAAAGGAAAAGAGGGCTCCCGAAAAAAACACCTGGAGGCGGGAGATTGAGGCAGATACAAGGAGAACCAGCATGGGGTGGAACGAGCCTGAAAACACTGCCCAGAACAGAGTGCGATGGAGAGGAGTCATTGAAGCGGTGGTGGAAAATGTACCCATTTGTCATACTTGAGTAAAAGTAAAGATACCTTAATAGAAAATGACTAAAGTAAAATTGAAAGCCACTCATTCAAATATTACTTGATTAAAAGTCTAAAAGTATTTGGTTTTAAATATACTTAAGTATCAAAAGGAAATGTAATCGATATACTTTAGTATCAAAATAAATAATTTAAAATTCCTTATATTAAGCAAACCAGACGGCGCGATTTTCTTGTTGTTTTTTACATTTACGGATAGCCAGGGGCACACTCCAACACCCAGACATAATTTACAAACGAAGCATTTGTGTGTAGTGAGTCCACCAGATCAGAGGCAGTTGGGATGACTAGGGATGTTCACTTGATAAGTGCGTGAATTGGACCATCTTCCTGTCCTGCTAAGCATTTAAAATATAATGAGTACTTTTGAGTGTCAGGAAAAATGTATGGAGTAAAAAGTACATTATTTTCTATAGGAATGTAGTGGAGTAAAAGTAAATGTTGTCAAAAATATAAATAGTAAAGTAATGTACAGATACCCCCAAAAAATACTTAAGTAAAAATACTTTAAAGTACTACTTATGGCCTATGTCCTCATAGGAGCGATGGGCCTAAGTAATTATTATATATAATTCTTGCCACAAAGAACATGCTCAATATACAGTACCAGTCAAAAGTTTGGACACACCTACTCATTCCAGGGTTTTTCTTTATTTGTACTATTTTCTACATTGTAGAATAATAGTGAAGACATCAAAACTATGAAATAACACATATGGAATCATGTAGTAACCAAAGAAGTGTTAAACAAATCAAAATATATTTGAGATTCTTGAAATAGCCACCCTTTGCCTAGATGACAGCTTTGCACACTCTTGGCATTCTCTCTACCAGCTTCACCTGGAATGCTTTTCCAACAGTCTTGAAGGAGTTCCCTCATATGCTGAGCACTTGTTGGCTGCTTTTCCTTCACTCTGCCGTCTGACTCATCCCAAACCATCTCAATTGGGTTGAGGTCGGGGGATTGTGGAGGCCAGGTCATCTGATGCAGCACTCCATCACTCTCCTTACATTTTACATTTACATTTACGTCATTTAGCAGACGCTCTTATCCAGAGCGACTTACAGTTAGTGAATACATTTTTTATTTTATTTTTATACTGGCCCCCCATGGGAATCGAACCCACAACCCTGGCATTGCAAACGCCATGCTCTATCAACTGAGCTACATCCCTGCCGGCCATTCCCTCCCCTACCCTGGACGACGCTGGGCCAATTGTGCGCCGCCCATGAGTCTCCTGGTCGCGGCCGGCTGCGACAGAGCCTGGATTCGAACCAGGATCTCTAGTGGCACAGTTAGCACTGCGATGCAGTGCCTTAGCCCTTACACAGCCTAGAGGTGTGTTGGGTCATTGTCCTGTTGAAAAACAAATGATAGTCCCACTAAGCCCAAACCAGATGGGATGGCGTATCACTGCAGAATGCTGTGGTAGCCATGCTGGTTAAGTGTGCCTTGAATTCTAAATAAATCACAGACAGTGTCACCAGCAAAGCACCCCCACACCATAACACCTCCTCCTCCATGCTTTACGGTGGGAAATACACATGCGGAGATCATCCGTTCACCCACACCGCTTCTCACAAAGCCACGGCGGTTGGAACCAAAAATCTCAAATTTGGACATTTCCACCGGTCTAATGTCCATTGCTCGTGTTTCTTGGCCCAAGCAAGTCTCTTCTTCTTATTGATGTCCTTTAGTAGTGGTTTCTTTGCAGCAATTCGGCCATGAAGGCCTGATTCACACAGTCTCCTCTGAACAGTTGATGTCGAGATGTGTTTGTTACTTGAACTCTGTGAAGCATTTATTAGGGCTGCAATTTCTGAGGCTGGTAACGCTAATGAACTTATCCTCTGCAGCAGAGGTAACTCTGGGTCTTCCATTCCTGTGGCGGTCCTCATGATAGCCAGTTTCATCATAGCGCTTGATGGTTTTTGCGACTGCACTTGAAGAAACTTTCCAAGTTCTTGAAATGTCCCGTATTGACTGACCTTCATGTCTTAAAGTAATGATGGACTGTTGTTTCTCTTCGCTTATTTGAGCTGTTCTTGCCATAACATGGACTTGGTCTTTTACCAAATAGGGCTATCTTCTGTATACCTCCCTATAATAATAATAATATGCCATTTAGCAGACGCTTTTATCCAAAGCGACTTACAGTCATGCGTGCATACATTTTTGTGTATGGGTGGTCCCGGGGATCGAACCCACTACCTTGGCGTTACAAGCGTCGTGCTCTACCAGCTGAGCTACAGAGGACCACACCTTGTCCCTACCTTGTCACAACACAACTGATTGGCTCAAATGCATTAAGAAGGAAAGAAATTCCACAAATTAACTTTTAACAAGGCACAACTGTTAATTGAAATGCATTCCAGGTGACTATCTCATGAAGATGCTTGAGAAAATGCCAAAAGTGTGCAAAGCTGTCATCAAGGAAAAGGGTAGCTATTTGATGAATCTCAAATATAAAATATATTTTGATTTGTTTAACACGTTTTTGGTTACTACATGATTCCATATGTGTTATTTCATAGTTTTGATGTCTTCACTATTATTCTATAACGTAAAAGATAGTAAAAATAAAGAAATGAGTAGATGTGTCCAAACTTTTGACTGGTAGTGAATATAGCATTGAACAGTCATCCTTGTGCAGACTCAAGGATCAATAGATCATCTCAATCATCAATAGTCCCCTGTAGCTCAATTGGTAGAGCATGGCGCTTGCAACGCCAGGGTTGTGGGATCGTTTCCCACGCGGGGCCAGTATGAAAATGTATGCACTCACTAACTGTAAGTCGCTCTGGATAAGAGCGTCTGCTAAATGACTAAAATGTAAATCTCTTTTGGTTCGCTTTTGTATGTCAGTTCCAGGAGTGGTTGTTAAGTCATAATGTCTGTGTCCCAGATGGTTCTACAAACAGTACTGTTAGGAGATCTGAAAAACCATGATCAATCAATGGAAAATATGATTATACTGTTAGGTAAACAATACATTTTTTAGGGCAATCTCGGTAGAAATGGTACAAATAAAGAGGTTCAAGACCCTCGTAAGACATCACAGTAAAATAGAAGAATGTATTACAAAAGGAAATTGTAAAATGGTAGTGGACTGGGAAAGATGGGTTAGTCTGTGGAAATCTGAGGGTTGGAATTAAGATTAGAGTGATTGGTTGATTGGCTGATAAACTTAGAATCCAGTATGATTAGGAAATAAACGTTATATATTGAATTGTAATGTTTTCCACCAAGTCCTCCAACCAGGAAAGAGGGGAGTAGGGGCATAATAAAAAATATATAAAAAGGGGATTAGAAATGATGCAAGTAATGTTATTTCACAGACTCCAATTCTATCTGCAAATTTGATAGCTGATCCCCCCACCCCCCCCAAAAATAACATCAATACCAAGTGCAATTCCAGCCCTTATTGGACCAGCAATCGTCCTCACCTTGAGCGCCTCTAAAACTGTGGAGTGATCTTTCTACCACTAGGTGTTGCTGTATTTCAACAGCCGTAGGGGCTATTTATGTAAGCGTGAACAGGAGGGGCAGCCTGGACATGCATGTTTCATTTATTAGCTAGAGGGGACTAGTTACAAAGAAACACACCCGGGGCTATACTGTGTTCAGCATGCTGTTGCATGGGATAGGACTGTGGAATAGCAACAATATGGGTTATGTTTCTACTTGTGTTGCTGCTCACACACACACACACACACACACACACACACACACACACACACACACACACTCTCCCGGACCCTCGCACCTGTGTTTTCACTAGGGTCACTAACGCCTACATTGACCCACTTGGACGGCTCTGGCATCGTGGCAGCAGCCGGGTATTGTAGGTAATTACTCAGACCTGTCTGTGTGGTTGGCACTGTCTCCATGGGGTCCGTACAATCTGCTGGAGTGAAGAATAACGCAGGGCAGGCAGTCAGGGGCCCATCCCCCCTCCCCTCCCCTGATGCCTGCCTGTGTGATGTGGGGCAAACATGTCTTTGTCCAGTTGACAGTAGCCATGATGCATCAAGGATGTTAGTTACTCCCCCTTTGCCCTCCTCCCCTCCCTTATGTGTCAGAGGGCACAGGCTTGTCCAGTTTGCCGCAAGGCCGCAATGCTCTGTGGGTAATTGCTTATGGGGCAGGTCTGGGATCAGCTGCATTGGGCTCATGGAATCCAGCTCTGTGTTCTGATTGTACACCCCAGAGATCGAACAGAAGGGGGCCACTGGCTGACGTCCAACGCATCGATTTACGCACACACACACAGACACATGCATGCACACAAAAGTGTACATATGTATACACACACGTACAAATGCACTCACACGTACGCACACATGATAGTGTTTATATAGCATTTATACATCCTATGTATTAACTACAACTGTGTGTATGAGTATACAATATTTTCTGCACAGAAACATACTGTGTGGCTGGAACAGGTTAAAAATGGCGGACAGAAACCAGGACAGAAACAAGGAAGGAGAGAAGAAGAAGAAAGAGAGTCCAGTGGAGTTCTAAAGGGGTTTGACCCCCTGTTGAACCTGGTATTGGATAGCACCATTGAGTACTTGTGGGATCCTGACGACCAGTTCAAGCTGACCGAGGACACGCGGCAGCTGGGCCTGGTGGTTTGTAGAGGGACGTCCGTGGTGCTCATCTGTCCTCAGGACGGCATGGAAGCCATCCCCAACCCCTTCATCCAGCAGCAAGACGGATAGTCGGCCAGCCTCGTTCTCTAGGATGACCTCACAATAGTCCAATTCCTGGTGTGTATGTCAATTGTATTTCCTTGATTCCTTGCATCCTCTACTTGCCTCCTTCTCAAAATGCATTGGAGGAGAAAATCAGAGGAGAGGAACCTAAGATCTACTCCAATGTGCTTTGAGAAGGAGGGAGGATGTGAGGATTCAATTAAATATTATTGCGGTTAGTACGAAAAATATATATAAAAAATAAAAAAATGAATGCCCTCACTAACTGTAAGTCGCTTTGGATAAGAGTGTCTGCTAAATGACTAAAATGTAAATGTAAATGTATATAAACACTATAAGTGAAGCCCACACAACACATTGTGGGGTTCCTAGTGAGTGGCCCTGAGATGGGGAGGCATGCAAGGGAGGCGTGGGAAATACTCCACAGGGTAGACCAAATCCCAACGCCCCCATCCCATCCCTCCCACCCCCCTGCCCCCTCAGGTCTACCTATCAAGGACACTGTACTATCTCCTTCCCAACACCATCCTCTGTGACCTGTAAGGCCTCCCCGGGCTTGACCTCTGAGCTTTCTTTCAGGCCTGAGAGAGAGAGAGAGAGAGAGAGAGAGAGAGGGAGGGGGGGGGCGCATCGGACTGGAAGGAACAAGTCTAAGGATGACGTGTGTGACCGCAGCATCTGGTCTTTCCCCCTCTACTCTGAGAGCAGGGGTAGCCTACACACTGTGTACAGAGCTAATGATAAGAATTATCCAAATCACGTATTTGCTGGAGTGTACAAGAATAAGTGAATGCCTGGAGCACATGTCATCGTAGCATCACGCCTTTTCTGGTTTGAGAAAAAAACATTTTGTTGTCACTGCCTGCCCCCTAACCCTCCCTTAACCTCACACTGTTCTTCCTATGGTCTTGATCCTAATTGTAGATGACATTGTGTGTGTGTGTGTTGTGTGTTTGTGTGTGTGAGAGAGGGGGAGGGTAGAGGGGACTAATAGGGAGAAAGAGAGTGAAAAACAAGAGAGCTATAGCATTAAAAACCTGCAGATTCTGCCACATCTTGGTTGGAGGACACTAGCTAATCACATGGACCCAAAGGAATGGAGGCTAAACATATCAATTATACTAAAATAAGTGTTACTGTAATCCACAGAGAAGACAGTGGTGCATACAAAAATATTTGGACCAAACTACAACACTTGCCTTGGAATGTGTGTGTGTGTGACACAGAGAGAGAGAGAGAGAGAGAGAGAGGGTGTGTGAGAGAGAGAGAATGTGTGTGTGTGTGAGGGAGGGAGAGTGAGTGTGTATGTGTCTCTCAGGGATGGACGCTAATAGCTCGCCTCAGGCCACAATTTAACTCAGTCTAACAAGGTTTTCCCAAAGTGGCCCCAGGGGCATCTTTCACAAAGAGCCAAATTGATCACAAAGACAATCAAACTGTTCACTTCACCTGCACTCTCTCTTTCCCTCTCTCTCTCTCTTTCTCTCACACACATACAATATGAGTATTTCATGAAAATGAATATGAAGGCACTGCTTAAAACAAAGAGGCTATAATGAGATATGATTCTTTTTTTTATAAGGACACTATTCAGAGCACTGAGGTTAGAGCAGACCTGGGTTAAAATACTATTTGAAATCTTTCAAATACTTTGAGCGTTTGCTTTAGCCCATCTGGAGTACCAGATGGGCAGGGTTTATAATTGTGGGAGGTATTGTGGGCGGTACCAGCAGGTCAGTACCAGCAGGTCTGGTACTGAGGTTCAAGATGAAGTGCAGCTCACAAGAGGGAAATAGAACTGATGATGCCCTGGAGAATCTCCTCAATGAGATTAGCTACTGACGCTAACACAGGCTAATCTTTGCCACTCACAAAACATGCCACACTGACACTAACCCCTATTAGAAGCTCATCCGTCTAGTTGACACAGTAAGTGCTATAGGTATGCTACCACAAACCTCCTTCTATGGAAAAGGCATTGAGTTGTAGAATACATGCTAAATGCATAATATAGAATAGTCTTCAGAAAAGAGCTTTAGGTAACTACAAATGTGTTACTTCCATGGTAGCTATGGTCACCTTCTATAGGACGCTATTAAGTGCGCAGAAATTACACCTAGTTTCCTCCCAGGGCATAGTAAAGTCTGGAATGTAACAGGGACATAACTTAACACTACAGTGCCTTCAGAAAGTATTCACACCCCTTTACTTTTTCCACATTTCGTTGTGTTACAGCGTGAATTTAACATGTATTAAATTGCGATTTTGTGTCACTGATCTACATACAATACCCCATAATGTCAAATTGGAATTATGTTTTTAGAAATGTTTACAAATTAATTACAAATAAAAAGCTGTCAATAAGTATTCAACCCTTTTGTTATGGCAAGCCTAAATAAGTACAGGAGTAGAAATGTGCTTAACAAGTCACATAATAAGTTGCATGGACTCACTCTGTGTGCAATAATAGTGTTTAACATGATTTGTAAATGACTACAGCATCTCTGTACCCCACAAATACAATTATCTGTAAAATCCTGAATACAAAGTGTTATGTTTGGGGCAAACACATCACTGAGTACCACTCTTCATATTTTCAAGCATGGTGGTGGCAGCATCATGTTATGGGTATTACATTTACATTTTAGTCATCTCTTATCCAGAGCGACTTACAGGAGCAATTAGGGTTAAGTGCCTTGCTCAAGGGCACATCAATAGATTTTCCACCTAGCCGGCTCGGGGATTAGAAGCAGCGACCTTTCGGTTACTGGCACAACGCTCTTTACCATTAAGCTACCTGCCGCCCCATAGCTTGTTATCGGCAACGACTAGGGAGTCTTTTTTGGATAAAAAGAAACGGAATTGAGCTAAGCACAGGCAAAATCCTAGAGAAAAACTTGGTTCAGTCTGCTTTCCAACAAGAGGCAAATTCACCTTTCAGCAGGACAATTACCTAAAACACAAGGCCAAATAAACACTGGTTCCTTACCAAGATTACATTAAATGTTACTGAGTGGCCTAGTTACAGTTTTGACTTAAATCGGCATGAGAATCTATGGCAAGACATGAAAATGGCTGTCTAGCAATGATCAACAACCATCTTGATAGACCTTGAATAATTTTTTTAAGAATAATGGGCAAATATTGAACAATCCAGGTGTGCAAAGCTCTTAGAGACTTACCCAGAAATAATCAGAGTGCCAAAGGTGATTCTAACATGTATTGATGTATTGGGGTTGAATACTTATCTAATCAAGATATATTAGTGTTTTATTTTCCATTAATACAACTAAAAAAATTGAATGGTGGAGGCTACTGTAGAAGCTAAGTGCCTCTAGAAAGTACCGTTAAGGGTTCTGCCTGACTTCACACTGTGTCCATGAAATTGTATTAACTGTTTATTAGCTGTTTATTAGCTGTCATTGTCATTGAATTGAATACACCGCATAGACACACACACGCACACACACACAGATGGTGAATTGCACACATCCAGAAACTTGAATTAACCGCTCACAAGATCTGATTTTACCATTACATAACTCTTCTTAAGTCTCTCTCTCTCTCTCTCTGTCTCCATCTCCATCTCTCTTTATCTTTTTCCTTTCTCCCTCCTTCTCTCTTTCCCTCTCCCATCTCGCTTTCTTCCTTGCCTGTTCTTGTATCCATGTGATTCACATCATGATGACTACCACCCACAATGAACACATCTCGTTACTACTGAACAAAAGTGAGCTGATGAGATCAAAGTTCAATCCCATATTGCACCACATCACACTCCACCATACTACCAGGGTGCCTCTGCTACCACCACCAGCCAGTGTATGGATACACTGCATAATTGAGAGATACCTCCAGTGTGTTTAACAAGGACATACTAAAGAGAAAAAGCCTGTTTCTTTAACTCAGGGTCAGGCAGCACTGGGGTGATAGCAAAAGATCCCTCACAGCCAAGATAAACTAGAAGCAAAGTACTGCTAGCTCCAGCTCACAATGTACTGCTAGCTCCAGCTCACAATGTACAGCTAGCTCCAGCTCACAATGTACTGCTAGCTCCAGCTCACAATGTACTGCTAGTCACGCACACGCACACTCTCGCTCTCTCTCTCTCTTTCTCACACACACACCCCACTGACTGAACATATTCCATCCCTCTCAGCGGGGTATCGCATAGAATCCCTCAGACACTGAGGAATAAAATCAACACGGAGCAGTCGCTAAGTAAGCACGCTTGGATGCCACCCTCACTCTCAGAACCACTGGGACCACACACTGATAGAGAAGCACGGTCTACAGACTGCTGTTAACCACATTATCTAAAATACACTGATAAGTCAAACATGCAACAGCACACACACACACAAACCCTCACACACACACACATTAGCTCTCCTAAGTTGAGTTGAGAGCACAAGTGATAGCAGAGCAGACAGGTCGAGTGAGGAGAGACAGGGATACAGGGGTAGAGCAAGAGCAGTGGTGTAAAGTAACTATGTAACATTTATTTGAAGTACTACTTAAGTAGTTTTTGGGGGTATCTGTACTTTACTATTTATATTTTTGACAGTTTTTACTTTTACTTCAGTACATTCCTAAAGAAAATATGTACTTTTTACTCCCATACATTTTCCCTGACACCCAAAAGTACTCGTTACATTTCGATTGCTCAGGCAGGACAGCATTATGGTCCAATTCACGCACCATCAATTTAACGTGTTGTCATCCCTACTGCCTCTGATCTGGCATACTCACTAAACACAAATACTGCATTTGTAAATTATGTCGGAGTGTCGGAGTGTGCCCCTGACTGTCCATCAAAAAAATAAGAAAAGCGGGCCTCTGCTTTGCATAATATAAGGAATTTGATTATTAGAATTTACTTTTACTTTTTACTTTTACTCAAGTATGACAGTTGAGTACTTTTTCCACAACTGTACTTAAATATATTTAAAACCAGATACTTTTAATGTAAGGATATAACGACGAGCTAAACCACTTCTATGCTCGCTTCGAGGCAAGCAACACTGAAGCATGCATGAGAGCACCAGCTGTTCCGGATGACTATGTGATCACGCTCTCCGTAGCCGATGTGAGTAAGACTTTTAAGCAGGTAAACATTCACAAGGCCGCAGGGCCAGACGGATTACCAGGACGTGTACTCCGAGCATGTGCTGACCAACTGGCAAGTGTCTTCACTGACATTTTCAACATGTCCCTGACTGAGTCTGTAATACCAACATGTTTCAAGCGGACCACCATAGTCCCCGTGCCCAAGGACACTAAGATAACCTGCCTAAATGACTACCGACCTGTAGCACTGACGTCTGTAGCCATGAAGTGCTTTGAAAGGCTGGTCATGGCTCACATCAACACCATTATCCCAGAAACCCTAGACCCACTCCAATTTGCATACCGCCCCAACAGATCCACAGATGATGCAATCTCTATTGCACTCCACACTTCCCTTTCCCACCTGGACAAGAGGAACACCTACGTGAGAATGCTATTCATTGACTACAGCTCAGCATTCAACACCATAGTGCCCTCAAAGCTCATCACTAAGCTAAGGATGCTGGGACTAAACACCTCCCTCTGCAACTGGATCCTGGACTTCCTGATGGGCCGCCCCCTGGTGGTAAGGGTAGGTAACAACACATCTGCCACACTGATCCTCAACACGGGGGCCCCTCAGGGGTGCGTGCTCAGTCCCCTCCTGTACTCCCTGTTCACCCATGACTGCATGGCCAGGCACGACTCCAACACCATCATTAAGTTTGCCGACGACACAACAGTGGTAGGCCTGATCACCGACAACGATGAGACAGCCTATAGGGAGGAGGTCAGAGACCTGGCCGTGTGGTGCCAGGATAACAACCTCTCCCTCAACGTGACCAAGACAAAGGAGATGATTGTGGACTACAGGAAAAAAAAGAGGACTGAGCACGCCCCCATTCTCATCGACGGGGCTGTAGTGGAACAGGTTGAGAGCTTCAAGTTCCTTGGTGTCCACATCACCAACGAACTATCATGTTCCAAACACACCAAGACAGTCGGTGAAGAGGGCATGACAAAGCCTATTCCCCCTCAGGAGACTGAAAAGATTCGGCATGGGTCCTCAGATCCTCAAAAAATTATACAGCTACACCATCGAGAGGATCCTGACTGGTTGCATCACCGCCTGGTATGGCAACTGCTTGGCCTCCGACCGCAAGGCACTACAGAGGGTAGTGCGTACGGCCCAGTACATCACTGGGACCAAGCTTCCTGCCATCCAGGACCTCTATACCAGGCGGTGTCAGAGGAAGGCCCTCAAAATTGTCAAAGACTCCAGCCACCCTAGTCATAGACTGTTCTCTCTGCTACAACACGGCAAGCGGTACCAGAGTGCCAAGTCTAGGTCCAAAAGACTTCTCAACAGCTTCTACCCCCAAGCCATAAGACTCATGAACAGCTAATCATGGCTACCCGGACTATTTGCACTGCCCCCCCACCCCATCTTTTTACGCTGCTGCTACTCTGTAAATTATTTATGCATAGTCACTTTAACTCTATCCACATGTACATATTACTTCAACTACCTCAACTAGCCGGTGCCCCCGCACATTGACTCTGCACCGGTACCCCCCTGTATATACAGTGGGGGGGGGGGGAGTATTTAGTCAGCCACCAATTGTGCAAGTTCTCCCACTTAAAAAGATGAGAGAGGCCTGTAATTTTCATCATAGGTACACGTCAACTATGACAGACAAATTGAGAGAAAAAAAAATCCAGAAAATCACATTGTAGGATTTTTTATGAATTTATTTGGAAAATAAGTATTTGGTCACCTACAAACAAGCAAGATTTCTGGCTCTCACAGACCTGTAACTTCTTCTTTAAGAGGCTCCTCTGTCCTCCACTCGTTACCTGTATTAATGGCACCTGTTTGAACTTGTTATCAGTATAAAATACACCTGTCCACAACCTCAAACAGTCACACTCCAAACTTCACTATGGCCAAGACCAAAGAGCTGTCAAAGGACACCAGAAACAAAATTGTAGACCTGCACCAGGCTGGGAAGACTGAATCTGCAATAGGTAAGCAGCTTGGTTTGAAGAAATCAAATGTGGGAGCAATTATTAGGAAATGGAAGACATACAAGACCACTGATAATCTCCCTCGATCTGGGGCTCCAAGCAAGATCTCACCCCGTGGGGTCAAAATGATCACAAGAACGGTGAGCAAAAATCCCAAAACCACACGGGGGGAACTAGTGAATGACCTGCAGAGAGCTGGGACCAAAGTAACAAAGCCTACCATCAGTAACACACTACGCCGCCAGGGACTCAAATCCTGCAGTGCCAGACGTGTCCCCCTGCTTAAGCCAGTACATGTCCAGGCCCGTCTGAAGTTTGCTAGAGTGCATTTGGATGATCCAGAAGAGGATTGGGAGAATGTCTTATGGTCAGATGAAACCAAAATATAACTTTTTGGTAAAAACTCAACTTGTCGTGTTTGGAGGACAAAAAATGCTGAGTTGCATCCAAAGAACACCATACCTACTGTGAAGCATGGGGGCGGAAACATCATGCTTTGAGGTTGTTTTTCTGCAAAGGGACCAGGACGACTGATCCGTGTAAAGGAAAGAATGAATGGGGCCATGTATCGTGAGATTTTGAGTGAAAACCTCCTTCCATCAGCAAGGGCATTGAAGATGAAACGTGGCTGGGTCTTTCAGCATGACAATGATCCCAAACACACCGCCCGGGCAACGAAGGAGTGGCTTCGTAAGAAGCATTTCAAGGTCCTGGAGTGGCCTAGCCAGTCTCCAGATCTCAACCCCATAGAAAATCTTTGGAGGGAGTTGAAAGTCCGTGTTGCCCAGCGACAGCCCCAAAACATCACTGCTCTAGAGGAGATCTGCATGGAGGAATGGGCCAAAATACCAGCAACACTGTGTGAAAACCTTATGAAGACTTACAGAAAACGTTTGACCTGTGTCATTGCCAACAAAGGGTATATAACAAAGTATTGAGAAACTTTTGTTATTGACCAAATACTTATTTTCCACCATAATTTGCAAATAAATTCATAAAAAATCCTACAATGTGATTTTCTGGATTTTTTTTTCTCATTTTGTCTGTCATAGTTGACGTGTACCTATGATGAAAATGACAGGCCTCTTGCACAATTGGTGGCTGACTAAATACTTTTTTCCCCCACTGTATAGCCTCCCTACTGTTATTTTATTTTACTTCTGCTCTTTTTTTTCTCAACACTTTTTTGTTGTTGTTTTATTTTACTTTTTTATTTAAAATAAATGCACTTTTGGATAAGGGCTGTAAGTAAGCATTTCACTGTAATGTCTGCACCTGTTGTATTTGGCGCATGTGGCCAATAAAATTTGATTTGATTTGACTTTATTTTTAGAATTTTACTCAAGTACTATTTTACTGAGTTACTTTCAGTTTTACTTGAGTCATTTTCTATTAAGGTATCTTTACTTTTACTCAAGTATGACAATTGAGTACTTTTCCACCACTGAGCAAGAGAGAGAGGGGGATAGAAGAACACAGTTATAGATAGATAGAGAGAGGCTATACATAGTCATACGTGGATGAATTGGGTGCAGTGTGTGTGTGTGTGTGTGTGTGTGTGTGTGTGTGTGTGTGTGTGTGTGATGGTGCAACACCTCAGTGTGAAGGATTAGCTCTCCTGGCCCAGGCTTTGAGTAATCTTTCCCCCAGTTACATAACACTGGGCCATTAGTCAGTAACACACACACATACACACACACATACACGATGAGTACATTTTCCTCTATACTGTTTCCTCCCACCAACTAAGGTGTGTAGGCATGCTCTTCCCCACAATGAATGCTACCCAATGAAATTAAGTTTTATGCTCCTAACTATGACAATATAGAGAATGCTGATCAAGCTGTGGGTAATGTTGATGAAGTGATGAAATAGATCATGTAATGTGATATAAATGATGTGGAGTAGATTATGTAAATTAAACTATGCACCACAGTATAGATTATGTTGTGGATTGCTTCCATAGACCTTCAGGAAGCATCGATCCCCTGATAACGCTGGGATTGGCTAATCAATGCAGATGCAGGATGCCTCAAATTCTATTGGCATTGGGACCTCATGCATGGCATTGTGCCTATTTGTGTTTTACAGGCCAGAGCTGAGAACGGCGTGTGAGAGTGAGAGAGAGAGAGAGAGAGAGAGAGAGAGAGAGAGAGAGAGAGAGAGAGAGAGAGAGAGAGAGAGAGAGAGAGAGAGAGAGAGAGAGAGAGAGAGAGAGAGAGAGAGAGAGAGAGAGAGAGAGAGAGAGAGAGAGAGAGAGAAAGAGAGCGAGAGAGAACTAGGGTGTGAAGGTGTTGATGGAAAGGCCACACTAACTAGCCCTACAGCAGAAAGGAGAGTTTTGGGAATATAGCAATAGGATTACTAGATTGACATTATTTTGTTATAGAAGGACCAGATTAAATTAATGTAATGACATTCACCTCAATACCGTCAGAGAGTATTTTTCCCCAACACAAAACAGAAATGGGGTGCACACTGGAGGATAAAATGTTAATCTTTGCGATAGAAATGATAACATACACAATCACAACTATAGTTATACCAACGTAACCTCTAAAGGAATGCCATAACTGGCCATAACCGCAAGCAACAGGGATATGGAATGTCTTGCTCTTTTAATTATGGCGTGTGGGGCCTTCTATGGTGCCGTCTGTAGATTATGGAGTGTGTTGCCGTCTCACATCTACCCACCACACCCCCTTTGTCATCCCCCTTTCTCTCTCTCTCTGGCGTTCTATATTTTCCAATTAGAGAGGAAGTGTGGGAGATTGTGATTGACACCTATCACTCACAGAAAGGATCACATAGCCCACACCCAACCCCTGACCCATCCTCCTCCTGCTCTGGACTGAACACAGTGACCTATACCGTCTATGGGAGGGTTAGCCTGTGTGATACTGGCTGCAACAGCCTAATCTGATCAGTAATACAAAGCACCAGACTCAGTCTATCCTACTGAACACACACACATAGGTGCGCACACACACACATGCACAGGAATAAATAGTATGAGGTATATAAAATTGCATTGCATTGCAGTTGTGTGCCATTGTGTGTGTGTGTATGTGTGTGTGTGGGGTGTGTGTGTGTCTGTTGGTATGCATTTGTGCATGTACACACATACATACACATACACATACATATTATTAATGTGTGTGTCACGTGTGGTAGGCTTATGCATGTATGCCTATATCTGTGAGCATGTGTGTGTGAGTGATTGTGTGTGTTTGCATGTGATGTGACCATGCGTGGAGGCATCAATCTATTATACTGAAGGTGTGTTTTGGGGGTCACTGTGTGAGGGTGGGAGTGTACAGTAAGTGGAGGTGTAAAGGTGCACGTGCTTCCAGAAGTCCCCTGACCAAACATAATCAAACCTAAAGAAACGAACCCATCTGCTTAAATATGATTTTAGGTTTGAAACCTTAGGAAAATATGCAAAAAGAACCCAAAAATGAAAAATTATTCAATTCGAAAGGACAATTTTCGTTAAAAAAAAAGTAGCCTGTTCGATGATTAGAATGATTACAGAACTTGTATAAAACAATTGTTAAGGATAGGCTTATAGCCCTGTCAACAAAATCTTTAAGTGATTTAATTGGCAATAAAAATGTATGGGAAGGTTGAACTTGGGAAACAAAATGCTCGGACCCCAACCATTAAATCCTAAAGACGAGGTAATGGAATCGCATCAGCCAAATTAAACTAGCAACAATTAATCAAGACCACGTAAAAAACATTTGACCCTGAGCGCGTTCTTTTTTTATGTGTTTCGGCGCATCAGGTTATAATCGTTTCAGAACGTTTCCTGATGTCATTGAATAACTGCTTGTCATTGAATAACGGAACATTTAACAGTATAAGAGCAGCAAATCGCATAAAACGATCACACACATGAAAATAATCTGGTAATAAACTTTTATATTTTTCACCAAACAGCATTTTCTCCCTCCCTTGGTTGGTTGTGATTATCATTCTATCATAGGCTACATCATCGTCCGTCGGTCAGTCGGGACAGGAGTTTTGGCCATTGCTAAATGATAATTAAAAAGGCATATGCCGGGGCCTCTATTTTTCATAACCTCGTGGATGTGATTGCGTTTCTCTGTGAGCAGTGTAGACTCCACAGGCTGCGAAGGTTGGGAGAGGGGCCGCGTGGCGCACACTGATTTAATTCTATCTGACAAACCCTTTGGGGCGTGCAGAAGGAGAGACAGAGAGAGGAAGACCGGGGGACAGAGAGAGACGCTTCGGGCCCTCTTCCCACAGCTATAAAGCCGGAGATTTTGGCATCCCCTCAAGAAGCCCATGCACGAGAGCGGTCGCAAGGCCCAATAAAGTGTGTGTGTGTAGGCTACAGTTATTGCAAGGTGCGCGGAGAGAGAGAGAGAGAGAGAGAGAGAGAGAGAGAGAGAGAGAGAGAGAGAGAGAGAGAGAGAGAGAGAGAGAGAGAGAGATGTTTTTGTCCTCTTCTTTCAGCAGGGTTATAAGAGAAGGCATGCTATATTGCTGAAGTTGCTCATCGCAGATGTAAACAGCGGTTTCTTTTTATCTAGCTAATGTTGAAGCAAGCGCTTGATTTTCAAAGCCAAATAGCAATAACAATGGACACCATAATAGTCATGTAAAAATAGGAAAATACTTTGAACAAATATTAATTAATTAGGCTAAATATTGTCTTATAGCTAGAACTTCAACAATGGGCTAATAATCATAATCATAATAATTTGAATGTTATTTATTTTAAGAGTAATTTCTGTATGGGGCATGTTGTATCTTTAATGATGACAAACTCAAATTAAACTACCCATTGATAATCGATTTTTAACGTTAAATTACCCATAATTCAGTACAGTTTAGTTTAACTACACTTTATTAATATCAACACAATGGTGTTTTTTTTTTAATGTATCATAGGTCTATACACCTACAACGAAGGAATGAGCACGCAGCCTGAACAACAGAGGCTATAGACTACCTCTAAGTGAGACTCTCAACTGTCTTTCATTTAAAAAACTGGTTACTTTATTTATAATTTTACACTATGATAATATTTCCTGTAGGCTTACTTTCATCACGGATTTGCTTTTAAGTGATGATATTTATTTTCCAATTCATAAGGTAGCCTATAGGCTAGTGATCATACAAATTAATAACACTAGACCTATGCAATTTGACAACAATTGGCCATCACGGAAATTTTCATTTTCAATTAATGGACAGAACAGCATGCCACTATGTTTTGTTGTTCTGACATAAATTGTAGGAATAAATTGTAAAATAGGCCTACTATTCAGCATTAAAGGCCTTTGATCCAATGCACGATTGTAACGGGAGAAAGAGGGAAAAAGTGGGAGAGAGCTGTGGATTGAACTTTCGTCTCGAAGACATGGGGACATTTCTCTCTCTGTCTCACCCACCATCCCTCCCTCCCTCCCTCCTCTCTCTTTCGTGTGTGTGTGTTGGACGTGTGGGGGCACTGATGTTGCATTTCGATGCTTTCGGTGCGGTGCGGCGCTTGACTGATGGAAATGGGTTAGTAGAGCGCATGACACATTGGAACACAGAACCTCCTTGCTTGGCCCTATGGCACCATGGAGGTCTGTCGGACACACAGCCTATACATGTAATACAAGCTTATTTTGGGTTCTGATGGGGTACGCTCTACTAAACAATTTACATTTCTCCAGCCCCATCCCTCAGCTTTTTACCGAAACAGGGGTGGGGAAAGGTTTTGTTATTGTTTCAACAGGGGATTGCCGCTTTAAATCATCAGTGGCAATAGTTTACGGCAATAGCAAACATCAAATGTTGTCCTTTGTGAAGATGGCACACCCTTTTGAGCCAGAGCATCTGAAGCCTTGATGCTCATCCAAACTAGATAGTGTGGAGTTAACTCAGAGTTAACTCCAACACTGGGACGTTAACTCACTTATACAAGGTGTTTAATGGGCCATACATGGACGTTTCATGGAGAACAACACACACACACACACACACACACACACACACACACACACACACACACACACACACACACACAATGTATAAAGATCCGAATAGGTTACTAAATAGTGAGAATAAATGGCCATGTTATCCTCATACTGGGGCTAATAGTGACAGAGGCATGAGCAAGTTGGGAGAAAAAAACTTCCCTAGTAAAGTTTACACAGCGCACACACAACAGAACTACAGTACCGAATGGATGTGGGGAATACCAGTGATGTGAGTGGGTAGATGAGAGGAGAGGGATATAGCGGCCGGGCGCCCGCTATTTAAATGAGCTGTCAAAAGCAGTTGGATCCTTACCTCGCATTGTGGTGTTGGTGCGACTCGCTTCCGAATGCAGCAGTCATGAAGAAACAAACATAAATACTTTAAAAAGCAAAATCCTCGGGAAGAAAAACAATGTTAATGTTTGCCGTCGTCCACGTTCATTCAGGGAGTGTTGTTTCTGTGCAAAAGCATTCCAGACCAGAACAGGCTCGTGCTTGTTGGCGCGAAGGGTAGAGCGGAGAAGAGCGCGGGCGGTGGAGTGTGGAGAGGTGGTCGGACGGTTTGAGTCGTGCGCGCAGCGAGCATGCGGGTTTTCACATGACATCTGCGCCTACATCTACGGGAGGTTTTCACTGTTTCCCCCTGCGGAGGGGAGAGCGCCAGAGAGGCTTAGAGGAGCAGGGATTGGACTAGCACTTTCTGCTCCTCCCACTCTCGACGTCCCCAATAATGAGCCAGTGTAGTAGCCCATAGCATACAGTAGGCCGTAATCCAGCACGTACCTTCATAACAGTGAGGATAAATTTGTTATATCGTCCTCCCTAATAAATGGTGTTTACAAACAGCTAGTTAGCCTACTATAATACATAATCCAACTATCTAACAACCATATTTATGCAGAATTTAATAGACTAAAGAGGAGCGTTTGGGTTTAGCCTGTGTATGTCTACATCATCAATAATCTTTAGAGTTGACTATGGAAGGGGGTCAAAATCACACTTTTCTTTAATTTCACAGACAGTTTGCAGTCAAAGAAATAGGTTACATAAATTATTTTGTAATGTATATGCAGGCCCACACTTAGTTAGATTAGGCTACATCAGATAGATGAGCAAATCTTTAAATCCTTCAGAATTAGGATTTGATAAATGGTTGAATCTAAATAGTTGATTGGTTACACAGTTCAACACTCGCTGGTAAATATTTAATATCTTCCTTGGATGTTAAACACTGTAATGGCTGTGGATTAAATAGTAAAACAGAACCACTGAAAAAATATTGAACATCTGCAATATATATAATGAAATACTAAAATGGTAATCAGTACAATTTAGCTGTTTAAATGCTTATGTGTCAGGCTCTAAGGGTACAGGCTCAAATGACATTACACATGTCTAATGTTTCCTCTCTACGGCACATAAAGTAGTTCCCAGTGCATGTCCAGGGTGAGGGTGTTTATTTACAGTGCAGAAGCTGGCAGACTGTTCACTATGTGCAAAATATGTACAAAAAACAACAACAAACAGGACAATTAAAAAACAGGAAACATAAACTGGGGATAACTGAGCGTAACTCAAATCGTAGTAGAGTCCTCAAAATAACCAGGGCTCAAGTACTCCTGAAACTGGCAGCATGCCAACATTTACCTGTCTGATCAGGACAGAAATGAAGGAGCTTACTTTTTCAAAATGGCCTTCACCTGTACCATAGCCTACCATTATTTACAAATCATTAATCAGTGTCATGAAATAAAGACAAAAAATTACTGTAAATTTATTTGATGAGGATTTATATTTAGCTAAACTAAACTAACCTGTTTTCTATGATGGCACTTTACAAATTGCTAATAAGTGGTGTGGTGAATCTGTGTTTTTAAAGGTCGATGTCCGCGCCCCCGCGGGGTTCTAATTAGCATAATTAAAACATCCCCATAAAATTCCATCACTAGAGATATCTTGTTTGGATGCATCTGTGGTGAAAGGTGACAGAGCTAGAGTGATGTTTGACACTTCCCGAAAATTGATTTTCTCACAAAATCGTCTGTATTGTCAGAACAGGTTGGCCTACAAACTATTATGACACCTCTATGGAAAGATGAGACTCTCACGAACACGATGGTGTTTGCCATTTTGCAGAAATGTAAAATGCATCATAACGGTTTTGCAAAATGCATCATACCAGCTGTTTTTCTGTATTTTGAAAGGTATATACAGTATCTTGAAAACCTGATTACTGACATGCAAAACATTGTGGGACTATATCAAAAATGGACTAATGAAACAAGTACCAAATATTGTTTTTGGGTGGAGTTTTCCTTTAGGTACATAGGAAATGACCAGTTTTGTTCAATGGTAAACGGCCTGAGTGGCCTATCTTTATTTATCCACCATCTTTGGAAATAGCTAATATTGAAAACAGGAAGTAACAGACAGTCTTGAGTTGGGGCTGATGGTGTTCAATGTGATTTAAAGCTGCTAAGTAATTATCAGTCTCCATCCAGTCCTTGCTCCTACAGAAAGTCATTCATCCACCTGTACTTGGACCCCTTAAAGGTACAATGCAGCCGCTTTTATCTGAATATCATATAATTTCTGGGTAACAATTAAGTACCTTACTATGATATATTTCAATCAAAATGGTAAAAAAGAAACAAAAATAGCTTCTTAGCAAAAAGCAATTTCTCAAGCAAGAATTTTACTAGGGAGGGATATGAAAACAAGTTGTTATTGGCAGAGAGGTTTGAAACTTTCTTTCTTATTGGCCTATTAACTTATACCACCTGGTGATGTTGCGAGGCAGGCCAAAATTCCACCCATGCAAAATGATCTTACATTTCAGGCAATCTTTTCAAACAGTTCTTCCACTAAAACGGTATTATCATAATTTTCACAGTTTCACAGTATTATTCTAACCTCATAGTGTGGAAATATATATAAAACACAGGAAAAAACACGTTTTTTGACTGCATTGCCCCTTTAACTTACATTATCAATAACCATATACAGGCATTTACATGGACATTTACATGCTCCTACATATGCATTGCTTGCTGTTTGAGGTGTTAGGCTGGGTTTCTGTATAAGCACTTTGTGACATCTGCTGATGTAAAAACGTCTTTATAAATACATTTGATTGATTGATTGACATTTCATATACTACATTTCAATAACAGTGTAAAACATGCATGGTTTTAAGCAGGGTTTTGCGGAGAGGAACAAACAATGCATGTCTTCAATAATGAGAAATTACCGATAAGTTTGCAATATATAATATGATATCTGAGTGAGCGGGACTAACAAAATCAATGGTGGTCCCCTGGAGGTCAGGACCCCTGGGCACGTGCCCTTCGTGACTGGTTGGTAATTTGGCCATAATTCGGCCATAATTACTACAAGTTTAGATAGCTGGGTAGACTAACTTATCAATCAAAAAAAATGTTTTGCTGACATGGGCTTATTGAGTGACTGTCTATAGCTAGGTTTCCATCCAATTGAGGACAGATGCGAATATAAAAAAATCTGCATAAAAATAATATGCGCATTTTCCTACCAGAGATGTTTCCATCAAATTGACTAGTTGCGCTTAAAAGGCTGTGTGTGATGACATAGTGCACATAAAAATACCTTTTGCGGTAAACTTCCCATGTAACGAATAAAAAATACAAGTTAAATGGGTTTCCATCACATTTTCAACTCTACTGATGATTTTATTACAAAAAATGTTGTGTTATATAGCGTGTGCCCACTCTGGTATTGGCACATGTGCTCTAGCCAACAGCTGGCAGATACAGTGTGGGTATAATCTACATGATGAGATTATTATGGACAAAAGAGCAAGACTATTTTTATATGTCAAACGGCACCCAATCATCAATGATCATGTCACCAGAATAAGACCCTTGATACTTATTAGAAAGGAGCATCAAGCTCATCACCTTGCACTTTCCCCACCATGTGAAGTTCATCATAATTTATTTAATCTGTAGCTCAACAAACTGCATGCTTTCCCAACGAGTTGTAGTGGGAGGACCACACAACATCGTGTGACTCAAAGTTTACTTTGATATGATAGTTATTACTGTACAGTATATTAATATTTGTGCATAAAAGCGCATTTGGAAAGTTTACCATCACATTTTCTGTTTCCATCAGGCCTGTCATTACATTTTTCTCAGACATGTATTTTACTCGCATAAAAATGTTGGATGGAAACCTGTTTTGTGCCTGACATAACAAGAGGAAAACTGCTGATGCCCAACCACATTTTGAAATTGCACTTTGTGTAGTTTACTAATCTAATGCTCAACTGTAAATTGAGACCCCGACTGAGTTCTTAAATGTTTTAAAATATATTTGGGGCCCCTAGGCGACCGTCTATGCCGCTTATGCACATGGCCGTCCCTGATTCTTCTTCTACCTACAATGACTACTAGCCTACTACTACTACTAATACTACTAGGCCTACCACTAGTATATGTTTCAACCTAAATAAAAGCACAGTATTTACCCCACTGTCTTGAGACCAAAAAAAGGAGGGAGGGAGAGAGAGAACGCCCCAAGCACATCTCCACTGACCTACATTTCATCCCTTGCTTTCTTCATCCATCCTTTTTTTCATCTCTAATTTCTCTCGTACCAACAGCTCCATAATTGTGATGTAATGACCAAAGCAAGCGTGACAAAAGCCTAGACTGGTCAAAGTGAGATGGTCCTGAAGAGAGACAGACAGACAGAGAGACAGAGAGACAGAGAGACAGACAGAGAGACAGAGAGACAGACAGAGAGACAGACAGACAGAGAGACAGACAGACAGACAGACAGACAGAGAGGCAGAGAGGCAGGCAGGCAGGCAGGCAGGCAGGCAGGCAGGCAGGCAGGCAGGCAGGCAGACAGGCAGACAGGCAGACAGGCAGACAGACAGACAGACAGACAGACAGACAGACAGGCAGGCAGGCAGGCAGGCAGGCAGGCAGACAGACAGAAGGGAAGAAAGAAAAGAGTGAGCTGTGTCAAAATACAAAAAGCTTTTCCTTTTTGTTCAGGCAATAAAACCTGTCCTCATGTGATCTTTGTGTGCAGTGATTTTAATGGCATACAGTAGAGTAAGCATGAGCCATCTGAGCACTAAGGATCCATTAAGCAGGTTTACCTCTCAAACTGATGCCTTATCAACGGAGAGAAAACCTATTGATGACATGGAAATGAAATGATGTGACATTAAATAGTTCCTTGAAAAGGGAAAAATAAGTAAATCAAAAAAAGAGAATACGATTATTTTGTCAGTGGAGGTTCATCTAGGTACGTAACGGAAGATAGACCTCAGATGAAAAAATATTAAATAATATTAATAGGCTTATCAAAAATCCTCCTTGTAAGTACTACTGCCGGTATACTAAATGTGTAATTCTGAATTGAAGAAGTCTGCTGCCATATGGTGTCTAAACCAACCAGCTCTCACAGTCTCACATTAGAATTAGTAAGACGTTCATTCGTGTTTCTCAAACGTCAAATTTCAAAGTTGTTCCAAACGTCAAATTTCAAAGTGTTTAAGGTTAAGTTTAGGCATTAACTCAGAAATCTTAAGGTTAGGCATTAACTCTGAATGGTTAAGGTAAGGGTTAAGGTTTGCGATAGGCTTAAAACAACAATTTCAAAAACAACTTCCTATCACTGGATTTGAACATGCAACCTTTGGAATCAGAGACAGATGCTTACACCCAACTACCATCCCCATCGCCCTAGTAAAACTGAAACCTACTTGAACGTAACAGCGCTCACGGTTGCTCCTAGTGGCTGGTTTCCACGTCTTCTCCCGACGTCCTCAGACATGGATGGACGTCGAATACTGACTTGTATCACGGGTGACCTGGCTGGTCTAAGCAAAGTGAGAAAGGAACGGACCTAGCCATGCCCAAGGGCTTAGCATGGAGAAAGCACTGAAAAGCACTCAGACCAGAGAGAGGATCCAAGGTCTCTCTCTCTCTCTCTCTCTCTCTCTGTCTGTCTGTCTGTCTGTCTGTCTGTCTGTCTGTCTGTCTGTCTGTCTGTCTGTCTGTCTGTCTGTCTGTCTGTCTGTCTGTCTGTCTGTCTGTCTGTCTGTCTGTCTGTCTGTCTGTCTGTCTGTCTCTCTCTCTCTCTCACTCTGTCTGTCTGTCTGTCTGTCTGTCTGTCTCTCTGCTTGATTCAGTACTACTGCTTTGCTTTACCTTCTTGGGTTTATTATCTTCCTTATTCTTTATGCGTGTGTGTCACCCACCCACACACACACACAAATGCACACTTTGTGCACACACCACAGAATTAAAGAGGATTTGGGGAGGACTATTGTGTGTGAGCAGGAACAGAAGAGAATAAGCAATAGGATTGTGTGCTGGAGAGAGAGAACAAGAAGTCCTTTTTTTGGACTCTGTCCTGCCCTTGAGTCGACCATCAGGAAGTTAACTTACATATAATTAGATAAGTTTCCTCCTGAAAATAAGAAATTAGGCCAGTGGTCTCTGAGGATTCCCCCTCTCGTCTCAAACGACATGTACAACATTGCCTTTTATTTTCTCCCGAAACAAGCAGGTGATTTTCACTCTATGAATGTGTGTGTGTGTGAGTGTGTATGCGCGTGTGTAAATCTACGTGAGGGAACATTTGTGTCTGTGTGCATAAATGGGTGTCTGTGTGATATTATTCACCTTGAACTTTCTGAGTTGAAATGAAGGGGTTGCCCCCGTGCTTTACAATCATCTACTGAACTGTGATATGACATTGACAAAGGTGTCAAAGTAGAGAGAGAGAGAATGAGAGAGAGAGAGAGCGTGAGAGTGAGTGAGAGATAGAGAGAGGGGTAGGACGAGAGAGAGATTGAAAATACACTTGAGAAATTTGCAGAAATATACCACAAGTGACATAGGCAATTTCTGGAGAAAAATTACTTAATCATAATTTCAATCCCAAAAAGAATCGAAAGGAAAGCCCTGAAGAGGAAGGCCGTGTCACCTTGAGAAGCATTAGAGGAAACGTCTGCTCACACACACACACACACACACACACACACACACACACACACACACACACACACACACACACACACACACACACACACACACACACACACACACACACACACACACACACAGGGGTGTAAAGTACTTAAGTAAAAATACTTTAAAGTAGTACTTAAGTAGTTTTTGGGGGTATTTGTACTTTACACCCCTGTACTATTTATATTTTTGACAACTTTTACTTTTACTTCACTACATTCTTAATTCACACACTTATTAAGAAAACATCCCTGGTCATCCCTACTGGCTCTGATCTGGCGGACTCACTAAACACAAATGCTTCGTTTGAAAAATTAATGTCAGTGATGGAGTGTGCCCCTGGCTTTCCGTAAAAAAAAAATTAAGAAAACATTTTTGCCATCTGGTTTGCTTAATATAAGGAATTTGAAATGATTAATACTTTTACTTTTTATAATTAAGTATATTTTAGCAATTCCATTTACTTTTGACACTTAAGCATATTTAAAACCAAATACTTTTAGACTTTTATTCAAGTAGTATTTTACTGGGTGACTTTCACTTTTACTTGAGTCATTTTCTATTAAGATAACTTTACTTTGACTAAAGTATGACATTTGAGTACTTTTGCACACACACACACACACACACACACACACACACACACACACACACACACACACACACACACACACACACACACACACACACACACACACACACACACACACACACACACACACACACACACACACACACAAATTCACACATTATCAAAATAAATATTAATGCACATGCTGCATGCACAAGCAGTATGCTGTTCATCATGTATGCTCTTCATATGTGGAAAATCATATCAATATTATTGAATAATGAAAATGACTGTAGGATCTGATTCACGGCACAGGTCTAATCCTATTCTTGTTAAACAGTGTTGCACTTCAGTTACAGTAAAAGTCTGTGGTAACAAGCATCATCTCATCAAAGCTTTCTATAGAGTTAGTCAATCCAACAAAACAGGCCTATTTCCCACACTATACCTCACAGTACCAATCATCTGATTTAATTGGATTTCTGTATTATCCCTGTTTTTTCCACACAAAACCATTAAGATATTCAATCTAGTTTTACTTTGAGTCTGTCGTTTTTTTCCTGTCCTTATTTTACTACGCATTGGAATATGACTGTATGGCCTGAGGCGCACTTTGAAAATAATTTAGTCGTTGATTTTGTTCGGAGAGCTTAATAAACGTTGACGTTGAAATGGTGAGGAATAGCACTCAGAGGCTCAGAAGCTTTCATTTTTAGGGCCTGTTGTCTGATATGTTCTGGATGGCTCTGGCAAGGGAGACAATACATACTCCTCTTAGATCAGTTTATAAATGTTGAACACTTCATCATACAGTGGGGCAAAAAAGTATTTAGTCAGCCACCAATTGTGCAAGTTCTCCCCCTTAAAAAGATGAGAGAGGCCTGTAATTTTCATCATAGGTACACGTCAACTATGACAGACAAATTGAGAAAAAAAAATCCAGAAAATCACATTGTAGGATTTTTAATGAATTTATTTGCAAATTATGGTGGAAAATAAGTATTTGGTCACCTACAAACAAGCAAGATTTCTGGCTCTCACAGACCTGTAACTTCTTCTTTAAGAGGCTCCTCTGTCCTCCACTCATTACCTGTATTAATGGCACCTGTTTGAACTTGTTATCAGTATAAAAGACACCTGTCCACAACCTCAAACAGTCACACTCCAAACTTCACAATGGCCAAGACCAAAGAGCTGTCAAAGGACACCAAAAACAAAATTGTAGACCTGCACCAGGCTGGGAAGACTGAATCTGCAATAGGTAAGCAGCTTGGTTTGAAGAAATCAACTGTGGGAGCAATTATTAGGAAATGGAAGACATACAAGACCACTGATAATCTCCCTCGATCTGGGGCTCCACGCAAGATCTCACCCCGTGGGATCAAAATGATCACAAGAACGGTGAGCAAAAATCCCAGAACCACACGGGGGACCTAGTGAATGACCTGCTGAGAGCTGGGACCAAAGTAACAAAGCCAACCATCAGTAACACACTACGCCGCCAGGGACTCAAATCCTGCAGTGCGAGACGTGTCCCCCTGCTTAAGCCAGTACATGTCCAGGCCCGTCTGAAGTGCATTTGGATGATCCAGAAGAGGATTGGGAGAATGTCATATGGTCAGATGAAACCAAAATATAACTTTCTGGTAAAAACTCAACTCGTCATGTTTGGAGGACAAAGAATGCTGAGTTGCATCCAAAGAACACCATACCTACTGTGAAGCATGGGGTTGGAAACATCATGCTTTGGGGCTGTTTTTCTGCAAAGGGACCAGGACGACTGATCCGTGTAAAGGAAAGAATGAATGGGGCCATGTATCGTGAGATTTTGAGTGAAACCCTCCTTCCATCAGCAAGGGCATTGAAGATGAAACGTGGCTGGGTCTTTCAGCATGACAATGATCCCAAACACACCGCCCGGGCAACGAAGGAGTGGTTTCGTAAGAAGCATTTCAAGGTCCTGGAGTGGCCTAGCCAGTCTCCAGATCTCAACCCCATAGAAAATCTTTAGAGGGAGTTGAAAGTCTGTGTTGCCCAGCGACAGCCCCAAAACATCACTGCTCTAGAGGAGATCTGCATGGAGGAATGGGCCAAAATACCAGCAACAGTGTGTGAAAACCTTGTGAAGACTTACAGAAAATGTTTGACCTGTGTCATTGCCAACAAAGGGTATATAACAAAGTATTGAGAAACTTTTGTTATTGACCAAATACTTATTTTCCACCATCATATGCCAATAAATTCATTAAAAATCCTACAATGTGATTTTCTGGATTTTTTTTTCTCATTTTGTCTGTCATAGTTGACGTGTACCTATGATGAAAATTACAGGCCTCTCTCATCTTTTTAAGTGGGAGAACTTGCACAATTGGTGGCTGACTAAATACTTTTTTTCCCCACTGTACATCAATAATAACTGTTCTCCCATCAGCCCTTATTGAAAAATATCCTCTATAGCAACTATGAGTAACAAAAAGGACCAAGAACACTGGCTCCAGCATAGAGCCCCAAAGTGGAGGTGTCATAATACCCATAAAACCTAGAGGTTAAACAGGGAAATGGTTCCAATCATTTTTCCACCATAACATTTTCCCATAGGGGATTTTAGAAACACTTAAAATAAGGGCTGTGTTTCGTGTAGGCTTACCCTGGTGTGACGTTTTGATAATCATGTAAATCTCTCTCAGACAACGTGACCTTTAGCAATATATGTGGCTCTATTTACTCTCAGATTTGAAAATGCAAAATTAGCATAAAAGTAGACATCATGCAAAACTACAAATCCCTGCAAGCTCCTACACGTCATCTCTGGCTGACATCTTTGCTAACAGGTATTGTGTCAGTTTAAAACTTGTACAAGACAGTTCACAGAATTGTCAATTTAAAGAAATGTTGCCAATTTAGCTAACATTAGATAGTTAATCCAGAGATTCTTACCTTTGCCTCGATTCGTCAGTCTCGTCCAGATCATCATGACATTTGTAGTTCTTTATGATAGCCACATTAGCAGCTAATTAGCGTTTCATTTTTGAGGGGTAAATATATGCAAATATATTGATCAAAGTCACCTTGTCCTAGAGAGAGTTACACGGTTATCAAAACATCACGGCAGGGTAAGCCTACACGAAACACAGCCCTTATTTCAAGTGTTTCTATTATCCCCTATGGGAAAAATGAATGGTGGAAAAACGATTGGAACCATTTCCCTGTTTGACCGCTAGGTTTTATGGGTATTATGACTCATACTGTGGTACTCTATTACTGTTTCTGATTATTCAGTCTCCAATAGTAATGTTGGCTATGACTGCTTGAATGTCATTAAAAGGTTAACAGCAGGTATTTCCACTATGTATTTATCTTATTTTCTTAAGGCATTTATGGCTTGTCACTGTGTTAAGTCTCTACCTATTGTCAGATTGACAACACATCACACAGGCCCCTATCGCTCACCACTTCATCAAATCCTGTCCACCTCTAACCCTTACCCTTAGACTTCCGCCCTATCAGAGGGATGCTTGGCTAGAAGCTTTTACAGGGGACCAATAACAGAGCCCTGGGGGACGCTCAAAGATCCTCTTACTGTCTGTTCCACAGGGGCAGCACTAAGCATTTAATCTGGAGATAGTGACTGTATAGATGTGGGGGGTGGGCATGGGTAGAAGAGCAGAGGCTCATGTTTTTAACCCCTCACTCGCGCCCTCCTCTTTAATCCCAAGTCTAGCATGGGGATTAGAGGGCAGTGTCCCTCACCACTGTTTGACAGAAAGCAGTGTTTCTTATAGCACATTTATAAGATTACGCCTATAAGCAGTTTACCCTCCCCGCACTGTGAGAATATTACAGTCAGCACAAGGCAAATGACTTTATATGCAATCAGAGTATCCCTCTATACATCCACCATGCATCATCAGGGCCTGGTATGTCTACAGCAGTGTGTGTGTGTGTGTGTGTGTGTGTGTGTGTGTGTGTGTGTGTGTGTGTGTGTGTGTGTGCATGTGCGTGTGTGTGTGTGCATATATGCATATACTGTATATGTGTGTGTTTGTGTCCACCACAACAGGTGTGCCCATCAATGTGTCCCTATCACTCACTCACTAAATGAGAGAATCACACACACTCCACCATGCTAATATGATCATAACCTTTCACTGTTGGGGATGATTTGACATTTCTCTTATGTTTGGGCTGAGGTGTGTGTGTGTTTGTGTGTGTGTGTGTGTTTCTGTTTGTTTAATAACGTTACCGGATTTGAGTGGAAAGAAAAAAAACGTGTCATTATACAGTACACTTACGTAATATATAGTATAGTAAGAATAATGTTAAAAACATGCTAAATATAGTATATTCCCAAATCAGTCCCAGTCATCAGCTCTCACTCTCAGCATGAGATCTGATTTTGAGTTTTGACCTCAAATAACTCTTGATGTTGGTTAATTTACAGTATGTTGATTCATCTGACTACACTGAGGACAAGTTCCTAAGTAAACACACAGTAATAATGGTTTTGGGATTTGATTGCTAATGTGACAGTGTTGTAAAATGAGGAGGGGACGCATCGGGGATTACATGATATTTCTCTGGTATTACGTACGCTTTGATGAGCATATACTTAAGTCCTGCCTTATGTGCTGCTGTCTGGAACATAGACACAAAAAGCACCCTGTTCCATTCACACACACAAAGACCATTAGTACAGTCCAGCTGATCCTCTCAATATGTAGAAGAAAGGAGAGAAAAACATGTAAGTCTTTGTCTTCCTCTGTCTGGCTCATTCATTCTCTCGCTCATAGTAGGAGGGATGGGAAAGGAAAAGTGGACAGATTTGTTCATTTTAGTTTCTGGTTGAAGTGGTAAACACTGTACTTTACATCGGCTATACTGTGTCGTTTCATAGAGAAATACAATGGGACCACTACTCCACCTCAAGTACACTAGACGTACACATTTTACATTTAAACTTTTGTTGTTATCATTATTGTTTTGTTGTGGTGAAACACAATTAACATTTTATCAACTGCAGTTGCTCATCATGTAAGTAACATGTAAACTACATTATAGACTTTGTTCAGAGTATTTTAATAGTAGGATATTATGGTTTTTAGATATCATTACAAAATCATTGTTTCAACTTTCTCTATGAATAATGTAGTAACACTTTACATGAAGCGTAATGTAATTGGAGGACTGGCTCTAAACTGCTTATAAACATTATCAAACACAGATTCGCTTCCTTGAAAAGTTGTTTCTCTCCATGCAGCTCAGTGCGAGCATCGCGTGGCAGCAGCAAGCACAATTGCAAGTTTGATTGGCTTCTAACGTTTCAAGACAGTCGAGTGAGCATTAATATCAAAGTCACAAGATGTGCACAACGTCCGTAGTACATTGAGTGTTTATCACCTTTGCATCAGAATTTAACAAACTATAAGTATGTAATGAAATGGTACATTACTTCGCTTTTGAGGGCAGTCTGAGATTATGGGGCTTGTTTCAGATAAGTTGCTACCTTCGAGAGGTGATTTGCATTGGGCGATAGTTTTTGGACACTGTGCTTCTGGAAATCACAAAACTCATGCCACGAATGCTCAACGCAATACTTGTTCATGGGAATTGCAAGGGAAATCGATTATACTAGCCAGGCAATCATTTTTATTGGGTTAGGGTCATTTTTATCGTACAAAACGGCAAGAACCGATTTAAACACATTGCTGGTGTGAATCTAATCATTTATTTAAGCAACTATTTTATTTACATAGTCCATATGTGTACACGAGTTATGATTACATAGGCCCAAATATATTTACTAATATGAAAGAATGCATGTGGAAATTATATATAATGATTTACTAACAGTTTGGTAATGTTAACCAGCTATTTAATAGTGGCATATTCTACAGGCACACAATTAAAGTATTTCCAAAGATGCAAATTGAAAGGGTTTGACTGTATATTGACCATTTAGCACTTGCCTTTAGAAATAACACATTTACAAAATTGGAGGTCTAGACAATGGTGCCAGAGGGGATGGCTGCCGTTTTATGGACTCTTAACCAACCGTGCTATTTTGTTTGTTTTTTCACATTGTTTGCAACTTATGTTGCACATAATGTTGCTGCTACCGTCTCTTATGACTGAAAAGACAGCTTCTGGACATCAGAACAGCGATGACTCAACTTGAACTGGACTAATAATTTTTCTTCAATGAGTCGGACGAGAGGGATTTGCTCCAGAAACCCAACAGGGCCCTCATCCCCGTCATTCGCAGTAGAAAGAAAATAAGATATCGCGGAAGGAGATCGGGGTGCCTGGTAAGGAGTCGGCGACGAGTGGCTATCTGCCTTTGCCATCGATACTATTGGCCAACGTACAATCGCTTGATAATAAAGTGGAAGAAGTAGAAGCATGTATATCCTACCAACGGGACATTCAAAACTGTAATATCTTATGTTTCACCAAGTCGTGGCTGAACGACGACATGAATAACATACAGCTGGTGGGTTATACACTGTATCGGCAGGATAGAACAGCAGCCTCTGGTAAGACAAGGGGTGGCGGTCTATGTATATTTGTAAACAACAGCTGGTGCACGATATCTAAGGAAGTCTTGAGGTTTTGCTCGCCTGAGGTAGAGTATCTCATGATAAGCTGTAGACCACACTATCTACCAAGAGAGTTTTCAACTATATTCTTCGTAGCTGTCTATTTACCACCACAAACCGATGCTGGCATTAAGACCGCACTCAATTAACTGTATACGGCCATAAGCAAACAGGAAAACGCTCATCCAGAGGTGGCGCTCCTAGTGGCCGGGGACTTTAATGCAGGGAAACTTAAATCAGTTTTACCTCATTTCTACCAGCATGTTAAATGTGCAACCAGAGGGAAAAAAACTCTAGACCACCTTTACTCCACATACAGAGACGTGTACAAAGCTCTCCCTCGCCCTCCATTTGGCAAATCTGACTATAATTATATCCTCCTGATTCCTGCTTACAAGCAAAAACTAAAGCTGGAAGCACCAATGACTCGGTCAATAACAAAGTGGTCAGATGAAGCAGATGCTAAACTACAGGACTGTTTTGCTAGCACAGACTGGAAAATGTTCCGGGATTATTCCGATGGCATTGAGGAGTACACCACATCAGTCACTAGCTTCATCAATAAGTGCATCGATGATGTCGTCCCCACAGTGACCGTACGTACATACCCCAACCAGAAGCCATGGATAACAGGCAACATCCTCACTGAGCTAAAGGGTAGAGCTGCCGCATTCAAGGAGCGGGACTCTAACCCGGACGCTTGTAAGAAATCCCGCTATGCCCTCCGACGAACCATCAAACAGGCAATCCAGGACTAAGACTGAATCGTACTACACCGGCTCCGACGCTTGTCGGATGTGGCAGAGCTTGCAAACTATTGCAGACTACAAAGGATAGCACAGCCGTGAGCTGCCCAGTGACACGAGCCTACCAGACGAGCTAAATCACTTCTATGCTCACTTCGAGGCAAGCAAAACTGAAGCATGCATGAGAGCATCAGCTGTTCCGGATGACTATATGATCACGCTCTCCGTAGCCGATGTGATTAAGACTTTTAATCAGGTCAACATTCACAAGGCCGCAGGGCCAGACGGATTACCAGGATGTGTTCCGAGCAGGCGCTGACCAACTGGCAAGTGTCTTCACTGACATTTTCAACCTCTCCCTGTCTGAGTCTGTAATACCAATATGTTTCAAGCAGACCACCATAGTCCCTGTGCCCAAGAACACTAAAGGTAACCTGCCTAAATGACTACCGACCTGTAGCATTCACATTTGTAGCCATGAAGTGCATTGAAAGGCTGGTCATGGCTCACATCAACACCATTATCCCAGAAACCCTAGACCCACTCCAATTTGCATACTGCCCCAACAGATCCACAGATGATGCAATCTCTATTGCGCTCCACACTGGCCTTTCACACCTGGATAAAAGGAAAAACTATGTGAGAATGCTATTCATTGACTACAGCTCAGCGTTCAACACCATAGTGCCCTCAAAGCTCATCACTAAGCTAAGGACCCTGGGACTAAACACCCCCCTCTGCAACTGGATCCTGGGCTTCCTGATGGGCCGCCCCCAGGTGGTAAGGGTAGGTAACAACACATCTGCCACGCTGATCCTCAACACAGGGGCCCCTCAGGGGTATGTGCTCAGTCCCCTCCTGTACTCCCTGTTCACTCATGACTGCATGGCCAGGCACGACTCCAACACCATCATTAAGTTTTCCGATGACACAACAGTGGTAGGCCTGATCACCAACAACAACGAGACAGCCTATAGGGAGGAGGTCAGAGACCTGTCCACATCACCAACAAACTAACATGGTCCAAGCACACCAAGACAGTCGTGAAGAGGGCACATCAAAACCTATTCCTCCTAAGAAGACTGAAAATGTTTGGCATGGGTCCTCAGGTCCTCAAAAGGTTCTACAGCTGCACCATCGAGAGCATCCTGACTGGTTGCATCACTGCCTGGTATGGCAACTGCTCGGCCTCCGACCGCAAGACACTACAGAGGGTAGTGCGTACGGCCCAGTACATCACTGGGGCCAAGCTTCCTGCCATCCAGGACCTCTATACAAAGCGGTGTCAGAGGAAGGCCCTAAAAATGGTCAATGACTCCTACCACCCTAGTCATTGACTGTTCTCTTTGCAACCGCACGGCAAGCGGTACCAGAGCACCAAGTCTAGGTCCAAGAGGCTTCTTAACAGCTTCTACCCCCAAGCCATAAGACTCCTGAACATCTAATAAAATGGCTACCCACACTATTTGCATTGCCCCCCCCTCTTTTACGCTGCTGCTACTCTCTGTTTATTATCTATGCATAGTCACTTTAATATCTCTACCTACATGTCCATATTACCTCAATTACCTCGACTAACCGGTGCCCCTGCACATTGACTCGGTACCGGTACCCCCTGTATATAGCCTCGCTATTGTTATTTTACTGCTGCTCTTTAATTATTTGTTACTTTTATTTTTTTATTTTTTTTTTAAGTAATGTTTTTTTGGTATTATTTTGGTATTCTTTCTTGTTGGTTAAGGGCTTGTAAGTAAGCATTTCACTGTAAGGTCTACACCTGTTGTATTCGGCGCATGTGACAAATAACATTTTATTTTACTTCATTTTATTTGCTAGCATTGCTCTAGTGCTAGTTAGCAACTTCCTTCAAACTGATTCTGTTCAAATATTGTATTAAAACTTTTGTTTATGGCATATTTTGCTACGGCATTCAGTGACATTATGGTATACAGTGCCTTCAGAAAGTATTCAGACCCTTGACTTTTTCCACATTTTGTTAGGTTACACCCTTATTCTAAAATTGATGTTTTTTTTTTTTTATCATCAATCTACACACAATACCATATAATGACAATGCAAAAACTGCTTTTGAGAAATGTTTGCTAATTAATAAAAAATAAAAAACAGGAATATGCATTTACATAATTATTCAGACCCTTTACTCAGTACTTTGTTGAAGCGCCTTTGGCAGCGATTACATCGTTGACTCTTCTTGGGTATGACGCTACAAGCTTGGCACACCTGTATTTGGGGAGTTTCTCCCATTGTTCTATGCAGATCCTCTCAAGCTCTGACAGGTTGGACGGGGAGCGTCGCTGCAAAGCTATTTTCAGGTATCTCCAGAGATGTTCGATCGGGTTCAAGTCCGGGCTCTGGCTGGGCCACTCAAGGACATTCAGAGACTTGTCCCGAAGCCACTCCTGCATTGTCTTGGCTTTGTGCTTTGGGTCGTTGTCCTGTTGCAAGGTGAACCTTCTGCCCAGTCTGAGGTCCTGAGTGCTCTGGAGCAGGTTTTCATCAAGGATCTCTCTGTACTTTGCTCCATTCATCTTCGCCTCGATCGTGACTAGTCTCCCAGTCCCTGCCGCTGAACAACATCCCCACAGCATGATGCTGCCACCCCCATGCTTCACCGTAGGGATGGTGCCAGGTTTCCTCCAGATGTGACGCTTGGCATTCAGGCCAAAGAGTTCAGTCTTGGTTTCATCAGACCAGAGAATCTTGTTTCTCATGGTCTGCAAGTCTTTAGGTGCCTTTTGGCAAACTCCAAGCGGGCTGTCATGTGCCTTTTACTGAGGAGTGGTTTCCGTCTGTCCACTCTACCATAAAGGCCTAATTGGTGGAGTGCTGCAGAGATGGTTGTCCTTCTGGAAGGTTCTACCATCTCCAGAGAGGAACTCTAGAGCTCAGTCAGAGTGACCATCAGGTTCTTGGTCACCTCCCTGACCAAGGCCCTTCTCCCCCGATTGCTCAGTTTTGCCGGGCTCTAGGAAGAGTGTTGGTGGTTCCAAACTTCTCCCATTTAAGAATGATTGAGGCCACTGTATTCTTGGGGACCTTCAATGCTGCGGAAATGTTTTGGTACCCTTCCCCAGATCTGTGCCTCGACACAATCCTGTCTCAGAGCTCTACGGATAATTACTTCGACCTCATGGCTTGGTTTTTGCTCTGACATGCACTGTCAACTGTGGGACCTTATATAGACAGGTGTGTGTCTTTCCAAATCATGTCCAATCAATTGAATTTACCACAGGTGGACTTCAGTCAAGTTGTAGAAACATCTCAAGAATGATAAATGGAAATAGGATGCAACTGAGCTCAATTTCGAGTCTCATAGCAAAGGGTCTGAATACTTATGTAAATAAGGTATTGCTTCTTTTTTTTTTATAAATTTGCAAACATTTCTAAAAACCTGTTTTCGCTTGGTCATTATGGGGTATTGTGTGTCGGTTGCTGAGGAAATTGTTTTATTTAACCCATTTTAGAATAAGGCTCCACAATGATTCCCATGGATTTATGGGACAGTGGAAGATAAAAAAAAAAAAAAAGCAGTGCAGCGACATCATTCAGAATGGGATTCTGACGTGGTTTGGAAGGTTTTGGAATGCTTTCTAACATGCTTTAGACACATTTTCATAATGAGTTGTAGTCAATGGCAAGTGATGACTCAGCAAAAGGTGACAACCAATTTTCTCTGTAACAAAATAAAATATTTAAAAAAGTTGTTTGGGGGATAAACTACAAGCACAGAGTGAAAATAAGGCCATGTAAAAATGGGTGAACTTCGCCTTTAACCATTTTTCTCATTTTGCTTCAGTGACTTCCATCTCCCTTCCCCCTTTGGTATGGATAATTCAGAACGAGGTCCAATATCTTTGCTTTCCTTCATCCCCCTCTTTCCTGTCCTCATGTCTGCATGTCTACAGTACATATCTCTCCCTCTCAGCCTCTCATCCCCCATCTCTGCTCTCTCGCTCTCTCTCTCCAGTTGCTCTCTATTTCTTCCTCTGTCTCAGTCTCTCTCTCTCCCTTTCCTTCTGTCGCCCCCCCCCCCCTCTCTCTATCTCTGACTCCCTGTCTCTGTGCGGGTGTGCAGTGTTACTGTAGGATATAGGTCAGCGGGGCGGCTCGGCTGGCTCGTGTCTAGACTCAGCCTCAGTCTTGGGGGCATGCAGTCCAACAGTGAAGCACATTGACCAGCACAATCAACAAAACACAGAGGCACTCCAATGCACACTCCACTCTGACAGACATTAAACCTCAATTCCGAAACAGAAACAAGAGGGAGCGCTAGGCACTCACGAACAATCAAAACATTTGCACAAACACAAACAAACACATACACACTCACGCACATATGAACGCATGGATGTTGTATGTATGCATGCATACATGCACACACAAACACACGCAGGCATGCATACAGGGCAAGGGTGCTTGTCAGGAGGCCTCACAGCACACTAAGCATTCCCAAAAACATTCACACCGTCTGTGAGGAAGAAATGTACCCAGTGAAATGTCAGTAGAATGCCATTAGTTGATATTTACATAGGAACATATATAACTACAGGCAGTCTTTAAATTCATATGAAATTCAAAGGATGCATCCATGCAAATATAGGTATTCGTGAATATAAATTGTTCATTTAAGCATGCAGTGTTTTCCATTTTGTTTGAATGGCAATAGAAATAAAACACAGCTATTTAAAATAATGAATTGTAATCAGCATGTCTACAGAACACGTGTGTGCATAGTATACTGTCAGATAGTACTATTGTAGGTGTGTGTGTGTGTGTGTGTGTCTGTGGGGGGGGGCAGCTGTATGGCAGTGGGTGCTGCAGGGTGTAGGATGCTGCAGGGAAGGGTAGAGGGGGTGAGGAGGGAGCAGAGGGGGGAGCATGTGTGCGGGGCAATGATTCATTAAAGTGAATCTAGCCATGTAACCCCCCCCATCATCCCCCATTTCTCCCCTACTCCCTCCAAGTCTGTAGTCCAGATGTGATCCCCCATGTTTCCCCTTGATAAGAGCAGATCATAGCTCCATCCACTGCAACCATGAATCACCAGCTGTCAGCTCACATTCTGATCTCTTCATTTTTAGTGTGTGTGTGTACATGTTTTCCTATCTTATCAGGACCAGAATGTCCTGACAAGTCACCAGAATGTCCTGACAAGGTAGGAAAACAAGACCATTTTTGAAGAGTCTGGACTTTTTTCATGTCTTGAATTTGTTAAAATGCTATTTTAGGCTTAAGGGTTATGTTTAGGTTTAGGGTTAGGGTTTGCGGTTAAGATTAGGGTTATGGTTAAGGTTAGGGGTTAGGGAAAATTAGATTTTGAATGGGAATACATTGCTACTCCCCAAGAAGTTCAGAAAAAATGTGTGTGTCTGTGTGTGTGTGTGTGTGTGTATGTTTTTGTATAACCGGTGGTTCCAATGAATATGAGAGGATGAACAGGAAATCTGAGAAGTGGGCAGATATTGCTTCCTCATCGCGAACAAAAGCAACATCAGTAAAGATAAAAAAAATGCTTTCTTATTTACCCCAAAGAATACAATCTGTAACAGGTATGCCTGTGTGCATGGTGTCCATCCATTGTTTCTCTTCATAAATGTTGAGAATATCTCATCCAGTAATCAAACCCGAGACACCTGGCTTATTGTAATGTTGGAGCTGACAGTAGGGTGCAGCCCAAAAATCCCCCACTCTACATTAGACTGGTGTCCTCAACCCACTAGTCTCTCAGACCTGTTCTAAACACCACAGGTCAAATAACTATTTTCTAAAGAGTAGAGAACGGACGAGATCACCCTACAGCAATTTTGCTCCACGTCTCTTTTCCAAAGGATAATTCTTGATCTCAACGAGACTATAACCTGAATAAATTAAGTTGAAATAAAATAGAAATCAAGCAGAGAATAAATGAATGAATGGGGAGAGGAATGGGTAAAATGGTGGGATTGAGGGCTAGGTGGAAGGATGAAGAGAGGAGAGAAAGAGCAGAGAGTGTGAAGGAGAGTTGGGCATGGCTGGCCTTCGCCTCAGAACTGTTTGATTAGGCACACAGCTCTCTGTGTGGTGACTGGGGATGGCAGTGAGCACAGCTGTACAGCGGCTAGACACATTAAGGACATGTCTCAAGTCCTCAGGCAGTAAAATCCAGTCGAAGATAAGCAACCACATAGAACGAGGAAGGGAAATCCGAGGAGAGAAACAGAGAGACAGAGAGAGAGAGAGAGAGACAGAGAGAGAGTAAATCTCAGTAAGACAAAAATAATGGTGTTCCAAAAAAGGTCCACTTGCCAGGACCACAAATACAAATTCCATCTAGACACTGTTGCCCTAGAGTACACAAAAAACTATACATACCTCGGCCTAAACATCAGCGCCACAGGTAACTTCCACAAAGCTGTGAACGATCTGAGAGGCAAGGCATGAAGGACCTACTATGCCATCAAAAGGAACATAAAATTAGACATACAAATTAGGATCTGGCAAAAAATACTTGAATCAGTTATTGCCCTTTATGGTTGTGAGGTCTGGGGTCCGCTCACCAACGAAGAATTCACAAAATAGGACAAACACCAAATTGAGACGCCGCATGCAGAATATGCAAAAATATCCTCGGTGTGCAATGTAAAACACCCAATAACGCATGCAGAGCAGAATTAGGCCGATACCCGCTAGTTATCAAAATCCAGAAAAGAGACAACCACCTAAAAGGAAGCGATTCCCAAACCTTCCATAACAAAGCCATCACGTACAGAGAGATGAACCTGGAGAAGAGTCCCCTAAGCAAGCTAGTCCTGGGTCTCTGTTCACAAACACAAACGGAGCCCCAGGACAGCAACACAATTAGACCCAACCAAATCATGAGAAAACACAAAGATAATTACTTGACGCATTGGAAAGAATTAACAAAAAAACTGAGCAAACTATCATGCTATTTGTCCCTAAATAGAGATTACACAGTGGCAGAATACCTGACCACTGTGACTGATCCAAAATTAAGGAAAGCTTTGACTATGTACAGATTCAGTGAGCATAGCCTTGCTATTGAGAGAGGCCGCCGTAGCCAGACCTGGCTCTCAAGAGAAGACAGGCTATGTGCACACTGCCCACAAAATGAGGTGGAAACTGAGCTGCACTTCCTAACCTCCTGCCAAATGTATGACCATATTAGAGAAAAAAAATTTCTCTGATTACACAGACCCACAAATAATTCGAAAACAAATCCAATTTTGATAAACTCACATATCTATTGGGTGAAATACCAGTGTGCAGGAAGATTTGTGACCTGTTGCCACATGAAAAAGGCAACCAGTGAAGAACAAACACCACAGTAAATACAACCCATATTTGTGCTGATTTATTTTCCCTTTTGTACTTGATCTCAGTTGGTAGAGCATGGCGCTTGCAACGCCAGCGTTGTGGGTTCGTTTCCCACTGGGGGCCAGTATGAAAAATGTATGCACCCACTAACTGTAAATCGCTCTGGATAAGAGCGTCTACTAAATGACTAAAATGTAAATGTAATCTATTTGCACATCGTTACGACACTGTATATAGCCATAATATGAAATTTGAAAAAAATGTCTTTATTCCTTTGGAACATTTGTGAGTGTAATGTTTACTGTTAATTTGTTATTGTTTATTTCCCTTTTGTTTATTATCTATTTCACTTGCTTTGGCAAATTAAACATAGGCTTCCCATGCCAATAAAGCCCTTCAAATTGAGAGAGAGAGAGAGAGAGAGAGAGAGAGAAAGAGAAATAGTGCCATCTTGGGTGGGGTGACAGTTAGATATAGATAAATACCTTTGTAACTCTTGCAATGTTGGGATCAATGCTGTGATCACATCCTGATCATTAATGTATTTCAGTAGCTTTCCTCCCTAATACCTGCATGGCTTATTCTACACTATATATACAAAAGTATGTGGTCACCCCTTCAAATTAGTGGACTCGGCTATTTCAGCCACACCCGTCGCGGACAGGTGTATAAAATCAAGTACACAACCATGCAATCTCCATAGACAAACATTGGCAGTAGAATGGCCTTACTGAAGAGCTCAGTGACGTTCAACGTGGCACCGTCATAGGATGCTACCTTTCCAACAAGTCAGTTCATAACATTTATGCCTTGCTAGAGCTGCCCCGGTCAACTGTAAGTGTTGTTATTGTAAAGTGGAAACGTCTAGGCGGAACAATGGCTCAGCCGCGAAGTGGTAGGCCACACAAGCTCACTGAACGGGACCGCCAAGTGCTGAAGCATGTAGTGTGTAAAAATTGTCTGTACTCAGTTGCAACACTCACTTCCGAGTTCCAAACTGCTTCTGGAAGCAACGTCAGCACAAGAACTGTTCGTCGGGAGCTTCATGAAATTGGTTTCCATAGCCAAGCAGCCACACACAAGCCTAAGATCACCATGTGCAATGCCAAGCGTCGGCTGGAGTGGTGTAAAGCTCACCGCCATTGGACTCTGGAGCAGTGGGAAACGCGTTCTCTGGAGTGATGAATCACACTTCACCATCTGGCAGTCAGACGGACAAATCTGCCAGGAGAACGCTACCTGCCCCAATTCATAGTGCCAACTGTAAAGTTTGGTGGAGGAGGAATAATTGTCTGGGGCTGTTTTTCATGGTTCAGGCTAGGCACCTTAGTTCCAGTGAAGAAAAATATTAATGCTACAGCATACAATGACATTCTAGACGATTCTGTGCTTCCAACTTTGTGGCAACAGTTTTTTGGGAAAGCCCTTTCTTTTTTCAGCATGGAAGCAAGTCCCCGCAGAAATGTTCCAACATCTAGTGGATAGCCTTTCCAGAAGAGTGGGGGTAGATCAGCTTTAATATTTCAGATAGGCTGTAACTTCCATCAATGTAATTGTCTGCATCACTTCCAATCCCCCATATGTTTTTTTCTCTCACAAATATATATATATATATATATATATATATATATATATATATATATATATATATATACACACACACACACACACACACACACACACACATATATATATATACAGTTGAAGTCGGAAATGTACATACAGCTTAGCCAAATACATTTAAACTCAGTTTTTCACAATTCCTGACATTTAATCTTAGCAAAAATAATGTTTTAGATCAGTTAGGATCACCACTTTATTATAAGAATGTGAAATGTCAGAATAATAGTAGCGAGAAGTGGGTCAGAAGTTAGTATTTGGTAGCATTGCCTTTAAATTGTTTAACTTGGGTCAAATGTTTCGGGTATCCTTCCACAAGCTTCCCACAATAAGTTGGGTGAATTTTGGCCGATTCCTCCTGACAGAGCTGGTGTAACTGAGTCAGGTTTGTAGGCCTCCATGCTCGCACACGCTTTTTTCAGTTTACATTTAGATTTACAACATTTATCAGACGCTCTTTTCCAGAGCGACTTACAAATTGGGGCATTCAACTTATGATAGCCAGTGGGACAACCACTTTTAAAAATAATTTTTTTTTATGGGGGGTGGGAGAAGGATTACTTTATACTATTCCAGGTATTCCTTAAATAGGTAGGGTTTCAAGTGTCTCCGGAAGGTGGTCAGTGACTCCGCTGTCCTGGCATCGTGGGGGAGCTTGTTCCACCATTCCACCTGTGCTTCCGTAGAGGTAGGAGAGCTAGCAGGCCAGAGGTGGATGAACGTAGTGCCCTCGTTTGGGTGTAGGGTCTGATCAGAGCCTGAAGGTAAGGAGGAGCCGTTCCCCTCACAGCTCCGTAGGCAAGCACCATGGTCTTGTAGTAGATGTGAGCCTCAACTGGAAGCCAGTGGAGTGTGCGGAGGAGCAGGGTGACATGAGAGAATTTGGGAAGGTTGAACACCAGACGGGCTGCATCGTTCTGGATAAGTTGAAGGGGTTTAATGGCGCAGGCAGGGAGCCCAGCCAACAGCGAGTTGCAGTAATCCAGACGGGAGATAGCAAGTGCCTGGATTAGGACCTGTGCAGCTTTCTGTGTAAGGTATAGTCGTACTCTGCGAATGTTGTAGAGCATGAACCTGCAGGATCGGGTCACCGCTTTGATGTTAGCGGAGAACGACAGGGTATTGTCCAGGGTCACGCCAAGGTTCTTTGCACTCTGGGAGGAGGACACAATGGAGTTGTCAACCGTGATGGCGAGATCATGGAGCGGACAGTCCTTCCCCGGGAGGAAGAGCAGCTCCATCTTGCCGAGGTTCAGCTTGAGGTGGTGATCCGACATCCACACTGATATGTCTGCCAGACATGCAGAGATGCGAGTCACCATCTGCTTATCAGAAGGTGAAAATTAATTGTGTGTCGTCTGCGTAGAAATGATAGGACAGACCATGTGAGGATATGACAGAGCCAAGTGACTTGGTGTATAGAGAGAATAGGAGAGGGCCTAGAACTGATCCCTGGGGAACACCAGTGGTGAGAGCACGTGGTGCGGACACAGATTCTCGCCACGCCACATGGTAGGAGCGACCTGTCAGGTAGGACGCAATCCAAGAGTGAGCAGCGCCGGAGATGCCCAACTCGGAGAGGGTGGAGAGGAGGATCTGATGGTTCACAGTATCAAAGGCAGCGGATAGGTCTAGAAGGATAAGAGCAGAGGACAGAGAGTTAGCTTTAGCAGTGCGGAGAGTATCCATGACACAGAGAAGAGCAGTCTGAGTTGAATGACCAGTCTTGAAACCTGACTGGTTTGGATCAAGAAGGTCATTCTGAGAGAGATAGCTGTTCTGCCCACACATTTTCTATAGGATTGAGGTCAGGGCTTTGTGATGGCCACTCCAATACCTTGACTTTGTTGTCCTTAAGCCATTTTGCCACAACTTTGGAAGTATGCTTGGGGCCATTGTTTATTTGGAAGACCCATTTGCGACCAAGCTTTAACTTCCTGACTGATGTCTTGAGATGTTGCTTCAATATATCCACATCATTTTCCTTCCTCATGATGCCATCTATTTTGTGAAGTGCACCAGTCCCTCCTGCAGCAAAGCACCCCCACAGCATGATGCTGCCACCCCCGTGCTTCACGGTTGGGATCGTGTTCTTCAGGCTTGCAAGCTACACCCTTTTTCCCCCAAACATAACGATGTTCATTACGGCCAAACAGTTCTATTTTTGTTTCATCAGACCAGAGGACATTTCTCCAAAAAGTACGATCTTTGTCCCCATGTGCAGTTGCAAACCGTAGTCTTTCTTTTTTATGGCGGTTTTGGAGCAGTGGCTTCTTCCTTGCTGAGCGGCCTTTCAGGTTATGTCGATATAGGACTCGTTTTGCAATCTATATGGGACGGCTGTCAATCCTTTGGTCCTTAAATGAAACTGGTATACTTTTTTATTTATCACAATTTTCTTTAACCAATTATATTCTTTAATGCAAGGCCGACAGACTTACTTTTTCCCCCTTCCACTTTCCTTTTCCATTTTTGCGGTAATGCTGCAATTATTTGGTTGTAATATTGTATTCTACGCTTTTAATGCCTTTCAGTATCTCTCATCATGACTTCATAACCATTTAAGTGCATATTATTACCAGGCATTTACATTATTGTTAATATTATTTCATCAAACAGTCAAAGTAAAATGTCAATATGACTTGTGAATTTTACTTGAATTGCCATTTTTATAATGCCTCTTTTGTGTTACAGGAGTGGGTCGCAGTTCCGGAGCGACCCACTAGGTGTCTGTCATACTCCGACAACTATAGGCACCTCCTCACTCACAGTCGGGACTAATTATCTGCCTATTGGTGTCATCTGTGGCTATCTGATTCACCTGTGTATTTATGCCCTCACTTCCCTGTGTTCCCTTGCTCAGTTTTCTCTGCTAGTTCCTTGATGTCAAGCATTACGTATCAGTGTCGGATCACGTGACGGACTTACAGGTACTCGAGAAGTGTTCTCCCTGTGTCATTGTGTTTTTCCAGTCAGAGTTAGTATTTCGTATTGTTTGTTGTCAGCCTGTTTTTTGGAGACCTATGTGCTCCTCGTTTGTTTTCGTGTATAATCTGTTGTTTTGTATCCTGGCTTTTGGACCACCAGTAAAGATCCTTGTTTCACCATCCTTGCCTACTGTCTATCGTGCACCGCTCCTGGGTCACACCTCACACCAACCCTTACACTTTAGGGAGGTTGACAGTGAAAGACCGTGGAGAGATGGACTGAGCAAGTGAGATAGACTGAGAGAAGGAAGAGAGAGAGAGGTTTTTAAGACCATCAGAATGAGCTTTACATGTAGGCATGTCTAGACACTCGGGGCACCGTGATGCACGAATGGAACACTTTATGAGTGGAAGACCCATCCCGAAGCACTATCCTGCCTTATCTGCTCACCCTCTCAGAATACACACACACACACACACACACACACACACACACACACACACACACACACACACACACACACAGCTCAAGGCTTCCACATGATATGTCTGTTAGATTCACTCTGCAGGCGATGGGGGGATGGGAGGAAGAGGAGAATAACCAACCTTTTATACAACATTTCCTCACTAATACCGTACCCAACAACGTTTTACAAAACAAGCAGCAGTTGTTTGCGTACAACAAATATTCCCTATCTAGCACTGAATGTACAGTATGCTAGCATTAGCCAAAGTGTCCTTCAATGTCAAGAAGAGCTCATTTGTGATGTTAGCTCTTTAGCCTCATTTCTTCCACAGTAGTGTAGTGATACTTGTTCAGTGAGGATGGGGTGCCTAGCCTACTCAATGGGGGTCAAAGAGCAAATGACACTGTGTCAGTATTGTGATTGGTTTATATTTACTGTTTACAATTTTTTGTTGTTGTTTTTATTGCACTGCTTTGCTTTATCTTGGCCAGGTCGCAGTTGTAAATGAGAACTTGTTCTCAACTGGCTTACCTGGTTAAATAAAGGTTAAATAATATATATATATTTTTAAAGGCCTAGATTCAATCAGATCAAGCGTCAACCGGCGATAGCCGACACCCGCATGGCTGATGTTTTGGTGGTGTTGGAGGTGTTACACATCCGGTGAGCAGCTGCTCTTTATCATTGTCACAAAGCCACACCCGTCCCACTCACGTTAGAAGTTCAGAATGAGAAAGTGTACCTATATAGAAATAATGACTCTCAAATTGAAAATCATTAAACAAAATAATGAGGATTTCTATCAGCCTAATCGAGGTGTAGATTTCATCTCACATTCCAGTGTTCAAACTTGTAAACAAGCCAATGACAATGTCGCTTTAGGTATAATGCCAGGAGCCTCTTGTGGATTTGACAGCTCCGACATGCCAATGGCTAAAGTGGATCTGATTGAATAGAGCCATTAACTTAAAAAGGTTTTGATGGAATGTTGTAATTTGTAGCATAAACTCTTATCTGCAAAAAACATACATTTTCTATCTATATTTTCAATCTATACTTTGTGTACTAAGTGTTGTTTTTTCAATACTTGATGCTGTCAGAAAGTGGTGTGTGTGTGTGCGTTCATGGGTGCACAGGACCATGTAACCGTGTGTGTACATGTGTATTTGTGTAAGTGCATGTGTGCGTGCGTGCGTTTATGTGTCTGTCTGTGTTTGTGCATCTGTGTTCCCAGCACTATGATTGGAGGCATCCATTATTGATGATGTCCTGATGAGATCAATCAAGCCAGAGTTTTTTTTATTTTCTGCGTTGAATCCGATAATAGCATTATGACATAGTAATCGTCCTGTCATGAATATTTAAATCACATGGAAATCGCCGTTCCATATTCATGACCTCTGTTTTTGTTTTGCTTTCCTCTCTGAAGTTCTATCCCTTTTTCACTCATTTATTTTCTCTTCCGTCCATTTGAGCATATAGCATTATACATTTGCTTCATGAAAACAAGTCATGTCAACATCAAATATAATAGTAGACATTCCTATTTCCAGATGAAAGAACAAACGGCCCATTGACATAGAAAAGTATAATTCAAACAACTGAGTTTATCTACCTCCCTGGTACATTCAAGCGGGAGAAGCTCAGCAGCGACCTCGATTTCAGATGTTACTCCTTAGTGGTAGCCAATGGTAGCCTATAAAGTGAAGTAGATCAGATCCAGTGGAGGTCTTTGGTATGTCTCTGTAGCTGCTGTTTTTTTTATTTGTTGTTTTATCAACCAATCATCCAATCATCGTCTATGTATTGAACGTAGAGCCCTGTGCATGCTTCCATGTTGTTTAAAAATGTGAAAAGTGGCCGGCATCGTGTGCACCAATTGAATTTGGCTAATATTCACTACCATGATTTTCACTGTGATTGGTCACTGGTTGTACAGCAGGATCCTCCTCACAGGGGGCACCGTTTATGTAGTGGAACCTTCCTATTAGAGGTCTTCACGGGTCCAAAAAGTTGGACCCGTTCCGAAATGGACCTGGGGCTTTCCTACCCGGATCTGATCCGCATAAATACAATTTTTAAATATAGAGACCCGTTCCGAATGGACCCAAAGACAACTAGACCCTTACGTATAGACCTGGTTGGATCCAGACCCGATCTGATCCGAGTGAGGGAAGCAGCAGAAAAGTCATTTTTTGAGCTACTTTATTAACCAGCGCTGATAAAGTGCGAGAGGAGGGAGAGCGCTGCCGCTCCAGCATGCGGGGGAGGGGCCATATTGTGAGTGTGTGACACGGTGAGCAGGGTGGAGGGAGAGAGAGATGATAGACAGCAACCAACCAACCAAGTCGACTCTCGCTATATTAGACTAATCCAGAAAATCACATTGTAGGATTTTTAATGAATTTATTTGCAAATTATGGTGGAAAATAAGTATTTGGTCACCTACAAACAAGCAAGATTTCTGGCTCTCACAGACCTGTAACTTCTTCTTTAAGAGGCTCCTCTGTCCTCCACTCGTTACCTGTATTAATGGCACCTGTTTGAACTTGTTATCAGTGTAAAAGACACCTGTCCACAACCTCAAACAGTCACACTCCAAACTCCACTATGGCCAAGACCAAAGAGCTGTCAAAGGACACCAGAAACAAAATTGTAGACCTGCACCAGGCTGGGAAGACTGAATCTGCAATAGGTAAGCAGCTTGGTTTGAAGAAATCAACTGTGGGAGCAATTATTAGGAAATGGAAGACATACAAGACCACTGATAATCTCCCTCGATCTGGGGCTCCACGCAAGATCTCACCCCGTGGGGTCAAAATGATCACAAGAACGGTGAGCAAAAATCCCAGAACCACACGGGGGGACCTAGTGAATGACCTGCAGAGAGCTGGGACCAAAGTAACAAAGCCTACCATCAGTAACACACTACGCCACCAGGGACTCAAATCCTGCAGTGCCAGACGTGTCCCCCTGCTTAAGCCAGTACATGTCCAGGCCCGTCTGAAGTTTGCTAGAGTGCATTTGGATGATCCAGAAGAGGATTGGGAGAATGTCTTATGGTCAGATGAAACCAAAATAGAACTTTTTTGGTAAAAACTCAACTCGTCGTGTTTGGAGGACAAAGAATGCTGAGTTGCATCCAAAGAACACCATACCTACTGTGAAGCATGGGGGTGGAAACATCATGCTTTGGGGCTGTTTTTCTGCAAAGGGACCAGGACGACTGATCCGTGTAAAGGAAAGAATGAATGGGGCCATGTATCGTGAGATTTTGAGTGAAAACCTCCTTCCATCAGCAAGGGCATTGAAGATGAAACGTGGCTGGGTCTTTCAGCATGACAATGATCCCAAACACACCGCCCGGGCAACGAAGGAGTGGCTTCGTAAGAAGCATTTCAAGGTCCTGGAGTGGCCTAGCCAGTCTCCAGATCTCAACCCCATAGAAAATCTTTGGAGGGAGTTGAAAGTCTGTGTTGCCCAGCGACAGCCCCAAAACATCACTGCTCTAGAGGAGATCTGCATGGAGGAATGGGCCAAAATACCAGCAACAGTGTGTGAAAACCTTGTGAAGACTTACAGAAAATGTTTGAAAAAAATTGCCAACAAAGGGTATATAACAAAGTATTGAGAAACTTTTGTTATTGACCAAATACTTTTTTTCCACCATAATTTGCAAATAAATTCATTAAAAATCCTACAATGTGATTTTCTCATTTTGTCTGTCATAGTTGACGTGTACCTATGATGAAAATTACAGGCCTCTCTCATCTTTTTAAGTGGGAGAACTTGCACAATTGGTGGCTGACTAAATACTTTTTTCCCCCACTGTAGGTTATTTATTATCAAATATGATTACTTAGTACCTGTCTTGACTGCATCAAGTTAGTTAAGCTAGCTAACATTAGCTAGCTAGGCTAACTGAGGCTGCAGTGCATGCGCTTTGTCATCCTACAGTTACAAATAACAACTCCATTCAGAATATTAAGGAGCAGCCTACCTGTTGGTTCTTGGTCTTTGTAGTCTATCCTTCTTCAACTTTTAATTTAATAATTTTATATCTATCTTCCACTGATGAAAAAAAAATATCTCCTAACCTTTGCCACACACTGAGAGAGGCTCTATGACTGTAGCCTATTGCCGCTTTGATGAGTTATGATTGGCCAACAACATGATACACACGCCACACTCCACTTACGTGAAAAGCAAGAGCAGCAGCATAAATTATACAATTTCTCTCTTGCTCTCTACTGCAGCAGTCGCGATCAGATCTGTACGGGCCCTTCCGGTCAAGTCAGTTAAAATTACACATACCAGAGACCCGTGACAATCATATCAGATCTGACCCAGACCCATGACATTATTTAGAATTCTGGATCCGTACCTGCTCGGGTCCCGGACTGGGTCTCGGGTATTCGGGTACAGGTGGATCCGTGAAGACCTCTACTTCCTATTAGGAAAGATGTGAGTTGATAATACAACATGATCTCATAAACTCACATCGATCCTTGATGTCAATTTGATTCTACATGTTTGTCCAACTGCCGTAAACGTCAAATTGCAAGGTTTAAATACGAGACCATGCTGCAGGCTAATGCTTTCATCAAAATTACGACATTCAGGGCGACCTTTTTGATAGTGCAAAATAACTGTGCAAAGTGCAAAAATTATTTAAACCTCAATCTCGCAGTGATATCATTTAAGAATGTGTGTTATAAGGAGGTTATTATTTAACTAGAGTTTACTCAGCATAAATAGTTGTCGATTATATTGCACATTGTTGAAGAAAATTGGCACATTAAATCACGCTTACAGATTATTATGAGGTTAATGTTAAGTTTTGCACTTTGTACAATTCTTTTGCACTACAATAATGTTGCCCCCACTCTTTAAAATCATGACTTATAGGACTAGTGCCATAGTAAGATTGTGCTACAACACAGTAAAATAGACTTGGCTGCCCTTTCGCGTACAAACTGTGATGACTGCTACGACGTATAGCTTGGAGAAATACTGTATGTAATCCTCATGCAGTGTAAAACTAGGACCAGGTTGGATAACACACTGTGAAAGCTGGAGACTAGGATAACTTGTGTAGAACTCGGGGTAGACTCCAGTTCTGCACTCCGGCATTAGCTTGGTTTTTTAATGCTAGTATGACAGCCATTAAAGCTGAATCACTGAACCTTTTCAATATCTGTAGTGAAGTTTTATCAATTAACAGACACCATCATACCGTATTTATGAGGCAGATGGGAGGGAATCCTGAGCGGAGCTGCTTTTAGAGAAGTCAGAGTGTGTTGGTGCTGCTCTCCATCTTTCTGAGAGTCCCTCTCCACATGCATGTTTCAGGGGCTAAATGGAGGCAGACAAGCTCGATCCCCTGTTCCCTCCCTCCCTCTTCCCCCCACCAACGCTACAGGGAAACACTGTATGGGAATGTTCACAGTGTATTAAAGAGTAATGAATTTAAATGCAATGTGTGTGTGTGTGGGGGGGGGGGGGATGTGTGTGTGTGTGTGTGTGTGTGTGTGTGTGTGGGATATGCCAGGTTGACGTTGAGTATCACTGCTGTAACGTTACATCAATGTCTGATATTGAACAACGATGTGTGGGTGGACAAGAAACCCGAAGTGTGTGTGTGTGTGTGTGTGTGTTCTTGTGCTCCTTTCTTCTTTTTCTTCTAGATGCTCCAATGTGCTATGACTTTGTGTGTGTACTGTATGTTTGTGTCTAGATGTGTTTGTGCTATACTGTAGGTGAGGGACATTCTGTCTAGGAGCTGTCTAGACCTCTTGGGAAACCGGCAAACATGAAAAGTGGCTTTTATTCACTACCCCCCCAATTCCCCCCAACCCTAATACCCATGCTATGTTTTTGTAAGTTGTATATAGCCACCCCCAGGCCCTGTGCAGTAATATACAGACACAGTGCTCAGTTGGAAAGGGCCAGTAAATGGATGTATGAGAAGCATTATAGTCCATGCTGACTGACCACAGTGTGTTACAGATTGACCCCCAAGGCCCTCTCTCTCTCTCTCTCTCTCTCTCTCTCTCTCTCTCTCTCTCTCTCTCTCTCTCCTTCTCTCTCTCTCTCTCTCTCTCTCTCTCTCTCTCTCTCTCTCTCTCTCTCTCTCTCTCTCTCTCTCTCTCTCTCTCTCTCTCTCTCTCTCTCTCTCTCTCTCTCTCTCTCTCTCTCTCTCTCTCTCTCTCTCTCTCTCTCTCTCTCTCTCTCTCTCTCTCTCTCTGTGGAGGTTCTTGTAGACTACAACATCTCTGTCAGTAAAGATACATCACGGCCCCCTATCACCCCACCCCCCCATAGGCCAGGGGGGATTCCATTAGCACTACCACCTGCTGTGATGCCCCCCCCCCACCTTCTCCAAGTGCGCACACACACACATGCAAACACATAATGGAAAACAGACACATACACAAGGATGCTGCTCTGCAAGAAGGAACAGGAAATGCGAGACTGGGAACCTTCTCAACTCAAATACCCCCCCCACTCCCCTCCCCTCCCCTCCCCCTCCCCTTCCCTCTCGCCCTCCCTCTTTCCCTTCCACCTCACTCTCTTTCCTCAACTCACGACTCTGTAGTGAAGACAAGGCGATGCGCTGCAATTACTCTAATTGGTTGCGACTTCTTCATTTACATGACAAGTGCGTGCCGGGCCTGGGAACCAACGGCCTGCTCCTCCTGGTCAGCCTGGGCCTGAGTCTGGGGGTCTGGGGGCTTCCATGGGGCTCTGGGGGGTTCCAGGGGGTCTGGGAGAGAGAGAGGGGATGCCTGCATGGGCTTTGCCTGGTGGGAAGGGGGGTCGGGGGGCTAAAGGGGCAAGAAACAGGGGGTGGGCACTCGGCTGGATGCTGCCGAACAATATCGTCTGCTTCTCGGGACATTCCTCCTGCTCATCGTCACGGCGAAGCGGCCGTGGTCGTCAACACTAACGGGAACAACATTTTTTAAGCAGTGAAACTATTCATTAGTGTGTGTTGGTGCTGTCGCTGCCAGCCTCACCCGCCCCTGCCCACTCTGCCAGCCCTACCCGACCACGCTGTAATGTTAGTTTAGCATTACGGGCGCACTCAGCTGAGCCATTCTTTGGGTAATTTATTTGTAGGTATTCATTTTCTCCCCGCTCTAATGTTTGCTTAGAAGATAAAGAGGCGTTTTTTATTACCTGCTGAAGTTCACATGTCAGGATGAATCGGATTTACATGGTCATTCTACAGGGGCACACAAGGGAAAAGGCCAAAGCTTTATACTCATAAAGTATTCAGTAGTATATTCAGTAATACACAACTATTCTTCGTTCATTTAGCTGTAATAGAAAAGGTCTCTCTTGTCAAGAAAACACATTTATTTTCATGTCTTTTCGATGAGGTCCAGAGGCCCATCCACAACAATGTGTTGAAATCCTCCTTTAGAATAGACACAGCAGGAGACCAAGGATGCCTTGACCCTGAGGACCTGTGTAATGACCCCTAGCCCCTGCCTGGGTTCTAACAATAGAGGCTGACATGTTCTGCCTCAGAGGTCAAAAGGGAGAGCTCAGGGCATGTCCACAGTGACATGGTGACATCAGTGACTGGCTGTTTGGTCTGGGAAATACAAGACAACATTCTATGTTATGTTATCAAGTTATATAATATCCCATCCGAAAGCATACGGTTTAGCCCCATCTAAACTTTCTGTAGCTATATTCTGTAGCTTTCTATAACTAACTTTCTGTAGCTTTCTATAACTATAACTACAGACCAGTATCCCTTCTTTCTTTTCTCTCAAAAACTCTTGAGCGTGCCGTCTTTAGCCAACTCTCTTGCTATCTCTCTCAGAATGACCTTCTTGATCCAAACCAGTCAGGTTTCAAGACTGGTCATTCAACTGAGACTGCTCTTCTCTGTGTCACGGAGGCTCTCCGCACTGCTAAAGCTAACTCTCTCTCCTCTGCTCTCATCCTTCTAGACCTATCTGCTGCCTTTGATACTGTGTACCATCAGATCCTCCTCTCCACCCTCTCCGAGTTGGGCATCTCCGGCGCGGCTCACTCTTGGATTGAGTCCTACCTCACAGGTCGCTCCTACCAGGTGGTGTGGCGAGAATCTGTGTCCGCACCACGTGCTCTCACCACTGGTGTCCCCCAGGGCTCAGTTCTAGGCCCTCTCCTATTCTCTCTATACACCAAGTCACTTGGCTCTGTCATATCCTCACATGGTCTCTCCTATCATTGCTACGCAGATGATACACAATTAATCTTCTCCTTTCCCCCTTCTGATAACCAGGTGGCGAATCGCATCTCTGCATGTCTGGCAGACATATCAGTGTGGATGACGGATCACCACCTCAAGCTGAACCTCGGCAAGACGGAGCTGCTCTTCCTCCCGGGGAAGGACTGCCCGCTCCATGATCTCGCCATCACGGTTGACAACTCCGTTGTGTCCTCCTCCCAGAGTGCAAAGAACCTTGGCGTGACCCTGGACAACACCCTGTCATTCTCCGCTAACATCAAAGCGGTTACCCGATCCTGTAGGTTCATGCTCTACAACATTCGCAGAGTACGACCCTACCTTACACAGGAAGCGGCACAGGTCCTAATCCAGGCACTTGTCATCTCCCGTCTGGATTACTGCAACTCGCTGTTGGCTGGGCTCCCTGCCTGTGCCATTAAACCCCTACAACTCATCCAGAATGCTGCAGCCCGTCTGGTGTCCAACCTTCCCAAGTTCTCTCACGTCAACCCGCTCCTCCGCACACTCCACTGGCTTCCAGTTGAAGCCCGCATCTGCTACAAGACCATGGTCCTTGCCTACAGAGCTGTGGAGGGGAACGGCACCTTCGTACCTTCAGGCTCTGATCAGTCCCTACACCCAAACGAGGGCATTGCGTTCATCCACCTCTGGCCTGCTGGCCCCCCTACCTCTGCGGAAGCACAGTTCCCGCTCAGCCCAGTCAAAACTGTTCGCTGCTCTGGCACCCCAATGGTGGAACAAGCTCCCTCACGACGCCAGGACAGCGGAGTCACTCCCCACTTTCCGGAGACACTTGAAACCCCACCTCTTTAAGGAATACCTGGGATAGGATAAAGTAATCATTCTACCCCCCCTTACCCCACCCCAAAGAAAGAAGAAAAAAAAACATATTGTAAAGTGGTTATCTCACTGGCTATAAGGTGAATGCACCAATTTGTAAGTCACTCTGGATAAGAGCGTCTGCTAAATGACGAAAATGTAAATGTAAATGTATTTAGAATCACCTGTGGGGCAACTTGTTTCAGTCCTACATGGTAAAGTAATGAAAGATAATAGATGACGAGTCTGACTTCATTTTGTCAGCATGATAAGTCTCTGACTTCATTTTGTCAACATGATAAGTCTCTGACTTCATTTTGTCAGCATGATAAGTCTCTGGGGAGTTGTGTGTGTGTTTTACTGTATTCAGCCACCATTGTCACCTCATAAGATGAATATATAATTACATTTTTCTGAGGTCCAATTAGACTGTGATTGAATGCAACATTATTTTCTCCCAAGGTGACAACTGATTTAAAGTAGTAATTTAAGTAGCTATCAACATGGAACTATAATCAAAATAGATATCATGAATTAGATAATCTGTATCTGTTTGGGACTTTGACCTTGTGAAGGATCAATTGAAGAAGAGTTGCTTGACAGTTGTATTATATGACTGTGTGTAGCTAGGTTCCGACTAACATTAGTGTCATGACATTAGCTATACCGTCTTGTACTTATCAAAGGACCGAGAGATCAGTGTAAGAAGAAGAACGTGAATAACAAAACAAGAAATGTATTTACTTAGATTGCTAGTTCAAAATGGAGAAGGAAGGTGGAGATGAGTTTGTAGTGTGTGTGTGTGTGTTTGCTTTAGCTCAACAAATGCTGCCCGCAGCAAGTGACGGACTGTGTGTATCTTGCTTCCAACTAACATTAGTGTCATTGACATTAGCTAAACTGTCTTGTACATATCAGAGGACAAAGAGATATGTGTGTGTGTGTGTGTGTGCGTGTGTGTCTGCGTGTGTCTGTGTGTGGGTGGGTGTGTTTGTGCGTGCCCATGTCTGTGTGTTTGCGTGTCTCTCTATGTCTGTGTGGGGGTGTGTTTCAAAACTATTGCTTGAGGTACAACATCAGCAGATTAACTGGAATGAAAAGAAATCAAGTCTTCTTTATTTATTTTCTCTCCTCTCCCAGGAAGCCACTTACTGCTCTTCCAGAATTACACACTGACATACAGTGCCTTCAAAAAGTATTCTTTTCTCACCCATCTACATACAATACCCCATAATGACCAAGTGAAAACATGTTTTCAGAAATGTTTGCAAATATACTGAAAATGAAATACAGAGATATCTAATTTACATAAGAATTCACACCCCTGAGTCAATACTTAGTAGACGCACCTTTGGCAGCGATTATAGCTTTGAGTCATCTTGGGTACAGTTGAAGTCGGAAGTTTACATACACCTTAGCCAAATACATTTAAACTCAGTTTTTCACCATTCCTGACATTTAATCCTAGTAAAAATTTCATGTCTTAGGTCAGTTATGATCACCACTTTATTTTAAGAATGTGAAATGTCAGAATAATAGTAGAGAATTATTTATGTAAGCTTTTATTTATTTCATCACATTCCCAGTGCGTCAGAAGTTTACATACACTCATTTAGCATTTGGTAGCATTGCCTTTAAAATTGTTTAACTTGGGTCAAACGTTTTGGGTACCCTTCCACAAGCTTCCCACAATAAGTTGGGTGAATTTTTTTGTAAAAATTTTTTGTACCTGTTTCCTCCAGCATCTTCACAAGGTCCTTTGCTGTTGTTCTGGGATTGATTTGCACTTTTCGCACCAAAGTACGTTAATCTCTAGGAGACAGAACGCGTCTCCTTCCTGAGCGGTATGACGGCTGCGTGGTCCCATGGTGTTTATACTTGCGTACTATTGTTTGTACAGATGAATGTGGTACCTTCAGGCGATTGTAAATTGCTCCCAAGGATGAACCAGACTTGTGGAGGTCTACAATTTTGTTACTGAGGTCTTGGCTGATTTCTTTTGATTTTCCCATGATGTCAAGCAAAGAGGCACTGAGTTTGAAGGTAGGCCTTGAAATACATCCACAGGTACACCTCCAATTGACTCAAATGATGTCAATTAGCCTATGAGAAGCTTCTAAAGCCATGACATTATTTTCTGGAATTTTCCAAGCTGTTTAAAGGCACAGTCAACTTAGTGTATGTAAACTTCTGACCCACTGGAATTGTGATAGAGTGAATTAATCTGTCTGTAAACAATTGTTGGAAAAATTACTTGTGTCATGCACAAAGTAGATGTCCTAACCGACTTGCCAAAACTATAGTTTGTTAACAAGAAATTTGTGGAGTGGTTGAAAAACACGTTTTAATGTCTCCAACCTAAGTGTATGTAAACTTCCGACTTCAACTGTATGTCTGTATCAGCTTTTCACATCTGGATTTGGGGATTTTCTCCCATTCTTCCTTGCAGATTTTCTCAAGCTTTGTTAAGTTAGATGGGGCGCGGTGGTGAACAGCAATCTTCAAGTCTTTCCACAGATTTTCAATGGGATTCAAGTCTGGGCTTTGGCTGGGCCACTCAAGGACTTTCACATTCTTGTTCTGAAGCCATTCCAGTGTTGCTTTGACTGTATGCTTGGGGTCATTGTCCTGTTGGAACGTAAATCTTTGTCCCCAGTCTAAGGTCGTTTGAACTCTGAAGCAGGTTCTCATCAAGGATTTGCCTGTATTTGGCTCCATTCATTGTTCCCTCTATCCTTACCAGTCTCCCAGTCCCTGCCGTTGAAAAGCATCCCCATAGCATGATGCTGTCATCACTATGCTTCACGGTAGGGATGGTGTTTGATGGGTGATGAGCTGAGTTAAATTTCTGTCTCATCAGACCACAGAATAATGCTTTCAGAGTCTGTCACGTGCCTTTTTGCAAACTCCAGGCATGCTGTCATGTGCCTTTTTCTCAGCAGTGGCTTCCGTCTGGCCACTCTCCCATAAAGCCAAGATTGGTGAAGTGCTGTGGAGACTGTTGTGCTTCTGGCAGGTCCTCCCATCTCAGCCAAGGAACTGTAGTTCTGTCAGAGTGGTCATTGGGTTCTTGGTCACCTCCCTGACCAAGGTCCTTCTTGCCCGGTTGCTCAGTTAGGTCAGACAGCCAGCTCTAGGCAGAGTCTGGGTAGTTTCATATTTTAAAAATTTCCCAATGATGGAGACCACTGTGCTCTTTGAAACTTTCAACACTCTAGAAATTGTTTTTTACCCTTCCCCAGATATATGCCTCATCACAATTCTATCTCGGAGATCTACGGACAGTTCCTTGGACTTCATGGTATAGTTTCTGCTCTGACATGCACTGTCAACTGTGGGACCTTATATAGACAGGTGTGTTTCTTTCTAAATCATGTCCAACCAATTGAATTTGCCACAGATTGACTCCAATCAAGTTGTAGTGACATATCATATTTCTAAAAACATGTTTTCACTTTGTCATTATGGCGTATTGTGTGTAGAGGGGTGAGAAAATAAAATATATTTAATCCATTTTGAATTCAGGCTGTAACAACAAAATGTGGAATAAGTGAAGGAGTAAGAATATTTTCTGAAGGCACTGTATCACTTCACTTCCCTGAAAGCAGCATGTTCTAAGAAAGAGGTGCCTTTGTGGAGTGTGTGAAAGAGACACTTTTAAAGTAGTCTTTTGAAGCTGGAGATCCTGAGAAGGATATGAGGTATGATACGACACACATACAATCAAACACACCCTCCCACACAAATACACACACATACACACACACACACACACACACACACACACACACACACACACACACACACACACACACACACAGAACAGGCTGCCAAATTCCCTCCAAACAAGCCAAGGATGAAACCCAAAGCTAACGTGTGTGTTCACTGTCTGACCACAGCTGCTCCGCTCTCACGCTCCCTGAGGTGTGTCTCTAACACACGGACGCAGACACATGCATGCACACTAATACACACACACACAAACAAACACACACACACACACACACACACACACACACACACACACACACACACACACACACACACACACACACACACACACACACACACACACACACACACACACACACACACACACACACACACACACACACACACACACACACACACACACACACACACACACACACACACACACACACACACACACACTTAAGCACCCAGACACAGATAAGTACAGAGTTAGAAATTAGATGGACACAAATATCCCCTGTTCTACTGAGGAGTGGCCCTGTCCTGTCAGTGCCTCTGACTCGCTCTCATCAGCACCTCTACCCCAAGCAAGGTCGTTACACACTGCTGGGACAGCAAAATAACACTAGGAGAGATACAGAGAGAGAGAGAGAGAGAGAGAGAGAGAGAGAGAGAGAGAGAGAGAGAGAGAGAGAGAGACAAAGAGAGGGATATAAGAAGAGAGATAGAGAGATGAAGAAGAGAGAGAGGTGAATATAAAGTGAGAGAGGTGAAGAGAAAGAGAGAGGAAGAGAGAGAGACGAAGAGAGACAGACACAAAGAGAGAGAGAGAAAGACAAAGGAGAGGGAGAGAGAGGTGGGAGTATTGTTAACATATTACCAGGCCGGCGTCTTTGGAGATTGCCCATGTGATTGGCTCCCGAGGCCTCTGTGGCACACAGCAATTAGGAGCCCAACGACCCCGGATCTCCACAGAAATCCCACCGGAGACTCCCGCTCGTGTTCCGCCATGCTATCGAAGTGCCGGCTCACTCCCAGACAGGGTGAACATCCCGATATTCAGAGTATGGAAAGCGGAGAGAGAGGCTTCCGGAGTTCTGGCAGAGGTTAATAGTTTTTCCCAGTCAGGGAGCATACAGTGTGTATCAGGTAATTATGGGTAATTGGTAAATCTTACCATAATGAAAGAATTAACAGCCATGAGAGAGAGAGAGAGAGAGAGAGAGAGAGAGAGAGAGAGAGAGAGAGAGAGAGAGAGAGAGAGAGAGAGAGAGAGAGAGAGAGAGAGAGACTTTAGAGTCAAAGTGAGATAAAGATTGAGGGAGAGAGTTATAACAAAGAAAAAGAGGGGAAGAGCAATGGGACCCAGTATAGACGTAGATAAGCATGAATCGTTTCATTTTAATAGAATGGCCTCCAGCTGTGAGTTAGAAGAGTCCCATTATAGCTCACATTAAACTGCTGTCTGTGGCGTGCATGTGTCATTGTGTTGTTAACTCTCTAAAGCACAAGGTGATCAGTGTACAATTGTTGCAGGATGAATAAAAATACAAATGTACAGATTACTGGACGAAAGTTACACATCCCACTGTTCAGACTAATGTTGTGTCAGTGTTTTGACTGGTTTGAGCCTTTTCACTATGAATACCTTGCTTTATTGCCTCAAGAGAACCAGTGACTGCATACAGTAGAAAGAGGTGTTCAAATAAAGACAGCTAGCAGATTGTGGAGAGAGCGATACAGAGAGACAGGTGAGCTGACCAAATGGATGAAAGTCGGGACGTGAGAAAAGGAAAACAATGCTGTAAACTAAAATGTACAGTGTCTATATCTTTCTGACGGGGTGTGAGTCTGTCTTTTTGATTATGGGGAATATGTTTATGTTTGTCATGTTGGTGTATGACCAAGGTGTAGGAAGCATGGCTGTCCATCATTGATGGAGGGAGATATGAGAGAAAGTCAGAAAAATAAAGGTAAGGAGGCTGTTCATTAGGACACACCATAGCAAAACAGTGTTCAATTGAAAATCTAAATTCATGTTTCTTATTGGACAAGTTCAGATCATACTGCTTTGGACCGCTTTCTTCCGTTTCCTGCCTAGTGGACATAGCCCATGTGGGGGAGAGAAAGAGACAGGCACATCCTGCATATCCTGCGTGCACTGTGTTCCACCACCATTACGTTTAGTTAATGTTACCATTCTGTTTCGTTAATGTTACCATTACGTTTCGTTAATGTTGCGTTCACTCTGGGCCTATTGTCTCCCTCCAACCCTTTCAACTCTCATAGAGGGAAACCACAGACCATTAAACATTTAGCATCACTTTTCAATTATTCATTCTGAGTGGCTAATGTTAAATATCTTGTTGAAAGCATACATTTGATTTGTTTTGTTTACAAATCATCCACGGGCACACGCCTCGAGAGGAATTCTAGGATAGTGAGGTAGTGCAGTGTTGGCTCTTCTATTATGTATCTGTGTGGATAATACAGTATGATGGCCAATTCCCACTGTTTCTAGTGCCATTGTTAATAATGAGAAGATAACTACCCATTTCCATGGTGAGGGAGATGTGAGGCTTTTTTAGGGAGGGATGGAAGGGCTTCATGGAGTAAACATACATACACGGATACTGTCTCTGTCTGCCTGCCTGTCTGCCTGCCTGTCTGCCTGCCTGCCTGCCTGCCTGCCTGCCTGTCTGTCTGTCTGTCTGTCTGTCTGTCTGTCTGTCTGTCTGTCTGTCTGTCTGTCTGTCTGTCTGTCTGTCTGTCTGTCTGTCTGTCTGCCTGCCTGCCTGCCTGCCTGTCTGTCTGCCTGTCTGCCTGTCTGTCTGTCTGTCTGCCTGCCTGCCTGCCTGCCTGCCTGCCTGCCTGCCTGCCTGTCTGTCTGTCTGTCTGTCTGTCTGTCTGCCTGTCTGTCTGTCTGCCTGTCTGTCTGCCTGTCTGCCTGTCTGCCTGTCTGCCTGTCTGCCTGTCTGCCTGTCTGTCTGTGTGTGGCTGCTCTTGCTCATTTCCAGTAAGAGCATCCCTAAGGCAATGCTATGTGGGCACGATAGGGTGTCCTGTTCTCTCTTTACTCTCCCCCCTCCACACTAACCTATTCCGACATATCCACAGCGCTGCCTCTATGTGTGCGTAAGTGTGTGTGTTCTTAAATGGGTGCATGTTTATTTACCTATAGCCTATATCTTTGTAATGCTGTGTGTGAGTGTGTGTGTGTGTGTGTGTGTGTGTGTGTGTGTGTGTGTGTGTGTGTGTGCGTGTGTGCTTGTGTGTGCGTGTGCTTGTGTGTGTGTGCTAAACCCAAATCGTAACATCGTGCACATGCGCGTGTATGTGTCTGTGTTAACAGCAGTAGATGAATGACCTTGATTTCCTGTGTGTCCCTGTGACAAGGTCGTGTTCACACATACACAATAAAACATTATACTCCCTACTCCACATTTTACAATTATTCTACATCCTTCTTCTGTCACTTGGCAGGTTTAGAGTCACAATCCTGCATTTGTGTTTCAGCCACTGTTGGGCCGGGATTCAATCCAAGGCACATTATAGAGAAGCACATTGCATGTTTTTCTTGGCTTGAGCTGACACGCAGCATTTTCCATGAGTGCGATCTCTGTGAACGTCTAGGACATTGCCTTTAAAAGGCGAATTGTCAGCTGTCCAGTATTGGTTTATATCTCACAAATTTCCATACAGAATCAAACCAAATCACACATTTTAATTTCTGGTGAAAGGTTTATGGATTTTGATGTACGCACAATTTGCAATGAAATCTGTGTGTTAGAACCTTTGAGGCCTACAGTATATTGCGACAAGCAAACTTTTTACTGAAAACCTTGTCTCAAGAAATGTAATAGTTTGGAAACTGATCAGCAGCAAACTGCTTAAGTGGAACAATTATGAGCAAACTTAGCAAACTGTCTTCATTTGAATACTGCTCTTTTACCCTCTCTCTCCAGATGCTAAAAGTTTCATGGGAAGTTTGCGCAACTCCTGTGGCTTGGGTGGCTTTTTAAGTGTTCTTTATTCATGTGTTATTTGTTTATGCGGATTAATTATTAAAAGTTTGCTGCATTTTACAAAGGTTCTAGTTTGCGGGTAATGATTCCCTCCATTCTCTCCCAATGGGTTGTGTTTGTAATTTTCTTGAATATAAAAGTTGCATTATTCATGTGTATCGGCGGGCCGCATCTATTAATGATGCTTTTCTTTTTAGGTGCTCACGTCTTTCCCGCGTCTTCTTTCTTTCTCTCTCTCTCTTTCTCCCTGACTCAAAACAACAAAAATTGGTACATCTTCTTTCTATTCCTCTCTGCCTCTTTCTTTCTCTGTTCATTTTTTTCCGCATTGTGTTATCTCATTAGGGTCAGATGGACATTGTTGAAAAAAAGAGTGAGAAGAGAGAAAAGTTTGCTGTGGCGCTGTGATGTAAATGTCCTTATTTAGTAATTTATAGATGTGGGAATTGAGTGCAACTCTGTAGAGAGTCATCAACTATTGATGTGTCTAATCTTTCAGATCCTGCCAACATGATAATCATGATATGTGTTCGAGTGAGAGGCACCTCCTTCCTCCTCTCTGAGACTCCACATAGGCTGTTTATATAAAATCTGTAATTCCACATTTGCAATGCGCCGTTAGTCTGCTCCAGCTAAAGCTAATAAATGTTTTTTCCCCACGTTAGTTAGAGATAAAAAGCCAGTGGTATTATACAGTGCTAACAAGCCACTCTAACACCCAGCACACAGCCACACTATTCAGTTAACCTTCAAATAGAGGAAGGAAAAAAAGTAATGTGGAAATGATAATGGATCTACAGTTGAAGTCGGAAGTTTACATACACTTAGGTTGGAGTCATTAAAACTTGTTTTTCAACCACTCCACACATTTCTTGTTAACAAACTATAGTTTTGGCAAGTCGGTTAGGACATCTACTTTGTGCATGACAAGTATTTTTCCAACAATTGTTTACAGACAGATTATTTCACTTATAATTCACTGTATCACAATTCCAGTGGGTCAGAAGTTGACTGTGCCTTTAAACAGCTTGGAAAATTCCGGAAAATGATGTCATGGCTTTAGAAGCTTCTGATAAGCTATTGATTTTCCCATGATGTCAAGCAAAGAGGCACTGAGTTTGAAGATAGGCTAATTGACATCATTTGAGTCAATTGGAGGTGTACCTGTGGATGTATTTCAAGGCCTACCTTCAAACTCAGTGCCTCTTTGCTTGACATCATGGGAAAATCAAAAGAAATCAGCCAAGACCTCAGAAAAAGAATTGTAGACCTCCACAAGTCTGGTTCATCCTTGGGAGCAATTTCCAAACGCCTGAAGGTACCACGTTCATCTGCACAAACAATAGTACGCAAGTATAAACACCATGGGACCCCACAGCCGTCATACCGCTCAGGAAGGAGACGCGCTCTGTCTCCTAGAGATGAACGTACTTTGGTGCAAAAAGTGCAAATCAATCCCAGAACAACAGCAAAGGACCTTGTGAAGATGCTGGAGGAAACAGGTACAAAAGTATCTATATTCACAGTAAAACGAGTCCTATATCGACATAACCTGAAAGGCCGCTCAGCAAGGAAGAAGCCACTGCTCCAAAACCGCCATAAAAAAGCCAGACTGGTTTGCAACTGCAAATGGGAACAAAGATCGTGCTTTTTGGAGAAATGTCCTCTGGTCTGATGAAACAAAAATAGAACTGTTTGGCCATAATGACCATCGTTATGTTTGGAGGAAAAAGGGGAATGCTTGCAAGCCGAAGAACACCATCCCAACCGTGAAGCACAGGGGTGGCAGCATCATGCTGTGGGGGTGCTTTGCTGCAGGAGGGACTGGTGCACTTCACAAAATAGATGGCATTATGAGGAAGGAAAATTATGTGGATATATTGAAGGAACATCTCAAGACATCAGTCAGGAAGTTAAAGCTTGGTCGCAAATGGTTCTTCCAAATGGACAATGACCCCAAGCATACTTCCAAAGTTGTGGCAAAATGGCTTAGGGACAACAAAGTCAAGGTATTGGAGTGGCCATTACAAAGCCTTGACCTCAATCCTATAGAAAATGTGTGGGCAGAACTGAAAAAGCGTGTGCAAGCAAGGCCTACAAACCTGACTCAGTTACATCAGCTCTGTCAGGAGTAATGGGCCAAAATTCACCCAACTTAATGTGGGAAGCTTGTGGAAGGCTACCCAAAATGTTTGACCCAAGTTAAACAATTTAAAGGCAATGCTACCAAATACTAATTGAGTGTAAGTAAACTTCTGACCCACTGGGAATGTGATGAAAGAAAAAAAGCTGAAATAAATCATTCTCTCTACTATTATTCTGACATTTCACATTCTTAAAATAAAGTGGTGATCCTAACTGACCTAAGACAGGGGATTTTTACTAGTATTAAATGTCAGGAATTGTGAAAAACTGAGTTTAAATGTATTTGGCTAAGGTGTATGTAAACTTCCGACTTCAATTTTATCTTTGTAAACTCTTTGAGAAGGGAAAGGAACACGGATGCTATCTTGCTCTACAACCAAGGTGCTTGAATTGAGATACAAACTGAAGAGAAGGCTTTGATTTGATTTGCTGTGTACTTACAGTGCTTCAGTATACAGGTACAGGTAGGTGGGAGATAACTGCTATGTCCTTTTTGCCATTTTCCTCACCTATATGCCCCTACAAGCACACCCAAACCTGCTTACCTCATCCCCCCTCCGGGACCATAGAATTCCCCTCAAGGCGTATGCCCGCGGATGATATGTGTACAAAACAAATAAAATATACGCTTTCAACAAGATATTTAACATATGCCACTCAGAATTAATAATTGAAAAGTGATGCTTAATGTTTAATGGTTTGTGTTTTCCATCTATGAGAGTTGAAAGGGTTGGAGGGAGACAATAGGCCCAGAGAGAGTGAACGCAACATTAACGAAACATAATGGTAACATTAACGAAACGTAATGGTAACATTAACGAAACGTAATGGTGGTGGAACACAGTGCACGCAGGATATGCAGGATGTGTCTGTCTCTTTCTCTCCCCCCACATGGGCTATGTCCACTAGGCAGGAAACGGAAAGAAAGCGGTCCAAAGCAGTATGATCTGAACTTGTCCAATAAGAAACGCTCCTTTTCATTTTCCATTGAACACCATTTTTATACGGTGTGTACTAATGAACATGGCCTTGCCTTTTTTTTATCTCCCTCTGTCAATGATTGACAGCCATGCTTCCTACACGAAGTGTTTAAGGTTAAGTTTAGGCGTTAACTCAGAATTTTTAAGGTTAGGGTTAGGGATAGGCTTAAAACAAAAATCGCAAAAACAACTTTCCATCGCTGGATTCGAACATGCAACCTTTGACACCAGAGGCAGATGCTTACAGCCATCCGCCACGCCCTGTCAAAACCGAAACCTACTTGAAAGTAGCGCTCACTGTTGCCCCTAGTGGCCGATGTCCCCGTCATCTCCCGACATCCTCAGACATGGATGGATGTCGAATACTGACTTGTATCTCGGGTGACCTGGCAGGAAATACAGTGATGCAAATGTACACACACACGCACACAAACACACGTACACAAAGGTAGAGAGGGGTTCTCTCTCTACACACCATCTCTTACTCCTCTTGCTCTTCTCTTCCTCCTTTTCACGTATCCTCTGCCTCATCCATCTCTCTATCTCTCTCCCACATGCTCTTTCTCAATCAGCCTCTCTCGTTCTGTCTTTCCCATTCTCTCCTTCCCTCTCTCTCAGTAGGAAAATAGGAAGTGCTATTCATGCTGGTAATTACGTCTCTCTTTTGTTATGGTGGCGTATTCTTTTCCTTTAATGGAAGGACAAATTATATAACTACCTCTTTATGGAAGTAATAATGTTAGACGACAGCAGAGATAGCTGGCAGTGGAGCATATCAGTGTCTGTCTCTCTCTCACGCACACACACACACACAACCACACACACAAACACACAAACAGAGACACAACACCAGCCCAGTGACACCGAAAACACACATTCACTCTCACACACACACATACACACACACACACACCTCGCCATTCAAAAAACCTGAAAAATAGGCCATGGTGATATTCTGATGTTGGGGTTATGCCCATTTTTACGGCATATTTTATTCATCTGTTGTTTGCAAAATGCTGTATGAAATATAGATGGTCTATACTACTCTGACTCCAGGGCAAGGAGACAGGAGACAGGAGACAGGAGACAGGAGAGAGGAGAGAGGAGAGAGGAGAGAGGACAGGAGGACGGGTTCCCTACTACACACAGGATCACATAGTGCATATGGTTGAATGGATGGATGGAAGTATGGATAAAGGGATGAATGGAGAGGCACATGGGCAGACGGATGGATGCGTGGCTGCATGGATGGATGGATAGACGGATGGCAAATTTACCATAATTGATTTGAAACAGCTGGGGTTTTCCCATGGGAGTGAGAAGTAAATGTATCAATTTGCTTTTGTGCTTTGCAGTGCTCTTACATATTGACTATACGGGGGTTTACATGTAAATGACTATACATTGTTGTTTTCACGCAGACTAGCCCTCAGTGCAGGAAGATGAATGGGGGAAAGAGATAGAGACAGTGTTAGAGATCTGGGCATGAAAAAGTTTTCATGTTGCAAGTTCATTAGTAATCATCTAACAATAACCCATGTAATGAATTTTCTGAAATATGCCCCTGATGGTGCAGTTACATCCACTTTTTAGAAAATGTTTGTTTTGCCAGAACTGTATGCCTGTTTTCCTCTGTAGAAAAGAGTAAAGACAAACGTATAGTGATAGAGTTAAGGCTGAAGCGTACAACCAGAGAGGGCTTCCTCAGCAACGCAGTGCTCCCACTATTGGAGCACGGCATGATGGAAAGTGACAGCACCGCCCGGGGCGGCCACGGAGAGGGCGGAGTCTAAGAGAGGGGTGAGCTGTGCTGCTTCATCAGTGTGTGGATGCAGTAAGCCACAGGGACGGGCCAGAGAAACATGGCATATCTGACACAGTGGCAGACATGGCGACACCCCAGCCAAGGTGAGGTCATCCCAAAGACCACTGGGGGATCGAAGGTCACAGGATACAGGGAAGAATCAGCCACAGGGCACAGGGGGGAATCGCAGACACCTCAGGCTCATAGGGGCTACGGAGGGTCTAAGCAGACAGCACTCCTCACGGAGGGAACAGAGTACTCCTGTCTGTATTTATACACATCACAGGGATTTTATGTTATGTTTATGTTGCACCAGTTATTGATTTTATAAAATAAATGACCCGGAGGCATGTTACAGAGCAATTCTATGATCTGTGGTTAAAAATATTTTTTTAAATCTGTGACATCACAGGGTAGGATTCAAAGTAAAGGGTAGGATTTTAAACCTACAGCAAGTTTTTAGCCAGAGGGAGGGTATTTTCTTGCTCCCCAGGTCACCAAGAATCTCATAGTGTTTGAAAGTCACTGTTTTTTAAATGTTTTAACTTTTGATGATGTCATGCCCTGCTGGAAAAAACAGCATAGACCAGCATAAATTTCAATCTGGTCCATGCTGGTCCATGCTAGTCTATGCTGGTTAGTGTGGTCGGATGCTGGTCAAGCTGGTCTGACCAGCATGGCCTATCTGGTCAAGCTGGTCTGACCAGCATGGTCTAACTGGTTCTGCTGACTGACCAGCATGGTCTAGCTGGTTATGATGGCAGACCAGTCTTCATTGTGTTTCGCTGGTTACCAGCCTTCGTTGTGTTTTCTCTGGTGACCAGCCTTCGTTGTGTTTTCTCTGGTGACCAGCCTTCGTTGTGTTTTCTCTGGTGACCAGCCTTCGTTGTGTTTTTGCTGGTGACCAGCCTTCGTTGTGTTTTTGCTGTTGACCAGCCTTCGTTGTGTTTTTGCTGGTGACCAGTCTTTGCTGTGTTTTTGCTGGTGACCAGTCTTCACTGTGTTTTTGCTGGTGACCAGCCTTTTATGAGTGAGTTTTGTCTTTGTTTTGTCCCTGTAGGGCAGCGTTCCCCAACTGGCGGCCCATGGACCGAATTTGGCCCGCGGGTTGTTTTATTTGGCCCACCAAATAATACATAAACACTTTTATTTTTTTATTTTCATTGTTGGTAATGATCAACTGTAAAAACACCTGGAAATCACCTCCAAGTGATTTTAATTTAAGAAATCTGTTACCAAGTATTCCCACACATAATAGAGAGACACGTGATTGTATACAAATGTAAGCAAGATTTGAAATGATTATGTGTTTGTCAAACACTATATATTGGGCTTCTTGCGGTCAATTTGCAGTCTCCAAATTATTGGACCATTCGCTCAAGAAAAAATAGGCCCGTGGCTGAATCTAGTTGATGATCCCTGCTGTAGGGGATACCTTTTAGGCACTACGTAGAACCCTGTCATGAAGAACCCTCTGGTTACAGAATTCTGTCATTTGTCCCTACGGGGGAACCCTTTTGGGTGACACATAGAACCCTTTAATTTGTCCTTGTAGGGGAACATTGTTTTGTTCCATTTAGAACTGTCTCATGAAGAACCCTCTGGTTCAAGGTAGAACCAATAACAGGTTTTACAGTTGTACTTATAGGATACTTCAGATGTGCTTATGGCACACACTATTAAAAATTACTTGTAATTTGACAGTAAGTTACCAGCTACTGAGTTGCAGTAAAAATACAGTATTTTTGCAGTTGAATTAAGGTGTTAATGTTGAAAAATTATTGCTGTTGTTTACCTTACTTTCACTGCACTTTGAAATGTAGGTGGGGGCAATGGGCTGGCGGGGTCATTAGCATATTTGGGGGTCTAAAATATGTTGTATTTGTGCCAACCGTTAGTGGAAGTATTCTACCAGTTAAAGTGGTTTTATCGTTGATGAAGGTTGAGTACTTAATTTGTCCACTCCCTGTTCTACAATCTTTGTAAGAGCTTGTGCCAATCAAGAGCTGCACTGGTGACTGTGCATTTTAAAGTAACTTAATAACAGTTGGTCACTAGGAAGTTCATGTCTAATTTTCAATAACACTGTGAGCTTGCTGCAAATAGTTATTGTACTTTTCATAGTAACTTAATGTGGCTCACTGACCTGATTGTGTGGCAGGAAGATCACTTTGCTGCCAACCAAGAGGTTGAGGCCAGGTGAGGCTGGGTCCCAAATGTGCTCACCACAAAGAATGTTTAGTAGTTGCCAACTAACGTATAAAGCTTTTTTGTATTTACAAAAGTTCAGTGAAGGTAGTGAGCTTCTGGCAGCTAGTTGCAAGTAAGTTACTGTGCATTTTACAATAACCTACTGACATCTGGACGCCAGTTATGTTGCCAGTTAAGCTGGCAGTAAGTTACTGGCAGCTAGTTAATAATAATATGCCATTTAGCAGAAGCTTTTATCCAAAGCGACTTACAGTCATGCGTGCATACATTTATTTTTTAGTGTATGGGTGGTCCCGTGGATCGAACCCACTACCTTGGCGTTACAAGCGCCGTGCTCTACCAGCTGAGCTACAGTTGCCAGTGAGTTACTAGTAGTGAGGTTACGTTTGATACCGGAGATCCGAGGCATGCGTCGAAATCGCTAAGCAGCTAACTTCGAAGCAGTGTGCCAATGTGTGTATCACTTCATCAGAAGTAGATCATCAATGATGTCCGAAGCTTTGCTTGATCATCACTTTTTCAAACCGTGTGTTACTAAATGCGAGATCCTACTGATTTTGCTGTGGTTCCGGTGCTTTCTTAAATTCCAAGCTGCTTTCAAACAACAACCTCTACTGGACACCGTACTTACAAATATAGTTAGGATTTTGGACAGGAAAGTTTCACTTGATCAGTAGCTTATCAGGTAGAGTAGGGAATTATGGAACATTCAGGGATGTGAGCGTATGAGGTCAAATCCTGTTGAAGGCACACTACTTTGAAAATTGTTTTATGTGAAACCACACTTTCTGCACTGTTGTTCAAATAGCTTTTTGTATTTAGTATAGTATAAGCTTCTGTCTTAAGCATCCTAAATGCCATTGATTCCGTTTTTGAAAAATAGTAAACTTGAAGGGAAAAAAGGGAAGCATGATGCACACCTAGTATTCCTACTGATTATATGCCATTAAAGCCAATGACTTACCACTGCACCACAGAGTTTGGATGAAAGCAGTGTAGAAAAATAAAATGTCTCTGATAATCACACGCTGCTATTTATTGCTGACCAGCAGATATCTCTAATGTGCATTCTGAACAGATAATGAAGCTCAGAGTAATTAACCATTTTTCGGCACAATTTGGTGAAAGCGCTGAAACCTTCAGAAAGCCTTGGTTTCCCATCACTAGTTACAAGCAGTTACTGCCTGTTAAGTTACTTTGAATTTTACAATAACTTACTGGTTGCCAATTAGGTAATACAAAATTCACAGCAACTTCCAGGCAACTAACTTCCATTAAGTTACTGTAGTGCAGCTCATTAATGTCAAATGTTCATACAAATATTGCAGAACTGACAGTGTTAAAAAAAGGTGCTCAACCTTTGACAACATAACCATCAACCACTTAAACTGGTACAACACTTCCACTGACGGTTGGCACAAATACACATACAGTACCAGTCAAACGTTTGGACACACCTACTCATTCAAGGGTTTTTCTTTATTTTTTACTATTTTCTACATTGTACAATAGTAGTGAAGACATTAAACTATGAAATAACACATAGGAATCATGTAGTAACCAAAAAAGTGTTAAACAAATCAAAATATATTTTATATTTGAGTTTCCTCAAAGTAGCCACCTTTGCCTTGATGACAGCTTTGCACACTCTTGGCATTCTCTCAACCAGCTGCATGAGGTAGTCACCTGGAATGCATTTCAATTAACAGGTGTGCCTTCTTAAAAGTTAATTTGTGGAATTTCTTTCCTTCTTAATGCGTTTCAGCCAATCAGTTCTGTTGTGACAAGGTAGGGGTGGTATACAGAAGATAGCCCTATTTGGTAAAAGACCAAGTCCATATTATGGCAAGACACCTCAAATAAGCAAAGAGAAACGAAAATCCATCATTACTTTAAGACATGAAGGTCAGCCAATATGGAAAATTTCAAGAACTTTGAAAGTTTCTTCAACTGCATTAGCAAAACATAAAATAAAATGTGATTTGCCACATGCACCGAATACAACAGGAGTACACCTTACAGTGAAATGCTTACTACAAGCCCTTAACCAACAATGCAGTTTTAAAAAAATAAGTGTTAAGTAAAAAATAGATAAGTAATTTTTTTTTTATTAAAGAGCAGCAGTAAAATAAAATAACAGTAGTGAGGCTATATACAGGGGCTACCAGTACAGAGTCAATGTGCGGGGGCACCGGTTAGTCAAGGTAATTGAGGTATTATGTACATGTGGGTAGAGTTAAAGTGACTATGCATCGATAATAATAGTAGCAGCAGCGTAAAAGAGGGGGTGGGTGGGGTGGGGTAGGGGGGGACAATGCAAATAGTCCGGGTAGCCATGATTAGCTGTTCAGGAGACTTATAGCTTGGGGGTAGAAGCTGTTAAGAAGCCTTTTGGACCAAGACTTGGCACTCCGGTACCGCTTGCCATGCGGTAACAGAGAGAACAGTCTATGATTAGGGTGGCTGGAGTCTTTAACAATTTTTAGGTCCTTCCTCTGACACCGCCTGGTATAAAGGTCCTGGATGGCAGGTAGCTTGGCCCCAGTGATGTACTAGTGTCAGAAGCGGGCGTAGGTGTGGTGTGGGAATCAAATGCAGGATGCAGATGCAAGTCCAAAAATACTTTAATAAAGTCCACAGAATGAACGGCTACAAACAGAGCCGGAGGCACAAGAAAAATAACGCACTCAGCGTAAAAATAACAACACACGCACAACAGTGCGGACTCTCTATCTAGAATAGAGCACAAACTGACTGGCAACACCTGCTGACACGGAACAACTACACACAACCACAAGACAGAAACAACGAGAACTTAAAGGACACATAATCAAGACAAAATGAGAAACAGGTGTACCAAAACAGACCAAACCAAACAAACACAGAAACAACGAACGGTGGCAGCTAGTACTCCGGGGACGACGACCGCCGAAGCCTGCCCGAACAAGGAGAAGGAGCAGCCTCGGCAGAAACCGTGACAGTACCCCCCCGGTGCCGCGCGCCGACCCCGGCCTCGGGGACGACCAGGAGGACGCGGAGCAGGGCGCGTGGGATGACCACGATGGAACTCAGTCAGAAGGGACGGGTCTAAGATATCTCTCCTCGGCACCCAGCACCGCTCCTCCGGACTGTACCCCTCCCACTCCACGAGATATTGGAGACCCCCCATCCGGCGTCTCGAATCCAGGATGGACCGAACTGTGTACGCCGGAGCCCCCTCGATGTCCAGCGGGGCGGAGGAGTCTCTGCTATCTCACAGTCCTGGAGTGGACTAGCTACCACCGGCCTGAGGAGAGACACATGGAACGAGGGGTTAATATTCTTATAATCAATAGGAAGTTGTAATCTGTAACACACCTCGTTCAACCTCCTCAGGACTTTAAAAGGCCCCACAAACCGCCAACCCAGCTTCTGGCAGGGCAGGCGGAGGGGCAGGTTTCTGGTCGAGAGCCAGACTCGATCTCCCGGTGCGTACACCGGTCCCTCACTGCGGTGGAGATCGGCGCTCGCCTTGTGTCGACGGATGGCCCGGTGCAGATGTACGTGAGCAGCGTTCCACGTCTCCTCCGAGCGCCGCACCCACTCATCCACCGCAGGGGCCTCGATCTGGCTCTGATGCCAGGGTGCCAGAGCCGGCTGGTACCCTAATACACATTGGAAAGGTGTGTAGTTCTGTCAGAAGCGGGCGTAGGTGTGGTGTGGGAATCAAATGCAGGATGCAGATGCAAGTCCAAAAATACTTTAATAAAGTCCACAGAATGAACGGCTACAAACAGAGCCGGAGGCACAAGAAAAATAACGCACTCAGCATAAAAATAACAACACACGCACAACAGTGCGGACTCTCTATCTAGAATAGAGCACAAACTGACTGGCAACACCTGCTGACACGGAACAACTACACACAACCACAAGACAGAAACAACGAGAACTTAAAGGACACATAATCAAGACAAAATGAGAAACAGGTGTACCAAAACAGACCAAACCAAACAAACACAGAAACAACGAACGGTGGCAGCTAGTACTCCGGGGACGACGACCGCCGAAGCCTGCCCGATCAAGGAGAAGGAGCAGCCTCGGCAGAAACCGTGACAACTAGGCCATATGCACTACCCTCTGTAGTGCCTTGCGGTCGGAGGCCGAGCAGTTGCCATACAAGGCGTGATGCAACCAGTCAGGATGCTCTCGATGGTGCAGCTGTAGAACTTTTTGAGGATCTGAGGACCCATGCCAAATCTTTTCAGTCTCCTGATGGGGAATAGGCTTTGTCGTGCCCTCTTCTTGATTGTCTTGGTGTGTTTGGACCATGATAGTTTGTTGGTGATGTGGACACCAAGGAACTTGAAGCTCTCATCCTGTTCCACTACAGCCCCGTCGATGAGAAATAGGGTGTGCTCAGTCCTCTTTTTTTTCCCTGTAGTCCACAATCATCTCCTTTGTCTTCATCACGTTGAGGTAGAGGTTGTTATCCTGGCACCACACGGCCAGGTTTCTGACCTCCTCCCTATAGGCTGTCTCATCATTGTCGGTGATCAGGCCTACCACTGTTCTGTCGTTGGCAAACATAATGATGTTGTTGGAATCGTGACTGGCCATGCAGTCATGGGTGAACAGGGAGTACAGGAGGGAACTGAGCACGCACCCCTGAGGGGCCCCCATGTTGAGGATCAGCGTGGCAGATGTGTTGTTACCTACCCTTACCACCTGGGGGCAGCCCGTCAGGAAGTCCAGGATCCAGTTGCAGAGGGATGTGTTTAGTTCCAGGGTCCTTAGCTTAGTGATGAGCTTAAAGAGCACCATGGTGTTGAATGCTGAGCTGTAGTCAATGAATAGCATTCTCATGTAGCTGTTCCTCTTGTCCAGGTGGGAAAGTGCAGTGTGGAGTGCAATAGAGATTGCATCATCTGTGGATCTGTTGGGGAGGTATGCAAATTGGAGTGGGTCTAGGGTTTCTGGGATAATGGTGTTGATGTGAGCCATGACAAGCCTTTCAATGCACTTCATGGCTACAGATGTGAGTTCTACGGGTCGGTAGTAATTTATGCAGGTTATCTTAATGTTCTTGGGCACAGAGACTATGGTGGTCTGCTTGAAATATGTTGGTATTAGAGACTCAGTCAGGGACATGTTGAAAATGTCAGTGAAGACACTTGCCAATTGGTTAGCGCATGCTCGGAGTACATGTCCTGGTAATCCGTCTGGCCCTGCCGCCTTGTGAATGTTGACCTGCTTGAAAGTCTTACTCACATCGGCTATGGAGAGCGCGATCACATCCGGAACAGCTGATGCTCTCATGCATGCTTCAGTGTTGCTTGCCTCGAAGCGAGCATAGAAGTGATTTAGCTTGTCTGGTAGACTCGTGTCACTGGGCAGCTCGCGGCTGTGCTTCCTTTTGTAGTCTGTAATAGTTTGCAAGCCCTGCCACATCCGACGAGCATTGGAGCCGGTGTATTACGATTCGATCTTAGTCCTGTATTGACTATTTGCCTGTTTGATGGTTCGTCGGAGGGCATAGCGGGATTTCTTATAAGCTTCCGGGTTAGAGTCCCGCTCCTTGAAAGCGGCAGCTCTACTCTTTAGCTCAGTGCAGATGTTGCCTGTAATCCATGGCTTCTGGTTGGGGTATGTACGTACAGTCACTGTGGGGACGATGTCATCGATGCACTTATTGATGAAGCCAGTGACTGATATGGTGTACTCCTCAATGCCATCTGAAGAATCCCGGAACATATTCCAGTCTGTGCTAGCAAAACAGTCCTGTAGCTTAGCATCTGCGTCATCTGACCATTTCCTTATTAACCGAGTCACTGGTGCTTCCTGCTTTAGTTTTTGCTTCTATTTAACATGCTGGTAGAAATTTGGTAGAACGGATTTAAGTTTCCCTGCATTAAAGTCCCCGGCCACTAGGAGCGCTGCCTCTGGATGAGCGTTTTCTTGTTTTCTTATGGCCTTATACAGCTCATTGAGTGCAATCTTAGCGCCAGCATCGGTTTTTGGTGGTAAATAGACAGCTACGAAAAATATAGAGAAAACTCTCTTGGTAAATAGTGTGATCTACAACTTATCATGAGATACTCTACCTCAGGCGAGCAAAACATCAAGACTTCCTTAGTATTAGATTTCGTGCACCAGCTGTTGTTTACAAATATACAGAGTCAGCCATTTCGATCCTGCCGATGGAGCATATATCCCGCCAGCTGTATGATATCCATGTCATCGTTAAGCCACGACTCGGTGAAACATAAGATATTACAGTTTTTAATGTCTCGTTAGTAGGATATCCTTGATCTTAGGTCGTCCATTTTGTTTTCCAATGATTGTACATTAGCTAATAGGACTGATGGAAGAAGCAGATTACTCGCCGTCGGATCCTTACAAGGCACCCCGACCTACGTCCACGATATCTCCGTCTCTTTCTCATGCGAATGACGGATATTTGAGCCTTGTCGGGTGTCTGTAGAATATCCTTCGCATCCGACTCGTTGAATAATTTTTTGGGGTCGAATACGAGGTGAGTAAACGCTGTTCTGATATCCAGAAGCTCTTTTTGGTCATAAGAGACAGTAGCAGAAACAATGTGTACAGAAACAATTACAAATAACGCGAAAAACACACATAATAGCACAATTGGTTAGGGGGCCATCTCTTCAAACCATCAACCGCTATTATGAAACTGGCTCTCATGAGGACCGCCACAGGAATGGAAGACCCAGAGTTACCTCTGCTGCAGAGGATAAATTCAGTAGAGTTACCAGCCTCAGAAATTGCAGCCAAATAAATGCTTCACAGAATTCAAGCAACAGACACATCTCAACATCAACTGTTCAGAGGAGACTGTGTGAATCAGGCCTTCATGGTCGAATTGCTGAAAAGAAACCACTACTAAAGGACACCAATAAGAAGAGACTTGCTTGGGACAAGAAACACGAGCAATAGACATTAGACCGGTGGAAATTTGTCCTTTGGTCTGGAGTCCAAATTTGAGATTTTTGGTTCCAACCGCCATGTCTTTGTGAGACGCAGTGTGGGTGAACGGATTATCTCTGCATGTGTAGTTCCCACCGTGAAGCATGGAGGAGGAGGTGTTATGGTGTGGGGGTGCTTTGCTGGTAACACTGTCTGTGATTTATTTAGAATTCAAGGCACACTTAACCAGCATGACTACCACAGCATTCTGCAGCGATATGCCATCCCATCTGGTTGGGCTTAGTGGGACTATCATTTGTTTTTCAACAGGACACTGACCCAACACACCTCCAGGCTGTGTAAGGGCTATTTTACCAAGAAGGAGAGTGATGGAGTGCTGCATCAGATGACTTGGCATCCACAATGACCCGACCTCAACCCAACTGAGATGGTTTGGGATGAGTTGGACCACAGAGTGAAGGAAAAGCAGCCAACAAGTGCTCACCATATGAGGGAACTCCTTCAAGACTGTTGGAAAAGCATTCCTCATGAAGCTGGTTGAGAGAATGCAAAGAGTGTGTAAAGCTGTCATCAGGGCAACGGGTGGCTACTATGAAGAATCTCAAATATAACATATATTTTTATTTGTGTCATGTTCGTTCATAGACGGGACGGACCAAGGCGCAGCGTGATATGCATACATGTTTATTTTAAACTTAATAAACAACGACAAAACAATAAACCAACGAAACGTGACATCCAAAGATACCACATAACAAACCTCACACGGAACAAGATCCCACAACACCTAATTGCCAATAGGCTGCCTAAGTATGCTCCCCAATCAGAGACAACGAGCGACAGCTGCCTCTGATTGGGAAACACACCCGGCCAAACATAGATCTAGACATACTAGATAGAAAACATAGAACTACACAACATAGAAAATCACACCCTGACTCAACAAATAAGAGTCCCCAGAGTCAGGGCGTGACAATTTGTTTAACACTCATTTGGTTACTACATGATTCCATATGTGTTATTTCATAGTTTTGATGTCTTCACTATTATTCTACAATGTAGAAAATAGTACAAATAAAGAAAAACCCTTGAATGAGTAGTTGTGTCCAAACTTTTGACTGGTACTGTATATTGTATCATGCCCCCAAATGTGCTTATGAGCCCCACCGGTACATTGCCCCCACCTACATTTCAAAGCGCGGTAATGATTGCACCTTATATTCAAAATATTGGTTAGAAAAATGTACCGTTATACTAGATTATCCCACATGTTCCCTAAAAGGAACCGACCAGTACCATGTGACTATCTATGTGTACCTCTGAAGGTACCTTATTTGTAATTTGACCTTTTTTGTACCCCAGGGAACAACACTGTACCCTAACCGTACATTAATTTTGAGAGTTTGTGGACATATGTTCTTGGTAATAAAGATATAGCTGGTGGCACTGCTGAAACATTAATGCACTTAATGCATGCAAGTTCAAATCCCCAAAGCATTTATCCACACTTTACATCAATTGTCCCTGAGCACTCCCATTTTTACGTTGGTGTTGTCAGATAATCGGACAATTATTGACTTGATTCTGGGCAACTTTTAGCAAAGTGCAGAAATGTATTCTTGCCAATAAATCTGTAGCCAATCTCTGTCATGCTCACAGACCTGGTGGTGTAGAAGGTAATTCAGGTCATTAGCAACCAAGAAGTTGTGAGTTCAAATCCCAGGAGAGGTATGGTCTCAAGTAAACAGCATTCAGCTGTATACTGTCTTTCTACAGCAATAACACCTTAATTGAGCTGTTGTTTACCTTCCTTTCACTGCAACAGTGTACAGTAAAATTACAGGAACTTGTAACTAGTGTAGCATTTCATTGCATAAAATGAAAATATGTTGGAGAGGGAAAGAACTGGGCCCGGTTAACCAAAGCATCTTAAAGCATCTTCATCGTTAGAACCTTCGTAGGAGCGTCATTAAGTCTCTGAGCTGTTTCTCAAAACCATTGTTTCTAAAGTTGCTCTTGAAAACTCTTCGAACAGCTAAGTGCGTCGTTAGATGTTTTTTTGCCCTTCTGCGTCACTTTATACACAGAAGATCTCTGCTAAACACAAAATCAAGACGATTATCTGTCTTTCTGTAACCACCGATAACTTCAGAACTAATGTGACTACAAATGCAAAGTTGCCAATTTCTTTGCAATTGTTACTAACAACATTTTAGTCATTTAGCAGACGCTCTTATCCAGAGCGACTTACAGTTAGTGAATACATTTTTCTTTTATATACTGCCCCCCCCGTGGGAATGAACCCACAACCCTGGCGTTGCAAACGCCATGCTCTATCAACTGAGCTACATCCCTGCCGGCCATTCCCTCCCCTACCCTGGACGACGCTGGGCCAATTGTGCGCCGCCCATGAGTCTGCCGGTCGCGGCCGGCTGCGACAGAGCCTGGATTCAAACCAGGATCTCTAGTGGCACAGTTAGCACTGCGATGCAGTGCCTTAGACCACTGCGCCACTCAGGAGAGTGAAGGATATAAAGACACTTCAAATGAAAACCGAGATAACTGTATTAAAAGATAAATACAGTATAGGCTACATAGATCTATATATTTCAATGACATGTTCATTCAATTTAATTTTATCTAGCTATTTGTACGCTACTGTCTGTAAATGTGTAACATTCTTGATTTAGTGCATTATTATAGGGTAAGCATTAGAATAAGCCACCTCAATATTTGTAGCCATAGGTGATAATATCTCTCTAGGAGCTGGTCCGTCGTCAGTATTGTGGAATAATTCTAATGTTAAGGTGAAATTTGAAAGGGAGAACGCTGATCTGAGAGCAGCGCTGCCTTTCTTTCGATCCTATCAGTATCGGCACAAGCCTCAACGACGCACTTAGCAAACGTTCTCTCTGAGTGATGTTTTGGGAAACGCATGTTACATCTTCGGCCATTGAAGGAAAGATACATCGTTAAAACTCGTAAGCCTATGTTCCATCGCTATCAGCCTATGTTCCATCGCTATCGGGAAACCAGCCCAGGATGGTTCTTCACAACCATCACAGCAGTAAAGAACCCTTCCGGATATGCCCCCCAAAAATGGTTACACATATCACCCTCACCCTTGACAAAGAACCCTTCAATTATCTGGAGAGTGTATGCTGGTCCAGCATGGTCTAGCTGGTCAAGCTGGTCTGCAAAACCACACCCATCATTATCATATTTCCCAGCATGCTCTATTGCAGTTTGAATTTTAGAATAGTTTGTTTCAATATCTGTGTTTTTGCATGTACATTGATTGATGAATTAATCAATTAATTTATCTTATGTTACACAAAGATAAATAGCATACATTTTTCTAAACTAATCCAATCTGCCAGCGTAAACACAACAAAGGCTGGTCACCAGTGAAAACACAACAAAGGCTGGTCACCAGTGAAAACACAACAAAGGCTGGTCACCAGCCTATGCCGGTCTATGCTGTTTATTTTCACATCAGAGTTGGGTTGAACCTTTTAACAAAATGTTATTTTCTACAAAAAATTATAAATGCGCCATTTTCACATATGTAGACATTGGTATTGTGCTGGAGATAATGAAAATGGTGTTGAAAAGTGGTGGAATTGCCCTTTAATAAAGACTCAAACTCAGAAAAAAAAAAGACAGTGCTAACCACTACCTCTTATGTAGAATCTACGAGGTAGTGAGAAACAGATGTTAAGAATAATCTCATCTGTAACCTACAGCCTTTATAAAAGTATCTAAGAGTTAATAAGAAATAGACCAGGAAGAGATTGCAGAGATGCAAAAGCCATCTATAGTAAAAAGATCAAGAGGAGATGCACACAGCTACAACTCAGTTAGCAGACACAGCAGTGGAAGAACTCCAGGTCTTCATTCCATTGGACACGCAATCGCAACAACGCCTCATCCAATTGGATAGAGGAGAATTCTGATTATCAAACATCAATCCCATTGGACAGATTTGTTAATCAACCTACACTGGATGAGATCAACTAGATAAGAAACTGGATGCTAAAAGTAATTCCCTTAAACAAACTACATAACGACCAAGACATCATTCCAGCAGACCAGAAGGCTGGTCTCGGTTCAATTTGGACTATTGGTGGTTTGGATCATCAGCTCCTGGGGTTGGTTGAGTAATACATGTGTCCTCTATGACAAGACAATCCACTACTGGTTGTCCATTCACAGCAGTTCCTGCCCTCACAGCAACCTAACTGCCGTTTGCTAGGATGTATGCAATCTCAAACTCAACTTTTCTATTGTTCCATCAAACTACCAGGCTCTCTGTTTCAAGATCAGGAGTGGATCTGTGATGCAGTCTGGAGAGCTCTCTTGATTTTCCACCACTGAGACCATTCACACATGAGGCTGTCTGCCCACGATTCTGCCTGGAACCTTCAAGGGGCTGTCCCATGTAAAGAGACTATATTTTCTGTGTGTCACAGTGTTACAATTCCTCACTTCTATCTAACACATTCAGTGACCTGATTAATCTTGAGGAATTGTCCATTGCGAACTACAGGCTTTCTGTGATGGTACTGGATGCATTGGGAGGGATCCCTCTTCTGAAGAAACTCACAGTCAACACATGTACACAGGAGCGCTCTGATTTGCTATGTAGGATAGTCAATATGTCAAAGTCATTGACGACCCTAGACTTTAATTCAGATGGGACAGTCATTTTGAGACACCAACAGAGCTGTTCTTGAGCTTCCTTATTTCTATTGTCTTCAAGATTTCTTTACTTGCCTAAAGCACACTGTTTAGAAAAAGGAGCATTCAAATGCTTTGAAAACATCTCATCTCTTTCTTTGCCTGACAACGATGAGCTACAGACACAGCTTCTGCAGTCTGGTATCAGCAGACTGCGTCATTTTGGGTACAACAAGAAAAACTTTTATTTTGAATCTGTTTGTGAGATTGTATTAAAAAAATCAATCAGACAAGTTCATATACAGTTGAAATCGGAAGTTTACATACACTTAGGTTGGAGTCATTAAAACTCGTTTTTCAACCACTCCACAAATTTCTTGTTAACAAACTATAGTTTTGGCAAGTCGGTTAGGACATATACTTTGTGCATGACACAAGTAATTTTTCCAACAATTGTTTACAGACAGATTATTTAACTTATAATTCACTGTATCACAATTCCAGTGGGTCAGAAGTTTACATACACTAAGTTGACTGTGCCTTTAAACAGCTTGGAAAATTCCAGAAAATGATGTCATGGCTTTAGAAGCTTCTGGTAGGCTAATTGACATCATTTGAGTCAATTGGAGGTGTACCTGTGGATGTATTTCAAGGCCTACCTTCAAACTCAGTGCCTCTTTGTTTGACACCCTGGGAAAATCAAAAGAAATCAGCCAAGACCTCAGAAAAAAAATTGTAGACCTCCACAAGTCTGGTTCATCCTTGGGAGAAATTTCCAAACGCCTGAAGGTACCACGTTCATCTGTACAAACAATAGTACGCAAGTATAAACACCATGGGACCACGCAGCCATCATACCGCTCAGGAAGGAGACACGTTCTGTCTCCTAGAGATGAACGTACTTTGGTGCGAAAAGTGCAAATCAATCCTAGAACAACAGCAAAGGACCTTGTGAAGATGCTGGAGGAAACATGTACAAAAGTAACTATATCCACAGTAAAACGAGTCCTATATCGACATAACCTGAAAGGCCACTCAGCAAGGAAGAAGCCACTGCTCCAAAACCGCCATAAAAAAACCAGACTACGGTTTGCAACTGCACATGGGGACAAAGATCGTACTTTTTGGAGAAATGTCCTCTGGTCTGATGAAACAAAAATATAACTGTTTGGCCATAATTACCATCGTTATGTTTGGAGGAAAAAGGGGGACGCTTGCAAGCCAAAGAACACCATCCCAACCGTGAAGCATGGGGGTGCCAGCATCATGCTGTGGGGGTGCTTTGCTGCAGGAGGGACTGGTGCACTTCACAAAATAGATGGCATCATGAGGAAGGAAAGTTATGTGGATATATTGAAGCAACATCTCAAGACATCAGTCAGGAAGTTAAAGCTTGGTCGCAAATGGGTCTTCCGATTGGACAATGACCCCAACCATACTTCCAAAGTTGTGGCAAAATGGCTTAAGGACAACAAAGTCAAGGTATTAGAGTGGCCATCACAAAGCCCTGACCTCAATCCTATAGATGATTTGTGGGCAGAACTGAAAAAGCGTGTGCGAGCAAGGAGGCCTACAAACCTGACTCAGTTACACCAGCTCTGTCAGGAGGAATGGGCCAAAATTCACCCAAGTTATTGTGGGAAGCCATTCTTCAAGTCCGTCGTCAGCCTCACAGCAATAGCGGAGCACCTCCTGTGTGGATCTCACTTCGCTGCAAAGTAGTTCCCCTCCCTGGAGTATTTTGACTTCCAGTCTATGCTCTAGCAGAGTTTGTAGACATGACTGACCTGAATACACTTGTGCAGCTGAGGTATCTTAAGCTGAAATGGGTGGACCTCATCCTGCAATCAAGGCTGGCCATCATGTTCCGCAACCTGACCAGGCTGGAGAACCTGAACCTCTGGAGGAGGAGCTGAGCAGAGACCTGCACTCCCTCAGGCAGCTGTCAATCAAAGTCAAAGAGGATTTCAGTGTGTTGAAGGACTTCCCAGAGTCCCTGACCAGCCTGAGTTATCTGTTGTTTTACAGACCTCGTCTGCACTGCAGATGTGAAGACACCTGGATGGACACCTGGGCCAGGGTCAGAGGCATATCCAGGTCATTATCTGGCACACCAATAAGGCTGATCTGACCTGCAAAGATGAGAACGGCATCCATAACTTCACCAGGTACTCAGAGGCCAACTGTTCCCTGGATGTGGGCTTTGTCCTGTTCATCTTCACCTCTCTGGGCCTGCTCCATCAGCTGGCTGAGGACTACCTGCTGGCATGCTTCCATATCATTCGTGGCTGACTGGGGAAGAAGGTACAGAAGCCTTTGTGTCGTACAGTGGTAGAGATGAGTGCTGGGTGCTGGAGCAGCTGCTGCCGGGCCTGGAGCAGAGGGGCCTCCCTTCCTGCATCTCTGTCTGCATAGCAGGAACTTCCAGCTGGGGAAGAACATTGTGGACAATATCACAGACAACCTCTACGGCAGCCGCCACACCCTGTGTGTGGTGAGTCGTCATTACCTGCGCAGTAACTGGGGCTCACTGGAGCTGCGACTGGCCACCCTCGGTCTGCTGGTAGAGCACAGGGACAACCTCATCCTGGTCTTCCCAGGGAACATCCCCCCTCGGTCAAGACCAGGACCTACCTAGACTGGCTCAAGGACCCAGCCCTGCAGTCTGCCTTCTGGGACCGTCTGTGGACCAAACTGGCCCCTCCTGAACTAGATCCCAGACAGTAACACAACACAGATATACATGTCTACATACAGTGCATTCAGAAATGGTGATAATGTGTGTCCTCATGTTCATAGGTGGACTGGATTCAGTACATTGCAGTGAACTCAGCCACAGCCCATCCTCATTATGACCGAGGAGGGGCCTCGTACAACATGGGCAACTCTTACGGCAAGGGTGGTATGCTATCTATCTATATATCTATCTACAGTGCATTCGGAAAGTATTCAGACCCCTTGACTCTTTCGCATTTTGTTACGTTACAGCCTTATTCTAAAATTGATTAAATCGTTTTTTCCCCTCATCAATCTACACACAATACCCCATAATGATAAAGTGAAAACAGGTTTGTAGAATTTCCTGAAAATTTATTTAAAAAAAAAAAACGGAAATATGGATGGGGAGCATCACTACACAGCTATTTTCAGTTTTCTCCAGAGATGTTCCATCTGGTTCAAGTCCGGGCTCTGGCTGGACCACTCAAGGACATTCAGAGACTTGTCCCGAAGCCCTCCTGCGTTGTCTTGGCTGTGTGCTTAGGGTCGTTGTCCTGTTGGAAGTTGAACCTTCGCCCCAGTCTGAGGTCCTGAGCGCTCTGGAGCAGATTTTAATCAAGGATCTCTCTGTACTTTGCTCTGTTCATCTTTCCATTGATCTGACTGGTCTCCAAGTCCCTGCCGCTGAAAGACATCCCCACAGCATGATGCTGCCACCATGCTTCACCGTAGGGATGGTGCCAGGTTTCCTCCAGACGTGATGCTTGGCATTCAGGCCAAAGAGTTCAATCTTGGTTTCATCAGACCAGAGAATCTTGTCTCTCATGGTCTGAGAGTCTTTAGGTGCCTTTTGGCAAACTCCACAAGGGCTGTCATGTGCCTTTTACTGAGGAGTGGCTTCCATCTGGCCACTCTACCATAAAGGCCTGATTGGTGGAGTGCTGCAGAGATGGTTGTCCTTCTGGAAGATTCTCCCATCTCCACGGAGGAACTCTGGAGCTCTGTCAAAGTGACCATCAGATTCTTGGTCACCTCCCTGACCAAGGCCCTTCTCCCCCGATTGCTCAGTTTGGCCGGGTGGCCAGCTCCAGGAAGAGTCTTGAGGGGGAGTATTTTTATTTATTCAACATTCCAGATGCATTTTCTTGTTTCATGTTTTGTGTCGTTACTGTTTATTTTTTTGCCTTGCTTTTAATAAAGTTGCCTGTTAGAGGGAAGATACAGTATATATATAATATGCCTTGATCATTTTAGACCACACACACTGTAGGGTCACAGATTGTGCGGGACAGTTCCGCATTTTGTCCCTTTGTCCCATGTCCGCAACCATACAATTTTGTCCCGCATTTTATCAAATTTAAATTCAAACACCACAAATGTAGATTTTTTTTTGATTTGTCCTTTATTTCAGTCACACATTCCAACCTGTCTCTTGAGTCACGTTGCTCTTATGAAAATATATATATCATAAGGATGTAGTAGCCTACGCCTACATTAAACACTTCTCCAATCGTTGTTGAGATCTGATATTCTGCCCAGCGCATGACGACATATAGGCAAATGTCATTATCAACCAATCATATTTCTCAAATCTTTTCAGACTCAATTCCAGCTAAACTTGGAGAGGACAGTTTAGAGTTAGGCCTAACTACTTACAAAAAGCGTGCTTCTGATGAAGAGCTACAAAAGTAACTAAATAGCCGCATTAGACTGAAAGATAAGATAATTTCGTCAAACTTGTGAGGCTCTCCATGGTCATTAGTTGCTCATTCAACATACAGTATTTGCTGCTACTTCACTCAATCCCGTTTAAAAACTCTCCCTTCCTAACTATTTTACATTCCCTGAGACCAACCAGAAATGTTTCCTTGGCCAAATATTTCCAGATTTTCATAAAACAGCTACACATGTGGTCTCTCGTTTCTGCATCACCAAATTTTGCACGAGGCAAAAGAGATGGCTAGGTGCGCTTCAATTTCTCATTCGTTGCAGTGGACCGCAGGGGTGTAGTGCTGCCCGAGCTTCTCACAATTGTACTCATTTAGTAAAGTTAGATCAACGCTGAATCAATGTCTTGGAAGATCTCATAATGATTCATTAGTATTCTACATAACATAACGAAATATAATAGCATAGTCTAACATTACTGTTACACCAAAAACACCACCTCTTTCTTATGAGATTTTTGGAAGGTTAGCTGAATAGTGCGGCGAAAACTCTACAGCATGCACCACTAGGCAGAATGTGCTTTGATTTAAACAAAATATACAGTAAGTCCTTCAGTGTCTTCAGAAAGTATTCACACCCCTTGACTTTTTCCACAATTTGTTGTGTTACAGTGGGATTAAAACTGACTTAACTGTCATTTTCTGTCAACGATCTACAGTATAAGATTGCATGTATAAGCTAAGGTAGTTGTCTGAGGTCTAGAGATCTTATTTACAAGTGGGCATAAAGTACAGAGGAACTTTTAACCAAGAACCTTTAATGACAATGGTAATTAGCTTACGATAAATATGGAAGTAAACTGAGGTTGTCTTCTAACACACAACCCAATTTCTGCAGGATCAGTGTGTGTGTGTGTGTGTGTGTGTTGGTTATGAACCTTTCCCACAGTAATGTGCTTCTAGTCGGGATGTTTAAATTGTTTTTGAGGATGTAGTACACTATGTATACAAAAGTATGTGGACACACTTTCAAATTAGTGGATTCGGCTATTTCAGCCACACCCGTTGCTGACAGGTGTATAAAATCAAGCACACAGCCATGGACAAACATTGGCAGTAGATCAACTGTCTGATTGGGTTTGCAAAAAGTCATCAACGAAAAGGAATTTCCTCTTCTATTTTCACACAACTTTTAACCTAAATTCAATGACAGGGTGAAATCTTTGGTTGATTTCACATTGAATTCACGTTAGTTGACAACTAAACCAAATGTAAATCAGAACTAGACGTTGAACTGACGTTTGTGCACAGTGGGTTGTTTGTGCTGTGTGTCTGTTAAGGCTGTGACGTCACGAGAGGCTACACAGCTTTCAGCGGGGTTGCTCAAGTAGTGCAAGGAGACAAGGTTCAAACAAACCAAGGATTTTATTATAGGTCTTGGGAAATTAACGAAAATATAACAAAAGTCTGTTCTCTTGTGGCTCTTTAAGGGTTAACAGTTCAGGGATGTCTCTTCCACATCCAACATCATAATTCTCACTCGCTCAGATAACTTTTCCCCAGCCTTACTGTAGTCCACGTTGCAGCTAGTGGCCAACCCAGCAAAAAGTCCTTCCAAATGTCTCTCACGTATTTCCACAGGTGCAGATATCCAAAGGTGAGTATTTCCCAAAGGTAAGTATCTCCAAATCCTTATATTCCTCATGGAAGTGGACGTGCAGCACTCTTGTCCTCCCCAGAGCCCAGGTTGGAGACTGTGTCTCTTCACCCCCCACACACTCCCTCAGTGTCTCTTCCCTTCCCCAAACCTTCAGCTCATCAGCTCCTCATTTGTTTCAGCTGCGTGGGAAGATTGGCCATAGAGGGGTGGAGTTCCCGACCATACCAGCAGATGGAGCCATAGCTGTCTGGGTTTGCAGCCACCTCAGGGGGATGTAACGTCCCTCCAGGACACAGCCTCTCGTGACATCACACATCCCCCTCCTCGGGACCGACGTCCTCGTCGGGGTAAAGGCAGCGAAGAAGGCATCACGCCGGGAGAGGGCGTCCGCATTGCCGTGGTGCTTGCCAGCCTGCTCTCTCTTCAACTCCTCCACCTCTAGGACCAGGGACTCAGCCTCCTGTTGTCTCTCCTTGAGTTTCTTACTGAACGCATCAGCCTTGGTTTTAGCAGAGTTTAGCTTCTGTTGAGCAGCTTTCAGTTCCTTCTCTCTCTCTGCCTCCGCATTCTTCATCTTGTTCTCCAACACCTTGTACTTCTCCTCTGCCTTCTTCTGGACCTCCTTACTACTGCGCAGGGTCTCCTCACACTCCTCGATGGTCCTGCGCAGCCTCTCCAGCTCCTCCTGTTGCTTATGGAAGGAGCTCTGTTGGAGTTTAGCCTGGAGGATATCTAACTCTTCTGTCTTCATGTCTAACTGTTGCTTTAACAAACGATACCTCTCAGCGGTCCCCTTCAGACCAGACAGTTCTTTGTCCAGATTCTGTAGCTCCGTCTCTGTGTCGGTCTGGGCACCTGCCATCCCTATCAGAGCCCGGGCGGGAGTGAGTAATTCGGAGGATTGCACCGGAGCCTTCCCAGCATGAGTCTTGCCTCTCCGTTTCCGAGGTACTCGGGTTATCCTCTCCTGAGACTCTCTCCAGAGTGGGTAAAAGGCTGGGCAGTCTCGTCCAATTAGGACAGGGACGGGGAGGGAATCAACCACCCCCGCCGTCGTGTGTATGGTTCCCCGTGTGCTGGTCATTGTAAGTTCAGTAATGGGGTATTCTCTGGTGTCCCCATGGACACAGGAAACTGGGAGGACTTTCCCCGGGGTCAGACACGTTGGGCCCACCAAATCCTTACGCACCAGGGTGGCCCGGCTACCAGAATCCAGTAAGGCCTCCACATCATGGTGATTCACAGTTACCGGGCAGGTGGGGGGTCGATCTGGGCCGCCATCTACGACTCCCAAGAGCGAGGCAAAACGGTGTGTGGGTGCTGAGCTGGAGGACTCCGCAGTGGGCATAGGTTCATCGGCTGGTTTCCCACACTGCCAGGAGATATGTCCCATCTCCCCACACCGGTAACACTGTCGAAGTTTCCCCCTCCTGGTGTACTCTTCTTGGACCCGCCTGGTTTCTGGCTCCCCCTGGAGCCGGGATAAGTCCTGACGTGGCTGGGTTCGAGACCTTGGGGTCCTTTGGACGGGTTCTTCCCCCTTTGTGGTGGGGCCGCACTCCTGGGGTCTTTTCGGGAAGCATTCAGCATCTCCGCTGTGGCCTGGTACTTTTCCACAGCTTCCACGGTCAGATCAGCCGTGGTCAAGGCCTGTTGACTGATGAACCGTTTTGCCTCATAAGGCAGGGCGCGTGAGGTAACGATCCACCACAACGGCCTCCACCACCGCCGCTGCTGTATTCCTCTGCGGATCCAGCCATTTCCTTGCGATTCGGACAAGTTCATGCATCTGCGCCCGAGGAGGTTGGTCTGGTTGGAAGGTCCAGCTGTGAAAGCGCTGGGCCATACCAAACTTTGTGAGTCCATATCTGCTGAGGATCTCAGACTTCAGGGCATCATAGTCAGTAACCTGGTCAGGGCCCAGGTCCCGGACAGCATTCAGCGATTCCCCGGTTAGAAAGGGGGCTAACAGACCAACCCACTGTTGCTTGGGCCAGGCTTCCCTAGTGGCCGTGGCCTCAAATGCATGCAGGTATGCCTCAATGTCATCGGTAGCTCCCATCTTAGATATAAAGTCACTTGCCTTTATTGGGCGGGTATTTTGGACCACCCTCTGTCTCTGCAACTGCAATTCCTCTGCCTTCAGAAGGTTGGCTTTCTTTTGCTCCTCCAAGAGAGCCACGTTTGCTTGCATCTGGGCTTGCTGGCCAGCAACAAGGGCTTTCAATATGTCCTCCATTTCAGTCGGCGGGGAGCCTACGGCCAACTTGGAAAACTGGGTGATCAAACCTTCGGTATCCTCCTCTGACATGCACTATTAACGCTTGAGCGTGCCCGTATTCTCCACCATCTGTGACGTCACGAGAGGCTACACAGCTTTCAGCGGGGTTGCTCAAGTAGTGCAAGGAGACAAGGTTCAAACAAACCAAGGATTTTATTATAGGTCTTGGGAAATTAACGAAAATATAACAAAAGTCTGTTCTCTTGTGGCTCTTTAAGGGTTAACAGTTCAGGGATGTCTCTTCCACATCCAACATCATAATTCTCACTCGCTCAGATAACTTTTCCCCAGCCTTACTGTAGTCCACGTTGCAGCTAGTGGCCAACCCAGCAAAAAGTCCTTCCAAATGTCTCTCACGTATTTCCACAGGTGCAGATATCCAAAGGTGAGTATTTCCCAAAGGTAAGTATCTCCAAATCCTTATATTCCTCATGGAAGTGGACGTGCAGCACTCTTGTCCTCCCCAGAGCCCAGGTTGGAGACTGTGTCTCTTCACCCCCCACACACTCCCTCAGTGTCTCTTCCCTTCCCCAAACCTTCAGCTCATCAGCTCCTCATTTGTTTCAGCTGCGTGGGAAGATTGGCCATAGAGGGGTGGAGTTCCCGACCATACCAGCAGATGGAGCCATAGCTGTCTGGGTTTGCAGCCACCTCAGGGGGATGTAACGTCCCTCCAGGACACAGCCTCTCGTGACATCACAAGGCGTAGTTTTTATATTTTGCGTCGTCTATGCTGATTGTGTGTGTGGGTGTTGGTGTGTGTGTGAGTGTGTGTGCGTGTGTGTGTTTGTGTGTGTCCTGCAGCCTTTTTTCTGTTGTGTCTTCCAATGTGATGCTGTTGCCCTCAGTGAGAACAGCCCAGCTAGCAGGCTCATTTCTGTTTTGCTTCCATGAGTCACTTTGAGTCATCAGTCAACCTGTCACCGCCATGGCGACTACACAGTGACATATGCCCGCTTGTCTGCTCTTTGACGGACACGTCCACTGAAAGACAGATACATAGAGACGGAAACGCTTTGTCAAATAAACTCACACCTCGGTATCTGGGTGCCAGTGTGTGTATGTGTGTGTGGGGGGATGGGGTAATGGATGTGTCTACGTGTGTGTGTATCTGTGTCTGTGTGTGTATCTGTGTTTGTGTGTGTATCTGTCTGTGCTTAGAATTCGTCAAATTCATAATACTCAGATTCTCAAAACAGGCTCTATTTTAACAAACCAAACGCAATGGTAAATCTAATCGCTGGCGGTAGCGCTATAGGGTCCGGGGTGTGTCAGAAATATTTTCGCTATTGTCACCATCACAATTATTGGCGTACTTGCTGGTGTTGGCACGAAAGTGCTTGATTTTGATGAATAAACAAACTGTGGGTGTGTCAAGGCTTGGCCCCTCTGGTCAATCAGAACGTACTCCATGGCGAAATATGTGGTTGCTTCAAGTTGTGTATTCACAGTCTTTTATGTGTTGCCTTTGGAATCAACTCCAATTCCAATGTTAGTCTGTTATAGTTGGTTAAATGGCTTACAGAAACAAAATAACAAAATGAAGACCCATCTTTGCTAAATACATTAACTTTAACCCATTTGCAGTCCACATTGTTGTAAGTAATTGCATGGCTTTAATAGCAATCACACGGATATAGGGACTAGGCCTACTGTAAATTGCATTATGGCTGAGCATGGACATGCCAAACATTGTCAATAAGCAAGATTAAATTAATTATTGATAAGGCCTAAAAAGAGAACAAATAATTATAATCAAATTCTAAACAAAACAAAACTACAGGCTATGGGCTATGTGTCACGCCCTGGCTCGGGGGACTCTTAAATGTTGAGCCAGGGTGTGGAATTTCTGTTACATTTTCTATGTTTTAGTTCTAGATCGTTTAGATCTATGTTGGCCAGGGTGGTTCCCAATCAGAGGCAGCTGTAGCTTGTTGTCTCTGATTGGGGACCATACTTAGGCAGCCTGTTTTCACTAGTTTATTGTGGGATCTTGTTCCGTAGGGTTTTGTGTATAACCTAGGACTTCACGTATCGTTTGGTTTATTGTTTTGGTTCGTGTGTGTACACAAATAAAGTATGTACGCTTATCATGCTGCGCCTTGGTCCGCTTCATCTGTCGACGATCGTGACAGAAGATCCCACCAAGAAAGGACCAAGCAGCGTGCCCAGGAGGAGAAGTTGGCGATGTCCCAGGTGGGCGAATGGTGGTCTTGGGAGGACATATTCGCGGGCAGAGGGACATGGGCAAAAGTAAATGCCCAGGCAGGAGAGGAGAAACGGCGCCAACCGTGCCGACGACGGACATGCGAGAGGCAACCCCAATATTTTTTTTTGGGGGGGCACATGGCGTTGACGACGGGGCTGCTGGAGGCAGCTACAGGGCGAATCGGCGGACTAGGAGAGGAGGCCACCAGGTTACGGGGGCTATTGGTCACGAGGGAGAAGGAGAGTGTAGAGGCACGGCGAGAGGAACTGGTTAGGCAGCAGAGGGAGCGGAGGTTTATGAGGAAACCCAGTCCCGCTCCTCGCACCAAGCAAGTGGTGTGTGTCACCAGTCCGGTCCGGCCCGTTCCTGATTCCCGCACAAGGCCAGTGGTGTGTGTTCCCAGTCCGGCCCGACCTGTTCCTGTCCCCCGCACCAAGCCTGTGGTACGCGTCGTCAGCCCGGTCCGGCCTGTTCCTGTCCCCCGCACCAAGCCTGTGGTGCGCGTTGCCAGCCCGGTCCGGCCTGTGCCTGCTCCCCGCACCAAGCCTGTGGTGCGCGTCGCCAGCCCGGTCCGGCCTATTCCTGCTCCCCGCACCAAGCCAGTGGTGCGCGTCGCCAGCCCGGTCCGGCCTGTTCCTGTTCCCCGCACCAAGCCAGTGGTGCGCGTCGCCAGCCCGGTCCGGCCTGTTCCTGTCCCTCGCACCAAGCCTGTGGTGTGCGTCGCCAGCCCGGTCCGGCCCGTTCCTGTCCCTCGCACCAAGCCAGTGGTGCGCGTCGCCAGCCCGGTCCGGCCCGTTCCTGCTCCCGCGCAAGCCAGTGGTGCGCGTCGTCAGCCCGGTCCGGCCCGTTCCTGCTCCCGCGCACCAAGCCAGTGGTGCGCGTCGTCAGCCCGGTCCGGCCCGTTCCTGCTCCCCGCTCCAAGCCAGTGGTGTGCGTCGTCAGCCCGGTCCGGCCCGTTCCTGCTCCCCGCACCAAGCCAGTGGTGCGGCGTCGCCAGCCCGGTCCGGCCCGTTCCTGCTCCCCGCACCAAGCCAGTGGTGCGCGTCGCCAGCCCGGTCCGGCCCGTTCCTGCTCCCCGCACCAAGCCAGTGGTGCGCGTCGCCAGCCCGGTCCGGTCCGTTCCTGCTCCCCGCACCAAGCCAGTGGTGCGCGTCGTCAGTCCGGCACGGTCCTTGCCGGTTCCACCGGTGCCTGGTCCGGCACCAGTCAGCTGCTCCACACCGGAGCCAGAGCAATCCGCTCCACCGGTGTCCAGTCCAGCTCCGGCCAGCGGGGCCAGACCAGACCAGGGGCGCTACGGGGGGGTAGACAGAGAGTGGTGGTCACGCCCGGAGCCGGATCCGCCTCCGAGGCGGAATGCCCACCCGGCCCCTACCCCGTTGTGTTGGTGTGGCGCGGTCGCAGTCCGCGCCTTTAGGGGGGGTACTGTCACGCCCTGGCTCGGGGGACTCTTAAATGTTGAGCCAGGGTGTGGAATTTCTGTTACATTTTCTATGTTTTCGTTCTAGATCGTTTAGATCTATGTTGGCCAGGATGGTTCCCAATCAGAGCCAGCTGTAGCTCGTTGTCTCTGATTGGGGACCATACTTAGGCAGCCTGTTTTCACTAGTTTATTGTGGGATCTTGTTCCGTAGGGTTTTGTGTATAACCTAGGACTTCACGTATCGTTTGGTTTATTGTTTTGGTTCGTGTGTGTACACAAATAAAGTATGTACGCTTATCACGCTGCGCCTTGGTCCGCTTCATCTGTCGACGATCGTGACACTATGTCACACTTATAGGCACCATACTTTCTGCCCCTGGGCATATAATATTAAAACTATGCAGACTATGGAGGGTTTTATGCACATCCAAACTTTTCACAGTATCTGGACAAAGATCCAATATAAATAGAAAGGAAGAATGTCCACTCACCGTTATACTGCTCCCAAATAGGCTTATGTTTTATGAACATAATCGGAACCATCTTACAGATCAGATCACATTCACACATCTTGCATTGCAAGCGCGCCACGGATGTTGTCACCATGAAACCAGGAAGGTGAATCATTCTAATAAGTTTGGTTGTAATAAAAGTAAACGAAAAACAAGCGATCCATTTTTTTTTTCAACAACAACAAATAAATGTAAAATGTAATGATATCATAAAACCGCCAGGATAAAAAAGACAGACACATTGCTGTTGAACCATCCTTCATTACAGTAGGCCTAAGGGAGGGCTTGGGTTCTACATCATGATGGGGTTTTACACACGTCCAAAACAGGATCTGCATGGCTAAAATAATGAGGGCCTGCCTACAATACAGAGATAAAAAGGGAATGTCAGCTCACTGTTTTACTCCTCTCAAACATAATATTCAGCTTTGGTGATTAAGATTTGTTTGCAAGCGGTCTCAGGAGCCAAACCCGTTATTGACAGTCTTGACTACTTCGCAATTGCATTGGGCAGACAAAAAAAAGCCATAATTGAGAGGCTATGCTTGGTTTTTAATCAAATAAAACGAAATGGGAAAAAAACATTCGTTTTTTATGTTTCTACTGTAAATACGAAGTGTACAGGCGCCAAAAAGCAGATTAGGCTACTCTTGTTGCATGCGCATATGGGCACTGTGCGTCGCGGCTGGATAGGTTTGCGTTTCCGCTGTACAAATTAATGCCATAACCAACTGCGTTACCGCTAAACCCAGCTTTTGGTTGGTCTTAAATATCCCTATCAGCGCTGCCTGAAATTAGCACTTTGGATCATATTTTTAAGGACACACCTCAAATATTTCCACCCCGCCCATCTGAGTGCAAGCGAGCTGATATAAGACAGGTACATTGCCGAACCTGGCGTTACGGCTGGAAAATGCTAGTGTGCCAATTTTTACATGACGAAATTGCAAAATAACGTGCGTTTGACGCTAGTGCCGCCTTAAAGGCACATGAGTAAACAGTACTGTCTGACACGATTTGTTAATTGTACATTTGCACATTTTCACATATTAAGGTAGCGTGTGTATTTGGACGTATTAAGGCAATGTTAAGTTTACGCATGCTAGCGAGTGGTTAAGGTAAAGGTTAGGCTAACATTAGAAAACAAAAAAAGGGGAAAAAAACAAACAAATACCTGGAATAGAACAGCTGCCACTCAGAGAATACAAATCCTGGATGTTAAGCCTTCCACCACTCCCAAACTACCAATCTGCTCGCCACTTCCTGTTGACTCTTGACACGTTTAATCTCGCTGCTAATATGTTCACATACACAAACTGAGCTCCCCATACAAACAACAACTTGAAACGAAACCACTCACTTAATAACCTGTCTTAGAATTGATTTCCAGTCCATGTTTGAGTCAATTTCTTAAAATCCCCCCATAAAAAAAAATATATACTATGTTTCTTTCAGTATGAGACACCAGTACTATTTTTAAAGACAATACAAATGTCTGTACACCCCTAATGTGAGCACATGCAGTGCAAATAGATGAAATGTCACCACTGGTCTCTAATCACCCACCTCTTACACACAAGGCATATTTAGCATTTAAGCTTCCCAAACCAGGACTGCTAACATTTAACGCCAGGGAACGGACACTGGCAGAGGTTTCATCAGCCCCTCTGGATGGGCCAAGGGGAAGTTTTAATTCCTTCCATCATGGTTCATTTGTTCCCCAGATTCCCCAACTGAATCCCTGCAATGACCACTCATGTGGGCATCCCCAATTAATTATTTAAGAGAGGGAAGAGGAGGGGAAAGGGGAGGAGAAGTGAGAGGAGAGGAGATGAGGGAGGCTTGGAGTAGTAGGGGGAGGACAGGTGTGGAGAGGAAAGATGTGAGGTGGGTGGGTGGGGGAGAGGTGAGAAGTGGAGAACAGGAAAGTAAAGTAAAAATACAACAGAGTGACCAAGGTCCTCTAAGCACTGACTGAGACTTTATAATAAGAATGATAACTGAATACTTACAGGCATACTATCTGCTGGATGTGTGTAGATGTGGGGGTGCGTGCGTATGTATGCGTGCGTGCGCGTGTACGTGTGTACGTGAGATATGTCTCTTACATTTGTGCTCAGCTACTTACAACATCCTTTTTAGGTTGTATTGCTAATTTCCATTATTCATGAGACTCTCTTTATCTGTTTATTAATTTATCTCTCCTCTGTAGCAATTCAACCATTTGCAAGCGACATTGAATACCAGTGATTGTGTGTTGCATTGGAGAACTAAAGACTCTTTGTCTCAGTTGGATTCTATCAGATACAAGTCGAATAGTATGATATACTCTAGCTGGTATATCACAGTGTATATGAATTAGAGTTGTGATCACCAAACTTTTCGGAGTCAAGATCACTTTCGGAGTCAAAATCCATGCCAAGATCTACCGCTCAGATTTTCTTCTCCAACATGACTTAAAAAATGTCATCCTATTCAACATGAACCTAATAAAAAGGTTTGTTCAGTAGGCCTAATACATTATCAAAGCATATTGGCTATACTTGGCCTGCCAATATTGTTCTTCTCAGACCATATTATATTTCAAAACTTGAGCTATGATAACAAAATAGATCAGTTGTTGTTTTACTTGAGAGGCACAGATGAGCATAAATATAAATAATTAGCTTTTTTGTTTTACTTGATTTTTTTACTGATGGTCAGTCTCAGCGGAAGGAGGGAGAGAGCAACAGGGGGTCCGCTCTCTCTCCCTTCCTATGGTGAGTCTGACCAGAGAGATGGGACACCGTCTTCAACCTAATAGCGAAACTCGAGTCGCACTGCATTATTTCTGCCTCATGCACAAATTCAAATTGTTGTTGTTCCTACGACCAGAGAAAGTGAAATATTCCTTATTAATAGGCTACATTTGGCTACTCATTCATTGCAGCTGTATTGCTGGTTGGTTGTAGCGAGAGTGGAAGTAGGGAGAAGCACATTTATGGTTTATAAATGTGTTGAATAAAAACAGTGTTAACAGTGCTGAATAAAAACTTAAACATGAACTCACTCATAAAAACAGCAGCTCTTTGTTGCATTCTTTAAAAGTCTCTCTATGGTCATGGTTTTAAAAGTAATATGGAAGCTGCAGGCACAGTGATTTGAGCTATCCGACTAGCCAGCAATAGACAGGTTGGCTGACAACGTCAGATAGCTAGCAACAATAACAAGAATCTGCAATGTGGAGAGTCGCACAGTAGGTGGCTCATTTAAGCTAGTTTTATATTGATCTTGATGCCATGTCTTGTTTTGAGGTGTTTTGACTGATTTCATGTTAATGCTAATATGGCACAACATTTGCTAGTTAGGTAACCAACAACCCGTCTATAGGCACACTTGATTAAGCTCTCTGGGTCCACCGGGTAGGTGGAGTTTGTACCTTCAGACAAATTAAATGGTTTAAAATGGGAACACTTCGCCTACCTGGTGTGCACAGCAGCTGAATCAAGTGCACCTACCGCCAACAGCGTGATACGAATTTAAAACAAATCGGAGCGGAAGGCTTTTCCGTTAGCTTTTCTATAGACATGTTTGGTGATCGACTAGGAATGCCTTGAAGATCGACCAGTTGATCGCAATCTACCGGTTGGTGACCACTGAATTAGAGGATGTGACAGACAATCATTGCTTCATTTATTTATAGTGTATGTACAGTAGGCTATAGGTGGAAAAAAAGAAAAATAGTTAGCAAATTAGCCAACTTTGCTAGTTTGCTAACAATAAGATGCATGGTTGCCAGCTAACTGTAAGTAAGTGAATAGTTCTATCCCACAGTTAGCAAAGATGGTTAGCTAGCTAGCTAAACTGGTTTGCAACTGCTTAATTAGCAATCGCTCCTATACTCCTTTGCTAGCTCCTGTAAAGCTGTTATATCAAAAATGTGTCTCCTAAAATTAGGAGGTGTCTCCAGTTGTGTTTACATTTTACCGATTGTGACTCAATCCACTTTCCAAGCATATTACTTTGACCCAGTGCCAATCATTCTAAAACGGCACAGTAAAAGTTATGCCATTGAGTAGACAAAGTAAAGCTGGGCTGGAAGCCACGTCACAGTCTCTACCTGCAATCAACCATAATTAGGTGACACAATCAACTCAATGTGGGTTAGGGGAGAACTGGGCACAAAGTAACACTTTGAGTCTTTTGCTTATTTATGAAAATATAATTTAAGTTAGATAAAGAATGTTTTATTATATTATACAAACAACATACATACAGTGGGGAAAAAGTATTTAGTCAGCCACCAATTGTGCAAGTTCTCCCACTTAAAAAGATGAGAGAGGCCTGTAATTTTCATCATAGGTACACGTCAACTATGACAGACAAAATGAGGAAAAAAAATCCAGAAAATCACATTGTAGGATTTTTTATGAATTTATTTGCAAATTATGGTGGAAAATAAGTATTTGGTCACCTACAAACAAGCAAGATTTCTGGCTCTCACAGACCTGTAACTTCTTCTTTCAGAGGCTCCTCTGTCCTCCACTAGTTACCTGTATTAATGGCACCTGTTTGAACTTGTTATCAGTATAAAAGACACCTGTCCACAACCTCAAACAGTCACACTTTGAACTCCACTATGGCCAAGACCAAAGAGCTGTCAAAGGACAACAGAAACAAAATTGTAGACCTGCACCAGGCTGGGAAGACTGAATCTGCAATAGGTAAGCAGCTTGGTTTGAAGAAATCAACTGTGGGAGCAATTATTAGGAAATGGAAGACATACAAGACCACTGATAATCTCCCTCGATCTGGGGCTCCACGCAAGATCTCACCCCGTGCGGTCAAAATGATCACAAGAACGGTGAGCAAAAATCCCAGAACCACACGGGGGGACCTAGTGAATGACCTGCAGAGAGCTGGGACCAAAGTAACAAAGCCTACCATCAGTAACACACTACGCGTCCAGGGACTCAAATCCTGCAGTGCAAGACGTGTCCCCTTGCTTAAGCCAGTACATGTCCAGGCCCGTCTGAAGTTTGCTAGAGTGCATTTGGATGATCCAGAAGAGGATTGGGAGAATGTCATATGGTCAGATGAAACCAATATATAACTTTTTGGTAAAAACTCAACTCGTCGTGTTTGGAGGACAAAGAATGCTGAGTTGCATCCAAAGAACACCATACCTACTGTGAAGCATGGGGGTGGAAACATCATGCTTTGGGGCTTTTTTTCTGCAAAGGGACCAGGACGACTGATCCGTGTAAAGGAAAGAATGAATGGGGCCATGTATCGTGAGATTTTGAGTGAAAACCTTCTATCAGCAAGGGCATTGAAGATGAAACGTGGCTGGGTCTTTCAGCATGACAATGATCCCAAACACACCGCCCGGGCAACGAAGGAGTGGCTTCGTAAGAAGCATTTCAAGGTCCTGGAGTGGCCTAGCCAGTCTCCAGATCTCAACCCCATAGAAAATCTTTGGAGGGAGTTGAAAGTCTGTGTTGCCCAGCGACAGCCCCAAAATATCACTGCTCTAGAGGAGATCTGCATGGAGGAATGGGCCAAAATACCAGCAACAGTGTGTGAAAACCTTGTGAAGACTTACAGAAAACGTTTGACCTGTGTCATTGCCAACAAAGGGTATATAACAAAGTATTGAGAAACTTTAGTTATTGACCAAATACTTATTTTCCACCATAATTTGCAAATAAATTCATAAAAAATCCTACAATGTGATTTTCTGGAATTTTTTTCCTCATTTTGTCTGTCATATTTGACTTGTACCTATGATGAAAATTACAGGCCTCTCTCATCTTTTTAAGTGGGAGAACATGCACAATTGGTGGCTGACTAAATACTTTTTTCCCCCACTGTATCTCAGCTACCATTACAAACTGTAACTACGTTTCTAAGACATACCAGTCGTTTACAATTCCACTGAAAGTGGCGGAAGTCAAAATATTAGAATTAAGGGTTTATTGTAACAGGTGTGGGGTTAAATGTAACACTGTCTTCAATGATAAAAATGAAAAACTGTCTGATTTTCAGTGGATCTCTTTTCATCTTTTATGGAACATTTTGATATCCACCTGCTCAGAGACAATGGATGTGCGTAATGTATGTATGTTCCTACCCATCATAAGAGCACACACGCACGCACACACACACACACACACACACACACACACACACACACACACACACACACACACACACACACACACACACACACACACACACACACACACACACTCCAGTGCCACGTCTGAAAACCTGTACCTTATATTTGACTTGCTATACTACTCAGTGACTACTGTAAACACACGCTAAATAACCATTCCACTAGGAGGGTGAAGAGGATAGGATTGGGGGTTAGAACATCCTCATGGGGGACTAGCCGATTGGATCCCCCCCTCCCTGGCTCTGTCTAGGGGAGGTACAGTAAGCCCTGGCGGATTTGAGAGAGGCCCGGATTGTTCATTAATAAAGAAAGGATGAGACTTGGAGTGGGGGTTAGCGGGTAGGGGGGTGGAGCAGGGGAGCGAGGGGGGAAGGGGCTGACTAAAAGGGAGTGGGAGAGAAAGAGAAGGGGAAAGACAATGTAGAGATAGAGAGGGGGGTGGTGGGGAAGAGGGCTACTTCATATTAGACAGTAATTAAATAATCATGTTTCCCTTGTTCACCTCCTCCCCTCCGCCTCCATAAGCACCAGCGGCCACAACACCTGTCACAACACATCGACCTCACACACACACACCCTCATGCACACACTCACGCACCCACACACGCGCACTGCCTCATACTGTAAATATTGCACAGAGACACACCTAAACACATAAAATAAGAACTCAAACAAACACAAAACATTGATGTGTGTGTGTACTGTATGATGATGGTTTTATAGATTAGTATATATTATGGGGACAACTTAGGACAGGGGTCTCCCCCCCCACTGTGTAACAGATATCTAAACTGTTCTCCCAAGGTGGGGGGTTAAGCTCTGATCGGGCCTGTGTGATCGGGGGACAAGTGACGGGGGTGAGGAGCCAGGGTACCGGGTGATGAGGGGGTGGTAGACTGAAGGCTAGAACTGAGGACATAGTATCAACAGTAATTAAAAACAGCCCACACCAGGACAGAGCAGATTAATATAAAGACAATCACACACACACATGCACGTACACACACACACACACACACACACACACATGCACGCACTGCCTCATACTGTAAACATTGCACAGAGACACAACTAAACAAATAAAATAAGAACTCACACAGTGATGTGTGTGTGTACTGTATGATGATGGTTTTATAGATTAGTGTATCTTATGGGGACTACTTAGAGAGATTTAAGGACAAGGGTTTTCAAATAAAAGAAAATAGGGTATGCCCCCCCACACACACACGCGCGCACACACACACGCAAACACACACACACACTCAACACCAGATTAGGCAGCAAAACACCAAGAGAGACCACGGTGCCCACCCATCATCAAGAACAACAGCTATGTCTAGTGTATGTACTATTGTCTCTAGATAACCGTGTTTATTAACATTATTACCTCTAATGTGGATTTACAAAAAAATTGAGCGTGGGGGGAGGGGGGGAGGGGGGGAGGGGGGGGTGGGGGGTGATCCGGGGGTCTCCGAGGTACGCATGAGAAAAAAAGTGTCAAACACAACGTAGCATCACAACAGATGGATCAAACAGCCAGGTAGCTTACTATCTATGGTGCTGAAATGGACAGCGCTCTACGGTGCTGATTAATTCAAAGAATTTTAGATGTCAGTTCAGAACATCCGCCTTACGCAAATGCATATACTCAGCTGTGGGGATTACAGGGCCGAATTTCATATCATCTTCAAGACATCAATGTACAGCAAAGCTTTTAGACATCACTGCAGAACACCTTCCATACGCATATGCCCACATGTAGCTTTGGGGCTTACAGGGCCGAATTTCTTATCATTTTCAAGACATCAACGTAGCAGCATAACACGCATATCAGAATACCGGAAAACATATGAGAAAAAGAAGTGTCAAACAGTGCAGCAGACAGATCTATATGTGGTGCTGAAATGGACAGCGCTCGCCAAGGTGCTGATTCATTCAAAGCATTTTAGACGTCACTGCTAAACACTCGCCATACGCATATGCCCAGATACTCAGCTGTGGGGCTTACCCAAACTTCATATAACTTCAAATAAAACACATCAATGTAGAATACAGCTGAACACACATAGAAGAATATATAGGCCTGTCACCTGCCTGTGTGATAATATGAAGCCCATAAGTCACAAGTGACTGACTCTTACTAAACTAGAGACTGCCATTCTCTCTATATTACGTATCAGCATGTCTTATTATTTGACATCATATCTATTTATGAGTGCCTTTTAATCACGTGTGCTGTGTGTTTACAATGATTGCCTTTCACTTAATTCCTTACATTCTCCCACTTGGAAATCTCCTACAAGACAGCCATACCCTTGTGCATCTTCTCCTCCCTATTTCTTGTTTTGCTCCTGGTGTCTGTGCCATATCTGTATCCTTTAGCAATCCATGACCTCACATAGGGGACTGGGTTGAATTTAGTCAGGGGTGGGCAAACACGGTTCAGTAGTCCTGATATGGTGGAGGTGTGCAGGGAGGCGTGGGTTGAGGTGCAAATCAGGTTAATTCTGCACAGGAAATGGGAATGGCGCTGACCACCACCAATGGCTCCTTAAGTCCATCTGGAATGTCACCATTACCATTGGAGTATCTGTACTGTCTGTAGGCCTGTATGACTGTGTGTGGACTGTCAATGCCAAACCGCTGGCAGAGAGATTCTGAGGATTCTGAGTTTTTTTGTAAAGTCGGAGGCAGAGGTTGCTGTACATTCCACCCACTCTTTTGCGAGTTTCCTTCCTTCAGTCTTTTCCAGACCCAAGCTCCCTACCTTTTTGCATGTTGTACAGCCCAGCCTCGAATTTTGCATGACAAGCCAGGGGTTATAGGTTTGCTTGTTCTTGAACTGAGCCTCCTTCTAAATTGCACCTGCTCCGGGCACTTCATTGGTGGATACACTGTCCTCCCCGTCCCCATCTCACACAGAGTCTGTCTCGCTAGTAGGCCTGCTAGCTAGTGGAGGTGCCGTTGGTGATGCTGAACTGGCAGGATTAGCAGCGATGCTAGCAAAGGTATCGCCATCAGGAGCAGCTTCCTCACTCCTCTCCTCTGGCACTGGCAGTTCTCTGGTTTGTTTCAAGTTAGATGCTTCACCTTTTTGCTCTGGATGTCTGGACTTGAAAAACGTCATCAAACTAAATAGGCTTTTTTTAAATCCCACGTTTCAAATTCAGAATTATTAGTAGACAAGCGAGACAGCTAGCTAGCCTAGGCTACATGACGTGATTACGTAGGGACCTCTTTACTAGCCGACCACCACTAAGACCTGTTTCAAGATCAGGTACTTATCCCGCTGGCATCCCCTTAACCTCTATGTACAAATAAGAGATCAGGTCTTAAATCAGTGTGGCAGGATAGGATGATTACACAGAAGGATCACCCCGCTTTTACGCAATGGTTTTTCTGGGGGGGTGGGAGAAATAACCAGGAGGCAACTTGATTGAACTCTGATCGCTTTTATTTGTGACGATCCCGGCTGTCTGAGTCGGGTCCTGTCTGGTGACTAGTGTTCCTGTTCGTAATCTCCAGTTTCCCGAGGGTTCGGGAACGCTCCGGGAAGCGCTCTTGTTTTCCGCACCTGCATCCCATCAGCAATCTGCACACCTGGTCCTGATCATCACCCTTCTTAGGCTCTGGCCCAACATCCAGTTCCTGCCGGATCGTTAGCCATGAACAGTATGTTTGTCAGCGTATCAGTCTCTGAGCCATTAGTGTTAGTTTTGTTGTTTTGCACCTTTTGACTTGCTGTGTACTGACCTCCGTTTTGTTCTGTCTGCAGTCTCTCACCCGGAACCTTCACCCAACCTCTGCCTGATGGTCGGCGGCTGCCGAGCCAGTACCGGACCAACCACTGCACCCTCAACAACCCATCCACGCCACCCGCTCTGTTCCCTGGATTATTCAGCCTCACTCGGAATCTATTAATAAACACTCACCTTTGTCTCAACGTACCTTGTCCTGGTCTGCTTCTGGGTTCTGGCTTAGTTAACCGTGACAGAACGATCCGGCCAGTAATGAACCCAGCGGACCTGGACTCTGTTCGCCATGCTATTACCCAGCAGGAGAAGATGTTGGGCCATCATAGCACGGTACTACAGGAGATCGCGTTGTCAGTTCGGAACCTTTCTACCGGTCTGACGGAGGTCCAGAACCAACGCAAGTGTCCGGGGGAGGATCCACTACCGGTTTCACCCATCTCGCCTGCCGCTTCTGAAGCTGTGTCCATCCGTGAGCCCAAGGTTCCGACGCCGGATAAGTATGAGGGGGAGCTGGGAAGATGCCGTTCCTTCCTTATGCAGTGTGGACTAGTGTTCGATCTACAGCCCTACTCTTATGCCACAGACAAGGCTAGGATAGCCTTTGTGATTGAGTTGCTGCGTGGTCGAGCGCTGGAGTGGGCTTCAGCCGTTTGGGAACGACAGGATCCCTGCATGGCTTCATACCAGGGGTTCACGGCCGAGATGAGGAAGCTCTTCGACCATTCCGTCCGAGGGAGGGACGCAGCTAGGCGCCTGTTTTCGCTTCGCCAAGGAACTCGCAGCGTGGCCGACTTCGTGATCGAGTTCAAGACGTTGGCTGTGGAGAGTGGGTGGAACGAGGAGTCTCTGCAAGCGGCCTTTTACCAGGGTCTGTCGGAGCAGCTCAAGGATGAGTTGATCTCCTATCCGGAGCCTAGTGACCTGGACAGCTTGGTAGCTTTGTCTATTCGGGTGGATAATCGAGTCCGAGAGCGAAGGAGGGAGAAGCAATGGGGTCCGTCCAATCGATCAGCTTCTCAGTTCCCAGTCGGGTCGGGTGGTGGACCAGAACACGTCGATCATTCTGAACCCATGCAAGTGGGGCGGCACGGGTTAACCAAGGAGGAGCGTCAACATAGACGTAAGACCAACTGCTGCCTCTACTGTGGTAGCTCGGGACATTACATCTCCACTTGTTCCCGGCGGTCGTCAAACTGCCCGGCTCGCTAAAGTTGGGAGGACTTTTAGCGAGCCAGTTTCAACCTCTCAGTACCTCTGTCAGACCCCGTTTCCCGGCTACCCTTGTGAACAGGAATCAGAGCTTAGCGCTTAACGCTTTTATCGATTCAGGTGCCGATGGAAGCTTTCTTGATGCCGAGTTGGTGGAACAGCTGGGGCTTTCCAAGGAGCAATTGCCGGAAGCCATTGAAGCGACCACTCTGAACGGCAGTAGTCTGGCACGTATCACGATGAGGACTGAACCGGTTAAGATGCGGTTGTCGGGGAATCATTCTGAGATGATTTCATTCTTCATTCTGCCGTCTTCCCATGTTCCTCTGGTCCTTGGATACCCCTGGCTGAAGGAACACAATCCCACGTTCGATTGGGTGACGGGCAAGGTAACGAGTTGGAGCCTTGATTGTCATGCTAACTGTCTCAAGACTGCCTGCCCCCATTCGGTTCCCAGTCAGGTGATTGAGGCTAAACCCCTAGATTTGTCCCTGGTTCCCGAGACATATCACGATTTGGGGAAGTTTTCAGTAAGCAGAAGGCTCTGTCACTCCCTCCCCACCGACCATATGATTGTGCCATCAACCTGGTTCCTGGAGCTGTCTACCCCAAGGGAAGGTTATACAGTATCTCCCGACCTGAACGTGAGGCGTTGGAGACCTACATCAAGGAGTCCCTAGCTGCTGGTCTCGTTCGTCCCTCGTCATCACCCCTGGGGGCTGGATTCTTCTTTGTGGGTAAGAAGGATGGCTCTCTTCGACCGTGTATTGATTATCGGGGGTTGAATGACATCACGGTCAAGAACAAGTATCCCCTGCCCTTGATGAGTGCTGCCTTCGACTCCTTACAGGGTGCTACGGTGTTCACCAAGCTAGACCTACGCAATGCGTATCACCTGGTCCGGATCAGAGAGGGGGACGAGTGGTTGACGGGTTTCAATACACCGATGGGTCACTCGAGTATCAGGTGATGCCGTTTGGACTGACCAATGCTCCAGCGGTATTCCAGAGTATGGTGAACGACGTCCTGAGAGATATGATCGGTCTCTTTGTGTTTGTTTACCTGGATGACATTCTGATCTTCTCGAAGGAACCTTCCGACCACGTCCAGCATGTCCGGCAGGTTCTGCAGCGATTGTTGGAGAATCGCCTGTTCGTGAAGGCCGAGAAGTGCGAGTTTCACGCCCACACGACATCCTTTCTCGGGTACATCATCTCCAGGGGAGAGATTAGGATGGACCAGGAGAAGGTTAGAGCGGTTCTGGAATGGGCCCAGCCCGGTACGAGATTGCAGCTCCAGAGATTTTTGGGGTTTGCGAATTTCTACCGCAGATTCATCCGGGATTACAGCCGTGTGGCCGCTCCATTAACTGCCTTGACTTCCAGTATCAGGACCTTCAAGTGGAATCCGGAGGCGGATCGTGCGTTTCTGGATTTGAAGAGGCGATTCACCAACGCTCCGATTCTCTCTCAACCGGACACGGCCCGTCAGTTCGTCGTTGAAGTGGACGCGTCTGATGTGGGAGTTGGCGCCATCCTGTCGCAGCGATGCTCCACGGACAGTAAACTCCATCCCTGCGCCTACTACTCTCGTCGCCTTTCGCCTGCGGAGAGGAATTACGATGTGGGTAACCGGGAGCTTCTCGCGGTGAAACTTGCCTTGGAGGAGTGGCGCCACTGGTTGGAGGGGGCGGAGCAACCGTTTATGGTCTGGACTGACCACAAGAATCTTGCTTACGTGCAATCGGCTAAACGTCTCAACTCCCGTCAGGCCAGGTGGGCGTTGTTTTTTGGACGATTCAAGTTTTTCCTGACGTTCCGACCTGGATCTAAGAACGGCAAGGCGGACGCCTTGTCCCGGATGTTCTCCAAGACGGAGGAGAGTGGGTCCAAGACCGAGACAATTCTCCCCCGGAACTGCGTCGTGGGAGCAGTTATGTGGAAGATTGAGGAGGAGGTGCTGGCGGCCCTTCGGACTCAGCCCGGTCCCGGTAACGGTCCACCCGGTCGGTTGTTTGTGCCTGAGTCGGTTCGTCCTGCTGTCCTCAAATGGTCCCACGCCAGCAAGATGGCTTGTCACCCTGGCGTGGCTCGGACAATGGCGTTTCTTCGCAGACGTTTTTGGTGGCCTGCCATGGCCGAGGATACTCGGGGTTTTGTTGCTGCCTGTCCAGTGTGTGCGCAGAATAAGAGTACCAATCGGCCCAGCTCTGGACTACTTCACCCCCTTCCTATTCCCCGGCGACCATGGTCGCATCTGGCCCTGGACTTCGTCACGGGGTTGCCCGCTTCTGAGGGGAACACGGTCGTTCTGACTATCGTGGACAGATTCAGCAAGTTCGCCCACTTTGTGCCAATTGCCAAGCTTCCCTCTGCCTCGGAGACGTCCGAGATCCTGGTTAGGGAGGTTTTCAGGGTCCACGGTTTGCCCAGTGATATCGTTTCCGACCGTGGCCCTCAGTTTACCTCTGCTGTCTGGAAGTCCTTCTGTTTGGCCATTGGAGCTACTGTCAGTCTCACATCTGGTTTTCACCCCCAATCCAATGGTCAGGCGGAGAGAGCCAACCAGAAGATGGAATCAACGCTACGCTGTCTGGTCTCTTCCAACCCCACCTCCTGGGTCTCTCAGTTGCCTTGGGTTGAGTATGCCCACAATACTCTTCCTACATCTGCCACTGGGATGTCTCCCTTCCAGTGCCTGTATGGCTACCAACCTCCCCTGTTTCCTTCTCAGGAGAAGGAGCTCTCAGTGCCTTCTGTTCAGGCCCATATTCGTCGTTGCCACCGGACCTGGCATCGGGCCAGAAAGGCACTCCTTAGAGTTTCGGACCGGTATCAGCTCCAGGCGAATCGTCGCCGGATCCCCGCTCCCACCTATACCATCGGAGATAGGGTTTGGTTGGCCACACGGGATCTTCCGTTACGGACTGAGTCTAGGAAGTTGTTACCGAAGTTCATTGGTCCGTTTGTGGTGGAGAAGGTGATCAATCCAGTGGCAGTTCGACTCAAACTACCGAGGACGCTCAGAGTCCATCCCACCTTTCATGTCTCCTGCCTCAAGCCTGTCTTCCTCAGTCCTCTGTTGCCTCCTCCGCCTCCTCCTCCTCCTCCTCGGATGATCGGAGGTGGTCCTGCCTACACGGTGCGTCGCATCATGGATTCCAGACGGCGGGGCCGGGGTTTCCAGTATCTCGTGGACTGGGAGGGGTATGGCCCTGAAGAGAGGAGTTGGATTCCGCGGCGACAGGTCCTAGATGCGGACCTCATCAGTGACTTCTACCGCCTCCATCCTGGCGCTCCGGGGAGTCCGCCCGGTGGCGTTCGTCGGAGGGGGGGTACTGTGACGATCCCGGCTGTCTGAGTCGGGTCCTGTCTGGTGACTAGTGTTCCTGTTCGTAATCTCCAGTTTCCCGAGGGTTCGGGAACGCTCCGGGAAGCGCTCTTGTTTTCCGCACCTGCATCCCATCAGCAATCTGCACACCTGGTCCTGATCATCACCCTTCTTAGGCTCTGGCCCAACATCCAGTTCCTGCCGGATCGTTAGCCATGAACAGTATGTTTGTCAGCGTATCAGTCTCTGAGCCATTAGTGTTAGTTTTGTTGTTTTGCACCTTTTTGACTTGCTGTGTACTGACCTCCGTTTTGTTCTGTCTGCAGTCTCTCACCCGGAACCTTCACCCAACCTCTGCCTGATGGTCGGCGGCTGCCGAGCCAGTACCGGACCAACCACTGCACCCTCAACAACCCATCCACGCCACCCGCTCTGTTCCCTGGATTATTCAGCCTCACTCGGAATCTATTAATAAACACTCACCTTTGTCTCAACGTACCTTGTCCTGGTCTGCTTCTGGGTTCTGGCTTAGTTAACCGTGACATTATTAGAATGTTTACAGTGCAAACAGTGAAAACATCTAATAAATCATGGCACAAGGATCCGGGCAAATAGGTGCCATAACGAACAAAGTCAAATCTGAGAGGTGCCGGATCTTGTTCCGGCAAGATCAAATCAAATCAAATGTTATTTGTCACATGCGCCAAATACAACAGGTGTAGACCTGTGACGAGGTGTGAATGAAGGAGTCAGGCGCAGGAGGTAAAATACCGAAGTCCAGAGTTTATTTCGTTTACATAAATCAAACGCCCAAAGCGTCAAACGAAACTATTACAAGGGAAAACATCCACCTTGGCACAAACACAGTGAATAGTAGCTCAACCGAGCTACACGCTCTCACAACAAGCAATCACTCACAAAGACAAGGGGAACAGAGGGAACACTTATACACATACTAATTAGGGGAATGAGCACCAGGTGTGTGTGATTGACAAGACATGACAAGTGGAGTGATGAGAATGGGATCGGCAGTAGCTAGTACTCCGGTGACGACGAACGCCGAAGCCTGCCCGAACCAGGAGGGTGGGCAGCCTCGGCGGAAGTCGTGACAAGACCTTACCGTGAAAGGCTTACTTACAAGCCCTTAACCAACAATGCAGTTCAAGAAATAGACTTAAGAAAATAAAATAAACTGAAGTAAAAAATATAATAAAAAGTAACACAATAAAATTACACAACAATAACGAGGCTATATACAGGGGGTACCGGTACCGGGTCAATGTGCGAGGGTACAGGATAGTCGAGGTAATTTGTACATGTAGGTAGGGGTAAAGTGACTATGCATAGATAATAAATAGCGAGTAGCAGCAGTGTAAAAACAAAAGGGGGGGGGGGGGATTCAATGTAAATAGTCCGGGTGGACATTTCATTAACTGTTCAGCTGTCTTATGGCTTGGGGGTAGAAGCTGTTGAGGAGCCTTTTGGACCTAGACTTGGCGCTCCGGTACCACTTGCCGTGCGGTAGCAGAGAGAACAGTCTATGACTTGGGTGATTGGAGTCTTTGACAATTTCTTGGGCCTTCCTCTGACATCGCCTAGTATATAGGTCCTGGATGGCAGGAAGCTTGGCCCCAGTGATGTATTGGGTCGTATGCACTACCCTTTGTAGCGCCTTAAGGTCTGATGCCAAGCAGTTGCCTTACCAGGCGGTGATGCAACTGGTCAGGATGCTCTCAATGGTGCAGCTGTAGAACCTTTTGAGGATCTGGGGACCCATGCCAAATCTTTTCAGTCTCCTGAGGGGGAAAAAGTGTTGTTGTGCCCTCTTCACGACTGTCTTGGTGTGTTTGTTGATGAACTTGAAACTCTCAAACCGCTCCACTACAGCCCCGTCGATGTTAATGGCCCTCCTTTTCCTGTAGTCCACGATCATCTCCTTTTTGCATTCAACCGGCTCAAATAAATCCCTGCTTATCTGGATATTGTGATGTCACGAGAGGCTGTGTCCTGGAGGGACGTTACATCCCCCTGAGGTGGCTGCAAACCCAGACAGCTATGGCTCCATCTGCTGGTATGGTCGGGAACTCCAACCCTCTGTGGCAAATCTTCCCACGCAGCTGAAACCAATCAGGGGCTGATGGGGTGGAGTTGTTTTGAAGGGAAGAGACACGGTCTGGAGTGTGGGCTCTGGGAAGAAGAGAATTGTGTTATAATTTCGTTAGTTGCCGAAGACGGTTAATAAAATCCTTGTTTTGGTTGAACCTGGTCTCCCTGCACTACTTGGGCAATCCCGCTGAAAGCTGTGTAGCCTCTCGTGACGTCACAGATGGTGGAGAATACAGGCACGCTCAAGCGTTAATAGTGCATGTCAGAGGAGGATACCGAAGGTTTGATCACCCAGTTTTCCAAGTTGGCCGTAGGCTCCCCGCCGACTGAAATGGAGGACATATTGAAAGCCCTTGTTGCTGGCCAGCAAGCCCAGATGCAAGCAAACGTGGCTCTCTTGGAGGAGCAAAAGAAAGCCAACCTTCTGAAGGCAGAGGAATTGCAGTTGCAGAGACAGAGGGTGGTCCAAAATACCCACCCAATAAAGGCAAGTGACTTTATATCTAAGATGGGAGCTACCGATGACATTGAGGCATACCTGCATGCATTTGAGGCCACGGCCACTAGGGAAGCCTGGCCCAAGCAACAGTGGGTTGGTCTGTTAGCCCCCTTTCTAACCGGGGAAGCGCTGAATGCTGTCCGGGACCTGGGCCCTGACCAGGTTACTGACTATGATGCCCTGAAGTCTGAGATCCTCAGCAGATATGGACTCACAAAGTTTGGTATGGCCCAGCGCTTTCACAGCTGGACCTTCCAACCAGACCAACCTCCTCGGGCGCAGATGCATGAACTTGTCCGAATCGCAAGGAAATGGCTGGATCCGCAGAGGAATACAGCAGCGGCGGTGGTGGAGGCCGTTGTGGTGGATCGTTACCTACGCGCCCCTGCCTTATGAGGCAAAACGGTTCATCAGTCAACAGGCCTTGACCACGGCTGATCTGACCGTGGAAGCTGTGGAAAAGTACCAGGCCACAGCGGAGATGCTGAATGCTTCCCGAAAAGACCCCAGGAGTGCGGCCCCACCACAAATGAAAAGAACCCGTCCAAAGGACCCCAAGGTCTCGAACCCAGCCACGTCAGGACTTATCCCGGCTCCAGGGGGAGCCAGAAACCAGGCGGGTCCAAGAAGAGTACACCAGGAGGGGGGAAACTCGACAGTGTTACCGGTGTGGGGAGATGGGACATATCTCCTGGCAGTGTGGGAAACCAGCCGATGAACCTATGCCCACTGCGGAGTCCTCCAGCTCAGCACCCACACACCGTGTTGCCTCGCTCTTGGGAGTCGTAGATGGCGGCCCAGATCGACCCCCCCACCTGCCCGGTAACTGTGAATCACCATGATGTGGAGGCCTTACTGGATTCTGGTAGCCGGGCCACCCTGGTGCGTAAGGATTTGGTGGGCCCAACGTGTCTGACCCCGGGAAAGTCCTCCCAGTTTCCTGTGTCCATGGGGACACCAGAGAATACCCCATTACTGAACTTACAATGACCAGCACACGGGGAACCATACACACGACGGCGGGGGGTGGTTGATTCCCTCCCCGTCCCTGTCCTAATTGGACGAGACTGCCCAGCCTTTTACCCACTCTGGAGAGAGTCTCAGGAGAGGATAACCCGAGTACCTCGGAAACGGAGAGGCAAGACTCATCCTGGGAAGGCTCCGGTGCAATCCTCCGAATTACTCACTCCCGCCCCGGGCTCTGATAGGGATGGCAGGTGCCCAGACCGACACAGAGACGGAGCTACAGAATCTGGACAAAGAACTGTCTGGTCTGAAGGGGACCGCTGAGAGGTATCGTTTGTTAAAGCAACAGTTAGACATGAAGACAGAAGAGTTAGATATCCTCCAGGCTAAACTCCAACAGAGCTCCTTCCATAAGCAACAGGAGGAGCTGGAGAGGCTGCGCAGGACCATCGAGGAGTGTGAGGAGACCCTGCGCAGTAGTAAGGAGGTCCAGAAGAAGGCAGAGGAGAAGTACAAGGTGTTGGAGAACAAGATGAAGAATGCGGAGGCAGAGAGAGAGAAGGAACTGAAAGCTGCTCAACAGAAGCTAAACTCTGCTAAAACCAAGGCTGATGCGTTCAGTAAGAAACTCAAGGAGAGACAACAGGAGGCTGAGTCCCTGGTCCTAGAGGTGGAGGAGTTGAAGAGAGAGCAGGCTGGCAAGCACCACGGCAATGCGGACGCCCTCTCCCGGCGTGATGCCTTCTTCGCTGCCTTTACCCCGACGAGGACGTCGGTCCCGAGGAGGGGGATGTGTGATGTCACGAGAGGCTGTGTCCTGGAGGGACGTTACATCCCCCTGAGGTGGCTGCAAACCCAGACAGCTATGGCTCCATCTGCTGGTATGGTCGGGAACTCCAACCCTCTGTGGCAAATCTTCCCACGCAGCTGAAACCAATCAGGGGCTGATGGGGTGGAGTTGTTTTGAAGGGAAGAGACACGGTCTGGAGTGTGGGCTCTGGGAAGAAGAGAATTGTGTTATAATTTCGTTAGTTGCCGAAGACGGTTAATAAAATCCTTGTTTTGGTTGAACCTGGTCTCCCTGCACTACTTGGGCAATCCCGCTGAAAGCTGTGTAGCCTCTCGTGACGTCACAATATATACAGTTGAAGTCGGAAGTTTACGTACACTTAGGTTGGAGTCATTAAAACTAGTTTTTCAACCACTCCACAAATTTCTTGTTAACAAACTATAGTTTTGGCAAGTCGGTTAGGACATCTACTTTGTGCATGACACAAGTAATTTTTCCAACAATTGTTTACAGACAGATTATTTCACTTATAATTCACTGTATCACAATTCCAGTGGGTCAGAAGTTTACATACACTAAGTTGACTGTGCCTTTAAACAGCTTGGAAAATTCCAGAAAATGATGTCATGGCTTTAGAAGCTTCTGATAGGCTAATTGACATAATTTGAGTCAATTGGAGGTGTACCTCAGAAAAGAAATCTGGTTCATCCTTGGGAGCAATTTCCAAACGCCTGAAGGTACCACGTTCATCTGTACAAACAATAGTACGCAAGTATAAACACCATAAGACCACGCAGCCGTCATACCGCTCAGGAAGGAGACGCGTTCTGTCTCCTAGAGATGAACATACTTTGGTGCGAAAAGTGCAAATCAATCCCAGAACAACAGCAAAGGACCTTGTGAAGATGCTGGATGAAACAGGTACAAAAGTATCTATATCCATAGTAAAACGAGTCCTATATAGACATAACCTGAAAGGCCGCTCAGCAAGGAAGAAGCCACTGCTCCAAAACCACCATTAAAAAGAAAAACTATGGTTTGCAACTGCACATGGGGACAAAGATTGTACTTTTTGGAGAAATGTCCTCTGGTCTGATTAAACAAAAATATAACTGTTTGGCCATAATGACCATCGTTATGTTTGGAGGAAAAAGGGTGTAGCTTGCAAGCCGAAGAACACGATCCCAACCGTGAAGCACGGGGGTGGCAGCATCATGCTGTGGGGGTGCTTTGCTGCAGGAGGGACTGGTGCACTTCACAAAATAGATGGCATTATGAGGAAGGAAAATTATGTGGATATATTGAAGCAACATCTCAAGACATCAGTCATGAAGTTAAAGCTTGGTCGCAAATGGGTCTTCCAAATGGACAAAGACCCAAGCATACTTCCAAAGCTGTTGCAAAATTATTTAAGGACAAGAAAGTCAAGGTATTGGAGTGGCCATCACAAAGCCCTGACCTCAATCCTATAGAACATTTGTGGGCAGAACTGAAAAAGCGTGTGCGAGCAAGGAGGCCTACAAACCTGACTTAGTTACACCAGCTCTGTCAGGAGGAATGGGCCAAAATTCACCCACAACTGTGGGAAGCTTGTGGTAGGCTACCCGAAACGTTTGACCCAAGTTAAACAATTTAAAGGCAATGCTACCAAATACTAATTGAGTGTATGTAAACTTCTGACCCACTGGGAATGTGATGAAAGAAATAAAAGCTGGAAGAAATAAGTATCTCTACTATTATTCTGACATTTCACATTCTTAAAATAAAGTGGTGATCCTAACTGACCTAAGACAGGGCATTTTTACTAGGATTAAATGTCAGGAATTGTGAAAAACTGAGTTTAAATGTATTTGGCTAAGGTGTATTTAAACTTCTGACTTCAACTGTACTTGATACAGTATAATTCAGGAGTAAATGTAACTCTGTTCCCTGTGTAGGGGACGTGATGAGGCCTGTGACTTCAAAACCGGAGTCACCCTTTGCCCAATAGGGAATTTCCTCTTTGTTTAAAGGTTAAGATGTTGGTTTATCCTGTGGGAGACCTGGGTTCAGATCAGTGGTGGCTCCTCAGAGGAGGAAGTGGAGGACCATCCTGCTCAGTGAATTTCACCAAAATAAAACATAAAAAATGTTATCCTGTTTAGATAAAACTATGTAAACAAATAACTTATTAAAACACACTGTTTTGCAATGAAGGTCTACAGTAGCCTCAACAGCACCCTCTAGGGTAGCACCATGGTGAAGTCGGGTGACAACTATTTTCCTTCCTCCTCTGGGTACATTGACTTCAATACAAAACTCATGGCTCATGGTTCTCACCCCTTCCATAAACTTACACAGTAATTATGACGACTTCTGGAGGACATCCTCCAACCTATCAGAGCGCTTGCAATATGAACAAACATCTTGTCCATCCAAACAAAGGATCAGATAATCTAGTACTGAAAGCATAATATACAGCTAGCTAGCACTGCAGTGAGTAGTGTGGTGAGTAGTTGACTCAAAGTGAGAGAAAGACAATAGTTGAACAGTTTTGAACAAATCAATTTATTCAAAATTAAGGAGAAGCAGCAGAGAGAGAGAGCTAGCTATATTTTGTACTTTTTTAGTTTGTTTACCTTTCACTTACTTAGCTAATGCAGAAAATTTAGCCTACTCAACAATCTGACTCAAACAGAGAGGAATGCTATTTATGTTAGCTAGCTGGCGAAGGCTATCCAACACTGCAACTCTTCCAAGTAAATGTAAGCTTTCAGTTTTATTAATTTATTGCCAGGGGACCTGCCAGTGTAACTGCTAATTAATATGGTGACAACGATGTAGGCTGTGTAGCAGTTAGTGGTTATGGTATGAAGGTTTGGCTTGGAGAGGTTTTTGCGCCTGCTGTATTGTGCACTGAAGTCCAAGGTGAGAGGAGGAGAGCTCATAGATGCGAGAAGGAATTATACAATGAGAAAAGTGATGATGCTGTATGTCGCTGCTATGAAAGTGAACTGAGTGTGCGGGTGATCAGGGGTGTATTTATTCCGCCAATTTTGTTGCAAAACATTTCTTAAATGGAATCAAACAGAATGAAACAGAGAGGGGCCTATCTGAATTTGTCCAATATAAACTGTTTGGACTAATGATTACACCCCAGATCAGCTAGATGCAGGCAAGAGTGTGCAAGGTGACATTGAATGTGTCACGAGCTATGTTTCCATCCAATTGGCGACAGATTTTCATGTGAATATTCTAAAATACGCATTTAGAAAATAATAATCCCACCAGTGGTGCAGATAAAAAGCAGTGTGTGATGACATAGTGAACAAAAAAGGTAGTTTTTCACTTAAGTTTTCATGTACCAAATAAAAATCGAATGTTCAGTGTGTTTCCATTGCATTTTCAACACTACCGATAGTTTTTACTAGTCTCAAGAGCACAACAGTTTCCAGCTGTGCTAAAATAATTTCAAAAGGGTTTTCTAATGAGCAATTAGCCTTTTAAAATGATAAACTTGGATTAGCAAACACAACGTGCCATTGGAACACAGAACTGATGGTTGCTGATAATGGGCCTCTGTACGCCTATGTAGATATTCTATTAAAAATCAGCCATTTCCAGCTACAATAGCCATTTACAACATTAACCATGTCTACACTGTATTTTTAATGGACAAAAAAAATGCTTTTCTTTCGAAAACAAGGACATTTCTAAGTGACCCCAAACCTTTGAATGTTAGTGTATACTGAACAGAAATATAAACGCAACATGAAAAGTGTTGATCCCATGATTCATGAGCTGAAATAAAAGATCCCAGAGATCTTCCATATACACAGAAAGCTTATTTCTCTCAAATTTTGTTCACAAATGTGTTTACATCCCTGGTACTGAGCATATCTCCTTTGCCATAGATAATTAAGTTTTTCGCTTAAGTTTTCATGTACCAAATAAAAATCTAATGTTCAGTGTGTTTCCATTGCATTTTCAACTCTACCGATAGTTTTGTTACAAAAACTGTTGTGTTAAATAGCAAATGTGCCCACTCTGGTCTTGGCATGTGTGCTCTAACAGCTTTCAGATACAGTGTGGGTAGTCAAGCCTACATGATGAGATTATTATGGATTAGAGCGAGATCATTTTTATTTGTCAAACCGCAGCCAAGGATCGATCTTCATGTCACCAGAAAATATATTAATTGGAAAGGAGCATCAAACTCATCACCATGCACTTTTACTATCCTGTGAAGTTCATCATAACATACACTACTATTAAAAAGTTTGTGGTCACTTAGAAATGTCCTTGTTTTCGAAAGAAAATCATTTTTTTTTGTCCATTAAAATAACATCAAATTGATCAGAAATACAGTGTAGACATGGTTAATGTTGTAAATGGCTATTGTAGCTGGAAACGGCTGATTTTTTATTGAATATCTACGTAGGCGTACAGAGGCCCATTATCAGCAACCATCAGTCTCAACGTCAACAATGAAGAGGCGACTCCGGGTTGCTGACCTAGGCAGAGTTGCAAAGAAAAAGCCATATTTCAGACTGGCCAATAAAAATAAAAGATGGGCAAAAGATCACAGACAGTGGACTTTTTCTTTGCAACTCTGCTTAGGTCAGCATCCCGGAGTCGCCTCTTCACTGTTGACGTTGAGACTTGTGTTTTGCGGGTACTATTTAATAAAGCTGCCAGTTGAGGACCTGTGAGGCATCTGTTTCTCAAACTAGACACTCTAATGTATTTGTCCTCTTGCTCAGTTGTGCACCGGGGCCTCCTACTCCTCTTTCTGTTCTGGTTAGAGCCAGTTTGCGCTGTTCTGTGAAGGGAGTAGTACACAGCGTTGTACGAGATCTTCAGATTCTTGGCAATTTCTCGCATGGAATAGCCTTCATTTCTCAGAACAAGAATAGACTGACGAGTTTCAGAAGAAAGTTCTTTGTTTCTGGCCATTTTGAGCCTGTAAACAAACCCACAATTGCTGATGTTCCAGATACTCAACTAGTCTCAAGAGCACAACAGTTTCCAGCTGTGCTAAAATAATCGCAAAAGGGTTTTCTAATGAGCAATTAGTCTTTTAAAATGATAAACTTGGATTAGCAAACACAACGTGCCATTGGAACACAGAACTGATGGTTGCTGATAATGGGCCTCTGTACGCCTATGTAGATATTCTATTAAAAATCAGCCGTTTCCAGCTACAATAGCCATTTACAACATTATCCATGTCTACACTGTATTTTTAATGGACAAAAAAATGCTTTTCTTTCAAAAACAAGGACATTTCTAAGTGACCCCAAACCTTTGAATGGTAGTGTATACTGAACAGAAATATAACAAAACATGTAAAGTGTTGATCCCATGATTCATGAGCTGAAATAAAAGATCCCAGAGATCTTCCATATACACAGAAAGCTTATTTCTCTCAAATTTTGTGCAGAAATGTGTTTACATCCCTGGTACTGAGCATGTCTCCTTTGCCATAGATAATCCATCCACCTGACAGGTGTTGTGTGTCAACAAGCTGATTAAACAGCATGATCATTGCACAGGTGCACCTTGTGCTGGGGACAATAAAAGGCCACTCTAAAATGTGCAGTTTTGTTACACAACACGATGCCACAGATGTCTCAAGTTTTGAGGGAGTGTGCAATTGGAATGCTGACTGCAGGAATGACCACCAGAGCTGTTGTCAGATCATTTAATGATCATTCTTCTACCATAAGCCTCCTCCAACATCGTTTTAGAGAATTTGGCAGTAGGTCCAACTGGCATCACAACCACAGACCACGTGTATGACGTCGTGTGGGCGAGCGGTTTGTTGATGTCAACGTTGTGAACAGAGTGCCCCATGGGGGCGGTGGGGTTATGGTATGGGCAGCCATAAACTACGGACAACGAACACAATTGCATTTTATTGATGGTAATTTGAATGCACAGAGATACCATGACGAGCTCCTGAGGCCCATTGTCGTGCCATTCATCTGCCGCCATCACCTCATGTTTCAGTATGATAATGCACGGCCCCATATTGCAAGGATCTGTACACAATTTCTAGAGGCAGAAAGTGTCGAAGTTCTTCCATGGCCTGCATACTCACCAGAAATGTCATCCATTGAGCATGTTTGGGATGCTCTGGATCGACGTGTACGACAGAGTGTTCCAGTTCCCGCCAATATCATGCGACTTTGCACAGCCATTGAAGAAAAGTGGGACAACATTCCACAGGCCACAATCAACATCCTGATCAATTCTGTGCGAAGGAGATGTGTCGCGCTGCATGAGGCAAATGCTGGTCACACCAGATACTGACTGGTTTTCTGATCCACGTTTTTTTTTAAAGGTATCTGTGACCAACAGATTCACATCTGTATTCCCGTTCATGTGAAATCCATAGATTAGGGCCTAATGAATTTATTTTCAATTGACTGATTTCCTTATATGAACTGTAACTCAGTAAAATCTTTGAAAATGTTGCATGTTGCATTTATATTTTTGTTCAGTATATTTCATCTGTAGGTTTTCCTAATGTTTGGTATACTCAGTATATGTTTTGGGTGCCTTATTCTAATTTTGCATCATTATGGTTTGCTGTGTTTCCTAATTGAATAATTATAGACACCTCCCCCTTGGCTGGTCTCCTTGGAGATGGGAGTTAGCCCAGGTCTGCCACACCTGGGCCTGATTTACTAACAAGCTACCTGAGCTCCTTATAATTGAGCTCCCAGCTCACTCCTGGCTGCTGAGAGGTGGAGGGTTGCGATAGCGGAAGCAAAAGTGTTGTTTGAAGATGAACACGCATTGAGTACAGTTGGGGAGAAAAATGTGTGGACAACAGTGAAGTCAAAGAATGGAACAAAAAGGGCTAGAATTGTTGTGGAAATTGAGTCTGATGAATCGTTGCTTGTTGGAGTACGTTTTTTGGATAAGGATGTTTATTTGGGAAACCCTTTTGAAGTCACGAGGATGGTGAAGAAGGCATTGGGAAAAGTGGATGCAGTCAAAGTAACCAGGAGTGGTATGGTGTTGATATCATAGTAACCAGGAGTGGTATGGTGTTGATATCAAAGTAACCAGGAGTGGTATGGTGTTGGATATCATAGTAACCAGGAGTGGTATGGTGTTGATATCATAGTAACCAGGAGTGGTATGGTGTTGATATCATAGTAACCAGGAGTGGTATGGTGTTGATATCATAGTAACCAGGAGTGGTATGGTGTTGATATCAAAGTAACCAGTAGTGGTATGGTGTTGATATCAAAGTAACCAGTAGTGGGCGGCAGGTAGCTTAGTGGGTAAGAGCGTTGTGCCAGTAACCGAGAGGTCGCTGGTTCTTATCCCAGAGCCGACTAGGTGAAAAATATGTCGATGTGCCCTTAAGCAAGGCACTTAACCCTAATTGCTCATGTAAGTCACTCTGGATAAGAGCGTCTGCTAAATGACTAAAAATAAATAAAAAATAGTGGTATGATGTTGATATCAAAGTAACCAGGAGTGGTATGGTGTTGATATCAAAGTAACCAGGAGTGGTATGTTGTTGATATCAAAGTAACCAGGAGTGGTATGGTGTTGATATCAAAGTAACCAGGAGTGGTATGGTGTTGATATCATAGTAACCAGGAGTGGTATGGTGTTGATATCATAGTAACCAGGAGTGGTATGGTGTTGATATCAAAGTAACCAGGAGTGGTATGGTGTTGATATCATAGTAACCAGGAGTGGTATGGTGTTGATATCGTGTGTATCTAAAGAACAAAAGGAGTGTTAATTGTGGCTCAAGAAATTATCGACACATGAAGTGGACAGCTTTGATTTTCGAGCAGGGCACCGGTAAAAGTTGTTATCTTTGGCATCCCGTTGGACATTGATAATTAATATCTTAGGCAAAAAATTCCAGGAGTAGTTAATGCACGTCGCTTGACCTGTATGGAGAATGGGAAAAATGAGCAAGGTTTATGTAACGCTGGGATATATAAGATACTCAGTAAGAGCGTTCATGCAAAACCCGATGCAAGTGTAAAACGTTTTGCCATGTGTCAAGTGTTTGCAGACAGAAGGTATATGTTATTGAAGAGTCTGTGAATGTAGAATGTTGCAACTGTGGTGGTGATAATATTCACAAATTCCCTGAGTGCCATGTTAGGGTGAAAGAGGTTGAGGTGTCAAGGATTAAGGCTGTACAGCAAATCGCCTATGGGGCGGCTGTGAAGAGCGTTGAAGGGGCAAGAGGCCACAGTTCTGAAGAAGATATGGTGGTGGATGCACCGCAACCAGTTCCAAATCTTATACGTCAATCAAGTGATCTGGATACACTTATTATGAAGAAGGTGGATTTTGTAGCATTTATAGCCACAGTTACTAATTGTACTGCACAATTGTTCAAGAAGTCCAAGAAGCTGGACATCATATCTGCAGCTGAGAAGTTTTTGGGCCTCCGAGACTTCACGGCAGAAGCACTGCAAGGACTTCTGTCTCCAGAAAATGTTCCGCCGTCATAGGATCCTTCTGAGCCTGTGTAGGGACCTGATTTGAACAGAAAAGCAGGCTGATTTAGTTTAAATAAAATGTCATTATTGATAGTTTGTATGGAATTGTTTATATATGTATGATAATCTTTTACACCACGTTATTTCCTTTTTGGGATCTTTATTGTCCACCTGTACGGTAGGTGACGGAATGTCACACCTCACCACCGATGACCTTGCAACCAGAGGGGAACCAGACGTGTGAGTGTGGTCAAATACTTCTGTTCAGAATGGCTCCCTGCTCATGCATGTTTTCCTCTCTCCCCCCTCTGTCGACTGCATTGGACCGGACCATGGGCTGGAAGTCAGACGCTTTATGAACAAGGACGACGAGGAACGACTGCGAAACGACTACCGACTAAAAACCAACTGCAGATGAACAACATGCGGGTGGCGGCGGCCATGTTAACGACCCTCCAGCAGCGTGGACTATCTCTGGGACTGAGCATATGGTTGGTGTGAATGGTGTGAACCTGAGATCTTTGTATTAAAAACCTTATTAGCCTTGTCTGTGTGGTGGCCTGGGATCAAAAAAGCCTGAAACTTTGACATCAACACACACACCAGCACAAATACACACACACACACACACACACACACAAACATTAAACTCTAACACACATAAATTACATGTCAAGCAACATCAGCAATCGCTCCACCATAACATGTATTCCATACATTACACTGTACCTTTAATGACAATGAATGAATATTAGATTCTGCGCTTAATGAAAACATGTTAGATGAACAACATACCCAACTCTCCTTTAAACATCCCATACGTGACGGTGTAATACCATTACCCCAATCTCCATCTGCACAGAGCTACACCAGAATTAGCACATACACACCCAAAAGCAATTACATTGGCAACACTCTGGATATCAAATAAACATGGAGGTTACATTATGTATAATTATACAACACCATATGGCTGTGTAGACTGCTGGCTGGGCCATCAGCGTTTGACTTTGAGGTTGTAGGTGGGCTGTGCGGCCGGTGCCTATTCCATCACGCATTCATTTTCACTCAGGTTAGCTAGAGGCAGGGTAATGTAGCATATTGGCAGTATGGGCTGTTAATATGGCCACCACTAATGACGGTCATCTTGATAGCCTTTTTTAGATATAGGCATACAAGGCAGTATCATCTGCTGGAAAATAGGTACAGGATTTTGAATCCTCTTTCTGTAAATGCTATGTCTGTGAAAAGGTCAAATTAGTGGAGTACTATTGTTGTCCTAAAAGATACTTGTACATTTCAAAAGGTTCAGACTCTAAAGGCCTTGTGGTACGAGCTGTTTACCATTTACTCTGTATTTTTAAAAGAACACACCCACATACCCACACTCTGACACATGCTCATTAACATACAACAAAAACAAACATACAATACCCCTAAGCATACACAAAGAACTACAGTAACTGTCACACACAAAAACATACACAAATGTATTTAACAAATGAGCATGCATGAATATAAACACAACTGTTTATACACAACTCTCTCTATAGTCCTGTATCTACAGGAGAAGAGGAACCAGGATTTGATCGTTGGAAAGAATCTCCATGTATGTAACGTGATAATGAAAAGGAATATTCATATTAGGGGAAACAAACTATTGAAAAGCTCCTCATTAGACCTCATAAATATATGCAAATGCACTTAATTAGACAGAGGACCTTGGGTGCCTCTGCGATTCCTTCTCTTTGCGCTAGTTTTTTCCCCTTGTTTGTTTTTCTCTTGTTGTTTTTTTGAAGTCCTTTTCCGTACCCTCTCCTCCTCCTTCTTCCATTCTCCCGGTTCTCTCTTCCTCTCTTCCTCTCCTCCCCTCTGGTTCCTCTTACGGTCCTTTCATCACTGCGGTACCGACCCAACCTGACCTATCCCTTCTCCCCGGACACCCACAGCTCTCTGCTCGTCTGTACTGGAGGATGGAGCTGCTCCACAGGAGGAGCCCTGCTTTGGTGTCTCTCTCTCTGTGTTGTGGTTCAGGCCAAACCCCCTCACTCACAGTGATTGGCATGGGCCCAATCTAACATCCACATTGAGCTTCTAATAAACACACTTTCCATTGGGGCTGATGAAGTCTCATAAAATCTTTATAAGGTTGAGGTATGGCGCCTTAACAAAGTCACAATGGACGTGTGCATGTTTTAGGTGCTAATATACAAGTATTCCGACTTCAAGTTGAAGTTGAAGTTTCATTTATTTGCCATTTGTAACATTCTAATTCCTCTTTGACGAAAGCTCAATTGTAAAAATGCAGAAGAAGAATAAAAAACAAAACAAATCAATACAAATAGACACCTGAGATGCAAGTGGAAACACTTTTCATCAGCCTGGGGGCCACTGTCTGCCAGAAGATACTCTGGGTGAGGCCTTGGGGGCCTCATTTCACGGTGAACATGCAAGTGTCAGTGAGACGTGTTGAACTTATTTTCTCTATTTACAGTGAACTTGTTATATCACTTTTATTTTTGGCACTTGGTATACCTGTTATTTTTTTTTAGATACAACCAATTGGCTCGTGTGGTCAGGGCAAGGGAATCAGTGCCTAATTGAACAGAGAAGTAAACTCAAGGTGCAGCAGCAGGCTGCCAAGAGGTGACATGAGTGACAGCCCAGCGGAAGCCAAGGTGTTATGTAACATCATCACGGGGTGTGACAGGGTGTTCCCTACACATGGCCTACATATAGACCATACATACAGGCCATGTAACACACATACATACTGTACATACAGTTCGTACACACACTGACTCATACATCATTGTACATACGCTGTTAAAAGGAAGTGTTTCAAAATATGCTGCCACAATTTTGTTGGGAATCACCTGAAAAGCTGTTCAAATGTTTTTCTGTGGATGCTTTACTCTTTACCTCATGAGTGTTTATTTTTTATTTTTTACAATACATCAATTACCTGTAATACTGCATTGTAAAGGATACCCAGAAACAAACCCATTACAGAACCATTTCAGGTGTTTCCCAACACCTGCAAAATGGTGGCAGCTGGGTGCATGAATGTATCCAGTTTTCTTGGTGTTTCAGAACAGTAAACACACAAACATCACTACTCTGGTGATTTTTCAGTTACTGATTATCTAGACTCAAGTCAATCAAACCCAGGCTCTTTTTCCCAGGGTCACATAATAATAGGGTTTTGATACCGTAAATAAACCTGTTACTATTACCAGGTAGACTGCCCTCACAGTTAGATGGTTCCAGTTTTCGGATTTGGAAATAGACAGCTTACAGTCTGATAGTGCTGCCACTGGACTGCCAAAACATTCTCGAAGTGCTCAACAGAGGCAGCCGTTATGATTATTTAAAATTTACAAAAACACCCGGTGGACAGCTTATTACAGTAAATGGCCAATAAAAAATGGACTTATTAAAAAGGTCTTCATCTTTCAGTCCATAGGCGAGCCTCCACTGGCATGAACAATAGTAAATTGGACTTAAAGAAAAGTTTTGCAATTTTCTTCCCTTTTATATGTTTCTTGCATTGTACCATTGGACTTTTTTCTGCTTTCATTTCAGTTCATTACATTTAATTTATTAATATCCAATATTTAATGTGCCAAAAATGTCAGATTCAAAGAGATGAAAATGGGGCATTTTTTCCTCGTAAGGAGGATGCTCAAGCTGTTTGGTGCCTGTTGTTGTGACTCAGGGGGGCTCATAGATGGAGGGAGGGGAAGAAGGAGAGAGACAGAGGGAGGGTAAGAGAGCGAAAGAGTGAACTCATCAGTCAGACCTGAAGTTTATCTTTAAACCAAGTCCCAAACCACGGTGATGCTGTGTGCCAATAAGCACAACTTTACGGAAACTAACCTCAAAACATGATATAAGACAGTTACAACTTTACACAAACAAACATCAGTTCATGACTGTATTGCAGGCATTAAGAACTTTACTTTAACTTAACCCGCAACAAAAATATATTTTCACACAGTTACAGTGCCGTCGGGACTGCGGAAGAGTTCATGGTGTCTATGCATGAAGTTTAAACACAGACACACTCACACACAAGCATATTGATGCTGCTTGCTGTTTGCCCTTGACGTCTGTCCCTCTCTCATCAGAGGTGATCAATATTACATTGACTTGCTGGGAGAGACACAAATACACTCGCACGCACGCACGCACACGCACGCACAAACACAAACACATACAGTATATCTGAGTTTACTGAATCCGTGAGAACAAACAAATCATTTTATGTAAATATTCTGCAACAGAAGAGTTTGCTTGTCTTGAGTGGTACGCACCGTTGAATGACATGTAGGAAACCACTTAATTTAAGATGTAATTCATCCATGTTCCTTTTTCCTCTTTGTCCAGCACCAGGCTGTTGTGCTAGAAGCTCTGGCGTCACGCCCACCTGAGGATCTGTCTTTTTCAGCGATCTGTTTCCTATGTTTGATTGGTGAAAATGTTCACTTGTCACTTAAATCTCGTTAAAAGAATTGCTTTCATTTTACACCTGCGACTCTTTCATGCTCTTGCTTGTAGCTGTCGATTTTTCCCGTTAACGTTACGACCATGGAAATGTTTGTAATGACCTGTCAAACAAACCCCGGTAATGGCTGGAATTGGCTCAATTGGATACATTGGCTTTTTGTTGAATCTATAAGGACGCTAAAGCTTCGTTGGGGATTTAACACACAGTCTCGTCACTTACATCACAAGAAAGAGAAGAAAGATAACTTTAGTTTGATGGGTGTTCATTTTTTGTGGAATTTAAAAAAGTATAGTTGAAATATTTAGAAGTTAGATGTGCTGAAATGAAAGCAACTTCTGAAAATGAACACTTGGATTATGGTGATATTATGTCTGATCTTGCAAACAATGTAAATGATGTTTAGATAGGTGAAATCTAGAGCCAAGCGTGTTTATTTCTAATTGGAGGGTATCCTGCTATTGACACACTTGTTGAATTATGCAAGAACGTGACAACAACAGTAATTAATGAGGCAGTCTAGGCAGTGCAGGTGAGTGCAGGTAGTGTAGACAGACCAAGTGTTTGGTGGTTGCAGCCCTGTTCCTCCCCTTTATGTTAATGTTTCATATATGCAAATACACCTGGTGTGTTTAAGTGAAACACATATCATTTTCTTTATTTTAACACCAAATATAAGCAGAATACCTGATACAATAAGAAAATGTATATATAAGTGCGTTCTAAGAAGTTTAGAGTATCTTTATCCATTGTCCAATTGTTACATTTATTAGAATAGTTTTTAAAACCTTTTAACAATTCCAATGACCTTTGCTAATAAAAGCTATCTGGAGCATGGGCCAGGCATAAGTAATGTAATTACTAATGAATGAAGACATGAATGGGATGACCGGGGCAACTATCATCATGTTTAATCATAGCACATTATTCTCTCCTTCAAAGGCACTCCCCGAGCCAGTAAACACACATTTAATCTGCTTTCCACATGAAAACTCTTCAACTGTGACTGTTCTCGGAAAAACTGTGTACAAGAAAATAACCACTTGATACATTAAATGTAAATGTGTTTGTGTGTTTGAAATACAGAGGTGAGACAGAGGTAAGTGACACAGAGGAGAGACAGAGGTGAGTAAGTGAGTGAGTGAATAGTATTGTAAAAGTGAACGTTAATGAGTCAAAATAATAGTCATGCACGACTCATCTCTGTCTGACTGTGTGAATCTAACTGTGTGTGAATCTGACTCTATGTGAATCTGACTGTGTGCCCTTAGTGGAATTGATTGATAATCATGTGTGCTTAATCATTTCATGACACACACACACACACATGGACACACACACACAAACACACACGGACACACACACACACATCAAATATAAAGTTTCTATGGCAACCTCTGACTAGCACAGAATGTTCAGGAGGCAGTTTTGCGTCCCATTTGCCAATTTGGTTAATTATGTCTTTGTGCCGGTGAATAAGGCTTGACTTCCCCCCCGCCCTCCTCATCTCCAGCTACAGCCAGCCATAGTCCGGGCCGTACCAGTGCAGAGCAGAGTCACAAACACACACACACACACACACACAGAGGCATTGTTTGGGGGGCTGGGAGCCGGCGGACACAGGAACATAGAGTGCGGCAGCCCTAATGAGCGACTGGCTGTCAGGAACTGTTAAGGCGCTGCGCACAGGGAGGATGGGCCAGCAAGGGGCGGGGGCCAAAGTGTCCACACTCAGCCGTGGAGAAGGGGAGGACCTCTCTCTCTCTCTCTCTCTCTCTCTCTCTCTCTCTCTCTCTCATCCTCTTGCATGCCTCTGTCAGGTCCTGGTGAATCCAGGTGAAAGCTATGATCCCTTGTTGATGTCACTTGTTAAATCCACTTCAATCAGTGTATATGAAGGGGACGAGACAGGTTAAAGAAGGATGTTTAAGCTTTGAGACAACTGAGACATGGATTGTGTATGTGTGCCATTCAGAGGGTGAAAGGGGTATGGTAGTAGGTGCCCTGCGCACCAGTTTGTCTCAAGAACTACAACTGCTGGGTTTTTCCCATGTGTATCAAGAATGGTCCACCACCCAAAGGACATCAACTGTGGGTAGCATTGGAGTCAATATCGGCCAGCATTCCTGGGGGGGAAATATAACTAATGTAGTGCACATGTTTGTAATTGGCGGGGCAGAAGTGTGTGTGGTTAGTGTGTGTTAGTGTTAGTGTGTGTGTGTGTGTTAGTGTCTGTGTGTGTGTGTGCACTTGTGTTCCTACATTATTAGGACCCCAATGTCCTAACATTTTGCCCGAATGTCCTGAAAAGGTAGGAAAACAATAACTTTTTCAAAAGTCAAATTTGTTCGAAGCTTAAGGGTTAGGTTTAGGGTTTTGGGGTTAAGGTTAGGGTTAGGGTTAGGACTAGGTTTAGGTTTAGGTTTAGGGTTAGGGTTTTTGGGGTTAAGGTTAGGGTTAGGTTAAGGGGTAGGGGTAGGGATAGTGTTAGGGGTAGGTTTAGGGGTTAGGGGTAATAGGATTTTTAATGGTCAAACATTTTTACACTCCAAAAAGTCCAGAAATGTCACGAAAACAAAGCTGTGTGTGTGTGTGTGTGTGTGTGGTCAAACGTGCCGCCGCTTTAGTTCCACTCACTGAGTCCTGCTGTCCACTACATATGTTTTATATGTTCCTCTGCCTCCATTACATAAATGTGCAAACCAGCTCTCATACAATGACAACCATATGTCTCCACCGCCCAACTCCTCACTGCAACTCCAAACAAGAGGGGAAACTGTTCTGTTTTTACAGACATTCAAAATCAATACACACCATACAACGGCTCATCAGAGGAGAATTGTTATGAATGAGACTGTAACTTGCTCCGTTGCCTCTCACTTTCCAACAGACATCAGAAAAGTTGTGGAAACGGGTTTATCAGGGTTTTTAAAACCTTTTTGCATTGAAAAATGTGCGTTTCTTATTGAACAAGTCAATGTAGTCCATCACTGTTTCAGTCTCTTTTCTTCAGTTCGGAACCTAATGAACAGAACCCTGTTCTCTACATTCTTAGAATTAGTGGTGGCTCGAGGAACCCTGGAGTTCCTCAAGGAACCCCTGGAGTTCCCCAAGGAACCATTGCTGGTCAATGGTTCATATTTGCACCTTCGGTTAGTTGAGGAGGAACCTTTAATGGTTCAATGTTGCAACAGGTTCCCAGAGGAACCCTGGAGTGGAGGCGTGGCTTAGTGGGGCTTTAATATAGATATATTTTTGGCCACCTGTTAAAATAACTATCTGAAAGCCACGCCTCCAATAAGCCACACCTCCAATCTGATAGGTTGCCACCTCTACAATATATTATCAAAAATTATCAAAATTGAACCCTCCCATTACAAAAATATTCCTATTTGAGCCTTTAAACAAGGGTTCCTCGAAGACCCTTTTCAGAAGGGTTACTCAAGGAACCTTTTTCAACTGGAAAGGTTCCGCCGGAGTAGCAACCTAAAAGGTTCTTCCAGACACCTTCACTTCTAAGAGTGTACCTTGATAATAATATATGTTGCTGATTGGATGGTGCTCGAAGCGCTTTACACTGTGTGGGAATAACTTCTCATCCCCCTCTAATGTGTTACGCATAGACGTGATGTGCTGTACAATGTGCTTGATCATCAACCTCACACAGTGTGTAAATCAGGCAGTCAGTTAAACCCACAGAGACAATCCAAAATGGCACCATATTTCTTGTATAGTTTACTACATTTGGCCAAAAGAAGGGCACTAAATAGAGAAAAGGATACCACTTGGGAGAAAGCCACACAGTCGTATTACACAGGGTTGTTGGGTAGGCTGCAGCCAGGCATTCTGGGAGTATACGGTCCGCTGTGGAGTACAGGTCAGACTCAGCTGAAATATAGGCCCAGATGTTTCATTAGAAAGGCCCGGGATGTGTGTGTGTGTGTGTGTGTGTGTGTGTGTGTGTGTGTGTGTGTCTGTGTGTGTGTGTGTGTCTGTGCGTGTGTGTGTGTGGGTGGCATTTATTTTATTTGTGTGTGTGTGTCTGAGAGCGAGCATGACGTGTGCGCTGATCCTGGGGTGGTTGCATTAAGTTGTACCGGTCTCAGTCTGGATTGACAGGTGGTCCTTAATTCCACCCCTCCACGCCATGTTTGCGGGTGGTTGGAGCGGGGGTGATAGTAGGGGTCTCAGGGCGTGTTAGAGTGGGGGTTCTGAGCTAAGCCTGTAGGGAGCATACATCACTGTGTGGTAAAGAGAACTTCAGAGTAAGCCCAAAAAAACAGAGGCAAAACAACACAGACGCAGAAAGATGGAGCGATAGGTCGAGGGACGGTCTAGGGGGAGAGAGAGAGAGAGAGAGAGAGAGAGAGAGAGAGAGAGAGAGAAATAAGGTGGTCTTACAGTAGAGATAGAGAGTGAAGACAAATAAGGGATATGGAGACAGATGGAACAACACAACATGAGAAAAATCAAAGCTAGAAAAGAGAGAGATGGAGAGACATTAAATGACAAAGTGATGAAGAAGACATTGGGTGGTGGGGGGGACTTTAATGATCTACGGATGGACCCTCATTCTACCCCTTCAACCACCCCCCTGAACCCTCCCACCACCAGCCTTCAGTAATCTGATGAATAGTTGTGGATTACAGTAAATTCAGATTAATATTTTACATTGCAGAGGAGATGCTGGTGATGTGGAGGATGATTGTTAACATTACCATAATCATTACACTTTATCTGCATGTGTGTATGTGTGTGTTATGTCGCGTGGCCGCGGAAATACTGTATACACGCTCGCAGAGGTTTATAAATGCATGCATATTCATTAGCATTCTGTCTAGACATGACATCACATTTATCCTTTTGTTTTCCATAAACAATATGTATTGACCTTGCGTCAGTAGGGTTGGCATCTATACTTACGCTTTAAGACCGGCAGATAACAGCACCACAAATAAAAAGCCTTTTGTCTTAAGAGAAGGGGGGGGGGGGTGACAGGAATCAGAGACTAAATTCCCATCTCCCCCTTCTCTCCCATTCCGTAGACGAGGGTAAGACATGGATTTGATCAGAATTACGAATACATGGATAATGTGATAATGTGGATAGATTACAGGAGCAATGTAGTAAACAGAGGGATCCTGACTCAATGTCAAGGATAGGACATAGTGCCCATGGAGTAAGTCAACATTGTTTTTGGTTAGCAGTGGATTTGAAACAAACCTGAACTGTGGGACACTGTCTCTCCTGACCTGGCACATTTACTACTTTCAGAGGTTAAATATTTTGAAAAATCAGTCTAAAAAAAGAGAATACAGATGTAGGATCTTAATTTGATCACTCCTTTGTTTAAGATAATTTTCCTGCACTACAGGAAATGCAAATGTGTACTGTTTTCAAGGTTAAAAAGGCTTCTAAAGTTTGTAATTTCCACAGGCCCTGACATAAAATGTATCAACCCCTACAAAAAATATCCATGAATTATAATCCACATAATAATTCAAATTTCCTCTTGCTGCAGGATTATTTTCCTGCTGTAGCAACCTGGCTCAAATTAAGATCATACATATGTATATCCTTTACTGGTCTATTGGCCAGTAAGACAGGGAACCAATAGATATTTATATGAATAATACTTTCTGCCATCAGTTATGATAAGAAATGTAGCCATAAAATGCTAGATTTTGATTGGTTTCTTACAATGTGGACCGCCAGCTACACCCATGCAAACAACTTGACTATTGGCCATGACAGAGTGAATTGTGGGGTAGGGTTGCAAAGGGAGGGTATATTACTGGAAAACTACCAGAATTTGTACATCTTTCAAGGATTTTATGTAATCTATCACAATACATCTAGTGGCCCTTTTGTGTACTTTAGATTATCACAGGTGTCTTCAATTATCTCTGGCTTTTTCACATGTAAAATATATGAAATCATTAAATAAGATGATTTAAAAAAAGAAAGAAAAAAAAGAATGACAAAGCTGTTAAACATTATCCTGAATTTAGTGAATACCATTGGTGTTTAATATGAGGGTTTCAGCATGAAATATCTTTTAATAATTTTTTTACACAATTTAAATAATTTGACTATGTCAATACGTATTTGTTGTCAATGTTTTGGCGTCAAACTGGTGGCAGTTGTGAAAGTCAATAGTTGGATGAGTTGCAGAGATAATTGAAAATAGTGCCGTTGTTGATTAGAAGCTTTTTTCATTAATTAGGCTATTTTCTCTTGAACCAAATGTTCTATCTACTAGAAACTCATGGACAATATGGACACAGATATAAACTAAATTGTACTATATATGAATACATTTTTCAAAGTTATTCAAGTATAAATGACCAAAGTTACGATAGATTGTTAACAGATTTTCTGTTAACAAATTTACTGAAGATTCAGGTCTCTTTGGTAAATTACCAGTAGCTTTGCAATCCTAATTGTGGGTAGTAATATAGTGTAGTGGTGGTGTGACAGACAGGGGCTCTATCCAGTGAAGTCAGGTTATAGTGATGTCATATTTCTTATAGATATCCTCGTACTGTTTTATTATCTATCATACGTAACCATTAATATTACTATCCCCAAAGAGTTCAGCAGTTCGGCTGAATGACAAACAAACAAAAACAGGGCGTAACAGAGGGTGTTACATTATCTGCAGAATAATAATAAAGGGACATTTTCACGCTTTCCCATGCTATGTCTAGCACACTCTGAAGTCTGTGTTTTAAAAACAATACCACCCAATTATGGTTTAATGAATGTGGGCAGAGGAGGGTTGGTTGGGGGGGCATGCAGACTGAGCCTCTCTCCATCTCTCTGTCCAATTACAACACTGCAGCGATCCCAGACACCAACAGGGAGGAACAGCACAGCCATGTATAGGTTTCCCTATGTAGTGATGTGCTTGAGAGAAACTCTTGCACAACTCCACTCATGCTTAATTAGACGTTTTGATAACTTGTGTAATATTGACTTCAATCATGGCTTTTGAAAGAATGCATAAATATATGTAATATTTGTCATATATATACACTGAGTGTACAAAACATTAAGAACACCTGCTCTTTCCATGACATAGACTGACCAGGTGAATCCAGGTGAAAGCTATGATCCACTTGTTAAATCCACTTCTATCAGTGTAGATGAAGGGGATGAGACAGGTTAAAGAAGGATTTTTAAGCCTTGAGACATGGATTGTGTATGTGTGCCATTCAGAGGGTGAATGGGCAAGACAAAATATTTAACTGCCTTTGAACGGGGTATGGTAGTAGGTGCCAGGCGCACCGGTTTGTATCAAGAACTACAATGCTGCTGGGTTTTTCACGCTCATCAGTTTCTCGTGTGTATCAAGAATGGTCCACCACCCAAAGGACATCTAGCCAACTTGACACAACTGTAGGACGCATTGGAGTCAACATGGACCAGCATCCCTGTGGAACACTTTCAACACCTTGTAGAGTCCATGTCACATGTATACACTGTATGTCACAAAGGCAATGGGAAAAGGTGATGGTAGTGTACAGTAATTCAGATACAGATTTTGACTCTTTTTTACGTTGTGTATTTAATCAGATAGTGGTGAAGACCGGGTGACAGATGAGAAATTAAATGAAGGCTAGACAGTGGTGCAGGTAATGATAGACCCAGGGATTGAACCCAACCCATATCTCTGCGCTACCACTTAACCAGACTCCAGCATTTGATTTTGACTTCCAAGATAACGAGGCCAGTTTTTTCTTCATAGAGAGATTGTTAGCACTCAATGTCACCGGATGAATATCATTTGGAGTGGGAGACATTAAGCTTTGTTAAACATCGTTCATGTTACTGTAGGACATCCCTGCCATAGTCATCCCTGCCAAACTCAGGCCTGACGCATGAGACTCTGGGAGGGAGTCGCGTTGGACACGGAGAGGCGCTAGGAGAGATGAGGCTGTCGCTTCAGCTGTCTGTCTGTCCCTAGCGAGGGAGGGAGGCGCGAAGGGCGAGACTGGGTGCCCCTAACGAGCAGGTCCCTAAAAGCCTGCCGATTACCCTAATTAAGCAGTGTCTGATTCAGTTTACTTAGCCCACACTGACACACCCAATGCACATCACCCCCCCAACATAGATACACACACTCACTCACTCACTCATAAACAAACTCACGCCCCATCGCAAACCCCCCACCTTCACACATACACATACACATTCCCCCACAGACACACACCCTAGTTCCATTGCAAACCCCCACCCTCCATTAGATACAGAACATACACTTGCCCCTTCACACCCGCCGCCGCCGCCTCCCTAAAACTCACACAAACACGCCCAACCCTGTAACTCCTCCCATGAAGCAACCCAACTCATTAGAGGTATTGATTTAATGCACCAGGCCTGTTGCTTTGCCTGAAGGACATCGTCACACACATAGCCAATTCAGTAACCGTGAGGACACACACATGCACGTACGCACACATGTACACACACACACACACACACAACGTGCTCCTCTAGTCCCGTCCTGTCGTCTGGCTGTCACAACCCCATGGCTGGGCCTGCTGCTCAGTCAGACACGCCCTCTCTGGGCATATGACGTTTAGCCAGATTAGAGAACCCATGTCCAGCTGTCTACATCAGCAAAACACTGCCTCTGTGATGTTTTAACCCAATACGACCCTCTCTCTCTCTCCCTCTCTTTCGCTCTCTGTCATCACATCCTGTCTTTATTTGTGTTGGCTTTGTTACCATAAGAATGTAATTTGGTGCTGGATGTTTGTCATCTGCTGTCAGAGAGGATTTTGCTGCTGAATTAGATGAAGTCAAGGGACTCCCAGAGATCATTTGGTTTTTCTGAGCATGGCTGTGTAAGTCTTTTTTTCTATTTCAAAAAGTATTGAAGAACACATACAGTTTTTCATGTAAAGAGAGAGATTGCAGATCTAAACCTATTTCACTGTTACGGTAAATAACTAAGTTTGTGCATCTGTCTGTGTTTGTGTTTGTGTGTGTGCTTATGCATGTGCCTGTGCATGTCTGTGTCCGTGCTAGTGTTGGTGTATGCCTCATGCTTCCTGTAATAAAACGTGTTTCCCAACACACAAACATACTGTAAATGTACCATAAATATCTAATTATCTCTGCCTGTTTTTGTTTACATAAGACCACTTCCTCTTTGGAGCCAAAATTAAAGAAGATTTTACAAGTTTACCAAGCCTACTATCCTCAGGGACTGCCGAGTGGGAATGAGCCTCCTGTCAACAGCCAAAAAGGCTGCCGTCTGCGCTGGTGAATGAAACGGGTCCCCCCTGTCAGGGAAGTGTGTGATGACTGAGGGCTATTCTAGTAAATGGAGCGAATCCCCCCTGCTTAAACCTTTGTCACAGTATCCCTCCTCCATAGAGTTCTAATGACACAACAAGCGCTCTGAAGGGAGATTAGAGGTGCTTACAGTACATGGGCGCTCAATAGACCTCCACTTTGCACTTTCTCCCCCCCTTCGTTATCTGTCTGTATGTATAGCAGGTGAAGAGATGGGGGAGGAGGGAAGCTTATAGGCCCCACGCTCCCTCCTCAGAGAGAAAGAGAGTGGCAGAGTGCAAAGCGACAGGTCTGTGTAGGTTGAGCACATTGAAAAGACGACAACATGAAACAAAAACAGTCCTTTGTTAGGTAACATATGCATTTCTCTGCTGGAAATGTATTTTGGTTGTTTGTTTTCTCTCTTACTGTATTGTCATTTACCTCACATGACTAGTAGGCCTATCCAAGATGACACAACTTACTTTTCATCAGGCAGAACATGGCACACACACACACACACACACACAAACACACCTCCCAGGCTTTCTCAGAAAGAAAGGTTTGATTTTCAGCCTGAGGTGAGAGGGAGGGAATATGGTGAGAGAAGCAGAGGAGGGAAGGAGAGAAAGAAAAGGTATAGACGAGTGGTCTGCACCCTCCAGTGCTGATGAGAGAGAGACCTCCCACTGCAGGTGCCAGATTGGCAGAATATCCCCTGCAGAGGGGAGTGCCTCTAGGGAGAGACACTCCTGCCACGGTTATCATTGTTGTGACTGATGCATGGATCTATGTCTCCTTGTCCTGACACATTGTAAGTAAACATTTCACAGTAAGGTCTACACCTGTTGTATTCGGCGCTTGTGACAAATAAAATTTGATTTGATTTGATTTAGTCACACTTATATACAGTGCATTCGGAAAGCATTTTGTAACGTTGCAGCCTTATTCTAAAATGGATTAAAAAATATAAAAAACTCCTCATCAATCTAAATAATAAAAAACAGAAACACCTTATTTACATAAGTATTCAGACCCTTTGCTATGAGACTCGAAATTGAGCTCAGGTGCATCCTGTTTCCATTGATAATCCTTGAGATGTTTCTACAACTTGATTGGAGTGGTAAATTCAATTGATTGGACATTATTTGGAAAGACACACACCTGTCTATATAAGGTCCCACAGTTGACAGTACATTTCAGAGCAAAAATAAAGTAATGAGGTCGAAGGAATTGTGTCCGAGACAGGATTGTGTCGAGGCACAGATCTGGGGAAGGGTACCAAAAATGGTTGCAGCATTGAAGGTCCCCAAGAACACAGTGGCCTCCATCATTCTTAAATGGAAGAAGATTGGAACCACCAAGACTCTTCCTAGAGCTGGCCGCCCGGCCAAACTGAGAAATCCGGGGAAAAGGGCCTTGGTCATGGAAGTGACCAAGAACCCGATGGTCACTCTGACAGCGATCCAGAGTTCCTCTGTGGAGATGGGAGAACCTTCCAGAAGGAAAACCATCTCTGCAGCACTCCACCAATCTGGCCTTTATGGTAGATTGGCCAGACTGAAACCACTCCTCAGTAAAAGGCACATGACATCCCGCTTGGAGTTTGCCAAAAGGCACCTAAGGACTCTCAGACCATGAGAAACAAGATTATCTGGTCTGATGAAACCAAGATTGAACTCTTTGGCCTGAATGCCAAGCGTCACATCTGGAGGAAACCTGGCACCATTCCTACGTTGAAGCATGGTGGTGGCAGCATCATGCTGTGGGGATGTTTTTCAGCTGCAGTGACTGGGAGACTAGTCAGGATTGAGGGAAAGATGAACGGAGCAAAGTACAAAGAGATCCTTGATGAAAACCTGCTCCAGAGTGCTCAGGACCTCATACTGGGGCGAAGATTCACCTTCCAACAGGACAACAACCCTAAGCACACAGCCAAGACAACGCAGGAGTGGCTTCGGGACAAGTCTCTGAACGTCCTTGAGTGGCCCAGCCAGAGCCCGGACTTGAACCCGATCTAATATCTCTGGAGAGACCTGAAAATAGCTGTGCAGCGATGCTCCCCATCCAACCTGACAGAGCTTGAGAGGATCTGCAGAGAACAATGGGAGAAACTCCCCAAATACCAAGTGTGCCAAGCTTGTAGCGTCATACCCAAGAAGACTTGAGGCTGTAATCGCTGCCAAAGGTGCTTCAACAAAGTACTGAGTAAAGGTTCTGAATTCTTATGTAAATGTGATATTTCAGTTTTTTATTTGTAATAAATAAGCAAAAATTTCTAAAATCCAATTTTTGCTTTGCCATTATGGGGTATTGTGTGTAGATTGATGAGGGGGGGGGGAAACAATTTAATCCACTTTAGAATAAGTCTGTAACGTAACAAAATGTGGAGAAAGTCAAGGGGTCTGAATACTTTCTGAATGCACTGTACAGGTATTTACTATTAGGAGAAAACAACTGTCTGATTATGGAATTAGACTGGAAGACCTGTGGTAAAAATGAAATTTAGTAAGGCTAGTGGATGGCAATTCAACTGTTTTGAACTTTTATATGAATTCCTTGACTGTTATCGTCCACATAAGGTTTCCCCGAGTAGGTTCACAAGGAAGGGACGCCCGTGATTCTTTTATAACTTGAAGCTATTTCATTTCACACAGTAACAATCGAGATGGGACACAGAGGTGGTCAATACACCAACCTTATACCCGTATTACATAGACGTGCAGGGAAAGGACAGGCTACCCCATTCAGCCTGAGCCAAGATAGTGGGCACTAAGCCGCTAAGCGTACCGTCGCGAGACACACGGACACAATAACACCCCAAAACAATAGTAAACAGGACAAATAAAAAAAGCACATTTATTTTTAAAAGCATGAACAGAAAGAGAGAGAGTTCTCTGACTGTTTTCATCTATCGCCAGATCCAGTTACCATCGGGGAAGGAACAGGGAGGTAGAGATTGCAAAATGTTTAAATCTCTTCAAACAATAGTGTTGTTTCTTCTTTTTTGTCGACTTGGAATGCCCCAAGGGGGAAAAGGTGTTGTCTTTTTGCGCGGCTATTGTCCCACGGACAGCAGAATGGCCTGCTGGGTAACCTAAGCTGGGAGGTAAGGGGTGAGCCAGAGCATCAGGTGTCAGAGTGTTTCCTCTCCAGGTGATGACTTTTTGTTTGTTTGTAGAATAATAAAAGACATGGATCCAGATCGGATCCATCTTCCACACGCTATAGCTCCTGTACTCCTGTATCCTGTACTCTGTCTCCCGCTTTGTTTGACTCCTCTTCCTCCTCCTCACCATCATCTTCTTCCTCCTTCCCAAGTGTTTATCAACCCAAAGCTGAAATGTGTTCTTCTGATTAATAAAGAAAAAACATTTCCCAATGGGACCAGACTATCTTTAGATTTCCCTTTATGAACTACGAAAGGTGTTACGACATCCACGTCGGTGCCGATCCATGTCCTTTATATTAAAAGGATTTACTCCGCTTTGGATCGAGTCATGTCTTTGTTATTTAGGCGACAGGCAGGGTAAGGTTATGTCAAGGAGGCTCAGCTGTGATGGCGGGGGACTATTTAATAACTCTTAGCAGGAGAAGGTGATGACTTGAGGAAGTCAATGAGGTGGAGGCCATGTGACTGTGGATGATACATTGTGTGTGTGTGATACATTGTGTGTGTGCGCGCGCAGGCTCAGGGTGACCTGGAGGCCATGATGCCCTTCTCTATCTGAAGCGGCAGCAAAACATAATATGCGTTGTATTATTTTTGTACTAAAGATCCCCCCCCACACACACATTTTGTTACGTTACAGCCTTATTCTAAAATTGATTCAATCAACAATTATCCTCATCAATCTACACACAGTACCCCATAATGACAAAGTGAAAATAGGTTTTTAGATTTTTTTGCTAATATATAAAAAATGTAAGATACCTTATTTACATAAGTAATCAGACCCTTTGTTATGAGTCTCGAAATTGAGCTCAGGTGCATCCTGTTTCATTTGATCTTCCTTGAGAAGTTTCTACAACTTGATTGGAGTCCACCTGTGGTAAATTCAATTGATTGGACATGATTTGGAAAGGCACACCTGTCTATATAGGGTCCCACAGTTGACAGTGCATGTCAGAACAAAAACCAAGCCATGAGGTTGAAGGAATTGTCCGTAGAGCTCCGAGACAGGATTGTGTCGAGGCACAGATCTGGGGAAGGGTACCAAAAAAATTCTGCAGCATTGAAGGTCCCCACGAACCCAGTGGCCTCCATCATTCTTAAATGGAAGAAGTTTGGAACCACCAAGATTCTTCCTAGAGCTGGCCGCCCGTCCAAACTGAGCAATCGGGGGAGAAGGGCCTTCGTCTGGGAGGTGACCAAGAGCCTGATGGTAACTCTGACTGAGCTCCAGAGTTCCTCTTTGGAGATGGGAGAACCTTCCAGAAGGACAACCATCTCTGCAGCACTCCACCAATCAGGCCTTTATGGTAGAGTGGCCAGACGGAAGCCACTCCTCAGTAAAAGGCACATGACAGCCCGCTTGGAGTTTGCCAATAGGCACCTAAAGGACTCTGAGACCATGAAACCAAGACTGAACTTTTTGTCCTAAATGCCAATACCATCCCTACGGTGCAGCATGGTGGTGGCAGCATCATTCTGTGGGGATGTTTTTCAGCGACAGGGACTGGGAGACTAATCAGGATCAAGGGAAAGATGAACGGAGCAAAGTACAGAGAGAAAACCTGTTCCAGATCTCAGACTGGGGCGAAGGTTCACCTTCCAACAGGACAACAACCCTAAGCACACAGCCATGACAACACAGGATTGGCTTCGGGACAAGTCTCTGAATTTCCTTGAGTGGCCCAGCCAGAGCCCGGACTTGAACCCAATCGAACATCTCTGGAGATACCTGAAAATAGCTGTGCAGCGACACTCCCCATCCAACCTGACAGAGCTTGAGAGGATCTGCATAGAAGAATGGGAGAAACTCCCCAAATACAGATGTGCCAAACTTGTAGCGTCATACCCAAGAAGAAGACTTGAGGCTGTAATCGCTGCTAAAGGTGCTTTAACAAAGTACTGAGTAAAGGGTCTGAATGCTTATGTAAATATGATATTTCAGTTTTAAGATTTCTAAAAACTGTTTTTGCTTCGTCATTATGGGGTATTGTGTGTAGATTGCTGAGATTTTTTCTTTTTAAATCCATTTTAGAATAAGGCTGTAACGTAACAAAATGTGGAAATGTGAAGGGGTCTGAATACTTTCCGAATGCACTGTATATACTCAAAGCATAATAACTGGTTATAAAGTGGCAGAATTGTCCTTAAATCAACCCATCTCTATTTCACATCAGTCTCCTCTGGGTTGAGTTGCCCTGACTGAGTCTCCTACAGAATCTACATTTACAGATTCAGGCCTAGATTAAATCAGATCAAGCGTTAACCGGCGATAGCCGACACCCGCATAGCTGATGTTTTGGCGAAGTTGGAGGTATCACTGTGTTGGAGCTGTCAAATTGGTGAGCAGCTATTCTTGATCATTGTCACAAAGCCACACCATCCCACTCGCGTTAGAAGTTCAGAACCTGAAAGTGTAGGCTATATAGAAATAATAATGCTCAAATAGAAAATTATTCAATTAAATAATGAGGATTTCTATCAGCATAATCGAGGTGTAGATTACATCTCACATTCCAGTCTTTGAACTTGTAAACAAGGCTGCATGGGATTTCTCTTAGGGCTCTATTCAATCTGTAATGCTGAAGCGTTACAGGTTCCACAACAGAAATGCAATTTCCGATTGAGTGGACATATGCAGCGTTTACCATAAATGCAGTCTCCGCTAAAGCGGGAACATTGCCTTTAAATTTCAATCACACTGTAAACCTGAACTTCCGCGATGCGGATTGAATACGGCCCTTAATGCGACTCCGTGTAGCCAATGGCAATGTCCTCTTTATGTATAATTACAGGAGCCGCTTGTGGATTTGACAGCTCTAACCCAGTTCCCACCCAACACCGCCAAAACAACCGCTATGCGGATGTCGGCTAAAGCGGCTAGAGCTACTGGTCCCCTGTAGCTCAGTTGGTAGAGCATGGCGCTTGCAACGCTAGGGTTGTGGATTTGTTTCCCAAGGGGGGCCAGTATGAAAATGTATGCAATCACTAACTGTAAGTCGCTCTGGATAAGAGCATCTGCTAAATGACTAAAATGTAAATGTAAATCTGAATAAATAGAGCCCTTAAACACCCAGAGACAGGACTGTCACAGGTGTGACTTATTTGCATGTTTAACCTAACTAACAGTCCTATTGGTTAATTGACAGATCATGTGACTTTAAGTCAGTGTATTTAAACCTGTCTTCCAGACGGCCGCCCACAGGAAGTGAATGCAGTCCGGAGGCATGGTGGAACCCAGGTTGTGGTGGCGGTCCTCTGCTCGGACGTTGCATGCATCATCCAGTGGTTGCGTGCCATGTCATCGACAGTGCTGTCGGGCACCAGATTGATATAACATATGATGTACATAAAATACCTATCCAGGCATTGTAAGATCTGGCATGTGTCAGCAACGCCTGGGCAGAGGAATGCTTTTCTGAGCATGTAGCGGCTTCGTTTGGTGAGAGCACATGGCGTTTGCGCTAAATGGAGATCTTGAAAAAATGGAAGCCTGCCTCCTGGGCTGCACCACTTCCTGTGCCCTTTTTTGTTTTGTTTGGTTTGGTTTGTATGTTTGTCATTTTAACTATCATGGATTTTAAAGTTACAAATGTTCATTTATGGAACATTTATAAGATTTAACCACCATAAATCCATGCCCTATTAAAAAATGCTGTTTGTTGAAACTGCTATCTTCCTCTACTTCACTCTGCCCGCTCAATCCAGATCCAAAACAACTTTTCTACCTCGTGACAGGACCGCCACAAACCTGCTGCAACCACTGGTTATATCTGTTTCCCATTCATCATGAACAAGATCATGGCTACTGTAAATATCATTACAATGAGTGGGGGGCTAGAGGTGCCTGGATAAACCTTTTCTATCCCTTCATTTCAAATCTGGACCTCGACTGATTTAGACCTGGGACACCTGGTGGGTGCAATTCATGATCAGGTAAAACAGAAAACCAGCAGTACCCCGGACCTCATAGGGTAAAATGGGCGGCAGGTAGCATAGCGGTTAGAGCGTTGGGCCAGTAACCGAAAGGTCTCTAGTTCAAATCCCTGAGCTGACTAGGTGAAAAATCTGTTGATGTGCCCTTGAGCAAGGCACTTAACCCTAATTGTTCCAGGGTCGCAGTTGATAATGGCTGACCCTGGCCACTCTCAGGGGGAGTTGGGATATGAAAAAAACACAATTCCAATTCACGCATGCGTATAATACACGTGTGCAATAGTAAAAATAGCACCCACCAAATAATTATAAGATTTGAATACCCCTGCTTTATATAATACATTTGATGGACTTTAGAAAGCTAGAAAAGATTCACATTTACCTTGCAATATAATTAACAAGATTTTCATCTGAAAAACTAATTATACTGAAATTAAGAGGGATCTGGACAAAATAATGTCTTCATAGTGAGTAACTATAAATTGTTACCACACTATTACCATGTTATTATCGTGCTGTAATGTAAAGTGCTACCATTTTAAGAATGCAGAATGCCACCGTGGCTGTTACCTTACGTTGGCGAACAATCACTGCACTCCTATGCGCTAATCATTAGAACCCATGCTCTCAGGAAACCTTGACTGCGTATAGAGCTGAGACAGCAGATACCGTGACTGTGAGAACCAGAATCACAATGGCTGATCGGGATGTATAGGGTTGGAGCCTGCCTTGCAGAACAGAGACAGGAGCCATAGCAGGGCTCAGATTCTCATTAGCTAAGACCTGAGGAGTAACCCTAGCCGTGGTGATGGATAGATACCTTAGAAGCAGTGGCGTATTCCTTTCCCTCCGAGTTGGCTTTCTTATCATGTGGATGACAGTGCATACAGTATGCAGCACAGATCACATGACTGTAGCACCAATCTCTACATTCAGCTAGGGTGATATCTCTTCTGGTGAGAGACAAATGGTCCATGGAGGTCATCGAAGAGAGAGCTTTCAGAATTGGGAGCATCACACAAGGTGGCTTCTTTTGAGAACGGTGACAGGACCCTCCAGTCCTATTGTTCACTGTTCAGCCTCATTTTGGCAGCGCAGGTCTAGCTAGTGCATTCTTCTAATTATATCTGACCATGTTCCATTTCAACTCTGTTACTTTACTGGAGGAATTTAAAGATAGGGATGCATAAAGTAAACAGCAGTATCGGTCCGACAACTAAGGGCTGGATTCAATCGGTATCGCTTAAGTATTGCGGAAGATCCGCTTTATAGCTCGATTGAAATATAAAGGCAATGTTCCCGCGTTCGCGGAGACTGCATTCACGGTAAATGCTGCATATGTAGGCTCAATCGGAAATTACATTTACATTTTAATGCGGATCTTCGATATGGATTGAATCCAGCCCTAAGAGCGCAAAACTAAACTTCTTGGCTTTTGTTGACTCGCAGCTATCACGTTGCAGCAGAGGTGAACCTGTGCACACACGCAAATACTCAGTGTGAGTCAGTGGAGGCTGGTGGGAGGAGCTTTAGCAGGACGGGCTCATTGTAATGGCTGGAATGGAATTAATGGAACGGAATCAAACATGTGGTTTGATACCGTTTGATACCGTTCCATTAATTCCATTCCAGCCATTACAATGAGCCTGTCCTCCTATAGCTCCTCCCACCAGCCTTCACTAGTGTGAGTGCATCGTCTTGCATCATGCTCATCTGCAATATCTTCGGTTCATCCTGCTGATTGTGGCAACATCAAATCGCTGAGTTTTAGTTTAATCTTCAAGTCACAAATTGGAATTTGCCCATTGGTTTCAATGAGTTGAAATCAGATTGTACACCGACCCCGGTATCTGTACAGTGTGTAATTAGACCAGCTGAATATATGCATTAAAGAGTCCTAAATTGCATAGTCATTTCACTTGTACAGTAGTCATTTTCATAAATAATCTGTACTCCCTGCCAACATAATCAGTCAGCTATTTTATAGGCTGACTAATCTGCAAGAATATTCCATTCCATGTGCCGGCGATAGCTCGTGATACCACCAATGCATTTATGATACGACACAAAAGGGAGACATGCTTGGTCTATGGTGATGTGTTCAGTAATGGGACAGTCCTTTCTGATGGGTGGAGATGTGACAAGCTGCCAGCTCATATGCTGTTGTGGTTGAGTCACTTCACAGTGGGTCGCGGGTCCCTCTCGCCCCCATCCCTGGCCTCACCCCACTCGCTCACAGCCTCGTTTGAGCCATTAGGGCCATGGCAGAAGACGCCCCATGTTTCAACCCACCCCAACCCCCCCACCCACCCCCACGTTCCTCTTCCCTCTACTACTCCATCCCTTCACCCCCTCTGCATCTTATAGACAACCTGTCATGACACGTTGGCTGAGGGTTAACTGTACCACGCCACAGTGTTTAGGGTGTGTTATGAAAAGCCCTCTCTAACAATGTCATGATTACATGTCTGTCCATCAGCCAGCGCTGTAGCAACTCCACAACTCTAAGAAGACAAGGCCAAGAATTTGAAGGGGTTAGCAGCATTTGCATGAGTGATTGAACTGAAGTGATTCATCAGGATACTCGGTCTCACATTGATAAAGCTCAAGGGAGTCGAATGAATAAGCGTCTTTGTGACATGTCTTTGGGTTGTGTATCTTTGTTGTATCTGTATCAATTTCAATACTTCCCAGAGAATCGAATATTTGATCGTGTTAAGCCATGCCCTTTTAACATTTCTTGGCTGGTAGGGGTATTTTGTCTGGACTTTCTGCCTGCTTACCTACTGTGCAGAGGCAGACAAGTGTTATGTTTCCCCATATCTGGTAAATAACACCTGTAGGAAATACAAAGATTACAAGTGATTTGAAACAGCCAAATTAGGCATTGTAATGCTAAACAGTGTTGTAATCCTGCAGGAAACCTGAACACTGCATGTGTAATGATATCATCGCTCGATGTTGAGTTTGAATTGAAATGGGTCTATTGATTAGATGGTCAATCGCTTAGTTATTCTTCCCAACACCTGTGTTTTGATTCTCCGACAGCGAGAGCCAAACATGATCAATGTGGGTTGAGAATGTCTATACCAACTGTGCTTTCTGAGAAATAGCAATGCTGTAGCTAGAATGTGAGGAGTGTGTTTCATGGAACAAGGGGAGAGGTATAGGAGGACAGAGATATAGGTTGACTTTGCTGGGGATTCACCCTTAGGGCAGATGTGCTAATGGGAGACGATGGGGTCTCTCTCTCTCACACACACACACAGAGCTATGGTTATCAGGAGGGCCCAGATGTAATGAGATCTTGATCCAAAGTGATATAGGGTGGATATATGGGAGGCGTGTGTGAGGAATTCATAATGGTGTCCCAAGATTTGGCATGGTGAAATGTCCCCAACAATGTCTAGCATAAATCCCACTCAGTCACTGGATATAATGGGTATGATTATACCGGAGTTATGTTGATATTAAAGCTAAACTCAGCGAGATGACGTTGCATGCACGAAGTAACAGTGTGTGTCAATTTCCGCAATAACTAAGAACGTTGAAACGGAGCTAAACTTCTCAGCTGTTTTGGCCCCATAGCTACGTTGTAGCAGCGTGAAGCACACCCATGCACATGCGCAGATACCCTGTGTGGCTGTGTGAGAGCAAAGTCTTGCATCGCGCTCATCTAAACTTTAATGTTATGCTTCTATCTTTACATTTTACAGGTGTTTACTTTGATTGCTTTTAGACTGATGCCAAAGTGATGGTATTAAAAATGGGTAAGTTCAGGTAGAAGATTTTTTTACACGATATGACATTACTACAGTAACAAGCACACATCCATGGCACATAGACATTTGGATAGCAGATTTATTTTGTGCCAGTCTCTCAGCACGTGTCAGAGACAGGGGTGTGCTTTGCAACAAGTGTTTACATTAGAGTGGGCATGGCTGCATTGGTCACAGTGACCCTGACATTCATGCCAATTCATAACATGGCTTCTCTGGTTCTCTCTCTCCATGGCTGTCCCAATCTGAACTGCCTAGTCCCTGTGCCACTATGTCACCTCCCTGACTATCTGTTATATTATCATTCAGCCATCACAATGAGAGATATGGTAATCAAAAGACAGATGGCATTCGATCGGTGTGAGGCATTGGCTGAATATTTGCATTGTTTTGCCAGTAGATGCCTCTCGCCGGTCGAATGAACTGTTCGTAAATAAAAAGAAGGCACCACAATCTAAGTTGCTTCAGCTGCTGTATGTTTCAAGCCCACTAAAAAGTGATTAGATAAGGTGTGGTATTCTTAAGAACTTTACACATAACTTAACAGAAACAAGTAATATCAGCAGGTAGTTGAAAAACATGTAAAGAAAATATTTTTTCCTCTGCCAGAATACATAAAAACGTACCTGAATCCATAAAAAAAAGATTTAGCCAATCCTCGATAACTTGCCACCATGCATTTTGTAAGGCTACAGTTCCCTAATTGTGCTAACTAACCTAGGCTAGCTGATGCTGTGTAATGGTTTAAGCTAGCTATCGCTAATCAAAATCGTACTCTAGCTAGCAAATGTTGTACTCTACTGCTCAATAGCCTCTTCTGCATATCTTACAGTGTTAGAGGTAGTAGGGATTCGTAAACGTCACCATAGAACTAGTGCAATGGCAAACTGATATGACATATAGAAACTTCATCGCTAGCTAATCCCTGGCTAAACATAACTGCTGGCTTAAGTTTTATTGCTGGCTTGGCATATATGAAAATGTCTCAGATGGTATGTCCTCCAACAACCCCTTAACAGCTTTCCCCTTATTGTTCTCCCAATCCCTTATGCTACTGATCCAATCCCTCAACTCCATACAGCTACTCATCGGTGCCCTGGAACAATCTCCAACCCCACACACACACCTTGTTAAACGACTCAACTGATCATCGACACCTTGAGTAGCTTGATCAGACGTGTTAGCACTGGGCAAAAAAAAACTGCATGCACACTGTACTCTCAAACACCGGGAGGTTGGGGACCGCTGAGTGAGAGGGATTGTGTTGGCGAGGATCATTGCTAAAGCAGTCACATTAGGGATGGTTGATCTGTTGGGGAAGATCACTTGGGCTGTTCTTTGAGCTGTTCCCTGAGGACCCCGGTGTCCGTGGCCCTCCAGACGTGGAGGGCTGTGCCGGCCGAGAGAACCAGGAAGAGGAGGAAGGCGGTGGGGAAACCCACCCAATCCACCAGACCCCCCGCCAGGGCACTGAACATCAGCTTCCCCAGTACCTCCAGAGTGGACAGGAAACTGTAGTGGGTGGCCTGTAGGGAGAAGAGGAGAGGGGAGAGGAGAGAGGAGAGTTAAGTAGGGGCGAGGGGAGAGAGAAAAATACAACAGGACTCGGATGAGATTTCTGTCTCGGGCATGTGGTCATCTACTTGTCTTTTACTGGATTTCGCAAAGGAAAATCAGTGGGGAGACAAATTCCCACAAAAAAAGGAGGAGGGGCAGGAGACAGAGAAAAGGAAAGAAATACTGCAGAAGAAGAAAGGAACTAAAAGAAGAATGAAAGAGGGAGCCGGAACAAGAAAGCTTGAGATTTTTGTCTCCAATGTGTGGATGGCGGCCAGCTGGTGAGGGGTATCTGGTCCAGGCCTGCAGGCTCTTAGAGAGAGAGGAGAGAGGAGAGAAGAGAGAAAAAGAGAGAGAGAGTGAGAGACAGATTACCTAACATCCCAGAACCCACCTCTCAGGCCTACAGCAACACAACAATGCAACATAACTAACGCAGATCCGTCGGTCTCCACCCTCTTTTGACACCTACACACGATGGCAACCCTATTCCATACACTCAGGTGTATACGCCAACAGACATAAAGACTTCAAGTGTGCCAAAGTCAGGCACCACAGGCTGAAGTGACATTTTTGCATCTACTTATCCATTTTTAGATTTATTGGTATTTCTAACAATTAATATTAGTATTTTCAAAAAGTAAACATAAAAATGTCAAACGTTTATATTTTCTTTAGTTTATCATATTACCGTCATCAACATTTGAATGAATTTTAACCACTTTAAAATGGACATACAGCAACAATTGCAAAGCTCACTACATTAAATTACACAATTTAAAAGCCATTTCATAGAGAATGTTACAAACTGGACTATCTTTAGCAACTTATTTGGAAGAGATGGTGATTGGGTCTAAACAGCCGTTTGGTGTTTGATAGTCTAGCGGTTAAGAGTGTTGGGCCAGTAACCAAAAGGTCACTGGTTCGAATCCCCAAGCCGACTAGGTGAAAAATCTGTTGATGTGCCCTTGAGCAAGGCACTTAACCCTAATTACTCCTATAAGTCGCTCTGGATAAGAGTGTCTACTACAATGTACATTCAGTCAATTCAGTGTCATTTCTCCCGAAAGTCAGACTCTTCCCTCACACCAACACATTTTTCTCAGCTTCAAAAGTATCTGCATTCACCAAATTTAGTGTGGTTATCCTTAGATATATTCTCCAGACTTGTCCAGAAGGAATGGTTGATATGTTGTCAATTTACTATTCTAGATAACATTTTCTTTGGAAAAATTCACTTTTGTATTTTATAGATAGAAAGATGAAAAAAGTATTTATCCACAATCTGCTCTGGACAAGTCCCGTCCTGGAGTGTCTTAACAAAAAGTCAACACAAAAATGTAGGCTTACTTCATCCAGTGTCCAGAATTTTTTTTTTGCGCGATATGCAAATATATGCATATTTAATGAGATATTGCCTCATTTGAAACTCTCATTCCAAACTCTCCACCATGGCCAAGACCAAAGAGCTCTCCAAGGATGTCAGGGACAAGATTGTAGACCTACACAAGGCTGGAATGGGCTACAAGACCATTACCAAGCAGCTTGGTGAGAAGGTGACAACAGTTGGTGCGATTATTCGCAAATGGAAGAAAGACAAAAGACTGTCAATCTCCCTCGGCCTGGGGATCCATGCAAGATCTCACCTCGTGGAGTTGCAATGATCATGAGAACGGTGAGGAATCAGCCCAGAACTACACAGGAGGATCTTGTCAATGATCTCAAGGCAGCTGGGACCATAGTCACCAAGAAAACAATTGGTAACACACTACGCAGTGAAGGACTGAAATCCTGCAGCGCCCGCAAGATCCCCCTCAACTCGCCGTGTTTGGAGGTGGAGGAATGCTGCCTATGACCCTAAGAACACCATCCCCACTGTCAAACATGGAGGTGGAAACATTATGCTTTGGGGGTGTTTTTCTGCTAAGGGGACAGGACAACTTCACCGCATCAAAGGGACGATGGACGGGGCCATGTACCGTAAAATCTTGGGTGAGAACCTCCTTCCCTCAGCCAGGGCATTGAAAATGGGTCGTGGATAGGTATTCCAGCATGACAATGACCCAAAACACACAGCCAAGGCAACAAAGGAGTGGCTCAAGAAGAAGCACATTAAGGTCCTGGATTAAGGTCCTGGAGTGGCCTAGCCAGTCTCCAGACCTTAATCCCATAGAAAATCTGTGGAGGGAGCTGAAGGTTCGAGTTGCCAAACGTCAGACTCGAAACCTTAATGACTTGGAGAAGATCTGCAAAGAGGAGTGGGACAAAATCCCTCCTGAGATGTGTGCAAACCTGGTGGCCAACTACAAGAAACGTCTGACCTCTGTGATTGCCAACAACGGTTTTGCCACCAAGTACTAAGTCATGTTTTACAGAGGGGTCAAATAAAATACTTATTTCCCTCATTAAAATGCAAATCATTTGTAACATTTTCGACATGCGTTTTTCTGGATTTTTTTGTTGTTATTCTGTCTCTCACTGTTCAAATAAACCTACCATTAAAATTATAGACTGATCATTTCTTTGTCAGTGGGCAAGCGTACAAAATCAGCAGGGGATCAAATACTTTTTTCCCTCACTGTATAGCTCCTCTGTGGCTATGAGTAACTTAGCCAGTTACCTGACTCTGACAAATGTCACTGGTGGCAAAACGGGCGAGCTGTAAAGGAGAAATTTCCCAGGCATCTTTGCTGGGTCTCAGTAGAGTCCAGTGCTGGGTTGAGCTGGGTTCACACAGGCGGGTTAAGTGAAGTGCTTTTATTCGAGCGAACTTGTTTAAGGGATTCCGTTTCTCTCTCCTGGGCCCTCGACAAGCACTCATGGTATCAGCTTTCTGTCACTGGATATGACCTTAAAATAACAGGCAGATATGTGTGTCATGAGAACATTTCAAATTAACCCCGGAGGTTAACGCCTGTCTTTATCATCAAGGATTTGTGATTAGCTTTGTTTCATTAGGTTTTTCTTCCTTAATTGCCCAGACACAGCCTTGTATCCTCCTTGGTGTAGTTTTCCTAGTCGTTGACTCCTTGGTAGAAACGAGGCAACTTGTCACCTTCAGAATTGATTGAGTGATGTTTGAGAGGCTGCAAACGGATCACCTCCAGGCAGAGATGGCCCAGTTTAAACGGGACAAAAAAAGTTTTGTCAAAGAAGAGGGGGAGAGAGAGAGAGAGATGAAAAAGGAGAGTGAGAGAGACAGAAAAAGGGAGCGAGGGAGTAAAAAATAGAGAAGAGTAAAGGGCTTGTAAGTCCCAGCTGACGGGTGGGTGTTGTTGCTTTGAGGACGGCTACCTGTCCTACCTGTTGACACCGCAGGATATGACCTAACTCCATAGAAGGAGCACTTTAAAAGGAGAAGAGTGGGGAGAGCGGAGAGGGAACAGAACAGGGCAGGTTAGCCTGGGCTCTTTGTTGTGTTTGTTCACAGCCAGGAGTTTCTGTTTCGCTGGCTTACATAACAGACCACCTCAATGGCCACGCCGGGGTTCAGAGAATCTCGTCTTCTTAGGTAGAAGCCTCTCCTCCAAGTGGAGGTAAATGGCTGAGAGCTCCACTCCGTAAATGTGTGCATACCCTCAAAGTGTGGGCCACCAACAAAAATGTAAACAATGGAGCAAATGCATCCCCATTACATTTTCACATTCCATGAGAGCAACTTTACGTATTAAAACATGATTTTAAGCTGAATATAATATGTTTAGAGTTATAGAACCTTTGTTTTTTGGTAATGATAATGTAAGACATTTGTACTTATCTCTTATCTTACTTCACACGTGTTTCTCACACCTAGGACCTGACTTGGCCATGGGAAATTATGTTCTAGGTTACACTGTTATATCTCTTTTATACCATATTTTCTTTACATCTGAAAGGTGTAGCCGGGAAAACAAACGTGTTACATTCATTTCTAGGTATCTTTTCTGTATTTTCTTTAAAGATTCCACCTACGTCTTTGTGAAAACGTCGCCTTTCATCTAACCGGCTTTAGCACGCATTACATCATGAACATTCTATTGATGTCCGACATCAACCTTGTCGTTATGAAAAAGTATAAACACAAAAACGACAGTCTCAGTCTGCATGACATCGCAGCAGCCTAGTCCAAATAGCATAACTACCTGCTCCATCTTTTGCACCCAAAAAACCCCCATCCGTTTAAAAATGTCAATCTACCAAGTAAGGCAACTAAAAGTAGGCAGAGCAAACCCGTTTTGGTGATTTCTGGTCCACTACATGACCAAAAGTTTGTGGACACCTGCTTGTCGAACTTTCATTCCAAAATCATGGGCATTAATATGGAGTTGGTCCCCCCTTTGCTGCTATAACAGCCTCCACTCTTCTGGGAAGGCTATCCACTAGATGTTGGAACATTGCTGCGGGGACTTGCTTCCATTCAGCCACAAGAGCATTAGTGAGGTCGGGCACTGAAGTTGGGCAATTAGGCCTGGCTAGCAGTCGGCGTTCCAATTCATCCCAAAGGTGTTCGATGGGGTGGAGGTCAGGGCTCTGTGCAGGCCAGTCAAGTTCTTCCACACCGCACAGAATCGTCTAGAATGTAATTGTATGCTGTAGCGTTTAGATTTCCCTTAACTGGAACTAAATGACCTAGCCCGAAACATGAAAAGTAGCCCCAGACCATTATTCCTCCTCCACCAAACTTTACAGTTGACACAATGCATTGGTGCAGGTAGTGTTCTCCTGGCATCCGCCAAACCCAGATTTGTCCGTCGGACTGTCAGATGGTGAAGCGTGATTCATTACTCCAGAGAACGCGTTTCCACTGCTCCAGAGTCCAATGGCGGCGAGCTTTACACCACTCCAGCCGACGCTCGGCATTGCACATGGTGATCTTAGGCTTGTTTGAGGTTGCTTGGCCATGGAAACCCATTTCATGAAGCTCCCGCCTAACAGTTATTGTGCTGACATTGCTTCTAGAGGCAGTTTGGAACTCTGAAGTGAGTGTTGCAACCGGGAACAGGCGATTTTTACACACTACGCGCTTCAGCACTCGGTGGTCCCATTCTGTGAGCTTGTGTGGCCTACCACTTCGCAGCTGAGCCGTTGTTACTCCTACACGTTTCCACTTCACAATAACAGCACTTACAGTTGACCGGGGCAGCTCTAGAAGGGCAGAAATTTGACGAACTGACTTGTTGCAAAGGTGGCATCCTATTACGGTGCCACGTTGAAAGTCACTGAGCTCTTCAGTAAGGCCATTCTAATGCCAATGTTTGTCTATGGAGATTTGCATGGCTGTGTGCTCAATTTTATACGCCTGTCAGCAACGGGTTTGGCTGAAATAGCTTTTGAAACTACCACAACTAAAAAACCACATGGAAACTGAATACATTTTTACATCAATGGTTAGAGGACAACCTGCAAAACACAGTCAGCTACATTTTGGAATGTTGCATTTTGATACGGGGATCAACAAAACAGAAAGAGAAACGCAACACTGTTTTGTCAATCACTCTATTGATTATTATCATGAGATCAGGTTGCACTTCCTGTTAAAGCTCAGCTCAAAAACCATGCGGAATCTGGGAATAATGTGTAGATCATTGGTTAGAAGACAATTTGTAGAAGACAGCTTTTTGACATTTTGAAGTGTTGCATTTTGATTCAAGTGGGTCGCCAACGCGGTAAGAGTAACGCAACACTTTTTTTGTTAATCTCTTCCATCAATGTCACACTGAAATCAAAAGAACAGTGGGCAAACGTTTGGGGTGTAGCGCTGCTTAAACTAACACTATTCAAAGACCACACAGAAACTTGGAATAACCTATACATGGTTGGTTAGATGAGAATTTGTAGAAGGCGTCTATCTATATTTTAGACAGGTGGATGTTGATTTCGGGAAGCTACACTCAAGGAAAAGGGAACAAATCACTTTCTCTGTTAGTTAACTTCAACGAATTAGGACCAGCCAAAGGATATCAACAGTGACAACGGTTGGCTGCTATTTAAGCGATAGTTTGACTGTCAAGTCTGTTTATTGGTGTGTGGCCAGTCTTATAGAGAGACATCCCCAAATTATACATGCCATTTGTGAAAGAAAAGGAAAGAAAAGTCCTGCAACCCCCAGCGAGTATGACAAAATCAACAGTACAAAACCAAAGATATTGATCTGTTTTAAGCTACTGATCTTGTGTCATTGTGTTGACAAAAACTTTTATACTAACATTACCAATCTGAGGTAAAAAGGATGTGGTCAAGACGTCAGCTCGTGTAATGTAGTAACACATACTGTCTACATCATGGAAAGTAGCGTAATATACATTAATTAGATATGGCAAAATATTTCAATATCTTAATTTAAGATGATAGTAACTGAAGCAAATTCAAATTTTTTCAATGATCACATATTTCTCACTAGTTTAACCATTTAGAGAGAAAAAAATGCTCTTAAGCACAATTCAACCAGGCGCTCAAGACTAGAGCGTCCATAGGATCTGTGCAGCAGCCTGAACTTTTGACGTTCCTACTAAATTTTAAGCAACTTTCTATCTAGACAATGTTTAGGTTCGTTGCTAGCTTGTTAGCTAACGATGGGTATCTACTTAGCTGGCTAGCCTGCATAATTACCTGAACATATCTGAAAACGTTTTGAGTTTGACTTTAGCCAACTTTTTATTCATCACAACAGGAAGTTAACACATTACAAGGTAATTATTTACAAGTAATGCGAGCTAAAAATAACTAACTTATGGTTGTGAAGAAATAAAAGCAATGCATTCTGTCAGAGGAATTTACAACTTGATCAATGCTGTCTCGGTCAGGTTACCATGACAATGGTCGCAACACAGGATCAAAGTAGATTTGTTTATGTCTCTTGCTCCCACTCCTCCCTGGTGCAGGCTACGCACTGCAATTTATATAAGCGGTATGCAGGCAAGGAAGTTGTAGAAATGGGACTGTTTGAAAGAGGGTCATATAAACATTGCCTGATTATTTTTACAGATAATATACTGTGAATTATGTGTGAAACACAGTGCCTTCAGAAAGTATTCACACTCCTTGACTTCTTCCACCCTTTGTTGTTACAGCCTGAATTTAAAATGGATTGAGATGTTGTGCCACTGACCTACACACAATACCCGACAATGTCAAAGTGGAATTTTTAACAAATTAATAAAAACAAAAAGCTGAAATGTCTTGAGTCAAGAAGAATTCAACCCCTTTGTTATGGCAAGCCTAAATACATTCAGGAGTAAAAATGTGCTTAACAAGTCACATAATAAGTTACAAGGACTCACTGAGTGCAATTTTACATTATTTACATTTTAGTCATTTAGCAGACGCTCTTATCCAGAGCGACTTACAGTTAATGAGTGCATACATTTTCATACTGGCCCCCCGTGGGAAACGAACCCACAACCCTGACGTTGCAAACGCCATGCTCTACCAACTGAGCTACACGGGACTACATATCTGTATGACATGCCACTGTAGAATATCAGTAAGTGTCAGCACACTCCTTAGACATTTACATTTAAGTCATTTAGCAGATGCTCTTATCCAGAGCTACTTACAAATTGGTGCATTCAACTTAGGATAGCCAGTGGGATAACCACCACTGGGGGAGGGGGGGTGTAGAAGGATGTGGTTAACATGAATAATTACCACATCTCTGTACCCCACACTTACAATTACAGTTCATTCAAAATGTATTCAGACCCCTCAACTTTTTTTTTTACAGCCTTATTCTAAAATGGATTAAATTGTGTTTTTCCCCCCTCATCAATCGACACACAATACCCCATAATGACAAAGCAAAAACTGTTTTTTAGAAATATTTACTAATTTATAAGAAACACCAAATTGAAGTATCACATTTACATAAGTATTCAGACCCTTTACTCTCTAGCTCTGTCAGGTTGGATGGGGAGCGACGCTGCACAGCTAATTTCAGTTCTCTCCAGAGATGTTCGATCGCGTTCAAGTCCGGGCTCTGGCTGGGCCACTCAAGGACATTCAGAGAGACTTGTCCCGAAGCCACTCCTGCATTGTCTTGGCGCTCTGGAGCAGGTTTTCATCAAGGATCTCTTTGTACTTTGTTCCATTCATCTTTCCCTCGATCCTGATCAGTCTCCCAGTCCCTGCCGCTGAAAAACATCCCCACTACATGATGCTGCCACCACCATGCTTCACCGTAGGGATGGTGCCAGGTTTCCTCCAGACGTGACACTTGGCATTGAGGCCAAAGTGTTCAATCTTGGTTTCATCAGACCAGATAATCTTGTTTCTCATGTTATGAGAGTCCTTTAGGTGCCTTTTGGCAAACTCCAAGTGGGCTGTTATGTGCCTTTTCCTGAGGAGTGGCTTCCCTCTGGCCACTCTCCCATAAAGGCCTGATTGGTGGAGTGCTGCAGAGATGGTTGTCCTTCTAGGAGGTTCTCCCATCTCCACAGATGAACTCTGGAGCTCTGTCAAAGTCACCATTGGATTCTTGGTCACCTCCCAGACCAAGGCCCTTCTCCCCCGATTGCTCCGTTTGGACGGGCGGCCAGCTCTAGGAAGAGTCTTGGTGGTTCCAAACTTCTTCCATTTAAGAATTTTGGAGGCCACTGGGTTCTTGGGGACCTTCAATGCTGCAGAAATATTTCCGCAGATCTGTGCCTCGACACAATCTTGTCTCGGAGCTCTACGGATAATTCCTTCGACCTCATGGCTTGGTTTTTGCTCTCACATGCACTGTCAACTGCGGGACGTCATATAGACAGGTGTGTGCCTTTCCAAATCATGTCCAATCAATTGAATTTACCACAGGTGGACTCCAATCAAGTTGTAGAAACATCTCAAGGATGATCAATGGAAACAGTCTGAAAGCAAAAGGGTCTGAATACTTATATAAATAAGGTATGTGTTTTGTTTTTAATAAATTTGCAAAAATTTATAAAAACCTGTTTTCATTTTGCCTTTGAGCATGGTGAAGTTATCAATTACACTTTTGATGGTGTATCAATATACCCAGTCACTAGAAAGATACAGGCGTCATTCCTAACTCAGTTGCCGGAGAGGAAGGAAACCGTTCAGGGATTTCACCATGAGGCCAATTATGATTTTAAAACAGTTACAGAGTTTAATGGCTGTGATAGGAAAACATTGTAGTTACTCCACAAAACTAACCTAAATGACAGAGTGAAAAGAAGGAAGCCTGTACAGAATACAAATATTCCAAAACATGCATTCCATTTGCAATAAGGCACTAAAGTAAAACTGCAAAAAATGTGGCAAAGAAATTATTTTTATATCCTGAATACAAAGCATTATGTTCACGGCAAATCCAACACAAAACATCACTGAGTACCACTCTTCATATTTTCATGCATGGTGGTGCCTGCATCATGTTATGGGTATGCTTGTCATTGGCAAGGACTAGGGAGTTTTTTTTTTGATAAAAAGAAACAGAATAGAGCTAAGCACAGGCAAAATCCTAGAGGAAAATCTGGTTCAGTCTGCTTCCCAACAGACACTGGAAGACAAATTCACCTTTCAGCAGGACAATAACCTAAAACACAAGGCCAAATATACACTGGAGTTGCTTACCAAGATGACATTGAATGTTCCGGAGTGGCCTAGTTACAGTTTTGACTTAAATCGGCTTGAAAATCTATGGCAAGACTTGACAGAACTTGAAGAATGTTATAAATAATAATGTGCAAATACTGTATTGTACAATCCAGGTGTGCAAGGTTCTTAGAGACTCACCCAGAAAGACTCACAGCTGTAATAGCTGCCAATGTATTGACTCAGGGGTGTGAATACTTATGTAAATGAGATATTTATAAAAACATGTTTTCACTTTGTCATGGGTGTAGATGGGTAATATAATATATAATCTATTCAATCCACTTTGAATTCAGGCTGTAATAAGTCAAGAGGTACGATGAATACTTTCTGAAGGCACTGTAGGTACTGGGTTGACAGGTGTGTAGAGAGTGGCTCTTACCTGTACACTCTCCTCTGCTCTCTGTGTGCAGTGCATCATGGTCGTGAAGGTGAGCGTGGTGATGAGGCCGCCCAGGAAGTGCTGAACGCTCAAACTCAACACAGCCATACCTGAGGGGCACAAACACAGCCTGAGAAACAGCCTTAACACGTCTCAATGTCAACACAATAGCACAATGTTGCGAGACATTATGTCACGTCCGGTTCTAAGTTAGCGCTATTTAAATATTCATTTTCGCTCAGAGCTTCCTACTGGATGGATGGGGTGAGGAAAGCTCAGTAGCACAACATATATCAGTGGAGCCTGATCTGTCGCTGAACTGAGACGATAAAGGTGGAAGTGAGGGGGGTGCCGTCTCCTCGCGTTCCCCCAAACAAGTTGTTCCCTCTCAGGAAAAGAGAGCAGAACACAGGCGACACAGAGCATCTCTCAGCTCCCACTGACGGTGAATTATTCACTAGAGATGTTGAGTTTTGCTGAATAAGACTTCTCCATTTCATAGGATTCAGAGAGTGAGACACTAACTCAGCTCATCAGAGTGAGAGAAGGGGGTACTCATATAATATTGAGAATTTTGCAGCAAAACTTTGTCACATTTTGGATCTTTGACATCATTGTTCTCGCTCTAAGAGGGAGGCCTCCACTTCCAGAGGTTTCCAGAGTGAACAGCTCAACAAAGGTTCAAACAGGTCACACAGAGAGCTTCTGTTCTTCTTTCAGCTTTCCTTCACTCGCATGAGATTAAAACGGAATGTTTGTGAGAGAGAGCAGAGAGAGGGGGGATCTGAGATTTGTAGATTTACAAAGATCTACTAGAGCGATTCCTATCATTCTTTTTTGACAATTATTTGAACCCATGTCTGCTTGGCTGGGGAGCATGCATGGCATATGGGCTAATGCAACATACTGAATGGACTTTGAGCATCATATACAGTGGGGAGAACAAGTATTTGATACACTGCCGATTTTGCAGGTTTTCCTACTTACAAAGCATGTAGAGGTCTGTAATTTTTATCATAGGTACACTTCAACTGTGAGAGATGGAATCTAAAACAAAAATCCAGAAAATCACATTGTATGATTTTTAAGTAATTAATTGCGCACTGAGTGCTACTGCGCATGTGATGTTGGTCGGTGTAAACCGGATGCAACCCAGACATAGACATCCATGAATCGGCATATGCGAACGTGAGTAGATTACCTTGAAAAACAACGGTCGGAAATATTGGACGCAGTCTCCAGTTCTATATACCTCAGTGGGTTAGAGTGCCGCAGTTGTAAATCCATGCTATGGGTCTCCGGTAAAGTCCATCCCGTGTAGCTTTCATGTACAAAAGCGGATCGATCTGGGAGCCCTGTGGTTCTGTTCATAATATTCATAGCTACCTGTGTGAGTCAGTGAGGTCACATCGAGGTGTCTGCCTTCATTCATCAGTCACACAGTCAACAGGCTCCCACATCGTGCAAGGTAAAGGAACAAAAGATATAGAGCTACGGATGGACAAATAGATGTGGCTAGTAGGGGACTAGGGACGCGCATAAGTCTAGATCAGTGGTAAAGGACAGGCTGGTTAGAGTCAATTATGTACTGTATGTCCATGGTTAGTGTGTGTGTGAACTGATGCCCATGCTGTCTAGTCAAGAGTGCGGTCGGGTTTTCTCTCACCTTTCATGAGTGGGGAGGGTTCCAGCACAGTCAGGAGGGAGCTCTGGAACGCCATGCTGACCGTCCGCATTACAAACACCCGCCTCATCAGAGAACCAATGCTGTGGAGACACACAAGACAAACAACCAGTCACACTCTTAGAAATAAAGGTTCCAAAAGGGTCATTTGGCTGTCCCCATAGGAGAACCCTTTTTGTTTCCAAGTAAAAAACCTTTTTGGCTCCATGTGTGGAAAGGGTTCCACTGTGGAAAGGGTTCTACATGGAACCCAAAACGGTTCTACTTGGAACCAACAAGGGTTTTCCTATGGGGACAACCAAATAATCATTTTAGGTTCTAGATAGCACGTTGCAATTTGACACACACACACACACACACTGGTAAAGAATACTGTGGAGTATGTGCATGCTAACAAAAACAAACATGATATTTCTCTCTACAGTAGCTCACACAATTCGATTCCCTGTTAGTCTAAGAGCTTTGTCTTCTGGTGGGCATGGCTCATGGGGTAATCAATAACTTAAGGATCTCCCCAGTGTGGAAGTTAATTAATGACCATCAGGACTCTCACCCCCTTAGAGCAGTGTGCGGTGTGTGTGTGTGTGTGTGTGTGTGTGTGTGTGTGTCACCCAGGGTTTACCACTGTGGCAATCATTCTCCAAAGGAGTCTGTCAATCAGACGAACCTGGCGCGTGTCACTGTCTGATATCTGAAATCTATACAACCCATCTGACATTGACCTTACCACAGCTTAGTTTGATTTAACTCAGGCTAATATGAGCATACAGTGGGTTTCATAAGCATTCACCCCCCTTGGATTTCTTCACATTTGATTGTCTTACAAAGTGGGATTAAAATTGATTTAATTGTCATTTTTTGTCAACGATATACAAAAATACTATGTAATGTCAAGATGTAAAAGAAAAACTTAAGATTTCTTTAAAATGTATGTAAAATGAAACACTAATATACTTTGATTAGAAACACCTTTGGCAGTGATTACAGCGGAGTCTTCTTGGGTAAGTCTCTAAAAGCTTTGCACACCTGGATTGTGCAATATTTGGCCATTATTCTTTTCAAAATTCTTCAAGCTCTGTCAAGGTGTTGGGTGTCATGGCTAGACAGCAATTTTCACCTCAAGCCATAGATCTTCAAGCAGATTTACAACAAAACTTTAACTTGGCCACTCAGGGACATTCATTGTGTTATAGGTTATTGTCGTGCTGAAAGGTATATTCCTCTACCAGTGTCTGGTTTAAAGCAGACTGAAGCAGGTTTTCCTTGAGTATTCTGCCTGTGCTTAGCTCCATCTCGTTTATTTTTATTCTGAAAAACTCCCGTCTTTGCCGATGTCAAGCATATTCATACTACAGTGAGGGAAAAAAGTATTTGATCCCCTGCTGATTTTGTACGTTTGCCCACTGACAAAGAAATGATCAGTCTATAATTTTAATGGTAGGTTTATTTGAACAGTGAGAGACAGAATAACAACAAAAAAATCCTGAAAAACGCATATCAAAAATGTTATAAATTGATTTGCATTTTAATGAGGGAAATAAGTATTTGACCCCCTCTCAATCAGAAAGATTTCTGGCTCCCAGGTGTCTTTTATACAGGTAACGAGCTGAGATTAGGAGCACACTCTTAAAGGGAGTGCTCCTAATCTCAGCTTGTTACCCGTATAAAAGACACCTGTCCACAGAAGCAATCAATCAATCAGATTCCAAACTCTCCACCATGGTCAAGACCAAAGAGCTCTCCAAGGATGTCAGGGACAAGATTGTAGACCTACACAAGGCTGGAATGGGCTACAAGACCATCGCCAAGCAGCTTGGTGAGAAGGTGACAACAGTTGGTGCGATTATTCGCAAATGGAAGAAACACAATGAACTGTCAATCTCCCTCGGCCTGGGGCTCCATGCAAGATCTCACCTCGTGGAGTTGCAATGATCATGAGAACGGTGAGGAATCAGCCCAGAACTACACGAGAGGATCTTGTCAATGATCTCAAGGTAGCTGGAACCATAGTCACCAAGAAAACAATTGGTAACACACTACGCCGTGAAGGACTGAAATCCTGCAGCGCCCGCAAGGTCCCCCTGCTCAAGAAAGCACATATACATGCCCGTCTGAAGTTTGCCAATGAATATCTGAATGATTCAGAGGAGAACTGGGTGAAAGTGTTGTGGTCAGATGAGACCAAAATGGAACTCTTTGGCATCAACTCAACTCGCCATGTTTGGAGGAGGAGGAATGCTGCCTATGACCCCAAGAACACCATCCCCACCGTCAAACATGGAGGTGGAAACATAATGCTTTGGGGGTGTTTTTCTGCTAAGGGGACAGGACAACTTCACCGCATGAAAGGGACGATGGACGGGGCCATGTACCATCAAATCTTGGGTGAGAACCTCCTTCCCTCAGCCAGGGCATTGAAAATGGGTCGTGGATGGGTATTCGAGCATGACAATGACCCAAAACACACGGCCAAGGCAACAAAGGAGTGGCTCAAGAAGAAGCACATTAAGGTCCTGGAGTGGCCTAGCCAGTCTCCAGACCTTAATCCCATAGAAAATCTGTAGTGGGAGCTGAAGGTTCGAGTTGCCAAACGTCAGACTCGAAACCTTAATGACTTGGAGAAGATCTGCAAAGAGGAGTGGGACAAAATCCCTCCTGAGATGTGTACAAACCTGGTGGCCAACTACAAGAAACGTCTGACCTCTGTGATTGCCAACAAGGGTTTTGCCACCAAGTACTAAGTCATGTTTTGCAGAGGGGTCAAACACTTATTTCCCTCATTAAAATGCAAATCAATTTATAAAATTTTTGACATGGTCTTTCTGGATTATTTTGTTGTTATTCTGTGTCTCACTGTTCAAATAAACCTACCATTAAAATTATAGACTGATCATGTCTTTGTCAGTGGGCAAACGTACAAAATCAGCAGGGGATCAAATAATTTTTTCCCTCACTGTATGATGCAGCCACCACCATGCTTGAAAATAAGGAGGCAATTACTCAGTGATGTGTTATGTTTGGAACATAACGCTTTGCATTTAAGCCAAAAAATTTATTCCTTTACCATGTTTTCCTGCCTTATTACTTTAGTGCCTTGTTGGATACAGGATGCATGTTTTGGAATATTTTTATTGTGTATATTTATATTGTTATTTTCACTCTGTCATTTACAGTGGGGGAAAAAAGTATTTAGTCAGCCACCAATTGTGCAAGTTCTCCCACTTAAAAAGATGAGAGAGGCCTGTAATTTTCATCATAGGTACACATCAACTATGACAGACAAATTGAGAAAAAAAATCCAGAAAATCACATTGTAGGATTTTTAATGAATTTATTTGCAAATTATGGTGGAAAATAAGTATTTGGTCACCTACAAACAAGCAACATTTCTGGCTCTCACAGACCTGTAACTTCTTCTTTAAGAGGCTCCTCTGTCCTCCACTCGTTACCTGTATTAATGGCACCTGTTTGAACTTGTTATCAGTATAAAAGACACCTGTCCACAACCTCAAACAGTCACACTCCAAACTCCACTATGGCCAAGACCAAAGAGCTGTCAAAGGACACCAGAAACAAAATTGTAGACCTGCACCAGGCTGGGAAGACTGAATCTGCAATAGGTAAGCAGCTTGGTTTGAAGAAATCAACTGTGGGAGCAATTATTAGGAAATGGAAGACATACAAGACCACTGATATTCTCCCTCGATCTGGGGCTCCACGCAAGATCTCACCCTGTGGGGTCAAAATGATCACAAGAACGGTGAGCAAAAATCCCAGAACCACACGGGGGACCTAGTGAATGACCTGCAGAGAGCTGGGACCACAGTAACAAAGCCTACCATCAGTAACACACTACGCCGCCAGGGACTCAAATCCTGCAGTGCAAGACATGTCCCCCTGCTTAAGCCAGTACATGTCCAGGCCCGTCTGAAGTTTGCTAGAGTGCATTTGGATGATCCAGAAGAGGATTGGGAGAATGTCATATGGTCAGATGAAACCAAAATATAACTTTTTGGTAAAAACTCAACTCGTCGTGTTTGGAGGACAAAGAATGCTGAGTTGCATCCAAAGAACACCATACCTACTGTGAAGCATGGGGGTGGAAATATCATGCTTTGGGGCTGTTTTTCTGCAAAGGGACCAGGACGACTGATCCGTGTAAAGGAAAGAATGAATGGGGCCATGTATCGTGAGATTTTGAGTGAAAACCTCCTTCCATCAGCAAGGGCATTGAAGATGAAACGTGGCTGGGTCTTTCAGCATGACAATGATCCCAAACACACCGCCCGGGCAACAAAGGAGTGGCTTCGTAAGAAGCATTTCAAGGTCCTGGAGTGGCCTAGCCAGTCTCCAGATCTCAACCCCATAGAAAATCTTTGGAGGGAGTTGAAAGTCCGTGTTGCCCAGCGACAGTCCCAAAACATCACTGCTCTAGAGGAGATCTGCATGGAGGAATGGGCCAAAATACCAGCAACAGTGTGTGAAAACCTTGTGAAGACTTACAGAAAACATTTGACCTGTGTCATTGCCAACAAAGGGTATATAACAAAGTATTGAGAAACTTTTGTTATTGACCAAATACTTATTTTCCACCATAATTTGCAAATAAATTCATTAAAAATCCTACAATGTGATTTTCTGGATTTTTTTTTCTCATTTTGTCTGTCATAGTTGACGTGTACCTATGATGAAAATTGCAGGCCTCTCTCATCTTTTTAAGTGGGAGAACTTGCACAATTGGTGGCTGACTAAATACTTTTTTTCCCCACTGTATGTAATTATTGTGAAGTAACTACAATGTTGTTGATCCAACCTCAGTTCTCCCATCACAGCTATTGAACTCTATTACGGTTTTAAAATCACCACTGGCCTCATGACGACATCCCTGAGCAGTTTCCTTCCTGTCCTGCAGCTCAGTTCAATACATCATCTACAGCATAATTATTAACTTGACCATGCTCAATAAAGAAATATTCAATATCTGATTTGTTATTGTTACCCATCTACCAATTACTATCATTCTTTATGAGGCTTTCGAAAAGCTCCCTGGTCTTTGTAGTTGAATCTGTGCTTGAAAGTCAATACTTGACTGAGGGACCTTACAGATGTTGTACGTATTGGGGACAGAGGAAGGGGTAGTCGTTCAAAAATCATGTCAATCCCTGTTATTTCACACAAAGTGAGTCCATGTAACTTATGTGATTTGTTAAGCAAAATTGTACTCCTTAACTAGTGTAGGCTTGCCTAAACAAAGGGGGTGAATACTTATGAAACAACTATATTTTAGTTATTACATTTGTATTAATTTGTAAACATTTGTAGAATTTTCTTTTCACTTTGACATTATGGAGTACTTTGTGTAGATTAATGAAAAAAATGCACAATTAAATAAATTTCAATACCACTTTATAACGCAACGAAATGTGAAAAAAGGGACTGTTCTACAAACTACGCAGAAATTGTATATCAAATAGAATCTGTCTATCAGTCTAAGTCTACAGGAGCTACAGGGCCCTTCCAACCTGACAACCAATCTGCTATCATTCACATGCTAAAGACATTCTTTCCTTCGTTCTTTATTCCCTCCCTTCTCAATGACACTCTTTGAAATCTGGCTCTCTGGGGAGTTGCCGTGGTGATGGGGAGAGAGAGGAGAACCTGCCACGCTACTGACACCTCACACGGGCTGGGCCCCGATACCATATAGGCTCTCAGGTTGCCGATGGCGATCTGTGTGAGGGGGTCAGTCTCTGACCACTCAGGCGTTTCTGATGGGGCCCGGGATAAGCGTCCAAATGAGCTTTTAGAGCATTGAAACGGCCTGGTGGATAGGCTTTGTGTAGTGTGTGTGTATGTATGTGTGTTGGGAGAGGGATGGGAATCACTCTGTGGGAATCTGGACTGAGTGCACAATGTCAGGTGAACGCACCTCTGTGTGTGAAAATGTGACAATTCTGCCCGAGTCCTTAGACAGACAGACAGAAAAGAAAGACCTCAAAAGATATGACAGCACTTCTGTGAAAGAGATTTCAAACAAAAAGTATTCTGACTTATTATTTTACTGGTAGTGTGAGAGAACCTCAGTACAGACTTTTTAATACAAAGACAATATATTGGTATTCTCTTCATATAGGGCCTATTTCAGATCGATGCTAATTGTAGTATTATCATTAACCCATCTAGCTTTGTGAGTGCTAGAGATGGATATGGTGCTGTGTGATCCACAGTAAAGCCTTGTGTGGGAAAATACCTACACAATGTTGTTATTTATAGATCGCATTACATCTCATGTGCTGAGGGCGAAAGCTATAATGGGAAACTATGGGCAGATGTATGGTCTTATGCAATGAAGGTTGAGTTAGGGGACTGTATGTGCTGTAATTGGTGAAAGTGTAAGGTTAACTAGCAATTGAAAGGAGAACTTAAAGCTCTAAAGCTGACGCACGGTAGTGAAATGTATATTGTGTGTATAGTGATAACTGCATAATGACTTCAGCCCTGCTTTGATGTGCAGGTGTTGCATTTCAAAGCGTACACTACATGGCCAAAATTATGTGGACACCCCTTCGAATTAGTGTATTCGGCTATTTCAGCCACACCCGTTGCTGACAGGTGTATAAAATCGAGCACACCGCCATGCAATCTCCATAGACAAACATTGGCAGTAGAATGGCCCGCAGCAAAGGGGGGACCAACTCCATATTAATGCCCATGATGTTGGAATGAGATGTTCGACGAGCAGGAGTCCATATACTTTTGGCCATATAGTATATGTTCTACCACAGCTTGCACAATAAAAAATATATGAGTTTTAGATTAGAGTTTGTGATCTTTGATCTCTTAAAAAATTAAGACAACTTCAGTTTAGGTCAATAGAAATGGTGGATGGTTTGGCGTTATCAGCTGTAGAAGTTGCAGGGCCTAGTGTTTCTGTTGGGGCCTGTCTCCTTGCCTCTCTAAGAAACATTGAAGGATACACAGCATCTCCCCCATGCTGCTCTCATGCCACACATCTCACACTGGGGGGCCACAGAGAGAGCGGGAGAGCGAGAGAGCGAGAGCGAGAGCGAGAGAGCGAGAGCGAGAGCGAGAGCGAGAGCGAGAGCGAGAGCGAGAGCGAGAGCGAGAGCGAGAGAGAGAGACAGGCTACACAGCTCTGAGGGCTGTGTTTACTTCCATTAAACACACATACGCACATGCACGCACACACACTCACATGTACACCCCAGTGTGTGGCGTGGAGGTGATGTGATATCTGTGCCACAGAAAGGGAGGCTTCTGAGACATGTGAAGCTGAAATGGGCACTGTAGATAATAAACAGATGATTTTAAAACAGCTGGTGAGTATTGCAAATGAGTTACAAAACAAGTAATGGAAGCATGCGAGTTAGGTAAAACTGAAATCAGTGTTGCCTATGAACGCTACCTGAACTGGGAATGCTACCAGGAGCGTGTTGCCTCTGAACGCTACCAGGAGCGTGTTGCCTCTGAACGCTACCAGGAGCGTGTTGCCTCTGAACGCTACCAGGAGCGTGTTGCCTCTGAACGCTACCAGGAGCGTGTTGCCTCTGAACGCTACCAGGAGCGTGTTGCCTCTGAACGCTACCAGGAGCGTGTTGCCTCTGAACGCTACCAGGAGCGTGTTGCCTCTGAACGCTACCAGGAGCGTGTTGCCTCTGAACGCTACCAGGAGCGTGTTGCCTCTGAACGCTACCAGGAGCGTGTTGCCTCTGAACGCTACCAGGAGCGTGTTGCCTCTGAACGCTACCAGGAGCGTGTTGCCTCTGAACGCTACCTGAACTGGGAGAGCAGTAGGCCGCCAAGGGAGGAGCCACAGATGGAGAAGCCCATTGCGATCACGCCGTTCCAGAACCCCAGCTCGCGTGCTGTCATATGATTGTCCAACAGGAAAAGAGGGAACATGGTCACCGCACCCTGCTCACCTATGTGTGGAGAGAGAGAGGGGACACAGCAGTTGGAGTTAAGGTTAGACAAGAGAGAGGAGTTAAGGTTAGACACTTTACGCAAATCAGTTCATCTGTAATTCTATCTACAACATAGTCCAGAGTCAACTACAATATTTGCAGTGTTTACCCTTCTTTTTCAAGACCTCTGCAATCCGCCCTGGCATGCTGTCAATTAACTTCTGGGCCACATCCTGACTGATGGCAGCCCATTCTTGCATAATCAATGCTTGGAGTTTGTCAGAATTTGTGGGTTTTTGTTTGTCCACCCGCCTCTTGAGGATTGATCACAAGTTGTCAATGGGATTAAGGTCTGGGGAGTTTCCTGGCCATGGACCCAACATTTCGATGTTTTGTTTCCCGAGCCACTTAGTTATCACTTTTGCCCTATGGCAAGGTGCGCCATCATGCTGGAAAAGGCATTTGTCGGCACCAAACTGTTCTTGGATGGTTGGGAGAAGTTGCTCTCGGAGGATGTGTTGGTACCATTCTTTATTCATGGCTGTGTTCTTAGGCAAAATTGTGAGTGAGCCCACTCCCTTGGCTGAGAAGCAACCCCTCACATGAATGGTCTCAGGATGCTTTACTGTTGGCATGACACAGGACTGATGGTAGCGCTCACCTTGTCTTCTCCGGACAAGGTGTTTTCCGGATGCCCCAAACAATCGGAAAGGGGATTCATCAGAGAAAATGACTTTACCCCAGTCCTCAGCAGTCCAATCCCTGTACCTTTTGCAGAATATCAATCTGTCCCTGATGTTTTTCCTGGAGAGAAGTGGCTTCTTTGCTGCCCTTCTTGACACCAGGCCATCCTCCAAAAGTCTTCGCCTCACTGTGCGTTCAGATGCACTCACACTTGCCTGCTGCCATTCCTGAGCAAGCTCTGCACTGGTGGTGCCCCGATCCCGCAGCTGAATCAACTTTAGGAGACAGTCCTGGCGCTTGCTGGACTTTCTTGGGCGCCCTGATGCCTTCTTCACAACAATTGAACCTCTCTCCTTGAAGTTCTTGATGATCCGATAAATGGTTGATTTAGGTGCAATCTTACTAGCAGCAATATCCTTGCCTGTGAAGCCCTTTTTGTGCAAAGCAATGATGACGGCATGTGTTTCCTTGCAGGTAACCATGGTTAACAGAGGAAGAACAATGATTTGAAGCACCACCCTCCTTTTAAAGCTTCCAGTATGTTATTCTAACTCAATCAGCATGACAGAGTGAACTCCAGCCTTGTCCTCGTCAACACTCTCACCTGTGTTAACGAGAGAATCACTGACATGATGGAAGCTGGTCCTTTTGTGGCAGGGCTGAAATGCAGTGGAAATGTTTTTTGGGGATTAAGTTCATTTTCATGGCAAAGAGGGACTTTGCAATTCATTGCAATTCATCTGATCACTCTTCATGACATTCTGGAGTATATGCAAATTGCCATCATCAAAACTGAGGCAGCAGACTTTGTGAAAATTAGTATTTGTGTCATTCTCAAAACTTTTCACCACGACTGTAGTGCTGACGTCTTTTCTAAATCAAACAACACACACTATTCCTAGATAGTGTCAATAATAGATGTTCAACAAGAAAAATAATATCCTCTGCCATTTCTCAAAAGGGCCTATTGCTTTCATATAGTGTGTGGGGGGGCACAGAAAAATGCTAAACTTCCTCACACAACACAGTCACAGAGCTCTCGGTTGAAATAAAAGTTGTCAGGCAGACAATTGTCTTTCTGTCGCTGTGTGGCGTCAAAGGCGGGATAATGTACTGCCGAGCGACAGTGTAAAATATTCAGCCCCACCGCCATTATTAATGGAGTGTGACTTCACAGAGACAGGAAGACTGAGCGCTGAGTGACAGCTCAGAGACTGCTGTCAAAGAGACAACACACAGCCACAACTTGGCCAGGAGAAAAACTAAAATAGATGGAGAGAGGAATAGAGAGAGAGTCCTTGACATGAAACGGAGAAGGAAATCAAAGAGTTCAGAGAAGATGCTGAAAACCTCCCGGCGCACGGAAACGCTAAGACAACGCACACGTAAACGTTCTGACAATGCTGTGTGACAGCCCAGCTAAATGTATTGGCAGGAGAATGTGTGGGATAAACAGAGGTTGAGATGATGACATATTCATCACATTCAGCATCTATATTGTACACGACAGATCTAACATCAACAGCTATTCATCTACTCTACTACTCACTATTCCCCACCATCATCAGTTTAAACCTGGGAAACATTTTAACATCCGACAGTGTAGGTAGTTTGACCATTTGTAATTACGGCAAGACTTGACTTAAAATGGGAAATCTGCGAATGCTACATCCATTTTTTGACTTTCAAATTATTGATATACACCCATTGATTCCTGAAGAATATAACTTATAAATGCCACATGGGCTTAGTTAAATTGTCGTACCCCATCAGAACCCAAAATATAAGCTTGTTTTACTTCTTTGTTTGTAACCAATGTAGGCCTTATTTTAAACAAACACTGTATAGCCTCGAAATATGGTTATAATTATAATGTGAAGCTCATGGACGGTCAGTCCTTGTATCCTATCAATTTGAGAGTGGCTACATTTCTCCAACCCCATCCCTCAGCTATTTACCAAAACACTGGCGGGGTGGATGCTTTGTTGTTATTTGAACTGCAGATTGCCCTTTTAAAGCCTGCAGGTATAATGGGTTATAACACGTTATAAGCACTATAAGCCTTTATGTCTAATAAACCACAGGCTACTGTTGCAGTTCATCATATTTCCTACACCCATGTCTTGATTCTTTACCAGTGGTTCTGTCTTTACAGCGTTCAGTGCTGCAAATGCATTATTTCTTTAAAAGGGGAGTGCAGACAAACACAACAAGGCTGATTATTCATTACTATAAATACTCTCAAAGCAACAATTGTCAATTTCAGTGGGGATTTCATTAGGCATCCACAAAGAAGAAACGAGTTGAGAGGGGGGTATGGGAGTAAGATAGTGACAGAGAGAGGGAGAATCGGAGAGGGAGAAAAACACAGACACGGACAGAGGAAGAAAGACAGAGAGGGAAAAGGTGGAAAGAAAAAAAGAGAGGAGTAAGGTAGAAAGATGGAGACCAAAATAATGGATAAGAGAGAAAGACAGAGAAAGGTGTAAGGGAGAAACATGGACAAACAGAGAGAAGGGGTACGGGAGAGAAACAGACATGGTTTGAGAAAGAAAAGGGAGAAATAAAGAGGGGAAGGGATGAGGAAAGAGGGAAAACATTCAAATCAAATTTTATTTGCCACATTCGCCGAATACAACAGGTGTAGACCTTACAGTGAAATGCTTACTTACAAGCCCTTAACCAACAATGCGGTTTTAAGAAGAAAAAAAAAATAAGGCAAAAAATAAAAAATAGCAAATAATTAAAGAGCAGAAGTCAAATAAAATAACAGTAGGGAGGCTATATACAGGGGGTACCGGTACAGAGTCAATGTGCGGGGTCACCGGTTAGTCGAGGTAATTGAGGTAATATGTACATGTGGGTAGAGTTAAAATGACTATGCATAGATAATAAACAGAGTAGCAGCAGCGTAAAAGAGGGAGAGGGGTGGGGGGGCAGTGCAAATAGTCCGGGTAGCCATTCAGGAGTCTTATGGCAGGGGGTAGAAGCTGTTAAGAAGCCTTTTGGACCTAGACTTGGCGCTCTGGTACCGCTTGCCATGTGGTAGTTGAGAGAACAGTCTATGACTAGGGTGGCTGGAGTCTTTGACAATTTGTAGGGGTTTCCTCTGACACCGCCTGGTATAGAGGTCCTGGATGGCATGAAGCTTGGCCCCAGTGATGTACTGGGCCGTATGCACTACCCTCTGTAGTGCCTTGCGGTCAGAGGCCGAGCTGCTGCCATACCAGGCGGTGATGCAACCAGTCTGGATGCTCTCGATTGTGCAGCTGTAGAACTTTGAGGATCTGAGGACCCATGCCAAATCTTTTCAGTCTCCTGAGGGGGAATAGGCTTTGTCGTGCCCTCTTCTTGACTGTCTTGGTGAGTTTGGACCATGATAGTTTGTTGGTGATGTGGACACCAAGGAACTTAAAGCTCTCAACCTGTTCCACTACAGCCCTGTCGATGAGAATGAGGGCGTGCTCAGTCCTCTTTCTTTTCCTGTAGTCCACAATCATCTACTTTGTCTTGATCACTTTGAGGGAGAGGTTGTTATCCTGGCACCACATGGCCAGGTTTCTGACCTCCTCCCTATAGGCTGTTTCATCGTTGTCGGTGATCAGGCCTACCACTGTTGTGTCGTCGGCAAACTTAATGATGGTGTTGGAGTCGTGCCTGGCCATGCAGTCATGGGTGAACAGGGAGTACAGGAGGGAACTGAGCATTCACACCTGAGGGGCCCCCGTGTTGAGGATCAGCGTGGCAGATGTGTTGTTACCTACCCTTACCACCTGGGGGTGGCCCGTCCAGGATCCAGTTGCAGAGGGAGGTGTTTAGTTCCAGGGTCCTTACCTTAGTGATGAGCTTTAAGGGCACTATGGTGTTGAATGCTGAGCTGTAGTCAATGAATAGCATTCTCACATAGGTGTTCCTCTTGTCCAGGTGGGAAAGGGCAGTGTGGAGTGCAATAGAGATTGCATAATCTGTGGATTTGTTGGGGCGGTATTCAAATTGGAGTGGGTCTAGGGTTTCTGGGATAATGGTGTTGATGTGAACCATGACCAGCCTTTGAGAGGACTTCATGGCTACAGACGTGAGTGCTATGGGTCGGTAGTCATTTAGGCAGGTTATCTTAGTGTTCTTGGGCACAGGGACTATGGTGGTCTGCTTGAAATATGTTGGTATTACAGACTCAGTCAGGGACATATTGAAAATGTCAGTGAAGACACTTGCCAGTTAGTCAGCGCATGCTCAGAGTACACGTCCTGGTAATCCGTCTGGCCCTGCGGCCTTGTGAATGTTGACCTGCTTAAAAGTCTTAATCACATCGGCTACGGAGAGCGTGATTACATAGTCATCCGGAACAGCTGATGGTCTCATGCATGCTTCAGTTTTGCTTGCCTCGAAGTGAGCATAGAAGTGATGTAGCTCGTCTGGTAGGCTCGTGTCACTGGGCAGCTCACGGCTGTGCTTCCCTTTGTAGTCTGCAATAGTTTGCAAGCTCTGCCACATCCGACAAACGTCGGAGCCGGTGTAGTACAATTCAATCTTAGTCCTGTATTGCCTGTTTGATGGTTCGTCGGAGGGCATAGCAGGATTTCTTACAAGCGTCCGGGTTAGAGTCCCGCTCCTTGAATGCGGCAGCTCTACCCTTTAGCTCAGTGCGGATGTTGCCTGTTATCCATGGCTTCTGGTTGGGGTATGTACATACGGTCACTGTGGGGACGACATCATCGATGCACTTATTGATGAAGCCAGTGACTGATCCTCAATGCTATCGGAAGAATCCCGAAACATATTCCAGTCTGTGCTAGCAAAACAGTCCTGTAGCTTAGCATCTGCGTCATCTGACCACTTCCTTATTAACCGAGTCACTGGTGCTTCCTGCTTTAGTTTTTGCTTATAAGCAGGAATCAGGAGGATAGAGTTATGGTCAGATTTGTCAAATGGAGGGTGAGGGAGAGCTTTGTACGCGTCTCTGTGTGGAGTAAAGGTGGTCTAGAGTTTAACATGCTGGTAGAAATTAGGTAGAACGGATTTAAGTTTCCCTGCATTAAAGTCCCCGGCCACTAGGAGCGCTGCCTCTGGATGAGCGTTTTCTTGTTTTCTTATGGCCTTATACAGCTCATTGAGTGCAATCTTAGCGCCAGCATCGGTTTTTGGTGGTAAATAGACAGCAATGAAAAATAAAGATGAAAACTCTCTTGGTAAATAGTGTGGTCTACAACTTATCATGAGATACTCTACCGCAGGCGAGCAAAACCTTGAGACTTCCTTAGTATTAGATTTTATGCACCAGCTGTTGTTTACAAATATACACAGATCGCAACCCCTTGTCTTACCGGAGTCAGCCATTCTATCCTGCCGATGTAGCGTATATCCCGTCAGCTGTATGTTATCCATGTCGTTGTTCAGCCACGACTCGGTGAAACATAAGATATTACAGTTTTTAATGTCCCGTTGGTAGGATAACCTTGATCTTAGGTCGTCCAATTTATTTTCAAATGATTGAACGTTGGCTAATAGAATTGATGGAAGAGGCAGTTTACTCGTTCGCCGTCGGATCCTTACAAGGCACCCCGACCTACGTCCACGATATCTCTGTCTCTTTCTCATGCGAATGACAGGGATTTGGGCCTTGTCGGGTGTCTGTAGAATATCCTTCGCATCCGACTTGTTGATGAAAAAAATCTTTGTCCAATACGAGGTGATTAAACGCTGTCCTAAATTTGGTGCTGGGGGGCGGGCAGAGGAGGGCTGACAGGTTGCTGATGGAAAATGAGGTGTTTTTGTTTGTGTACGAGCGAGAGCAAAAGATAGAGAGCGAGAGAAGAGGAGGGGGATCAGCATGTGAGGGGAGGAGGGTTGAAGAGTCAATGAGCACACAGAAGGGTTGGATCACAGAGTGGTCACACGAAGCTCAGACAGAAGAGGCCAGGATCAGAGGGGATCACAGAGGACACTTGGGAGAAAACAACAAGCCACAACCCACCCTGGGCACACGATACGGAGAGATCCAGAAAACCACAGATCTACAGTGCATAAACCTTCCATAGACAATAGAGACCCCACACACTCACACTAACAGCCATCCCTACAGGTGTGCAGGGTATCATATAGTTTTTTGACCACCTAAGGGACTAGGGTGAAGCACAGGAAAAATACTATTTGTGTGGCAATTGGCCAAGGGTAAAAGCAAGGCAACTTGAACCCCAACCCGCCTAACCAGATGGGTCACTTTGCTAAAATGCTCTTACGTTACCAACTACGTTTTACTCCATTAACAACATGAACTATAACCAATGTTCCCTCAACATTTCTTCAGCACTGAGCAAATTTCAGGTTTGCTGAGCGCAAACTTGAACTTCGTGAAAATGTTGTGCAATCTCCAGTGCACGTTTACTGTGAACACTGAGGCTGTACCCGCTTTAAGTTAGTTTTAACTGTGGCCAAGTAGGCGACTTGATCATAATGTAGGCCTACCAGAGTGGCCAACCATCAAAAACAATGGCGAAAATGCATCCCATCACATTTTAACATGGAAATAGCTGTTCTATCATTCAGCCTACAGTAGCAGCCAATGTGTGGTGTTCAATGTAGGCCTACATTCTATGAGACGTTTGGGAAAAAAACATGCAGGGCTTGACAATAACATGTTTATCCACTTGTCTTTCAGACAAGGTGGTGACTGAAAATGTTGTTTTTGATGCTAGAAACCACTTTACAAAATAAAATGCATTATTATTCCCATACCATTATTACAGAGAATCAGACAAATTATGCTACGCTCCGCCTATTGTCTACTTAGCTTTTTCAAGATGCCTCAAAATACAACACTGCCCCTTTAAGAGATCAAAAAAGCTCTTTAGCTGACTTGCTTTTCAAAGATGGCTAGAAATGCACAGATGTTGTGCTTGTTAGAAGCAACCACTCACCCATTGTTGAATAGAAATTGGCTATAAGTGGGCTAATAACTCACTAACTAGCAAAGAATATGAACAAATGTGCACGTAGCTACATGCAGCTCTCGCTTTGATCTACAAAAGAAAAGCGCATCTACTCTCGACCGCTCATGTTGTAGCCTAAACACAGTCCAGTTCAAAGTGAATGGCACAGATATACAGTGCAATCGGAAAGTATTCAGACCCCTTCACTTTTTCCGCATTTTGTTACGTTACAGCCTTATTCTAAAATGGATTAAATTGTTTTTTTCCACCCTCAATCTACACACAATACCCCATAATGACAAAGCAAAAACAGGTTTAGAAATTTTTGCAAATTCATTCAAAATAAAAAACTTAAATATCACATTTACATAGGTATTCAGACCCTTTACTCAGTACTTTGTTGAAGCACCTTTGGCAGTGATTACAGCCTCATGTCTACTTGGGTATGAAGCTACAAGCTTGGCACACCTGTATTTGGGGAGTTTATCCCATTCTCCTCTGCAGATCCTCTGAAGCTCTGTCAGGTTGGATGGGGAGCGTCGCTGCACAGCTATTTAGAGGTCTCTCCAGAGATGTTCGATCGGATTGAAGTCCGGGCTCTGGCTGGGCCACTCAAGGACATTCAGAGACTTGTACCGAAGCCACTCCTGCGTTGTCTTGGCTGTGTGCTTAGGGTCTTTGTAGTGTTTGCCCCAGTCTGAGGTCCTGAGCGCTCTGGAGCAGGTTTTCATCAAGGATCTCTCTGTACTTTGCTACGTTCATCTTTCCCTAGATCCTGACTAGTCTCCCACTCCCTGCTGCTGAAAAACATCCCCACAGTATGATGCTGCCACCACCATGCTTCACTGTAGGGATGGTGCCAGGTTTCCTCCAGACGTGACGCTTGGCATTCAGGCCAAAAAGTTCAAGCTTGGTTTCATCAGACCAAATAATCTTGTTTCTCATGGTCTGAGAGTCATTTAGGTGGATTTTGGCAAACTCCAAGTGGCCTGTCATGTTCCTTTTATTGAGGAGTGGCTTCCGTCTGACCACTCAACCATAAAGGCCTGATTGGTGGAGTGCTGCAGAGATGGTTGTCCTTCTGGAAGGTTCTCCCATCTCCACAGAGGAACTCTGGAGCTCTGTCAAACTGCGAATGCTCAGTTTGGCCGGGCGACCAGCTCTAGGAATAGTCTTGGTGGTTCCAAACTTCTTCCATTTAAGAATGATGACAATTTTATTTTATTTTTTTGTCATTTAGCAGATGCTCTTATCCAGAGCGACTTACAGGTCCAATCAATTGAATTCACCACAGGTGGACTCCAATCAAGTTGTAGAAACATCTCAAGGATGATCAATTGAAACAGGATGCACCGGAGCTCAATTTCAAGTCTCATAGCAAAGGGTCTGAATACTTGTGTAAATAAGGTATGTGTTTTTTATTTTTTAATACATTTGCAAACATTTCTAAAAACCTGTTTTTGCTTTGTCATTATGGGGTATTGTGTGTAAATTGATGAGAAAAAAAAAAGTATTAATACATTTTAGAGTAAGGGGTCTGAATACTTTCCGAATGCACTGTATATATGGCAATGGCTATTTGCATATAGGCCTACTTCAGCTCTGATTGGTTATGGCGCACCGATCTGTGTAGAGTCATGCCTGTCAATGCAATAGAATCCTACTCCAATGCACTCTGCCTACAAGAACATCTCCTGCAAAGTTCGTTTTGCATACGATTTCTTGCATAGTTTGTTTTGTAACAGTATGTTAAATTGAAAGTGGCTAATATTGCATTGATTCGATCACAATTCCCATAGTAGAGCGAAACGTTGATAGTGTTAACTAAAGGGGAAAACTCTAGAAAGTTCAGTGAAGTTCAATATAGTGCTTCTCTGCTTGGGCTGATATTTATTCTGCGCAGCAGTCCAAGGGGAGCTGTGCACCCGAGTGCACCTTAGGGAACATTGACTATAACTGTCTTCTCCAACCTGTCTACTTACAGCTGTAGAAAGCTGCTGAACTACAGAGCTCCATAGCACCAGGACACCCACACCACACCATCAACACCATTATTCTTCTGGGATCCTAAATGTAGGGCTGGGCGATATGGCAAAAATATAATATGGGCATTTCCATGAGCACCAACATGTGAAGTTCATAGGAGCATGTCAAATTGGGTGTCAAATGAAAGCTAAGAGCCTATATTTTTGAGAAATGAAGGCATACAGTATATACATTTTTCAACCATTTCCCATCCCAAAAAATTAGGAATAAGCAATGGCTTTGATTTCTGGTCAAACAGATGGAAAAGGGGTCTTAGACATCTTCTACCAGAAAAAGTTGTAAAAGGTATTAGAAATACATCAAAACACAACAATGTTGAAGTAAAGACCCCCTGCCAACTAATATCAACACTTATTTCGTTTTGGAGAAATGATTTGCCTTCAGGTAAGTTTAGGAAACACTGCCATGTGCCTTGTAATTCTGTTTAAACCCACATTTCTAAGATGTTTTTCGAATTTCTCTCCCTCATGAGGGAGTATAATAAAAGTTCACAGAAGTAAAAGGTAAAGGTAGACCTACCAATTAGTTAGTGTTTTTACTGATATCAAGTTTGTTTATGAATTCTGAAGTGATTAAAACGTAATAATTCTTAATAAAACAAATCAGTAACGAAATTACTGCAATTGAATTGGCTACAATGGGACAGAGTAGTCACAAACCACAGTTGGGTCACCTGCTACTGTCCTCCCTTCCACTGGCATACTGTTATGTTCAGCTCATAACTGCTTTCTTTTCTCTTTTTGTCATGTGGTGGTCAAAGCAAGACTGTGAAAACAGTCTGGACAACCCCTCCCTTTCACTCTCTTTCCTCTCTCTGTCCAGTTCATTTCACCTCTCCCGGCTCTTACTGATACCTACCATGACACCTACCACCCATCCTCTTTCCATTTACTGTAACAAGCATCCTCACCCACTGAGTAGCGACTGACACGGACGGCCACGGACGTTGAAAAGTAGTTGCAATTTGGTCAGTCCGCCCTGGCTTGACCAAATCTGAACCAATCATAGACATCGATGTTTCACATGTTTGGACAGCACAGTAATGTACCGTATTATACAAGGGGTGGTTCTAATCCTGAATGCTGATTGGTTAAAACTGCATTCCAGCCAGTGTCTATTGCGCAAGTTACCACCGGCTAAATCTATGACATTAAAATGCCTACTTACTCTGTTTCATCTGACTGCGCAATCCACTGTCTCATCAGCCCAGCCAGGCACTTTATAAACTGGATTTCCACCATAAAAAGCATCTAGACATTATCTCACATTTATCTTAGACTAACATTTAGTTTTCAACAGCGGAGATTTGTATAAACATTGCTGTCGGTCTCTCCGATATTTGCAACATTGTTTCAATATTCAAATTCGATCTCCAGTTGTCCCATAGTAATGAACGTGTCGGGATGAGACAGACAGGCAGGCAGCTTTTCTCAGCCAGTCGAAATCATGAATCAGCATAATTTTTATGGTTATACACAAAGAAATGTCAATTGAAAAAAGGTAAAACGAAATGAAGTGCAGCTAGTTTGCCGTCTTTCCAGCTTCAGTTTGAAGAGATTTTGTTAGCTGTGTTGTTGGCTAGCTCCTCTGAACAACAGTGTCCTGATGAGAGAGCACATTTTCTATGCCAGGCGAAATTGCGCCTCATTAGATCATTATGGTTGTATCCAAAAAAATGCCACTAGAAAACAGCTTAAACAAATATAAATGCAGCTACTGTTGTTATTCTGGCTGGACTTTTTGTTGTGACTGTAAGTTAGCCGTAGTTGGCTAGCTAGCAAGCAAGGGATAAGAACGAACAACCAGCCGGTTTAGGTAGCAACCCTAGATTTGTGTCGGGACTATATCTTGTGGAAGGATGAAATAGTATGACTAAATACATCAAAATAATGTTTAATGAAAATATGTCAATCATTATTTGAATATGTTGGTAACAGTTTGCCAATATATCCTCCAAACACTGGCTTCTTGGGCATTATCACTTAAGTAGAGCACAGTCGAGAACAGTACAGTACTGGGGGGGGGGCCTCGGACCCCACTTTGAGAACCCCTGCAGTAGAGTAAAGAAAAGTACAGTACTGTACAGTAGAGTAGAGTTCAGTACGGTACAGTAGAGTTCAGTACTGTTACAGTAGAGTAGAGCTCATTACAGTATTGTACAGTAGAGTTCAGTACTGTACAGTCGTGGTCAAATGTTTTGATAATGACACAAATACTAATTTTCACAAAGTCTGCTGCCTCAGTTTTGATGATGGCAATTTGCATATACTCTAGAATGTCATGAAGAGTGATCAGATGAATTGCAATTCATTGCAAAGTCCCTCTTTGCTATGAAAATGAACTTAATCCCCAAAAAACATTTCCACTGCATTTCTGTCCTGCCACAAAAGGTCCAGCTGCAATCATGTCAGTGATTCTCTCGTTAACACAGGTGAGAGTGTTGACGAGGACAAGGCTGGAGATCACTCTGTCATACAGACTGGAAGCTTTAAAAAGGAGGGTGGTGCTTGAAATCATTGTTCTTCCTCTGTTAACCATGGTTACCTGCAAGGAAACACGTGCCGTCCTCATTGCTTTGCACAAAAAGGGCTTCACAGGCAAGGATATTGCTGCTAGTAAGATTGCACCTAAATCAACCATTTATCGGATCATCAAGAACTTCAAGGAGAGAGGTTCAATTGTTGTGAAGGCGGAGTCAGGGCACCCAAGAAAGTCCAGCAAGCGCCAGGACCATCTCCTAAAGTTGATTCAGCTGCGGGATCGGGGCACCACCAGTGCAGAGCTTGCTCAGGAATGGCAGCAGGCAGGTGCGAGTGAATCTGCACGCACAGTGAGGCAAAGACTTTTGGAGGATGGCCTGGTGTCAAGAAGGGCAGCAAATAAGCCACTTCTCTCCAGGAAAAACATCAGGGACAGACTGATATTCTGCAAAAAGGTACAGGGATTGGACTGCTGAGGACTGGGGTAAAGTCATTTTCTCTGATGAATCCCCTTTCCGATTGTTTGGGGCATCCGGAAAACACCTTGTCCGGAGAAGACAAGGTGAGCGCTATCATCAGTCTTGTGTCATGCCAACAGTAAAGCATCCTGAGACCATTCATGTGTGGGGTTGCTTCTCAGCCAAGGGAGTGGGCTCACTCACAATTTTGCCTAAGAACACAGCCATGAATAAAGAATGGTACCAACACATCCTCCGAGAGCAACTTCTCCCAACCATCCAAGAACAGTTTGGTGACGACAAATGCCTTTTCCAGCATGATGGAGCACCTTGCCATAAGGCAAAAGTGATAACTAAGTGTTGTTTATCATCCCAGGACGTGTCTTGACTGGAGTAGCCTAGAGAAGCTAATTGAGGCCTCATGCTGCGCTCTCTCTCAAACCCCATTCAGATAAAACAGTAATTTTATTCCTTCTTGCATTGCTTTAGTGAACTCTCACTCCACTTGCTACACATTGAGCCCCTTTGATTGGCCAACATAAACAACAAGCTACACACATCTACAGGCTACTGCTTTTATTTTATGGGGCGCACCATGCACGTCATAAAAACTATATTAAAAAGTTTGTTTTATTAAATTAATCATTTGAAATGTCATGGTACAGTGAGGGAAAAAAGTATTTGATCCCCTGCTGACTTTGTACGTTTGCCCACTGACAAAGACATGATCAGTCTATAATTTTAATGGTAGGTTTATTTGAACAGTGTGAGACAGAATAACAACAACAAAAAATCGAGAAAAACGCATGTCAAAAATGTTATGAATTGATTTGTATTTTAATGAGGGAAATAAGTATTTGACCCCTCTGCAAAACATGACTTAGTACTTGGTGGCAAAACCCTTGTTGGCAATCACAGAGGTCAGACGTTTCTTGTAATTGGCCACCAGGTTTGCACACATCTCAGGAGGGATTTTGTCCCACTCCTCTTTGCAGATCTTCTCCAAGTCATTAAGGTTTCGAGGCTGACGTTTGGCAACTCGAACCTTCAGCTCCCTCCACAGATTTTCTATGGGATTAAGGTCTGGAGACTGGCTAGGCCACTCCAGGACCTTAATGTGCTTCTTCTTGAGCCACTCCTTTGTTGCCTTGGCCGTGTGTTTTGGGTCATTGTCATGCTGGAATACCCATCCGACCCATTTTCAATGCCCTTGCTGAGGGAAGGAGGTTCTCACCCAAGATTTGACGGTACATGGCCCCGTCCATCGTCCCTTTGATGCGGTGAAGTTGTCCTGTCCCCTTAGCAGAAAAACACCCCCAAAGCATAATGTTTCCACCTCCATGTTTGACGGTGGGGATGGTGTTCTTGGGGTCATAGGCAGCATTCCTCCTCCTCCAAACACAGCGAGTTGAGTTGATGCCAAAGAGCTCGATTTTGGTCTCATCTGACCACAACACTTTCACCCAGTTCTCCTCTGAATCATTCAGATGTTCATTGGCAAACTTCAGACGGGCTTGTATATGTGCTTTCTTGAGCAGGGGGACCTTGCGGGCGCTGCAGGATTTCAGTCCTTCACGGCGTAGTGTGTTACCAATTGTTTTCTTGGTGACAATGGTCCCAGCTGCCTTGAGATCATTGACAAGATCCTCCTGTGTAGTTCTGGGCTGATTACTCACCGTTCTCATGATCATTGCAACTCCACGAGTTATGTCTTGCATGGAGCCCCAGGCCGAGGGAGATTGACAGTTCTGTTGTGTTTCTTCCATTTGCGAATAATCGCACCAACTGTTGTCACCTTCTCACCAAGATGCTTGGCGATGGTCTTGTCGCCCATTCCAGCCTTGTGTAGGTCTACAATCTTGTCCCTGACATCCTTGGAGAGCTCTTTGGTCTTGGCCATGGTGGAGAGTTTGGAATCTGATTGATTGATTGCTTCTGTGGACAGGTGTCTTTTATACAGGTAACGAGCTGAGATTAGGAGCACACTCTTAAAGGGAGTGCTCCTAATCTCAGCTTGTTACCTGTATAAAAAGACACCTGGGAGCCAGAAATCTTTCTGATTGAGAGGGGGTCAAATACGTATTTCCCTCATTAAAATGCAAATCAATTTATAACATTTTTGACATGCGTTTTTCTGGATTTTTTTTTCTTAGTCAGTGGGCAAACGTACAAAATCAGCAGGGGATCAAATACTTTTTTCCCTCACTGTATATCCTAGTATGTAACAATATCACATGGATGTTTTAATTTAATTTAGAAAAAGCCTTGTGTTAAAAGAGGCCTATAATAGTTTTTTTGAACTCACACAAGTATTGGAATATTAACGTCCGATCGGATATTCGAATAACCGTGCCCATCCCGTAGTATAATGTACTGTATTGTACTGTACTGAACATTTCTAATTTACCATAATCTACTGTACTGAACTCCACTGTGCTGTACTGTGATGTCCAAACTTGTGAAACAGATGTACGTCTATGATTGTTTCAGATTTGGTCTGGTCCGGACCAACCAAAAAAATCAAATTCAAGGTGTCATGTCATAGCTGATACACCATTCCGTTTTTGGAAACATGGTCACATAAAAAACTGAAGGAGATTTTACCGTAATTCTGTTATCAAACATTGCATCTGCATAGTTCTTACAGTAAATGTGTTTTTGTGAAAATTTCTGTGTAAATTGTTCAACGTAATCCTTGTGCATAGAGTTGTATGGTTTGTTAAACTTTGAAATCAAAGGTTGTTTGGCAGCCCTACCTACATGTCACCAGTGTACTGACCAATTACAGTTGAAGTCGGAAGTTTACATTACATTTGTACATTTTAGTCATTTAGCAGACGCTCTTATCCAGAGTGACTTACAGTTAGTGCATACATTATTTTATTATTTTATTTTCCATACTGGTCCCCCGTGGGAATCAAACCCACAACCCTGGCGTTGCAAATGCCATGCTCTACCAACTGAGCTACATCCCTGCCGGCCATTCCCTCCACTACCCTGGACAACGCTGGGGCAATTGTGCGCCGCCCCATGGGTCTCCCGGTCGCGGCCAGCTACGACAGAGCCTGGATTCGAACCAGGATCTCTAGTGGCACAGACCACTGCGCCACTCGGGAGGTGGTACATACACTTCGGTTGGAGTTAATTAAACTCGTTTTTCAACCACTCCACAAATTTCTTGTTAACAGACTATAGTTTTGGCAAGTCAGTTAGGACATCTACTTTGTGCATGACAAGTAATTTTTCCAAGAATTGTTTACAGAGATTATTTCACTTATAATTCACTGTATCACAATTTCAGTGGGTCAGAAGTTTACATACACTAAGTTGCCTGTGCCTTTAAACAGCTTGGAAAATTCCAGAAAATGATGTCATGGCTTTAGAAGCGTCTGATAGGCTAATTGACATCATTTGAGTCAATTGGAGGTGTACCTGTGGATGTATTTCAAGGCCTACCTTCAAACTCAGGTCCTCTTTGCTTGACATCATGGGAAAATCAAAAGAAAGTCAGCCAAGACCTCAAAAAAAAAATTTGACCTCCGCAAGTCTGGTTCATCCTTGGGAACAATTTCCAAACGCCTGAAGGTACCACGTTCATCTGTACAAACAATAGTATGCAAGTATAAACACTATGGGACCACGCAGCCGTCATACCGCTCAGGAAGGAGACGCGTTCTGTCTCCTAGAGATGAACGTACTTTGGTGCGAAAAGTGCAAATCAATCCCAGAACATCAGCAAAGGACCTTGTGAAGATGCTGGAGGAAACAGGTACAAAAGTATCTATCTCCACAGTAAAACGAGTCCTATATCGACATAACCTGAAAGGCTGCTCAGCAAGGAAGAAGCCACTGCTCCAAAACCGCCATACATTTTGCAACTACACATGGGGACAAAGATCGTACTTTTTGGAGAAATGTCCTCTGGTCTGATGAAACAAAAATAGAACTGTTTGGCCATAACGACCATCGTTATGTTTGGAGGAAAAAGGGGAAGGCTTGCATGCCGAAGAACACCATCCCAACAGTGACGCACGGGGGTCCCAGCATCATGCTGTGGGGGTGCTTTGCTGCAGGATGGACTGATGCACTTCACAAAATAGATGGCATCATGAGGAAGGAAAATTATGTGGATATATTGAAGCAACATCTCAAGACATCAGTCAGGAAGTTAAAGCTTGGTCGCAAATGGTTCTTCCAAATGGACAATGACCCCAAGCATACTTCCAAAGTTGTGGCAAAATGGCTTAAGGACAACAAAGTCAAGGTATTGGAGTGGCCATCACAAAGTCCTGACCTCAATCCTATAGAAAAGTTGTGGGCAGAACTGAAAAAGCATGTGCGAGCAAGGAGGCCTAAAAACCTGACTCAGTTACACCAGCTCTGTCAGGAGGAATGGGCCAAAATTCACCCAACTTATTGTGGGAAGCTTGTGGAAGACTACCTGAAACGTTTGACCCAAGTTAAACAATTTAAAGGCAATGCTACCAAATACTAATTGAGTGTATGTAAACTTCTGACCCACTGGGAATGTGATGAAAGAAATAGAAGCTGAAATAAATCATTCTCTCTACTATTATTCTGACATTTCACATTCTTAAAATAATGTAGTGATCCTAACTGACCTAAGACAGGGAATTTTTACTATGATTAAATGTCAGGAATTGTGAAAAACAGAATTTAAATATATTTGGCTAAGGTGTATGTAAACTTCCGAATTCAACTGTATGTACAGTATCTCACAAAAGTGAGTACACCCCTCACATTTATGTAAATATTTGAGTATATCTTTTCATGTGACAACATTGAAGAAATGACACTTTGCTACAATGTAAAGTAGTGAGTGTACAGCTTGTATAACAGTGTAAATTTGCAGTCCCCTCAAAATAACTCAACACACAGCTATTAATGTCTAAACCGCTGGCAACAAAAGTGAGTACACCCCTAAGTGAAAATGTCCAAATTGGGCCCACTTAGCCATTTTCCCTCCCCGGTGTCATGTGACTCATTAGTGTTACAAGGTCTCAGGTGTGAATGGGGAGCAGGTGTGTTAAATTTGGTGTCATCGCTCTCACACTCCCTCATACTGGTCACTGGAAGTTCAACATGGCACCTCATGGCAAAGAACTCTCTGAGGATATGAAAAAAATAATTGTTGCTCTACATAAAGATGGCCTGGACTATAAGAAGATTGCCAAGACCCTGAAACTGAGCTGCAGCACGGTGGCCAAGACCATACAGTGGTTTAACAAGACAGGTTCCACTCAGAACAGGCCTCGCCATGGTCGACCAAAGAAGTTGAGTGCACGTGCTCAGCGTCATATCCAGAGGTTGTCTTTGGGAAATAGACATATGAGAGCTGCCAGCATTGCTGCAGAGGTTGAAGGGGTGGGGGGTAAGCCTGTCAGTGCTCAGACCATACGCCGCACAGTGCATCAAATTGGTCTGCAAGGCTGTCGTCCCAGAAGGAAGCCTCTTCTAAAGATGATGCACAAGAAAGCCCGCAAACAGTTTGCTGAAGACAAGCAGACTAAGGACATGGATTACTGGAACCATGTCCTGTGGTCTGATGAGACCAAGATAAACTTATTTGGTTCAGATGGTGTCAAGCATGTGTGGCGGCAACCAGGTGAGGAGTACAAAGACAAGTGTGTCTTGCCTACAGTCAAGCATGGTGGTGGGAGTGTCATGGTCTGGGGCTGCATGAGTGCTGCCGGCACTGGGGAGCTACAGTTCATTGAGGGAACCATGAATGCCAACATGTACCGTGACATACTGAAGCATAGCATGATCCCCTCCCTTCGGAGACTGGGCCGCAGGGCAGTATTCCAACATGATAACGACCCCAAACACACCTCCAAGATGACCACTGCATTGCTAAAGAAGCTGAGGGTAAAGGTGATGGACTGGCCAAGCATGTCTCCAGACCTAAACCCTATTGAGCATCTGTGGGGCATCCTCAAACGGAAGGTGGACGAGTGCAAGGTCTCTAACATCCACCAGCTCCGTGATGTCGTCAGTCATGGAGGAGTGGAAGAGGACTCCAGTGGCAACCTGTGAGGCTCTGGTGAACTCCATGCCCAAGAGGGTTAAGGCAGTGCTGGAAAATGATGGTGGCCACACAAAATATTGACACTTTGGGCCCAATTTGGACATTTTCACATAGGGGTGTACTCACTTTTGTTGCCAGCGGTTTAGACATTAATGGCTGTGTGTTGAGTTATTTTGAGGGGACAGCAAATTTACACTGTTATACAAGCTGTACACTCACTACTTTACATTGTAGCAAAGTGTAATTTCTTCAGTGTTGTCACATGAAAAGATATACTCAACTATTCACAAAAATGTGAGGGGTGTACTCACTTTTGTGAGATACTGTATATCTATTGGTTGACAAAGCAAACAAACACTGACAAGGCAATCCAGGGGAGCAGTGTTATGGACAACCAAACACGGTCACTGGTGGGTTTGCTTTACAAATTAAACCTCTGGGGGAACACCCCACACAGTATTGGAAAAGTAATGTTATACCATCGTAATACTGTCCTCTCTCTTTAGGCCTCTTTGCCTTTATCCATCTCTGTCTATGTCGCTCTCTGGGCACCATGTGGTGGTTCTTCATTAATTCATCCCCCCTTCAGTCTTCCTCTTTCCCTCTGGAAAATTACACCCCACACCCCTCTCTCCCCCCACTTCTCAACCCCAACCCATCTCTGCCCCCTCACCACGCTCTTCCATCATCTCTCCTGTGTCTCACAGTCTATCCTCCTACTCCAACCTACGGCTGTGCAGTCTCATCTAAGCTCATTCCCCCCACCACCCACCCGGTCACTTCCCAGAGGAATCGTCCATTCTGTCTTCTCACAGACACACGCAAACACACACTGTCTCTCACCATCACTAACATCTCCTCATGCAATCCCTGGACCAGTCCTGCCTCCACACGATAACATCCATCCACAGTAGGTAGATGTTGGCCCTAAGTAAACCACTGACTGATACAGGGTTAAGTTTTTCTCCATTTGACTAGTGGTGGCCGCAACACAGGGGTCATCCAAATGGCTCGCTGTCATTGGTTGTGTGGTTGTACACAGAGCAAACTCACTGTGTTCATAAAGAGTTTGTTGGAGAGTGGGGTCTGAGAGGAGTGTGTGTGTGTGTGTGTTGGGGGGGGTTCCAGGCAGACCTCACACACATAGTTAGACACACGAACACACCCTTGCACATACATACAGTGAGGGAAAAAAGTATTTGATCCCCTGCTGATTTTGTACGTTTGCCCACTGACAAAGAAATGATCAGTCTATAATTTTAATGGTAGGTTTATTTGAACAGTGAGAGACAGAATAACAACAAAAAAATCCAGACAAACGCATGTCAAAAATGTTAGAAATTGATTTGCATTTTAATTAGGGAAATAACTATAACTATTTGAACCCCCTCTCAATCAGAAAGATTTCTGGCTCCCAGGTGTCTTTTATACAGGTAACGAGCTGAGATTAGGAGCACACTCTTAAAGGGAGTGCTCCTAATCTCAGCTTGTTACCTGTATAAAAGACACCTGTCCACAGAAGCAATCAATCAGATTCCAAACTCTCCACCATGGCCAAGACCAAAGAGCTCTCCAAGGATGTCAGGGACAAGATTGTAGACCTACACAAGGCTGGAATGGGCTACAAGACCATCGCCAAGCAGCTTGGTGAGAAGGTGACAACAGTTGGTGCGATTATTCGCAAATGGAAGAAAGACAAAAGACTGTCAATCTCCCTCGGCCTGGGGCTCCATGCAAGATCTCACCTCGTGGAGTTATATTGATCATGAGAACGGTGAGGAATCAGCCCAGAACTACACGGGAGGATCTTGTCAATGATCTCAAGGCAGCTGGGACCATAGTCACCAAGAAAACAATTGGTAACACACTACGCCGTGAAGGACTGAAATCCTGCAGCGCCCGCAAGGTCCCCCTGCTCAAGAAAGCACATATACCGTCTGAAGTTTGCCAATGAACATCTGAATGATTCAGAGGAGAACTGGGTGAAAGTGTTGTGGTCAGATGAGACCAAAATCGAGCTCTTTGGCATCAACTCAACTCGCTGTGTTTGGAGGAGGAGGAATGCTGCCTATGACCCCAAGAACACCATCCCCACCGTCAAACATGGAGGTGGAAACATTATGCTTTGGGGGTGTTTTTCTGCTAAGGGGACAGGACAACTTCACCGCATCAAAGGGACGATGGACGGGGCCATGTACCGTCAAATCTTGGGTGAGAACCTCCTTCCCTCAGCAAGGGCATTGAAAATGGGTCGTGGATGGGTATTCCTGCATGACAATGACCCAAAACACACGGCCAAGGCAACAAAGGAGTGGCTCAAGAAGAAGCACATTAAGGTCCTGGAGTGGCCTAGCCAGTCTCCAGACCTTAATCCCATAGAAAATCTGTGGAGGGAGCTGAAGGTTCGAGTTGCCAAACGTCAGCCTCGAAACCTTAATGACTTGGAGAAGATCTGCAAAGAGGAGTGGGACAAAATCCCTCCTGAGATGTGTGCAAACCTGGTGGCCAACTACAAGAAACGTCTGACCTCTGTGATTGCCAACAAGGGTTTTGCCACCAAGTACTAAGTCATGTTTTGCAGAGGGGTCAAATACTTATTTCCCTCATTAAAATTTATTTTTACATGCGTTTTTCTGGATTTTTTGTTTGTTATTCTGTCTCTCACTGTTCAAATAAACCTACCATTAAAATTATAGACTGATCATGTCCGACACTTGCACACAAACATTCTGACCTTTTAGTCTGAATTGAAGAGCGGACAACTAAGCTGGTTATTTGTAATTATACAAGTGTTGATTATATTAGCTATGATGATTATTAGGGCTATGACGATACCAGTATCTCACTATTTTTCCATGGCAAAAATGAAAACACGAAGCAGAACAAACTCTTTGGTCCTTTAAAAACCTGCTATATGAAGAATAGTGTGCTATAGCTTGGAAAATAAATAAAAGTGACTCTGGATGACAACATAATGATGTTTGTTTCCAACATTAGGGCTGTTTTCCTAAAGAAGTAAAATACGCTTTGTGTTTTGTTTCCTGGACACGATAATAACGAGTATCGCAATACTGGTATCGTCCTGGACCGAATGATGTTAATATTTATAACATTATGAGGATGAGGATGTTTACGATAATGGCGATGAAGACAATGATTGCGATGGAGAAGGTGACAGTGGTGATAATGATGATGATGATGAGATGAAAATGATGCTGGTGAACCCCTCAGACGGATTAGTGTCGGGGGGGGGGGGGGTCCTGTCTAGTGTCTGCCTGGGCACATCTGATTACTGTGCCAACCCTAACAGACTATCTCTCTCAAACACACACACACACACACATGCGCACAACACACATATACAGGAAAAAACTATTGCACACACAAGCAAACGTATGCAAATGTAAAATAGCATGTTTTCCCACCACCCACACAAAGACCAGTGTGATGCTGCGTCTTCCATTTCAGTTTCCTTTTTTTTTTTTTAAGCCACAGACACAAAGACACTCCAGGCCTAATCCTTACATAATCTCCTTCTGTTGCCAAACACCAAACTCTGATATCAACTCTCGCTCTCACACACACACACAAACACACACAGCTTAACACCAAACTGTGTTTATCATAAATATTTCTCTCTTGCAAATATGAACCACAAAACACTGGTTTAAAGGACAACATTCCTAACATCTCACTAGGCCTAATATATACCTGTTGCTTTGTACATCAATGCTATTCACACAGCTTAAAATTTCATATTTTCTAAGAACAGGACTTTTAGTAGGTTCTGGACTCCCTGGTAATAACCCCATTCCCTTCATCCATCAACAGGCAAGATTAGCAGGGCCCTCTAGTCTAGGATATGGCAACAGAGACATCTGTTGGCAAGAAATGAGACCACAGCTGAATGGAGAAAAGGCACCTCTCAGTCTTCCTTACCTCACAAAAGCGGCTATAGGACTGCGTTGTGTTCATTTAGGCACCAAACTGAAGAAAACTGACTGAAACAGCAAGGGGATTACTTGGATTGGACCAATATAAAATGCATAATTCTGTTCACCATTGCAAACCGTTTAAAAATGTGTTCTGTTGCGTGCCTTAGTAAACACTACACAGGGTTGCATTCATTATTACCAAACAGAAGAAAACAGACTGAAACAGGGAGGGATTATCAGAGCTTGTCCAATAAGAAACGCTTGCAACTTCGCACAGCCATTGAAGAGGAGTGGGACAACATTCCACAGGCCACAATCAACAGCCTGATCAACTCTATGCGAAGGAGATGTGTCGGGCTGCATGAGGCAAATAGTGGTCACACCAGATACTGACTGGTTTTCTGATCCACGCCCCTACCTTTTTAGGTATCTGTGACCAACAGATGCATATCTGTATTCCCAGTCATGTGAAATCCATAGATTAGGACCTAATGCATTTTTCAATTGACTGATTTCCTTATATGAACTGTAACTCAGTCAAATCTTTTAAATTGTTGCGTTTATATTTTTGTTCAGTGTAGATTTATCTGTGTGCTTTTCAACTATGGACTACTATGAGAAAACATGTTTTGGCAAATGGTCTAATTATTTATGACCAAGTGGGTTTCTTATGTAGTAGCCTGGCAGTGGATTAGGTTTAGTGTTAGGACTTTTAGCTACTTCTCCAGTTGGTGCAATCAGTAAGTGTGCATGGTTGTCAGACTGAGACTAGTAGACTTACCCAGTTTGTATGTGAGAACGTAGAGCATGGTCCAGGGCGTCCCAGGTACTGACAGCAGCTTCTGCCACACCCTCCAGGGATGCACAGCGTCCGACTGGACCCCTCTCCTCCCCTCTGCCTGGCCCCTCAACAGCTCATCATCCAGCACGGGGGCCCCCCACACAAACAGTGCCACTCCGAAGTACACAAAGGCCAACAGCATGAACATAGGGCCCCACCCGGCCACGTCGATCACAGCCAGGAGCCCGCCCCCGGCAAACACCGAGCCGGCCTTGTAGCCCACCACCTGGGCCGTGTTGCCCAGGCCCAGCTCGCTGCGTCCCTTCAGCAGTCCCACAGCGGCCCCGTCCACCGCAATGTCCTGAACCGACGCCAGGGCATTCATGGCCAGCAGTGTCCCTGCCACACCCCAGATGTGGGTCTCTGGGGACAGGGCAGCGCTGAAGAGACAAGTGAGCGCCAGGCCAGAGACAGTGGCCACAAGCCAGCGCCGCTTGGTACCCACACGATCCACCAGGGGCGCCCAGAGGACCTTGAGCACCCAGGGGAAGTAGAGGATTTTGGTCAGGCCGATGCGTGTGAGGGAATGGCCCGCCCCACGGAGGTAGACGGGGAGCAGCGAGGACTGGAGCCCATAGGGGATCCCCTGGACAAAGTACAGGAGGCCCAGGAAAACCAGCTTGTCATTCATGATTCAATGGGTGCGGGACAGTTCTTCAGGTCATGACGATGGTCCGCCAGGAGCTGATTGAATGGGTCGATCAGCCTTGGAGAGGTGGAGAAGAGAGAGAGAGGGGATAATTTCACTGACAAAAAGTTCACAAACATGAGCAAATGGGTGCCGGAGTCTGGTCTAGTGGTAGCACTGCTGACTCCAGACCACACATGCCAGCTGGAGATGGGGTTAAAAATCCCACCTCATTCCCTACTCTCTGTATCTCCTTCTCTACCTGTCACAGTCAATAAAACAATACAAAAAAAGTATTTATTTTTTAAACATGCGCAAACGGAATTGAACTCGCAAGATTTATTGGGTTTTATTATGTAAGTGAAATAAACAAAGTGGTAGAAGCACATTATAGATTACTGCAGACTGATGCATCAGACAGCTGTCGAACGTTTGCTTATTTACCAGAAAGAATTAACTTTAACTAGTTCCCTTTCCTTTGAATTAAATGTATAACATAATGGGATAGTGTGTAGATATCATTTTACGCCCCAAACTTGACCTTTACATAGTAGCAAGCAAAGCTAACAATGTCTCGGTAAATTGGCTAGACATAGCACTTGCAAGCAATAAACAATAAACATGCATGGCCAATGCTCAAGCTAACGCTGTGATACAACCCATTCAGAACAAGTATCAGCGCGTGCCAATAGCTAGCAATTTCGGTCGTAATTTTTTCTAAATATTATAAAAGGTATATCTCAGTGCAATCTGTTTTCAAAGTTGTTGTTGTTACATACTGGAATCTGTTAGCCGAAGCCGATCCGCTTCCGAACTGCTCTGCCCTTGAAAAACTACTTCCGGGGCGTTTGGCTCTGTTTACCTAAAATAGCCGTTCATTTGGCTCCCAAACGGCTAGTAGTGCTTAAAAAGATGAAAAAACATGAAAAATATAACATTTCTAACGTGAAATGTGAGTTCAAATACATTTACATGAATACTCTCTCCTCACTACCTATTGTTCCTGCAGTGAGGAATTACCATCTTCAGATAATGTTTTTATAACTTCACTTCTACAGATCATCGCTGTATGGAGCTCAAAAAGCAGTAGCAGCAGTATGCAAATCAGGGAGCGAAATGAATGTTTTTTTCACAGATGCGATTCTTCTTCTAAGGCAGGGGTGTCAAACTCATTTTAGCTCAGGGGCCACATGGAGGAAAATCTATTCCCAAGTGGGCCGGACCGGTAAAATCATGGTATATATAACTTAAAAACAACAACTTCAGATTGTTTTCTTTGTTTTAATACTATCAACATAAAACATAAAGCTGGAGCCTGAGGACAGTGTGTCCAAAATAGTACAAGCACAACATCACTATTAATCATAAAACACCTCAAGTTTATTTGAAAATTCTAAAGAAAAAGAACACACAAACACACAATGCCTCAGTGATTCACAGAACTGTTTCACAGATCACAGAACTATATCAGGGTGTCATTTCTCAGGCAGAAATGTAGATACAAATAATGAAATCCTGTTCCCCAAACAAGTGCAAGAACCACAGAGTCAAGAATAGGTTAAATATACAAATAAAATAAAATCAATTAAAAACAATAGCACATCAACATAAAAACATATAAACATAAAGCTGGAGCCTGAGGACAGTGTGTCCAAAAGCACAACATCACTATTAATCATAAAACACCTCAAGTTATTTGAAAGTTCTGAGGACAAACAACACACAAACACACAATGCCTCAGTGATTCACAGAAGTATATCACAGATCACAGAACTATATCAGGGTGTCTCATGCAGCACTTTAAGTGGGGTTGCATAGTTTATTTGACTCCTGATACCTGGCATCTTTTAGCTTTCACCAGCGCATCAATATCAGGCGTCACATCCTGAGTGGCAGCCAACTTCAGGATGTGATTCAAGTGCTTGTGCGTGAGCCTTGAGCGCAGCTTTGTTTTATTTATGCTCATTACAGAGAACTTGCTCACAAAGATACAGTGGGGAGAACAAGTATTTGATACACTGCCGATTTTGCAGGTTTTCCTACTTACAAAGCATGTAGAGGTCTGGAATTTTTATCATAGGTACACTTCAACTGTGAGAGACGGAATCTAAAACAAAAATCCAGAAAATCACATTGTATGATTTTTAAGTAATTAATTTGCATTTTATTGCATGACATAAGTATTTGATACATCAGAAAAGCAGAACTTAATATTTGGTACAGAAACCTTTGTTTGCAATTACAGAGATCATACGTTTCCTGTAGGTCTTGACCAGGTTTGCACACACTGCAGCAGGGATTTTGGCCCACTCCCTCCATACAGACCTTCTCCAGATCCTTCAGGTTTCGGGGGCTGTCGCTGGGCAATACGGACTTTCAGCTCCCTCCAAAGATGTTCTATTGGGTTCAGGTCTGGAGACTGGCTAGGCCACTCCAGGACCTTGAGATGCTTCTTACGGAGCCACTCCTTAGTTGCCCTGGCTGTGTGTTTCGGGTCGTTGTCATGCTGGAAGACCCAGTCACGACCCCTCTTCAATGCTCTTACTGAGGGGAGGAGGTTGTTGGCCAAGATCTCGCGATACATGGCCCCATCCATCCTCCCCTCAATACGGTGCAGTCGTCCTGTCCCCTTTGCAGAAAAGCATCCCCAAAGAATGATGTTTCCACCTCCATGCTTCACGGTTGGGATGGTGTTCTTGGGGTTGTACTCATCCTTCTTCTTCCTCCAAACACGGCGAGTGGAGTTTAGACCAAAAAGCTCTATTTTTGTCTCATCAGACCACATGACCTTCTCCCATTCCTCCTCTGGATCATCCAGATGGTCATTGGCAAACTTCAGACGGGCCTGGACATGCGCTGGCTTGAGCAGGGGGACCTTGCGTGCGCTGCAGGATTTTAATCCATGACGCCGTAATGTGTTACTAATGGTTTTCTTTGAGACTGTGGTCTCAGCTCTCTTCAGGTCATTGACCAGGTCCTGCCGTGTAGTTCTGGGCTGATCCCTCACCTTCCTCATGATCATTGATGCCCCACGAGGTGAGATCTTGCATGGAGCCCCAGACCGAGGGTGATTGACCGTCATATTGAACTTCTTCCATTTTCTAATAATTGCGCCAACAGTTGTTGCCTTCTCACCAAGCTGCTTGCCTATTGTCCTGTAGCCCATCCCAGCCTTGTGCAGGTATACAATTTTATCCCTGATGTCCTTACACAGCTCTCTGGTCTTGGCCATTGTGGAGAGGTTGGAGTCTGTTTGATTGAGTGTGTGGACAGGTGTCTTTTATACAGGTAACGAGTTCAAACAGGTGCAGTTAATACAGGTAATGAGTGGAGAACAGGCTTCTTAAAGAAAAACTAACAGGTCTGTGAGAGCCGGAATTCTTACTGGTTGGTAGGTGATCAAATACTTATGTCATGCAATAAAATGCAAATTAATTACTTAAAAATCATACAATGTGGTTTTCTGGATTTTTGTTTTAGATTCCGTCTCACAGTTGAAGTGTACCGATAATAAAAATTACAGACCTCTACATGCTTTGTAAGTAGGAAAACCTGCAAAATCGGCAGTGTATCAAATACTTGTTCTCCCCACTGTAGGTGTTCCTCTTGTTCAGATGTGTTACGACTGTGTGAATGGCGATGTAAAGGGCATGGGGGTCTAGTGTGCCTGGCATGCTGGCCTTAATGTGGGCCATGACCAGCCTTTCGAAGTACTTAATGATGACTGAGGTGAGCGCGACGGGGCGATAGTCAAGTTTTATTGAAATTTAAATTAGGCCCACCTTATATAAGATTTCGAAGTCAGTTTGTTCCCCTTCTCTGGTCTTCAAAAATGGCCTTACTTTAGAGGAGGCTGGTAGGAGGAGCTATAGGAGGACAGGCTTATTGTAATGGATGGAATAAATGCAACAGTCAAACATGTGGTTTGCATGTTTGATGCTGTTCCATTTATTCTATTACAGCCATTACAATGAGCCGATCCTCCAATAGCTCCTCCCACCAGCCTCCTCTGCCTTATATGTAGCGTAACTGTAGTCTCATGTGACCATCCTTCCAAATCCTGTCTAGCTACTGTAGGTTTAATACAATTCAATCCATTTCAAATCTAGAGCGAGATCCTTCATTTGTATTAATTACACATACTGTCACGACTTCCGCCGAGGCTGCCTCTCCTCCTTGTTCGGGCAGGTTTCGGCATTCGTCGTCACCGGCTTACTAGCTGCTGCCGATCCATTTATCATCACTCCACTTGTCTTGTCTAATTAATCAGACACCTGGTCCTTATCCCAATTAGTCATTGTATAAGTGTTCCCTCTGCTTCCTTGTCTGTGTGGGTGATTGATTGTAGTGAGCTGTGTGTAGCGACCCTTACCTTGTTGTTGCCAGGGTAGATATTTCCCCTGTGCCCGAGTTTTGTTGTCGCATGCTTGCGCAACTGTTTATCGACAGAATAAACTCTTTGGATGCGTATTACTCTCCTGTGCCTGACTCCTATCACACACACCATGTCTGTCTGTGTTTTACAATGTTGTGAATATAACTCACAACATGGTCTTAAGTGGTTCATTCTCAGTTGGTCATTCTCAAATTAGACCTCATCAAAACATGCAATGTTGAATGGAATGAAAAATATATACACAGATCAATTCAACAGACAATTTGGAGCCACATAAAATGCTTTATTTGCAAGAAGGACCAATTATCCAGGTCACAATGCCACTGCATATTCTTGGCACACAAATGGTGTCTGGTATATTGCACTATGGATCCCCAAGTCTGCTGAAGCTAGGCTAAATTTGTCAATGCTGCTTACCATGTTTACTGTGCTCATTGTTGTTAGCAAGTAGTGAAAATATATCATGACTGCCATTTCAGATATTTGTCATGAACCATAATATTTTGCATTTGGGAAGTGCACATTGAGGCATTGGAGGGGAATGTTTAATCATGTACAGTGGTAGTAATTGGCTCCAGGTGAGATAGGAGAGAAAGTTATTTCTCACTTCCACACAGGGCCAGTAGGATCTTCTCATAGTCTCCCTGGGTGTCATCCTACGGTGGTAAGAGAGAGCAGAGTTACTCTACAAAATATAAAAGGGCAATCATGTTTAGACATGTCACATCATAATATAAAATTGTATTTAGAAAATCATTTTCAGATGCCATATTTCTTCTATCCAAACTCAGATTGTATAAAGTATTCCAATTTCTGGGTCCAATGTGATGCATGTACTTAACTCAGTGGGTCGGTTTCCCGGACCCCGATTAAGTCAAGTCCTGGATTTAAAACAAATTCTCAATGGAGGATCTCTTTAATTAGATTTTTAGTCCAGGACTATGCTTAATCTGGGTCTGGGAAAACAGTCCCTTGTCTTTTATTGCCACTTTGACAGTGGAGATGTTTGCTCACCAGAATTTCCTGGGAGAGGGTTTTCCCAAATGTCTTCTTGTACTCCTGTTTAATCCGGGCCAGGTCTACTTCAGACCTGCTCACCATGACCCGGGTCACAATATTGGTCCTGGTTCCTTTACCCTGGGGTATGGCACAGGCACACAAACTGAACATTTATAACCGGATAGTGGAAGCTCCTTAGCCTGAACCCAGATCTGTTTGTGCGGTCTTGTACAGTATGTGCATAACCAGTGTTCTTGTGTAGATTCACATCTTAAAACAGGGTTGTATTCATTAAGTAGAAAAATTGACTAAACAGGGAGGAACTACCAGGATTTGTCCAATAAGAAATGCTCATTTTGTTTTTAAAATGTATTTCTGTTGCGTACCCTAATGATCAAGACCCAGGGCAACTCCTCATCTGGTACATAAAACTTAACAATGTTTAACAGTTAACACACCTTCATTGCCAAGTTGAGTTTCTCAGCAAAGAAAGCAGGCTTGCTTCCAGCACACTTCACTGAAAGACAGAAAGGAAAAACAGTAAGGTGACAACATAGAGCAGCATAGACAAGAAGTGGCATTCTCCAAAGCCATCACGAGGTCGAGGAGGTGGAATCCTAACAAAAACTTGCTTGAAGCCCCCAAAAGGCTAAGGCCCTGACTGGACAGGTGAGATAGGAAAAGGTGTATGGAGAGAGGTATGGTAGGGGGGTTTAAATCAAATAAAATGTTATTTGTCACATGCTTTGTAAACGACAGGTGTAGACTAACAGTGAAATGCTTACTTACGGGCCCTTCCCAACGATGCAGAGAAAAAAATAACAAAGGAATAAATACATAATGAGTAACGATAACTTGGCTATATACACAGGGTACCAGTACAGAGTCGATGTGCAGGGGTACGAGGTAATTTAGGTAAATATGTACATATAAGTAGGGGTAAAGTGACTCGGCAACAGGATAGATAATAAACAGTAGCAGCGTATGTGATGAGTCAGAAGTGTTAGTGCAAAAAAAGGTGAATGCAGATAGTCCGGGTAGCTATTTGGTTAACTATTTAGCAGTCTTATGGCTTGGGGTAGAAGCTGTAGAGGATCCTATTAGTTCCAGACTTGGTGCATCAGTACCGCTTTCTGTGTGGTAGCAGAGAACAGTCTATGACTTGGGTGTCTGAAGTCTTTGACAATTTGTAGAGCCTTCCTCTGACAACGCTTTGTATAGAGGTCCTGGATGGCAGGGACCTCGGCCCCAGTGATGTACTAGGCCAAGCAGTTGCCATACCAATCGAAGATGCAGCCAGTCAAGATGTTCTCAATGGTGCAGCTGTAGAACTTTGAGGATCTGAGGGCCCATGCCAAATCTTTTCAGCCTCCTGAGGGGGAAGAGGTGTTGTTGTCGTGCCTTCTTCACGACTGTGTTGGTGTGTGTGAACCATATTAATTCCTTACGGATGTGGACACCGAGGAACTTGAAGCGCTCGACCCGCTCAACTACAGCCCTGTTGATGTACAGTTGGGAAAAAAAGTATTTAGTCAGCCACCAATTGTGCAAGTTCTCCCACTTAAAAAGATGAGAGGCCTGTAATTTTCATCATAGGTACACGTCAACTATGACAGACCAAATGAGGAAAAAAATTCCAGAAAATCACATTGTAGGATTTTTAATGAATTTATTTGCAAATTATGGTGGAAAATAAGTATTTTGTCAATAACAAAAGTTTCTCAATACTTTGCTATATACCCTTTGTTGGCAATGACACAGGTCAAACGTTTTCTGTAAGTCTTCACAAGGTTTTCACACACTGTTGCTGGTATTTTGGCCCATTCCTCCATGCAGATCTCCTCTAGAGCAGTGATGTTTTGGGGCTGTCGCTGGGCAACACAGACTTTCAACTCCCTCCAAAGATTTTCTATGGGGTTGAGATCTGGAGACTGGCTAGGCCACTCCAGGACCTTGAAATGCTTCTTACGAAGCCACTCTTTCGTTGCCCGGGCGGTGTGTTTGGGATCATTGTCATGCTGAAAGACCCAGCCACGTTTCATCTTCAATGCCCTTGCTGATGGAAGGAGGTTTTCACTCAAAATCTCACGATACATGGCCCCATTCATTCTTTCCTTTACACGGATCAGTCGTCCTGGTCCCTTTGCAGAAAAACAGCCCCAAAGCATGATATTTCCACCCCCATGCTTCACAGTAGGTATGGTGTTCTTTGGATGCAACTCAGCATTCTTTGTCCTCCAAACACGACGAGTTGAGTTTTTACCAAAAAGTTATATTTTGGTTTCATCTGACCATATGACATTCTCCCAATCCTCTTCTGGATCATCCAAATGCACTCTAGCAAACTTCAGACGGGCCTGGACATGTACTGGTTTAAGCAGGGGGACACGTCTGGCACTGCAGGATTTGAGCACCTGGCGGCGTAGTGTGTTACTGATGGTAGGCTTTGTTACTTTGGTCCCAGCTCTCTGCAGGTCATTCACTAGGTCCCCCCGTGTGGTTCTGGGATTTTTGCTCACCGTTCTTGTGATAATTTTGACCCCACGGGGTGAGATCTTGCGTGGAGCCCCAGATCGAGGGAGATTATCAGTGGTCTTGTATGTCTTCCATTTCCTAATAATTGCTCCCACAGTTGATTTCTTCAAACCAAGCTGCTTACCTATTGCAGATTCAGTCTTCCCAGCCTGGTGCAGGTCTACAATTTTGTTTCTGGTGTCCTTTGACAGCTCTTTGGTCTTGGCCATAGTGGAGTTTGGAGGGTGACTGTTTGAGGTTGTGGACAGGTGTCTTTTATACTGATAACAAGTTCAAACAGGTGCCATTAATACAGGTAACGAGTGGAGGACAGAGGAGCCTCTTAAAGAAGAAGTTACAGGTCTGTGAGAGCCAGAAATCTTGCTTGTTTGTAGGTGACCAAATACTTATTTTCCACCCATAATTTGCAAATAAATTCATAACAAGTCCTACAATGTGATTTTCTGGAAAAAATTTTTTCTCAATTTGTCTGTCATAGTTGACGATGATTACAGGCCTCTCTCATCTTTTTAAGTGGGAGAACTTGCACAATTGGTGGCTGACTAAATACTTTTTTCCCCCACTGTAGATGGGGGCATGCTCAGCCCTCTGTTTCCTGTAGTCCACGATCAGTTCCTTTGTCTTGCTGATGTTGAGGGAGAGGTTGTTGTCCTGGCACCACACTGCCAGGTCACTGACCTCCTCCTTATAGGCTGTCCCATCGTTGTAGGTGATCAGGCCTACCACTGTTGTGTCGTCAGCAAAGTTAATGATGGTGTTGGAGTCGTGCGTGGCCACGTAGTCGTGGGTGAAAAGGGAGTACAGGAGGGGACTAAGCACGCACCCCTGAGGGGCCCCCGTGTTGAGGGTCAGCGTGGCAGATGTGTTGTTACCTACCCTCACCACCTGGGGGCGGCCCTTCCGGAAGTCCAGGATCCAGTTACAGAGGGAGCTGTTCAGTCCCAGGGTCCTGAGCTTACTGATGAGCTTGGAGGGCACTATGGTGTTGAACGCTGAGCTGTAGTCAATGAACAGTATTCTCACATAGGTGTTCCTCTTGTCCAGGTGGGAGAGGTCAGTTTTGAAGTGCAATAGAGATTGAGTCATCTGTGGATCTGTTGGGGCGGTATGCGGATTGGAGTGGGTCCGGGGTGTCTGGGATGATGTGAGCCATGACCAGCTTTTCAAAGCATTTCATGGCTACAGATGCCATTTAGACAGGTTACCTTGGCGTTCTTGGGCACAGGGACTATGGTGGTCTGCTTAAAACAAGTAGGTATTACAGACGGGGTCAGGGAAAGGTTGAAAATGTCAGTGAAGAGACTTACCAGCTGGTACTATGGTCATTTGTTAAGTCAGACATTGGGCTCCATTGTCCTCACACAAATCAGTAATTGGATAATATGAATATGCCTTGGATAATGTGCCGTCACATCTATTTATAAAAAAAGGTATGATTATTTTAGTCTCGAGAGACTAAGGTTATTTTGCTCACAGCGTGTGCCTTTTTTGAATGCAGAAAATGGAGCCCATAGTGTAATGATACAGGACTAAGGCCTAGTGAAGGGTGTGATGCAGCAGAAGACATGGATTGAGGGTGATGCACAGATTATTTGAGGACATTGGAACATTACTAGGCTTGGTCCTGGCTGTGCTCTCTCACCTACGGCAGTGAGACAGTTCTCAATGTCTCCCTTCAGTTCCAGGTCAATAGCCTTTGCCACATCCACCTTACTGTACTTGGAGTACCTCTCAAACGCTGAGAGAAAGAGAGAGTGGGAAAGGATTATTTACTTGAAATGCTCATACAGTATCAATCATGTGTGTTTGCACATTCAGTTTATGAAAAAGGAAAAACCCCACACACATCTAGATTCTATTAGTATTTGTGGTGTGTTGACCAAAAGTAACATGCTATGAATAAAAAGAAGCTCCACACTCAGATATTTGCAGTGAAAAAATGTATGTGTTTAAAACAAAATCTGGACAAATGTTGTTGCGCCCGAATTAATGAACACAAGGGTGTCAAAAAATGTTTGCGGGTTGCAGTCGGTCTTCACCGAGGTTCGGCGGGCCGCACTTAATCTATCACTTTTAGAATTTCCGATGCTCCCTGACGGTTTAGCTTTCGTTTTGATGACTGTTAGTAAGCTGGACAGAGTGAAGAGACTATGAATGTAGGTCCATTATAATTTATACACAGTTTCGATTTGGTTTTAGTCATTTAAAATGTTTTCCCCTAAATAAAATAACCCCCCACCCCCAAAAATAAAAACCCCCAAAGAACCCACAGGCCGGATTGAACGGGCTCGTGGGCCGTATGTTTGACACCCCTGGTCTAACCGATGACAAAAACAAAGCACACTATAGGGCTACAACATAATTAACAGGTGGTGAGAAAAGCGATAGTGTAAGCTTATTGGGCAATGTCTTATTTACCAAATATGTGTATACATTTGCAGTGTGTGTGTGTTATATATATATATATATATATATATATATATATTCACCTTGGCGGAGCTGAGGAGCACTTCTGGTGGTCAGAATGTCTATGAAGACAGAGCAGTCGGTTCCTTTCCTCTTCTCTCCAGCCTCATACAGGGCCTATAGACAGATACAGTAGGCACAGGCATCACACACACACACAGTGTTTGCATTACCACATTGACTCTTTGCGGTGCCCAATGTTGATTTCTTAAATTCTGACACACACACACACACACACACACACCCCCTCTCCTCCATACCCTGGCATCACGGTCAGCAAGTTCCTGGTTCACCATGGTGTCCTCATTCCTAGTAGCCTACAGTATTCGAGTGAGAGAGAGGGGGGGGGGGAGTGAGGTTAATTGTGCCAAACTATTTATATTTAAACAAACTATAAATAACACACACACACACACACACACACACACACACACCTTGCAGAGCGAGAGCAGAGCATTCCTGAAGTCTGCGCCTGTGTCAGACTTGATGTCATCCTCTAGCTCCTTTTTGTATTCTAGCAATAAAAATGTCATTATTATTGGTTCGTTGTAAATATCACATCACATACAGGACATTTACATAGACATATTTACATATTGCGGACACACCTTCCTTATAGGCTTTCTTTATCTCTCTGATCTCCTTATTGGTCCTTGAGGCCAGAATCTCAACCAGAGTATCCTCGTCTGTGCCCAATCCCTGAGCGAGAGAAGGCGAGAGGGGAGGGGTGTGAATTGTCAACAAGGACAAAAGGGTCAGGTCACATCAGTCATAAAGCTGAGACAAAAGAGTCCAGGATGGGATAACACAAACAGACAGTGCAGGGCCGTGTTAATTATGCCCCAAACGGAACAAAACACACTGAAACATGGAGGGACTACCTGCACTTGTTCAATAACAGCTTATTTTCGGGTCTACCGCTATACCAGACACCTCGCACACACTGCACATCGAGAAACCTAAAGTACAGTAGGTACTCGTCAGCATTTTTCTCACAGTCTCCTCACATATTAAAACAGTACCACCCATTGTAAAAGTCCCAGCTTTTTGCCTCTCCCACAACACAGTGTAATAATACATCAGAATGAGTCACTCTGGGCTGAATGTGAGGAAGTGGGTGTGACTAAGCAGCAGACCAAGAATACAGGATGATGACGGCACACCTTCCTCTTTAGAACTGATTCATTACTCTTTAAATATTTGTATTCTATCTGTTACCGTCTCTAGGCCTACACAAACAAGAGGGAATCTGCACAGTTGTTTGTATTCTAAGTAGTAGTGTATATTCAGAGTTATAGTCAGTGACTAGGTGCGTGCATGTTTACCTTCATGGCCAGTTTGAGCTGTTGGGCGTCATATTGGGCTGGCGTTTTGAGCAGAGCCAGAACCACATCCTCCAGCTCTCCCTTTAGGGCCGACATCAGGGCAGTCTCCAGAGGCTGCAGAGAGAGAGAGGTGATACACACTTCCACAGTCATACACAAGTGTGTGTGTTTTAGGCTGGAGTTTGCACGTTTGTCCTAAAGTGCCAACTCCACCCACCCGCTGCACATGCTAAACCAAACACAACCAATGTGCTGGTAAGTTTGTGTGTGTCACATCTTACCTTGCCGCTAGCCTTTTCGTAGGTAGCTTTGATCTGCTGTCTCTGGGCGTTGCTCCTCCTCACCAGCACATCAATGATGGTGTTCTCATCCACACCTACAGCACAGATACATGGAGGGACTTGTTCAAAAAGAAACGCTGTTGCGTACATAGCCTAATCCATGAGGTAACCCTGACTACTCACCAGCAAGAAACAATGAAAACACTGACCCGGACATGTTCACACTAGTGTTGTCACGATACCAGATGTTTTACTTCGATATCGATACCAGGTTTAGTATCACGATACTCAATACCGAAACGATACTCTATCCCAAAACGATACTCAATACCACGGATACCCCCGTATGGCTCAGTTGGTAGAGCATGGCGCTTGCAACGCCAGGGTTGTGGGTTTGATTCCCACAGGGGACCAGTAAAAAAGAAAAAAATAAGTATGAAAATGTATGTACTCACTACTGTAAGTCGCTCTGGATAAGAGCGTCTGCTAAATGACTAAAATGCAGAAAGCGTATTAGCTAAAGTCATAACCACTGGGCGTAATTATTATTATTTTTAAACATTGAATAATAAATAACTGGTAGAACTAAAATAACAAATAGAATATCTTCAAATTTCTTTATGCAAAACCATATGATACTTTTTTATACATATCAGGGTTAATTTGCTAATCTAGGGCCATATTAGGTCAAATGACATCCATTAGCCCAATGATTCATTATAGCTAAAATAATTGTATGTATTAAATGAATAGTTGAGTTCCAAAACGACAAACAAAAAAACACTTTGAAGCTCATTTCTGAAGCTTCTATATTGCAATAGTCTACTACACACTACAGAAATATAATGGATTTTACACAGCATACTACGATTCCCAGAGTGCATTTCACATCCCATGGTGCAATGCTCCGCCCAGGGCTGCAGTAGTCTAAATATATTGCTGTCACGTTATGAGTGCCTTTCATATTACTTTTGGGTTGTAAGCATACTATAATGCCCACATTAATGTCATGTTGAATATACTGTACACCCCTTCAAATTACTGGATTCGGCTATTTCAGCCACACCAGTTGCTGACAGGTGTATAAAATCGAGCATACAGCCATAAAATCTCCATAGACAAACATTGGCAGTAGAATGGCCTTACTGAAGAGCTCAGTGACTCAACGTGGCACAGTCATAGGATGCCACCTTTCCAACAAGTCAGTTCATCAAATTTCTGCCCTGCTAGAACTGCCCCGGTCAACTGTAAGTGCTGTTATTGTGAAGTGGAAACGTCTAAGCGCAACAGACTCAGCCGCATAGTGGTAGGCCACACAAGCTCACAGAACGGCTGGAGTGGTGTAAAGCTCACCGCCATTGGACTCTGGAGCAGTGGAAACAAGTTCTCTGGAGTGATGAATCACGCTTCACCATCTGGCAGTCCGACGGACAAATCTGGGTTTGGCGGATGCCAGGAGAAGGCTACCTGCCCCAATGCATAGTGCCAACTGTAAAGTTTGGTGGAGGCGGAATATAGTCTGGGGCTGTATTTCATGGTTCGGGCTAGGCCCTTTAGTTCCAGTGAAGGGAAATCTTAACACTACAGAATACAATTACATTTTAGAAGATTCTGTGTTTCCAACTTTGTGGCAACAGTTTGGGGAAGGCCCTTTCCTGTTTCAGCATGACAATGCCCCCATGCACAAAGCGAGGTCCATACAGAAATGGTTTGTCGAGATCGGTGTGAACTTGACTGGCCTGCACAGAGACCTGACCTCAACCCCATCGAACACCTTTCGGATGAATTGGAACGCCGACTGCGAGCCAGGCCTAATCGCCCAACATCAGTGCCCGACCTCACTAATCCTCTTGTGGCTGAATGGAAGCAAATCCCCGCAGCAATGTTCCAACATCTAGTGGAAAGCCTTCCGAGAAGAGTGGAGGCTGTTATAGCAGAAAAGGGGGGACCAACTCCATATTAATAGCCATGATTTCAGAATGAGATGTTCGACAAGAAGGTGTCCACATACTTTTGGTTATGTAGTGTATGTTCATGTCATTGTCACTCAAATTATTCAAATTGAGTTGCTAGTAGACTAACGTTACAATGCAAATGTCATGTGTAAAATAGTTTGTCGTTTTGGAACTAAACCTCCTTTGCACTGCACCGCTTTATAACACATTTTTCTCAGTTGTTTCAGTGGGCTGGCCCTCGTCTGCTCTGTAAGCAAAGCATTCCAATAGTTCGCTTCTGCAGCCAGGTTTGTCAACAAGCTGCAGGCGTGGAGGTATGATGTTTTTGTTAGAAGAAGCCATGCCGTCAGCATTTTCTCTTTCCCCCTCGTTTCTTCTCAAAAGTGGCTCACGCTGTGTCAGCTGCATGCGCAAGTAGCCTGGTTAGCTACTGCCCCCTTGAGAAGATTCAGACAAATTACGAGACAGACTCGATCCTCTCAATACGTATATAACGTGAGACATTTCACAGAAATACAGAAAACAACAAAACACAGCACCGAGCCGTTTTTTCATGTTCCAATATCGGAAAAAGTACCGAAGTGTCGGTATACCGTGCAACACTATACACATGCTCACATTCCCTCTCAGAATGTCACCCTATGCTGCCTCGTGTTACACACAGAGTTATGTTCAACTGAGCTGCTCTGCTATGAACAGGGGTGAAAGTAAGCCGGAACGGTTCGGTAGTACCGCCAAAATAAATAGTGGGGGTACGCATTACCGGTAAACCATGACTATCTAAGCCAGTAAATGGGGCTTTACTATTCTTAGGTAGCAGAATGACATTTGCTTCCCTCCAAGCCTGGAGGCACACACATTCTAGTAGGCTTAAATAAAAAATATGGCAAATAGGAGTGGGAATATCGTCTGCCATTATCCTCAGTAATTTTCCATCAAGTTGTCAGACCCTGGTGGCTTGTCATTGTTGATAGACAACAATAATATTTTCACCTCTTCCACACTCACTTCACGGAATTCAAAATTACAAGGCTTGTCTTTCATAATTTGGTCAGATATACTTGGATGTGTAGTGTCAGCAATTGTTGCTGGCATGTCATGCCTAAGTTTGCTAATCTTGCCAATGAAAAAATCATTAAAGTAGTTGGCAATATCAGTTGGTTTTGTGATGAATGAGCCTTCTGATTCAATGAATGATGGAGCTGAGTTTGCCTTTTTTCCCAAAATTTCATTTAAGGTGCTCCAAAGCTTTTTACTATCATTCTTTATGTCATTTATCTTTGTTTCCTAGTGTAGTTTCTTCTTTTTATTCAGTTTAGTCACATGGTTTCTCAATTTGCAATACGTTTGCCAATCATTGTTGTGCAGCCAGACTTATTTGCCATTCCTTTTCCCTCATCCCCCTCAACCATACCATTTTTCAATTCTTCATCAATCCACAGGGATTTAACAGTTATGAACTGTAACTCAGTAAAATCTTTGAAATTGTTGCATGTTGTGTTTATATTTTTGTTCAGTGTAGAGTTCAAGAAAAACTGTAGGCTATTACACTATCATTACCGCATGTCAGTCGTGTGAAACATTTGCAAATAGACTTCAACACATGCTCTAAAATGCAATGTGGTTGTACATAACACTGACATTTTGTCAAGGCAGAGATGAGTGGCCAGAGACGCGCGCAGACAGCAGCGTACGGATCAATTCAGGTTACAAGACTGTAGGCCTAATGAATGACAATCCACGAATGTCATTCATAACACTTTTTGGTGTTTTGAAAGTGATATCTCTTTGCATTTATCAAATGGCACTGTATGGATGCCGGAATTATTTTAGACTGGAGTAGCCTAATAGTTGGAATAGTAACTGAAGAATGGACACTGACTGTAGGCCTCACATGTAGCCTATTATAATATTAACTTCTGCAGAATTAAGTGGTCCTCGCAGTAAAATGATAGACCAAATGTAAATTGTCTCAGGAACAGGAGTGGAGAAATATGCGCGGTTAGGGACCTGTTGTGTAGCCTAAACGTGCAATTTCTTTCAGTGACATAAAAGCTGACAGTATTTTATTTTCAACCCAATATGCATCCAAGACTAACTGAAATACTATCAGAAACATGTTGGATCGTTTTCACAGCTTTTCATTTCTTTTAAACCAGTCAAACTGATGTCATTTGGAAATCTCCCTTGTCCCTAAACATCCTCTCTCCATGAGAGAAGCAGAGATTAAAAAACTTTAGATGTCAACTAGATTGTTGATGAAACATTGATCTTTCTCTCGATATGACATTCTGGTGAGCAAGGCTTTATTTAGTGTTCTAGACAAGCATCAAGTAATAACAGAAGATAAGCTGCATGTATCTAATTATAGACAAGTTGACAAAATAGCCTACCAAATGTCGGAAATTATAAGCAGAAAAATATCTAAATGAGGCTTCAAAACAATTTTTTTCCCCACACCCTATCGTTCAGCTGTCCCTGAGCAACGTGCTCAGGTAGCCTATGTGAGCCTTTGAAGTAATTGTTTGAAAATCAGAGACAAACATCATGACTGGTTGTGTTTATGCCACATTATAAAAGGTAGGCTAATACATTTTAAAAAGTTAAACAACAAATCTTTAGTACTAGGCCCAAAGAGATCCTATTAAGTTAATAAGGATTCTATATGCAATTCTATGATTAGGCCCATAAAATAAAACAAATATGAAAGCACTTTTTGATATTTTACATCAAGTAAATTCACAAAAGACCCCAGTCCTGCTGGCCTCACTGGATGCTGAGAAAGCGGTCGACAGGTTGGAGTGGAGCTTTCTGTTCTCAGTCTTCTAAAAGTTCAATATGGGCCCAAATGTTATGAAATTGATTAAGTCCCTATATTCTCATCCAAATGCCATGGTGTATACTAATGGTCTGAACTCTGACAGATTCTCTTTGGGATGTGGCACAAGACAAGGATGCTCGCTGTCCCCTCTGCTCTACTTGTTGGGGACATAGCCTTTGGTGGAGTTGATAAGGCGCAATCCAAGTATTATGGGTGTTTCCGAAGGCGGCCTTCAGCACTAGATTTCGTTCTATGCGGATAATGTCTTGCTCTACATATCCAACCCTGAGAAATCCCTTCCTCCTATTTTAGACAATTGCTCAGTACGGCAGGTTTTCAGGGTATGTTTGCCCTTTCAAGCTTACACTCGCCAGCTCTATGAGTTCCAATGGAAGACACAGGGGTTTCAATACCTTGGAATCTTTGTAACACCAGATCTGAATTGCCTTTTCAAAGAAAACTACCTCCCACTCCTGGATCGAATCATTAGTAAAGATTTTTTCAATCTTTACTAATGACATGCCACTGGCTTTGAGTAAAGCAAGAGTGTCTATGTATGCGGATGACTCAACATTATACATGTCAGCTACTACAGCGACTGAAATGACTGCAACACTTAAAGAGTTGCAGTTAGTTTCAGAATGGGTGGCAAGGAATAAGTTAGTCCTAAATATTTCAAAAAACTAAAAGCATTGTATTTGGGACAAATCATTCACTAAACCTCAACTAAATAATGTGGAAATTGAGCAAGTTGAGGTGACTAAACTGTTTGGAGTAACTCTGGATTGTAAACTGTCATGGTCAAAACATTGATACAACAGTAGCTAAGATGGAGAGAAGTATGTCCATAATAAAGCGCTGCTCTACCTTCTAAACAGCACTATCAACAAGGCAGGTCCTACAGGCCCTAGTTTTGTCAGGTGCCACAAAAAAGGACTTAGGAAAAGTATTAATAATATGCATGTAAATCTCTCCTGGCTCAAAGTGGAGGAGAGATTGACTTCATCACTACTTGTATTTCTGAGAGGTATTGACATGTTGAATGCACCGAGCTGTCTGTTTGAACTACTGGCGCACAGCTCGGACACCCATGCATACCCCACAAGACATGCCACCAGAGGTCTCTTCACAGTCCCCAAGTCCAGAACAGACTATGGGAGGCGCACAGTACTACATAGAGCCATGACTACATGGAACTCAATTCCACATCAAGTAACTGATTTAAAAAACAGATTTAAAAAAACACCTTATGGAACAGCGGGGACTGTGAAGCAACAAACATAGGCACAGACATGCATACACACACGATAACATACACACTATACACACATGTACACATGGATTTTGTACTGTAGATACGTGGTAGTGGTGGAGTAGGGGCCTGAGGGCACACAGTGTGTTGTGAAATCTGTGAATGTATTGTAATGTTTTTTAAATGGTATGAACTGCCTTAATTTTGCTAGACCCCAGGAAGAGTAGCTTATGCCTTGGCAGCAGCTAATGGGGATCCATATTAAATACAAATTATCTCTGAACCTGGATCTCCCTCCCAATTAGCTTAGTTGGTAGAATAAATGCTCTCTGTATGAACATCCTCCCTAGATTGAACTTTTTGTTTCAGATGCTCCCATGCCATCTCCCAGTTTTATTTTTTCAAAACAACCAACCAAAGCATCACCAAATGTATATGGGATAATAAAAAAACCTAGTATCAAGTTCTCCACTCTGTCGAAACCTAAGGGTGGTCTGCCTTCAGTTGTACTATTGGTCTGCCCAAATCCGGAACATGTATCACAAACAGACAAGACTCAAAGTGGATTCAAATAGAGGCCCAATCCTGTGGTTCATTGCCCCTAAGAATTATATTAATTAATGACTTTAGTGAAGTGGGCAACATACCCAAAACCTTTGTGATTTACAACACCCTACTAGCATGGAAAGACTGCAAGAAATACCTTGGCATTTCCTCCCAGATAGGCTCTCACTCACCTATAGTATGCAAACAAGACTTGCCAAAAGCCCTGAGTGATGCCAACATTAATCTGTGGCATACTCTAGGGATCAGGATCCAGATTCACAAAACCTTCTTAAGAAGAAATGTCTTAAGTGTATAGTTAAGGAAAAAATGGCAGTTAAGAAGAAAGTTAAGCAAAGTTGCTATTCCTCAAAAAAGGTTATTGGAAATTTTCTTGCGCTAATTCTTATATTTCTCCTTAAGCAAAAAGTTAAGAAATTAGATTCTTGAAAACAAAGTTATTGGAAATGTTCTTAATTCCAAAATTGCTAAACCCTAGTCTCAAACTCAGGGCAGTGAGAGAAAAAGCTCCTGAAAGCAATTGAACATGTTTAAAATCACTCAAACTTCATCTGAAAGTTTCAGTATTTATTATTTTAAACCCAAGAACATGTTTTAGAACAGTAATCTCAGTAAGAAATATGCTAACATGATTGCCATTGCAAGCTAAAACTATTGCCTAGCAACAAACATCTTAAGAAGATCTGTAAGAATAAATTTGATAAGTTCGTAATAAAATAATTACATCTTAAGATATTGTTGAGGAATTGCACTTACGAACTGTCTTAAGAAGCTTCTTACGTTTTTGCGTCAGAAGTGTTTTGTGACTCTGGGCCCATGACATTTTCAGACCTGTTTCATCAGAACACAACTACACTGAAATCCTTTCAAGAGCTCTGCAGTGAATTCAATGTGCCAATATCAATTATATTTTCAAATTAGACATGTAATTTCCTCATTCACTTCCAAGGGGAGGTTTTGAGCTCAGCTCAATGAAGTTGAGACCGTTCTTGCTACAGCACAATCCATCAAAGGCAAAATCTCCCATATCTATAGGCTCTTATCCGAGAATGTGGGCTCCTCCTTTCCTCCTTCGAAAATAATCTGGGAAAGGACCTTTGTCTGACTATCAGTGATGAGTTATGGGTGGATGTTTGCAACAGGGTATACTGCTCCTCTACTAATATAAAAAATAAGAATCTAATTACACATTTTTGTACACCCCAGTGAGACTCCATGGAATGAATACAGACATTTCTCCTGATTGTAAAAAGTATTCAGACCCCTTGACTTTTTCCACATTTTGTTACGTTACAGTCTTATTCTAAAATGGATTAAATTGTTGTTTTTTCCCCCTCAATCTACACACAATATCCCATAAAGACAAAGCAAAAACAGGTTTAGACTTATTTGTAAATTTATTTTTATTTTTTAACTACTGAAATATAACATTTACATAAGTATTCAGACCTTTTACTCATTACTTTGTTGAAGCACCTTTGGCAGCGATTACAGCCTCGTGTCTTCTTGGGTATGACGCTACAAGCTTGGCACACCTGTATTTGGGGAGTTTCTCCCATTCTTCTCTGCAGATCCTCTGAAACTGTCAGGTTGGATGAGGACTTCACTGCACAGCTATTTTCAGGTCTCTCCAGAGATGTTAGATCGGATTCAAGTCCGGGCTCTGGCTGGGCCACTCAAGGACATTCAGAGACTTGTCCCGAAGCCACTTCAGCATTGTCTTGGCTGTGTGCTTAGGGTGATTGCCCTGTTCGAAGGTGAACCGTCGCCCCATTCTGAGGTCCTGAGCGCTATGGAGCAGGTTTTCATCAAGGATCTCTCTACTTTGCTCCGTTCATCTTTCCCTCGATCCTGACTAGTCTCCCAGTCCCTGCTGCTGAAAAATATCCCCAGAGCATGATGCTGCCACCACCATGCTTCACTGTAGGGATGGTGCCAGGTTTCCTCCAGACGTGATGCTTGGCATTCAGGTTTCATCAGACCAGAGATCTTGTTTCTCATGGTCAGAGTCTTTAGGTGCCTGTTGGCAAACTCCAAGCGGGCTGTCATGTGCCTTTCACTGTGGAGTGGCCACTGTTCTTGGGGACCCCAAATGCTGCAGAAATTTTTCGGTATCCTTCCCCAGATCTGTGCCTCGAATTTACTTCATGTGGACTCCAATCAAGTTTTGGAAACATCAAGGATGATCAACGCAAACATGACGCACCTGAGCTCAATTTCGAGTCTCATAGCAAAGGGTCTGAATACTTATGTAAATAAGGTATCTATAATTTTTTTATTTTCAAAAATTTCTAAAAACCAGTTTTCGCTTTGTCATTATAGGGTATTGTGTGTAGTGTGATCAGGAAAAAAATGTATTCAATCAATTTTAGAATAAGGCTGTAACAAAATGTGGAAAAAGTAAAAGGGTGTGAATACTTTCCGAATGCAATCAGGGCACTGTGTCTGAATACTTTCTGAATGCAATCAGGGCACTGTAGAGAGATTACCAGATTTTGGCAATCTATACATACTGCTGCATTGACAATATTAGATATACAGTTTGATATGACCCTGTGTCTATCTTCTTAATGCTCAGCAGGACTTTGTTCTTGATACAGACAGAGAATATTTGTTTATGACTATCACATACTTTGCTACTTTCACCCCTAGCTATGTAACACACACACACATATACTTTGTTGAGTGCATGAGTGTGAGTGTGTGTGTGTGTGTATATATGTCAATCTCACCTTTGGCCTTGATGGCCTTATCCAAGATGCCTACATCTCCATCGACACTGAAATGCGGGTAAGGAGTCACAGTGCCCTGATTGGGAAAGGTCTGGGAGCGAGAGAGAGAGAGAACACTTAGCTGCCATGCAGTGAATTAATGAATACCTTCACAAAATCCAGAACAATAATATAGAAGCAAAGTAAGGAACAGCCCATACAAGGAATATGTTAACAGGGGGAAAGAGCAGGAATTGTGCAGTTTCAACTGTTTCTGAAGGGAAGGGCTCCTACTCCTAATTTCCTTCTATGAGTCACAAGTTAAGTATGCTCATCCCTCTCTCCTCCCATGACTTTGTATCTCTCAGACTCTGACCCTCTCTTTCTTTATCCTCAACATCATCACTTTTGCTCTCACTATTCTCTGTCCCCCCCAAATGTACAAACACGGCCTGGGAAGTTTTTCCACACATGCATTCCACAAGAGGGGGGGGGGAAAGAGCAGATTTGAGGCATTCCCTCTAGAAAGTGGAACAGAACCCTACCGAGTCATCGGGCAGGCCCAGATAGACGGTCTGCTGCAAGAAGGCTGCGATTAATGACATGGTGGCACAGGTCTGCAGAGAGAGGAATATGGGGATTCAGTAATAACCACAGTATTAATAATATCCTTTGTATTGAACACAAAGGCCTTTTGCACTTCTGAGTGTGACATGATGAGAGATTAAAGGCTCTTTCTTTGTTGCCAGAATATGCTACAGTACCAGGGCACCATATTTGGTGAAATTATATTTCAGTGGACTCATCCCCAACACAACCTCATGCACTTTTTATGCCTAATTGAATGTGGTAGAAAAAAAAAGATTAGCCTATGACTGCCACTTACATAGGATAATCATCATTACATAGACTAAAAGTAAACATGCATAGAACAACTGGATAGAATTCGTGTTTATGAGGCTGGACAGATTATTTATTTGTCACTGCAGAACAATTTGCCTCCATCTATTTCACAATGGTATGGCAAAAATCTGGTGTTGACCACGCCTAGAACTGGAATCATGTGGAACTCGATCCAAAACTTTAACCATTAAGTAAATTTTACTAAATTAGTTCACAATGGTTTTCAAGACATAACAGGATTCGCGACATAAAATTATGAATCAAAATCATTATTAAATGTCCCTACTACGCCAGCCACACACACTTTGGCTACCTAAGCGACAAACAAACAATGATGTAGGCTATGTACCGTAAAGTTCCTTGATACGTTTAAAACTCCCGAAAAATAGAGAAATTAACAAATTACTGTTACCTAGGGTCGATGTCGCGGTGCTCAATTTCCTGGAGTAGGTTTATTGAATCAAAAATAGGATATTTTACCAGCTGCCCAAAGTTAGGGACTAGAAAACTTTCTCAGACTGAGCTTGCAGGGCGTTGTGAAGTTGCGCTCATGTATTTATATAGCTACAGGATAAACCCCACCTAGTAATGTGCATCCCACGCTCTCGCTACATCACCATTGGACTGGCACTACTGGTTGGACCGCGGAAAATTTTCCATGCAGTGCAATAAAGTCGTGTCAGTCAAGTAGAAAAAAAACGAAAAACCTGACACAATTTGGTTAAATGAAAACAGTTGTGGAATGTTCAGTTACCCTCTTTAGTTGATGTTAACAAATTACATATTTAATTTATACACTATGAATTGAGAGGTAAAAATAGATTTCTTAAACCATGTTTCCATCCAGTGTTTTATGTGAGTAAAACAAATCAAGACAGCTCTGATGGAAACAGGAAGTTTAGGTAAAATGTTATAATTGCCGACAGATCATTTGTATGTTCAACATGGTGGGATCTGTTTGTGTCGGTAAAATTAATTATGCGAGAAATGGCGGTGGAAAGGACTTGATGCGCAACTATAATATAACAACTATAAATAATATCAAAGTAAAAGTCACGAGATGATATGGTGTGTGGTCTTTCCACTAGGACGACCACTAGGACTCGAGAAACCATGCAGTTTATTAGACTACAAATGAAGTGATGATGAACTTCAACAGTGGAGGCTGCTGAGGGGAGTACAAGTCTACAAAACTTAGTTCAGTTTGTTCATAACATATTCTAGTTTTGGGAACAGTAAACTGTATTGAGATCAAATGTTTAATCGGTGAGAAAATGTGCAGCATGTCGGCCAAAATCCATCTCATTCCATCTTCTCCCACTGCCGGCCAGTGGGCGTCACATTTTCAGGTGAAATATCTGTCTCATTGTTCTATATGCGATAACGATGTCGGTTTGATTGAGGCATTAGGCTATGAAAGTTTTGCCTCTGGGAGTGCAATTGAGCCAAAAGGGGTTTCCTTAAAGGTGCAATATGCAGAAATCACTCCGCCATTTCCTGGTTGCTAAAATTGTAATAGTTCGCCTAATTTCAGTTTATGTGACAAAACAAGCAATAAATAGTGTAAGTAATCATTGTACCATCCTAACCACTGTGAAATATATTTTCAATAACCAAAAATATTGTATTTTCAGCTATTTAAAGCTGGTGTACAAAACCGAAAGTAAAAGACGCAAAAACGAAACATAAGAATGGGAAGCATAGAAATAGCGCACATACAGTAGAACAGATCTACCGCTTCTTAGACTTGCTTTCAATGAGAATGACAGATCTATAACACACATTTCTATGTGAATTTGGTCGGGTCGCCCCAAAAGTTACATATTGCAGCTTTAAAGGGGCATTATGGGGTTGATAGTTCCATTTTTTGATTTTGTAATTAATCATATTATTACAAATTCCCTGCCGGTGACTGTTATTCACACCTCATAACCCTGAGCTGCACACTCCACTCCCCATCCCCCACGACCGGAGCCTGAGAGTCTAGTGGTTACCATAAACCTGCCTCTCAAATCAAATCAAATGTATAAAGCCCTTTTTACATCAGCAGACGTCACAAAGTGCTATACAGAAACCCAGTCTAAAACCCCAAACAGCAAGCAATGCAGATGTAGAAGCACGGTGGCTAGGAAAAACTCACTAGAAAGGCAGGAACCTAGGAAGAAACCTAGAGAGAAACCAGGCTCTGAGGGGTGGCAAGTCCTCTTCTGGCTGTGCCAGGTGGAGATTATAAAAGTACATGTCCATTAAGGCCAGATTGTTCTTCAAGATGTTCAAACGTTCATAGATGACCAGCAGGGTCAAATAATAATCACAGTGGTTGTAGAGGGTGCAACAGGTCAGTACCTCAGGAGTAAATGTCAGTTGGCTTTTTTCATAGCCGAGCATTCAGAGGTCGAGACAGCAGGTGCGGTAGAGAGAGAGAGAGTCGAAAACAGCAGGTCCGGGACAAGGTAGCACAAACTCCCCCTGACTTTTGTGAGCTTTTTCAGGATATGTTGCTAGGAAGGTTGCTAGGGGGCCGGACATCTGCTCATCCTCTTGACCATACAGGTCACACAATACTTGCAGTCTCCCTCAAGCAGTGGCAGAGAGCAACGTCTATGTCTCTGCACATCAACAACTGGACTCACTCATATCTCTGGACTTGTAGGATGGTGTTTGTGCCCAAAGTGAGTTGTGTGATGTATATAGTGTTCTTAACAGTTAGTTGTTACTAACGTTGAATGCTGCCTTTGTGTATAGCTGTATTGTAATATGTGCAGGTAGACTCAATCATGGACACTCTTACTGACAGTTGTGGCTGCTTCGCGTGATGTATTGTTGTCTCTACCTTCTTGCCCTTTGTGCTGTTGTCTGTGCTCAGTACCATGTTTTGTGCTGCTACCATGTTGTGCTGCTGCCATGTTGTGTTGCTACCATGCTATGTTGTCATGTGTTGTTGCCATGCTATGTTGTTGTCTTAGGTCTCTCTTTATGTAGTGTTGTGGTGTCTCTCTTGTTGTGATGTGTGTTTTGTCCCATACTTTATTTATTTATTCATTTTTAATCCCAGCCCCCGTCCCCACAGGAGGCCTTTTGCCATTTGGTAGGCCGTCATTGTAAATAAGAATTTGTTCTTAACTGACTTGCCTAGTTAAATAAAGGTCAAATTAAAAAATACAAATAAAAGAAGAAGCTGGATGTGGGGGTCCTGGGCTGCATGGTTACACGTGGTCTGCGGTTGTGAGATCGGTTGGACATACTGCCAAATTCTCTAAAACGACGTTGGAGGCGGCTTGTGGTAGAGAAATTAACATGAAATTATATGGCAACAGTTCTGGTGGACATTCCTGCAGTCAGCATATCAATTGCATGTTCCTTCAAAACTTGAGACATCTGTGGCATTGTGTTGTGTGACAAAACTGCACATTTTAGATTGGCCTTTTATTGTCCACAGCACAAGGTGCACCTGTGCAATGATAATGCTGTTTAATCAGCTCCCGGACAAATATGATGGGTCTCCATTCAAATGCCTTGGCTTCCTACTCCAGTGCTCCCTCCATCACTCATCAGATGGGAGCTCCCACCACCGAGAGGTCCAAGGTTGCCACGGTTATTTCCCTGCTGACCGGACGGGCGTTGGAGTGGGCTACGGCTATCTGGGAGAGAGGAGGAGCTGGGTTCCTATGAGGGGTTCATGACTCTGTTCAGGGGGTCTTTGACCATCCGCTCCAACTACGGCAGGCTGGCCAGACCACGGCGGAGTAAGCGCTCACCGTTCGGACAGTAGCAGCATCCAGCAGCTGGAATGAGCCGGCGCTCTGCACCCTATTCAGAAGAGGATTGCACAAAGAGGTCCAGATGGCATTGGCATCTCGAGATGACAATTTTACCTTGGACTCACTCATCGCGATGGTCATCCGTCTGTATAACCTTATTCGGGAGCGTCAGTACTCCCATTGCCTCTCTCCCTCCTTTGTTGACTGTTCTGAATCAGAGCCTGAACCCATGGAGGTAGGGGCCACACCGTGTCGCCGGAGACCGCTCGGGCTCTGTCCCTATTGCGGCCAAGAGGGGCACTAGCTTCAGTGGTGTCGGTTACGCCTTAACCCGGGGTCCACTAGAGCAGAGGGGCGTCCCCGTGACCTTCCATTTCCCAGGGTTGGCGTGAGTAGCCCATTTTCATTTTTTTCTGCCAAACCCTTTACGGTTCCTATTACGCTGGCTGTCGCTCAAGTGTTGTCTCTACAGTCGTGGTGAAACGTTTTGAGAATGACACAAGTATTGGTCTTCACAAAGTTCGCTGCTTCAGTGTTATGAGATATTTTTGTCAGATGTTACTATGGTATACTGAAGTATAATTACAAGCATTCCATAAGTGTCAAAGGATTTTATTGACAATTACATTAAGTTTATGCAGAGTCAATATTTGCAGTGTTGACCCTTCTTTTTCAAGACCTCTGCAATCCACCCTGGCATGCTGTCAATAAACTTCTGGGCCACATCCTGACTGATGGCAGCCCAGTCTTGCATAATCAATGCTTGGAGTTTGTCAGAATTTGTGGGTTTTTATTTGTCCACACGCCTCTTGAGGATTGACCACAATTTCTCAATGGGATTAAGGTCTGGGGAGTTTCCTGGCCATGGACCCAAAATATCGATGTTTTGTTCCCCAAGCCACTTAGTTATCACTTTTGCCTCATTGCAAGGTGCTCCATCATGCTGGAAAAGGCATTGGTCGTCACCAAACTGTTCTTGGATGGTTGGGAGAAGTTGCTCTCGGAGGATGTGTTGGTACCTTTCTTTATTCTTAGCTGTGTTCTTAGGCAAAATTGTGAGTGAGCCCACTCCCTTGGCTGAGAAGCAACCCCACACATGTATGGTCTCAGGATGCTTTACTGTTGGCATGACACAGGACTGATGGTAGCGCTCACCTTGTCTTCTCCGGACAAGGTGTTTTCCGGATGCCCCAAACAATCGAAAAGGTGATTCATCATAGAAAATGACTTTACCCCAATCCTCAGCAGTCCAATCCCTGTACTTTGTGCAGAATATCAGTCTGTCCCTGATGTTTTTCCTGGAGAGAAGTGGCTTCTTTGCTGCCCTTCTTGACACCAGGCCATCCTCCAAAAGTCTTCGCCTCACTGTGCGTGCAGATGCACGCACACCTGCCTGCTGCCATTCCTGAGCAAGCTCTGCACTGGTGGTGCCCCGATCCCGCAGCTGAATCAACTTCAGGAAACGGTCCTGGCGCTTGCTGGACTTTCTTGGGCGCCCTGACACCTTCTTCACAACAATTGAACCTCTCTCCTTGAAGTTCTTGATGATCCGATAAACGGTTGATTTAGGTGCAATCTTACTAGCAGCAACATCCTTGCCTGTGAAGCCCTTTTTGTGCAAAGCAATGATGACGGCACGTGTTTCCTTGCAGGTAACCATGGTTAACAGAGTAAGAACAATGATTTCAAGCACCACCCTCCTTTTAAAGCTTCCAGTCTGTTATTCTAACTCAATCAGCATGACAGAGTGATCTCCAGCGTTGCCCTCGTCAACACTCTCACCTGTGTTAACGAGAGAATCACTGACATGATGGCAGCTGGTCCTTTTGTGGCAGGGCTGAAATGCAGTGGAAATGTTTATTTGGGATTAAGTTCATTTTCATGGCAAAGAGGGCCTTTGCAATTAATTGCAATTCATCTGATCACTCTTCATGGCATTCTGGAGTATATGCAAATAGCCATCATCAAAACTGAGGCAGCAGACTTTGTGAAAATTAGTATTTGTGTCATTCTCAAAACTTTTGACCACGACTGTACAGCTCTAGTGGACTCCGGTGCCGCTGGGAACTTCCTCGACCAGGACCTCGCCTACTCCCTGAACTTAACCTCATACCCGCTCTCCTTTTCCTATCCAAGCTCTGGACACACAACCATTGGGAATAGCACAGTGATGCACATCACCTCACCCTCACCGTGGGACCCATGCACCAGGAAAGCCTTCCCTTCTTCATCACCTCCGCACCTGTACACAAGGTAATCCTCGGCCACCCATGGCTCCAATGTCACAATCACATCACATGGTCAAGTAGGAAAATGATCACTTGGGGACCAGGATGTCGGAGGACCTGCTTTCCCGTACCCTGTGGTTCCACACCAGTTGAGGGCCCAGTGAGTGTCCACCAGCCCATCAACTGGTCCTTCTGTATCATTGGCCCCGTGTGTTGGGATGTAGATGTGGACATCCGCCAGGCTCTGGAGCGGGAACCCGCTCCTGCCACCTGACCTCCAGAGTGCATCTACGTTCCCACAAGGGGTGAGATCTGCTGTTGACCTGGGCACACACATCCCTCGCCGCTGGACACCTAGGTATAACCCTCACTATCCAATCCCTTTCTGATAAATACTGGTGGCCCACTTTGGCGCAGGACGTAGCCCACTATGTCAATTCCTGTTCGGTTTGTGCTCAATTTCTCTCCCCCCCCCCCCTCGCAACATTGGTTGAGAAGACGAGGTGTGGATCAATGCTCACGTGAGGCTCCAGCGCGCCATCTGCCCTCAGGAGCAGGCGGATCGCCACCGCAGTGAGGCGTTCGTGCTCCATCCTGGTGATCACGTCTGGCTTTCCACCAGGAACCTCCCGCTCTGCCTGCCCTAAAAGAAGCTGAGTCCCCGGTTTGTGGGGCCGTTCAAGGTCCTCCAGAGGGTCAACGAGGTAACCTACAGATTACAACTCCCCTCTAACTACAGTATGAAAATGTATGCACTCACTAACAGTAAGTCGCTCTGGATAAGAGCGTCTGCTAAAAAAATGACTAAACTACCGGATCTCACCCTCTTTTCACGTTTCCCTTAGGCTAGTGGTTCCTGGTCCCCTGTCTGATGCCGTACCCCATGACACCCCTCTACCTCCCCTGGACATCGAGGGAAGCCCCGCCTATGCCGTCAGCTCCCTCTGGACTCCTGATGTCGTGGGGGTCGGCTCCAGTACCTGGTGGCGTGGGAGGGGTACTGTCCAGAGGTGCAGTGTTGGGTTCCAGCGGACAACATTCTGGATCCCAACGTCATCCGAGATTTCCACCTTTAATGGCCCGCTCCTCGCCCTTGGGGCCGTCCCTCTGGCCGGCATCGTCCTGCGGCTGGAGCCGCGCGTCGGTGGTACTGTCACGTCTACTCCCTCTCCGGCGTTCGCCGGTCTACTAACCACCAGTCCTGGCAACCCATCTTCACGCACACCTGGCAACCACCGTTACGCACACCTGCGTCTCATCAGTCACACCTGGACCTCATTACTCCCTGATTACTTACCCTTCTTATAGCACTTTTGTTAGTCTTCAGGTAGTATTGTTTGTTTCCATGTCAGACGCTTCTCTTGTTTTGTATCGTTCATTGTTACTAAACTCACTAACTGCACCTTCTTCCTGACTCCCTGCGTCTACGTTACACCAACACCTTATATGTTGCATTTATATTTTTGTTCAGTATACATTTCCATATTCATCATCCTCTGTTTAAATACAGTTCCTGTGTTAACTCTTGGACTGCTTTATTCCCCTCTAACTGTGGGCAGTGTCAATTGGTCACAAACAGTAAAATACGTAGAGCCGGGTCGCTCTCTTTCAGAAATGTTGCCATACTTGAGGTATTTATAGGTTATATTCTTCATGAGCTTAGTTCAACTGTCTTACCCTTCAAAATATAAGCTTGTTTTATGCTATTGTTTGTAAACAATGTAATTGTAAACTGAAGCTTTAAAACAAGGTTAAAAGTAATTTCATGGATGGTCAGTTCTTGCATCCATAGCTCTGTCTATGAATTTGAAAGTGGATACATTTCTCCAGCCCATCCCTGTTTGCCAAAGAAGTGATGGGATGCCAGCTTTGTCTGAATCCCAGGTTCATATCAAATCTTTTCAGGTTGCCCCTTTAATGGACAGAATAAGGGGTACACCTGCCCATAAGCAAAAGCTCAATTAACATTTTATTAGTGCATCCTCACTTTTGTTATGTTGGGCTTCCGCCCCACAGTTTGGGAACCACTGGCCTAGTGCAGTCATTTTGTAGTTCAACTAGTTATTTTGCTGTTACAGGACATACTGCAATGACTGCGTCCAAATTAACAGTTAATTTTTGTAAGGGTAGGCAGGTAACAAGGACTGCCCATGGCAATGTTTTTTTAAGTGTTGCATATTTGGTACCATATTTGTTTGTTTTATTACATCTTTACAGATTAGTGAGAGGAAACGTCCCTTTACACTGCTCTTGGTGGACTGCTTTGCATCATTAAACACCTCACATGCCTGCGCATGATGAATGAGGGGATTGCATTAGTTTATTAGGGCTGTCTCAATTACCATATAACCGTGTAACCGATGGTTATGGATGAAGACCGTCGTGAAAATAACTGTTTACATTTTTACTTCAATGTTTTTGTGGAACGAACAGCTGACTAGACAAGACGGCAGGGCAATCATGTGGTTGATTCCAGAGGTGTGGACTCGAGTCATGTGACTTGGACTCGAGTCAGACTCGAGTCATGAATTTGATGACTTCAGACTCGACTCGACAAAATGTACAAAGACTTGCAACTCGACTTGGACTTTAACATCAATGACTCGTGACTTGACTTGGACTTGCGCCTTATGACTCGAGAAGACTTGCTACGAGGACTTGTAATGACTTGCAAAGGCTTGCTAAGAGGACTTGAAATGACTCGAAACTAAAATGTAGGACTTTGGACTCGACTTGAGACTTGATGGCTTTGACTTTTGACTCGACTTGGGACTTGCCTCATCTTTGACTCGACTTGACTCGGGACTCGAGGGCAAAGACTTGAGACTTACTTGTGACTTGCATAACAATGACTTTGTCCCACCTCTGGTTGATTCCTTTTCTGCTGTTCTCTTCATAACAACGTAATGAAACCACCGTTTTTTAATCCAAAGGTGCAACATCGCGAGACTTCCGGGAACGCTTGCGAAACAGACCAGGCCGGGGTTTGAGAAGTCAGTGAGAGAAGTGAAAGATTCTTCCTTAGTTAATTTTCTCAAAATCTAAAGGCACAACCTAGATTCGTGTCAATGTCTTGAGTAGTTGAACATGTTATTACTTGCATCTTATGAGCGTGACAAACTGTCACATTTTTATTTTAGTCAGAAACAACTTTATATCAAAGGAGTGACTTTGATTTGATGACCTGCACATGCGCAGTTCTCCGCGAGAAGAACGTTAGACCCGATAACGTGTTTCTACACATGAGTTTAGCTAGCCAGTGGTTCCCGAACTGTGGGGCGCGCCCCCCACAATGCAGCAGCAGCACACATAGAAATATAATGAATGTAACGGGCTTGGAACCTCTAACCCTGGCAATTTGACTGGTAAACTCATGGGTACACTCGCGATGGCTACCTTTGGTGCGTTCAACAAGGGAAATAGTTCGCTAACATATTCCATTTGTTTTGTGTTAGCCGCGACCGTTCGCTAACAATAGCTAACAGTCTGAGAAGATAGTGTGATGCGAACGTAAGTGTCTGTTCAGGGTTTAAACTGGTGCTAAAAATACTTTATACAATATTTAGTAGGAATAGTCATTTTCAGTTTGAATATTGTCGCTAAAAAGCCACAGTAATCCTTACAAAAAGTATCAGTTTGATGTTTCACCTTAACATTTTGGAATGTTCGTAAAACTGAAATTGTTACTCTGGCAACATGTTAGTTGCAAACAGAAGCCTGTTGGAACTCGCCACTGGTATTGTGATGCAATAATTTCCATGGTAATGTTGAATGATGTGGCTCATGCAATGGAATGTATTCTTTGTAATGTCAGTGGAGTTGAATCAACAAATCACAGCACATAGTTTTAGTTCCTGCTTTGCTCCTATGGGTACACTCGCAATGGCCACCAGTCCACCCATTATGCCATCATGAACGTGAATGGGGATGCCCGTTCTATTGTTTATATTTCTATGGCAGCACATGCGGTCAGGAACGGAGGAGTGCAGAATATGTGCGGCAAAAAAAATTCAAATGGTTATTACGGTGACGCGGTCATTTGGCTGGCCAACCTTAATCCAAAATTCCATGACCGGCACAGCCCTATGCGTGTTGGAACCGGGCTGCCACCTGGGCGTGAACTAGGTGTCCCACTCTGGCCGAAAGCGAAGTTGACTCAGAACAAAAGTGACGTGGGTTAAGCACGTGGAGTAATGAGGATTATGTGTTTTCACATGCAAAGGTTATTAATTTTGATACAAACCTTTATCTACCTTCCCAATGAAAACTAGTTTGAAAATTCTAACATACAGTACAAGTCAAAAGTTTGTACACACCTACTCATTCCAGGGTATTTCTTTACTTTTACTATTTTCTATATTGTTGAATAATAGTGAAGACATCAAAACTTTGAAATAACACATGGAATCATGTAGTAACCAAAAAAAGTGTTAAACAAATTAAAATATATTTGAGATTTGAGATTCTTCAAAGTAGCCACCCTTTGCCTTGATGACAGCTTTGCACACTCTTGGCATTCTCTCAACCAGCTTCATGAGGTAGTCACCTGGAATACATTTCAATTAACCGGTGTGCCTTGTTAAAAGTTAATTTGTGGAATTTATTTCCTTCTTAATGTGTTTGAGCCAATCAGCTGTGTTGTGGCAAGGTAGGGGTGGTATACAGAAGACAGCCCTATTTGGTAAAAGACCAAGTCCATATTAGGGCAAGAACAGCTGCAAAGAAACCACTTCTTGGGCCAAGAAACACGAGCAATGGACATGAGACCGGTGGAAATCTGTCCTTTGGTCTGATGAGTCCAAATTTGAGATTTTTGGTTCCAACCGCCGTGTCTTTGTGAGACGCAGAGTAGGGCGGCAGGTAGCTTAGTGGGTAAGAGCGTTGTGCCAGTAACCGAAAGGTTGCTGGTTCTAATCCCAGAGCTGACTAGGTGAAAAATCTGTCGATGTGCCCTTGAGCAAGGCACTTAACCCTAATTGCTCCTGTAAGTCGCTCTGGATAAGAGCGTCTGCTAAATGACTAAAAAAAAATAATAAAAAATAATAAAAAATAATAAAAAAATTGGTGAATGGATGATCTCCGCATGTGTGGTTCCCACCGTGAAGCATGGAGGAGGAGGTGTGAGGGTGCTTTGCTGGTGACACTGTCAGTGCTTTATTTAGAATTCAAGGCACACTTAACCATTATGGCTACCACAGCATTCTGCAGCGATACGCCATCCCATCTGGTTTGCGCTTAGTGGGACTATCATTTGTTTTTCAACAGGACAATGACCCAACACACCTCCAGGCTGAGTAAGGGCTATTTTACCAAGAAGGAGAGTGATGGAGTGCTGCATCAGATGACCTGGCCTCCACAATCACCCAACCTCAATCCAATTGAGATGGTTTGGGATGAGTTGGACCGCAGAGCGAAGGAAAAGCAGCCAACAAGTGCTCAGCATATGTGGGAACTCCTTCAAGACTGGTAAAATTGGTTACTACATGATTCCATATGTGTTATTTCATAGTTTTGATGTATTCACTATTATTCTACAATGTAGAAAATAGTAAAAATAAAGAAAAACCATTGAATGAGTAGGTGTGTCCAAACCTTTGACTGGTACTGACACATTGACACATTGACCGTCACTGAGAAGTTCGTGGAGTTGGTGCCGATGACAGATACAACGACAGCAGCTGATATTTTCACTGCACTCGTCAGCGCGCTGGACAGGGTCGGAGTGGACTGGTCCCGCGCTGTCAGCCTGGCTACAGATGGTGCGCCCTCAATGATCGGGAAAAAAGCAGGCGTTGTGACAAAGTTCAGAGAGAAAGTGCAATCTGCAAATGGAGGACGTGATTTTTGGACTTTTCACTGTATTTTGCACCAGGAGGCTTTGTGTTGCAAGTCATTAAAGATGGATAACGTCATGAAGGTGGTTATTATTTTTATTATATTATTATTATATTATTATATTCTTATTATATTCTTATTATTATATTATCCAAACTGTTAATTTCATCCGATCCAGAAGCCTGAATCAACGTCAGTTTGACAGCCTTCTCAGAGAGAAAGACCACATCTATGGCCTGCCATACCACACTGAGGTAAGATGGTTAAGCCGAGGTGCTGTGCTGAGGCGTTTCTTTGATTTACGAGAAGAAATTGAACAGTTCATGGAAGAAAAGGGCAAACCAGTGTTAGAATTTCATTCCGCAGAATGGATGCAGGACCTTGCATTTATGGTGGATGTTACAGAGCACCTGAATAACTTGAACAAACAGCTGCAAGGGTGCAACAAAGTTGCCATGTAGTATTATGACAGCATACATTCTTTCAAGTTGAAGCTGTCATTGTGGGAGACGCAACTCGCCGGTGGTGATGCAGCTCACTTCCCCTGTCTGAAAAATTTGTGCGCGACCCAACATGTGGCAGACATGAAGCGGTTCAAAGATAAAATAACGGGACTGTTAAGGGAGTTTGAGCAACGCTTTCAGATTTTTGGTGAACTGGAGAAAGACTTCAACGTTTTTTGTTCGCCATTAACCGTGAATCCCTCTGATCTGCCCATCAGCATCCAACTTGAAATAATATACTTGCAGTGTGACTCGGATTTGAAGGGCAAATTTGCCGCAGCTGGCTTGGACACATTTTATCAGAATCTCTTGCCAGGTTACCCCAACTTGACAGCCCTCGCTGCAAAACTGTTGTGCATGTTTGGAACCACATATCTTTGTGAGCAAGTTCTCTGTAATGAGCATAAATAAAACAAAGCTGCGCTCAAGGCTCACGCACAAATACTTGAATCACATCCTGAAGTTGGCTGCCACTCAGGATGTGACGCCTGATATTGATGCGCTGGTGAAAGCTAAAAGATGCCAGGTATCAGGAGTCAAATAAACTATGCAACCCCACTTAAAGTGCTGCATGAGACACCCTGTTATAGTTCTGTGATATGTGATATACTTCTGTGAATCACTGAGGCATTATGTGTTTGTGTGTTGTTTGTCCTCAGAATTTCAAATAGCTTGAGGTGTTTTATGATTAATAGTGATGTTGTGCTTTTGGACACACTGTCCTCAGGCTCCAGCTTTATGTTTATATGGTTTTATGTTGATGTGCTATTGTTTTTAATTGATTTTATTTTATTTGTATATTTAACCTATTCTTGACTCTGTGGTTCTTGCACTTGTTTGGGGAACAGGATTTCATTATTTGTATCTACATTTCTGCCTGAGAAATGACACCCTGATATAGTTCTGTGATCTGTGAAACAGTTGTGTGTTTGTGTGTTCTTTTTCTTTAGAATTTTCAAATAAACTTGAGGTGTTTTATGATTAATAGTGATGTTGTGCTTGTACTATTTTGGACACACTGTCCTCAGGCTCCAGCTTTATGTTTTATGTTGATAGTATTAAAACAAAGAAAACAATCTGAAGTTGTTGTTTTTAAGTTATATATACCATGATTTTACCGGTCCGGCCCACTTGGGAATAGATTTTCCTCCATGTGGCCCCTGAGCTAAAATGAGTTTGACACCCCTGCTCTAGGGTGTGGTTTGCTAGTTACCTCCTGCGGTAGTCAAGGCGACACGACTGTCTGGGACCTGACGCTACCTGTAAGCTACTGCCCAACTTGTAATGTAAAACATGGACTGTTTATTCATTTTAGTCATTTAGCAGACGCCCTTATCCAGAGCGACTTACAGTTAGTGAGTGCATACATTTTCATACTGGCCCCCCGTGGGAATCGAACCCACAACCCTGGCGTTGCAAACACCATGCTCTACCAACAGAGCTAAACAATGGAGATGTTTGGACAAGTTACTCAGAAAAATTAGGCTACAACCTAAGCATGCACTTATTATAGTATACCTATTTCATCATCAAAATAACTCGGTCACTTGTGTCATGGCTTAATTGACTTCATGAAAACAAAAGCCATTGAGTGTTATGAGAATCATTACCGTAGACAAAATGATCAATGATCAGTTACGATGATCAGTTATCTTAGCAGGGTTATTGTGAGAAGCTTTGTCGCTCTGGGTAACAAGACTGCATCAGAAATAAAGTGAAATAACTTTTAATGGCAGTTACACAATCAAAGAAGACAAGACTAAGATTGCTGAGGCAGCCAGGCTGATGATGGCCAAACACAACGTCCCTCAGTTGTGAACTCTTCAACTGTAACTCGCCCCGGCCCCTGGAGAGTTTAGTGCCACCCTTACCTGCAACAACCCTGGCATATGCATGGAATGTCAACTGTGAGTGACTAACTGACAGACAGGCCTGTCTCTGTCGGCCAGGCTATGGATGTCCTCTGGGCAATCTGTGTTATGCAAGCGGAAGCATGCTATTGGTCATTTCCTGCAGAGTCAGGATGTTCATTAAAAAGGCATCAAGATGGATTTAGGGCTTCTTGGGTTATAACACATGCTTTGCTGGTGCTCTTACCCTTTTTGCCTTCCAATTCAGATCATGGGATGGAGCATGGGTGGTTTCATAAATTTTTCCTGACCATGTGACCTGACCAGAAACACTCTGGGCTCTAGGTATAGCATATACACTTGATTAATGGAAATCTTACAGATTATACTTTAAAGTGAGTCACTACTGGTCATCTGACCTTCCTGTTAGCCTGGTTTCACTCTGTTTGTTTCTGCTCTGGACAAATTCGGCATGACGACCACCACAACAACAACAACAAAGTTGGCTAAAGCAGAAACCAAATAGCATCCAGGCTAGCTGAACATACTGCACAGTAGTTACTACGATCACTCTGTGTAAGGTCCCCCAATTATCCTACCAATACCTTTCTCATGCACCCTTGAATACTGGTGACCTACTGTAGAATACATCCCCACCCCTCCTCCACTTGAGAAGAGAAGGGTCATATTGGACAATGCTGATCCTAGACCTTGGTCCGTATTCATAAAGCATCTCAGACTCCGTAAGCTCTAGGATCAGTTTCGCCTTTTAGTGGACAATGAACAGCACTCCTACTCTGAGGCACTTTGTGAATACAAGCCCTGATCCCACCTAGACCATGGTGGTGGTGTGGGGTCTCATGGACTAGAGAGACAGCATCTAGTTACAATCTCTATCTCACACACTGGAAACCCGATGAGTGTTTGGAGCTTTTCCACTGCAGCGAATGGGGCAAGCTAATACCCAAATGGTGAAACCCCATCTCTAAAGTTTAATATTTAAAGAGTGTTGAGAGTTTGGTTCCCCAGAAAAGCGAGCAGCGTTCCAGCTATTCCCTCTCCATACCTGGACAGCAGCAGGTCTCCGACATCGCTTTGCCACAGCAGGGATCTGATCTGAAATAAGGTGCTCATTTATAATCAATCCCATGTTTGATTTGATTGCTTGTTTTTCTTGTGGCACTTTTTAGCTTCATATCATTGATAAGCTAAATGTGTGAATGAATCTCATACTGTAGTTGAGTGACAGGTTATTGATGATAATGTTTGAAAATGTCCAATTCATAGTGTTACAAAGTGAAATCAGTTCAATGTCTGGACCAACCTCAGTGTAAAGTAGCTTAAGCAAGCTGGTGAGATAGACATGTGCACTCTCCAGAATGCTCTCTGCTTGATAAAGATGATTTAGTTTTTTTCTGCATAGACAGACAAAGAGTTGTAAAATCCTGTTTTGCAAGCGCACACGCACACACACGCACATAGACAGTTGCAATGGTTATGAAGACATGAGTGTCTCATGTGCCACCAAATGAGGAAGTCTTTGTTTAAGAGTTTTGTGGTTTTGTCATTACTCTACATTTATCCCTGTTTTGCAGCTTTGGGACAGGGTCCAAACACTCATACATGCACAAACACACACTCATCTCATACATCATGTACGTGAATTCCTCGGGAACTGAGAATGTGTCCCTGTCTCTGACGTTTCTGGGGAAGAAAGTAGGGAGGCACTGCTCTGTCGTCCCGGCATCAAAACAACGTAAGTATGCCACCAACTCATAAACACGTGTGCACGCACGCATGCACGGACAAAGCATGCAAGCACACAAATATAGAGGGGGTTCTACCTAGTCATAAGTATAGTGATGATCCTTATTGTGATTTGTAGTTTGGATCCTTGGTGAGGAGGTACGTTAATATCCTAATAGAATAGAATAGCTTTATTTTTCCCTCAATGGAACTTATTTTTGGAGATAGTGAGGTTATGAGTGAGGATTCTAGGTAGGACCCTGACTGTGAGGTGCTAGTTCATCTGTGTCTGGGGAACTCCTGGGTTCTTCTCAGAGGAATGTGCTGGGTGTAGACAGGTGAAGACAGAAGAGGTTTAAATATTTCAGCTGCTGGGATGGGTCCATTTTCAGACATTGGAGCAATCAAATCAAATTGTATTTGTCACATGCTTCGTAGACAATAGGTGTAGACTAACAGTGAAAAACTTACTTACGGGTCCTTTTCCAACAATGCAGAGTTAAAGTTAAGATACATTTTTACAAAAATAAAATGAAATAGTGACAGTGAATAACGAATAAAAATAACATGGCTATATACAGGGAGTACCAGTACTGACTCAATGTGCAGGGGTACGAGGTAATTGAGGTAGCTACTGTATGTACTGTAAATATAGGTAGGGATAAAGTGACTAGCAGCAGTGTGTGTGTGTGTGTGTGTGGCGTCAGTATGCATATGTGTGCATGTTATGTGTGTCTGGGCGTATGTAGTGTGTGTGTATGTGTGTGTTGAGGTGTAAGTATGTGTGAGTGTGTGGGTAGAGTCCAGTGAGTTTGCAAAGAGTCAGTGCAAGAGAGTTAGTGCAGAAAAGTGTCAATTCAGGTAGTCCGTGTAGCCATTTGATTAGCAACTGCAGTCTTGCAGGGAGCTCGGCCCCAGTGATGTACTAGGCCAAGCAGTTGCCATACCAAGCGGTGATGCAGCCAGTTAAGATGCTCTCGATGGTGCAGCTGTAGAACGTTTTGAGGATCTGAGGGCCCATGCCAAATCTTTTCAGCCACCTGAGGGGGAAGAGGTATTGTCGTGCCCTCTTCATGACTGTTGGTGTGTTTGGACCATGATAGATCCTTCGTGATGTGGACACCGAGGAACTTGAAGCTCTCGACCCACTCCACTACAGCCCCGTCGATGTGAATGGGGGTGTGCTCAGCCCTCCGTTTCCTGAAATCCACAATCAGCTCCTTTGTCTTACTGACATTGAGTCAGTCTGTCAGTAGCATTCCTCTGTTTGGACCAGAGCCCTTGAGAGCCTGTGTATGTGTGTGTGTGTGTGTGTGTGCGTTTGCCCATGTGCATGTATTTCTATTCTCTTGTTTAGCAAACCTGTAGGCTGTCCTCACTGCCAGACAGACTGATGTGCTCTAGCTGCCAGCTCCACCATCTTCTGTCCAGATGTCCTGTTTATATAAACTATCAAATACCTGCTCTGTCTGCTTTATCCCTGTCATTAGGCATCTGATCTCTCTGTTGTCCTCACATATCTTCTTCTTCCAGTCTCTAATCTCTTAGTGGTTTATATCCTGTGTTGTATTTTGCTCAGGCGCTTGGGAGACGACCACCCGGTCACCATGTCCTGAGGTGTCAGTGGGGTCCTCGCGGGTGGGCCATGCCCCATTGGCAGTGTCAGTTCTGGAGGAGTTACCTGGGAGTGTTCCTGACCTGAGGGAGGAGGCCAAGCACCACCGGCCATGCCCGATAGTACACAACACACACCTGGACCAGGAGCTGGACACAGGTCAGCACAAGCAGAAACCCTTTCATGACACCATAAACCATAAAACGTTAAAGTGATAGTACATTTCATAATTAAAGTTTGTCTTCAACTTTAGCCCTAACTGTGTCAGGAGAGTAAATCTTGTTCTAAGACTCAGCCTAAATCCATGATAACTCTAAACCCTAAATAACTTTAAACATTAACAAAAGTCTCCAACAATAACCATGAATCCTACCAAAACACAGGCCCTAACACATGTAGGCTAAATGGACATGTTTAATCATAGAATGCAGCAAGCTTGTATACTGACTCCTAACCTTTCAGATAACTAATTATTTACCCTGATTCATAACATAATTTCTGTCTCTCCACAAAAAGGTGTTTCTGGGAAGAGAGTTACAACATGAGGTCATACCCAAGAGGCAGGAAGAGAGAAGGGGCGGGCGGAAATGAAAGACAGAATGAAGAAAGTATTCAAAGGCGACCATCTCAAGCAATGAACTGTGTTGCTGGTCTTTAGCCATGTTGCTGATATCGTTTCCTAAATCGTGATAATAAGCAACTAACCTCTACATAAATACTGCATATAAATAGAAAATATATTGTGGAAAACATACACCTTTAAACATATATATTCTGTAGATGTGCATCATATTAACAAAACATAAGTGATCTGAGTAACTATTCAAAGTGTTAAACCATTATTATGACAGCAACGTAGTCTCATAGCATTTCGTATTATTCTGTACGTAAATCTGAGACACTCCATTTCGTATGATATGCAAAGTTTCGTATGGTATGTGTTCATTTGTGGATGTCCATAATCAATTTCTTATGATATATTACGAATTACAATTCGTACGATATGTTACGAATTGCAATTTGTACAATATGTTACGAATTTGCAATCGTTTGATATGTTACAAATTCCAATTTGTTGTGGCTAACGTTAGCTAGGTGGCTAGGTTACTAACGCTAATGTTAAGGTTAGGAGTTAGGCTAAAGGGTTAAGGTTTGGGTTAGGGTTAGGGGAAGGGTTAGCTAAAATTGTTAAGATTAAGGTTAGGGGAAGGGTTAGCTAACATGCTAAGTAGTTGCATAGTAGCTAAAAAGTACTAAGTAGTTGCAAAGTTGCTAAAATGCTAAAGTTGTTCGTGATGAGATTTGAACATACGACCTTTTGGTTGCTAGATGTTTGCGTTATCCGCCCACACATCCACCCCGACCAACCACCCTTCTTTCGTTTTTGCCTTAAGTAACCTTCTATCTTACGTAACCATACCAAACGTAACATAGCATACTAATTTGAGTGTTTTGGTTTATGTTTATTATATTACGCCTAGTCTATGAGACCAGTCTGATCAGATCCATGTAAACTGTGTTTTAAACTAAATTAATAAAAGGTAAGCTTGACTTAAAACAATGCTGTAGTGTGTGTGTGCTTAAAAATATCCAGGCCAGTACTGTACAAATCAGTTCGGCCCTATGTTTGTTCGACCATGATAAAATTGCAGTTCTCAACAGACAAACGTTGGCCATATATCTCCAACCTTCAACTATGACCTCAATCTGAACCGCAACCATTTTTTACTTTTTAAGTGGTGGTTGAACACAAAGCATTGTGGTTGAAGAGGTGGGCTGCATTTCGACACTGGATTGGAGCTGACCACAGAAAACAGCCTGGAGGCGGGTCCATGGAGCAAGGTGCTGTATACAGACAGGGGAGAAGGATGGGAGATTCCGATTATGTCTGGATGGCAGAGAGGTCAAGCAGGGTGGGCTGTAAATAAAACAGATTACCAAAAACATCGGACGCCTCTTCACAATAGCTAAAGAAAAAAAAACGTATGCGCATGTGTGGGATTCTCTACTTCCACCTCCTGTGCGTGTTTGTGAAGTTGGGAGAGTTAGCTAAGTGATAAGGATGAATTTAGTTGGAATAATTTTGGGATATAATGTTAATGCCATTTTTGGTGAAAAATCACTATAACCAAGCAACCACTCTTGTGCTTTAGCTGTCACCTTGATAAATTGGCTACGCTAGCTAGTACTTCCCTCGACGTAACGTTAAAAGAACTGTGGGAAAGCAGTGCTCGGCAGGCGGGGGCGAAGGACACTGTGTCCCAACTTGCTATGCATGCTCTATGGGTAGAGCAGCTCTACCCACTGAATAGACTGTATCCCAGTGACATCCAGATGGTTACCAATATTATTATAATATTTATCATGAAGGCTGCTATCCTACTTGGAATAAAAAAACGTAGAGAAAAACATTTGGCCACGACACTACCGCCAGCGACACCGTCTCTGATCCTGTCTCAGCTAGCATGTCTCACAGTGTCTGTAACACACGCGCAGAACGTGATTACATTTCTTTGCTCTGGAAGAGGTGCCCGATTCGGTCACCCAGCCTCACCCTAAATAAAATGACTAAAACTGAAATTATTTAATTGTTAAGCACAACATTTGCTGCTGAACTTCCTGCTTTTCCTTCCTGGCATGGGTACACCCATCACAGAATATGACTTTGAGTCACTCTATATGGGAGTGGCAAGGGGAGTGTGTTAGTATTGGACAGAAGAGAGCGATTAGTATGTTTTGGTGATTCAGCACAACGATAATTAGGGAGCAAGTGGGTTGAAATTAAAATATGACATTATCTAGAATTCTTAGGAAAGGCTTGGCTCAGGGTCAGGAAGAGGAAGAGAATGGGTACTCACTGGGCACAAACTGGTTAAATCAACGTTGTTTCCACATCATTTCAACAAAAACATTGATGTGATGTTGAATCAATTTGGAAAACTGATTGGATTTGCAAAAAGTCATCAACGTAAAGGAATTTCGGGAATGTTTGACTTTTTTCCACCCAACTTTTAACCTAAATCTAATTAAATGGTTTATGTAAAAAATACAGTGAGCTCCAAAAGTATTGGGACAGTGACAAATGTGTTGTTGTGTTGACTCTGTACTCGCAACACTTTGGGTTTGAAATGATACAATGACAATAAGGTTAAAGTGCAGACTGTCAGCTTAAATTTGAGGGTATTTTCATCCGTTTAGAAATGTCTGCACTTTTTATACCTAGTCCCTCCATTTTAGGGGACCGAAAGTATTGGGAGAAATTCACTTGTATGTGTATTAAAGTAAGAAAAAGTTAATTATTTGGTCCCATATTCATAGCACGCGATGACTACATCAAGCTTGTGACTATTGTTGTAAATAAGAATAGAATATGTTTCTAAACACTTCTACATTAATGTAGATGCTACCATGATTACGGATAATCCTGAATGAATCATGATAATGATGAGTGAGAGGCATAAATATCATTCAGGTTTATCCGTAATCATGGTAGCATCTACAGTTGAAGTCGTAAGTTTACGTACACCTTAGCCAAATACATTTAAACTCAGTTTTTCACAATTCCTGATATTTAATCCTAGTAAAAATTATTCCCTGTCTTAGGTCAGTTAGGATCACCACTTTATTTTAAGAATGTGAAATGTCAGATATAGTAGAGAGAATGATTTATTTCAGCTTTTATTTATTTCATCACATTCCCAGTGGGTCAGAAGTTTACATACACTCCATTATTATTTGGTGTCATTGCCTTTAAATTGTTTAACTTGGGTCAAACGTTTCGGGTAGCCTTCCACAAGTTTCCCACAATAAGTTGGGTGAATTTTGGCCCATTCCTCCTGACAGAGCTGGTGTAACTGAGTCAGGTTTGTAGGCCTCCTTGCTTGCACACGCTTTTTCAGTTCTGCCCACACATTTTCTATAGGATTGAGGTCAGGGCTTTGTGATGGCCACTCCAATACCTTGACTTTGTTGTCCTTAAGCCATTTTGCCACAACTTTGAAAGTATGCTTGGGGTCATTGTCCATTTGGAAGACCCATTTGCAACCAAGCTTTAACTTCCTGACTGATGTCTTGAGATGTTGCTTCAATATATCCACATAATTTTCCTTCCTCATGATTCCATCTATTTTGTGAAGTGCATCAGTCCATCCTGCAGCAAAGCACCCCCACAGCATGATGCTGCCACCCCCGTGCTTCACGGTTGGGATGGTGTTCTTCGGCTTGCAAGCATTCCCCTTTTTCCTCCAAACAGAACAATGGTCATTATGGCCAAACAGTTCTATTTTTGTCTATCAGACCAGAGGACATTTCTCCAAAAAGTACGATCTTTGTCCCCATGTGCAGTTGCAAACCGTAGTCTGGCTTTTTTTATGGCGGTTTTGGAGCAGTGGCTTCTTCCTTGCTGAGCGGCCTTTCAGGTTATGTCGATATAGGACTTGTTTTACTGTGGATATAGATACTTTTGTACCTGTTTCCTCCAGCATCTTCACAAGGTCCTTTGCTGTTGTTCAAGGATGAACCATACTTGTGGAGTTCTACAATTTTTTTCCTGAGGTCTTGGCTGATTTCTTTTGATTTTCCCATGATGTCAAGCAAAGAGGCACTGAGTTAAAAGGTAGGCCTTGAAATACATCCACAGGTACACCTCCAATTGACTCAAATGATGTCAATTAGCCTATCGGAAGCTTCTAAAGCCATGACATCATTTTCTGGAATTTTCCAAGCTGTTTAAAGGCACTTAGTGTATGTAAACTTCTGACCCACTGGAATTGTGATACAGTGAATTATAAGTTAAATAATCTGTCTGTAAACAATTGTTTGAAAAATGACTTGTGTCATGCACAAAGTAGATGTCCTAACCGACTTGCCAAAACTATAGTTTGTTAACAAGAAATTTGTGGAGTGGTTGAAAAACGAGTTTTAATGACTCCAACCTAAGTGTATGTAAACTTCCGACTTCAACTGTACATTCATGTAGAACTGTTTAGAAACTTCCATTCTTTGTTACAATAAAAGTGACTCCAAAATGTAATAATACATTATTTACCATTCATTTTTATTTTTGTTAGATTGTGTGTGGATTCCTTACCTCCCATAGGTATCTCTGAATCTCTGCCCTCCAATGAGAGAGGGAAGCACCAGGAGTTTAAAGTAGAGGGGGCCATGGACGTCAAGATCTACATCCCCTACGAGTCAGCTGAACTCTGCATTACGCAGGTACAGAGTCACATCCATAGGTCATAAAAGATCTGGGAAAATTTGAAATAGTTTTTTATCATATTATACAGTGCCTTCAGAAAGTATTCACACCCCTTGACTTTTTACACATTTTGTTATGTTACAGTCTAAATTTAAAATGGATTCAATTGAGATTTTGTGTCACTGGCCTACACACAATACCCCATAATGTGGAATTATGATTTTTTTATTTTTTTAACAAATTAATTACAACTTAAAATATTACATTTATTAATGTGTTTGAGCCAATCAGTTGTGTTGTGACAAGGTAGGGGTGGTATACAGAAGATAGCCCTATTTGGTAAAAGACAAAGTCCATATTATGGCAAGAACAGCTAAAATAAGCAAAGAGAAATGACAGTCCATCATTACTTTAAGACATGAAGGTCAGTCAATCCGGAAAATTTCAAGAACTTTGAAAGTTTCTTCAAGTGCAGTCGCAAAAACCATCAAGGGCTATGATGAAACTGACTCTCATGAGGACCGCCACAGGAAAGGAAGACCCAGAGTTACCTCCGCTGCAGAGGATGTTCATTAGAGTTACCAGCCTTAGAAATTGCAGCCCAAATAAATGCTTCACAGAGTTCAAGTAACAGACACATCTCAACATCAACTGTTCAGAGGAGACTGCGTGAATCAGGCCTTCATGGTCAAAGTGCTGCAAAGACACCACTTCTTGGGCCAAGAAACACGAGCAATGGACATTAGACCGGTGGAAATCTGTCCTTTGGTCTGATGAGTCCAAATGTGAGATTTTTGGTTCCAACCGCCGTGTCTTTGTGAGACGCAGAGTAGGTGAACGGATGATCTCCGCATGTGTGGTTCCCACCATGAAGCATGGAGGAGGTGGTGTGATGTTGTGGGGGTGCTTTGCTGGTGACACTGTCTGTGATTTATTTAGAATTCAAGGCACACTTAACCAGCATGGCTACCACAGCATTCTGCAGCGATACGCCATCCCATCTGGTTTGCGCTTAGTGGGACTATCATTTGTTTTTCAACAGGACAATGACCCAACACACCTCCAGGCTGTGTAAGGGCTATTTGACCAAGAAGGAGAGTGATGGAGTGCTGCATCAGATGACCTGGCCTCCACAATCACCCGAACTCAACCCAATTGAAATGGTTTGGGATGAGTTGGACCGCAGAGTGAAGGAAATGCAGCCAACAAGTGCTCGGCATACAGTGCCTTGCAAAAGTATTCATCCCCCTTGGCGTTTTTCCTATTTTGTTGCATTACAACCTGTAATTTAAAGGGATTTTTATTTGGATTTCATGTAATGGACATACACAAAATAGTCAAAATTGGTGAAGTGAAATTCCAAAAAATTAATAACGGAAAAGTGGTGTGTGCATATGTATTCACCTCCTTTGCTATGAAGCCCCTAAATAAGATCTGGTGCAACCAATTACCTACCTAAGAAGTCACATAATTAGTTAAATAAAGTCCACCTGTGTGCAATCTAAGTGCCACATGATCTGTCATGTGATCTCAGTATATATACACCTGTTCTGAAAGGCCCCAGAGACTGCAACACCACTAAGCAAGAGGCACCACCAAGCAAGCGTCACCATGAAGACCAAGGAGCTCTCCAAACAGGTCAGGGACAAAGTTGTGGAGAAGTACAGATCAGGGTTGGGTTATAAAAAAATATCTGAAACTTTGAACATCCCACGGAGCACCATTAAATCCATTATTAAAATATTGAAAGAATATGGCACCACAACATACCTGCCAAGAGAGGGCTGCCCACCAAAACTCACGGACCAGGCAAGGAGGGCATTAATCAGCGAGGCAACAAAGAGACCAAAGATAACCCTGAAGGAGCTGCAAAGCGCCACAGCGGAGATTGGAGTATCTGTCCATAGGACCACTTCAAGCCTTACACTCCACAGAGCTGGGCTTTACGGAAGAGTGGCCAGATAAAAGCCATTGCGTAAAAAAAAAAATTAAGCAAACACGTTTGGTCTTCGCCAAAATGCATGTGGGAGACTCCCCAAACATATGGAAGAAGGTACTCTGGTCAGATGAGACTAAAATTGAGCTTTTTGGCCATCAAGGAAAATGTTATGTCTGGCGCAAACCCATCACCTCTCATCACCCCGAGAACACCATCCGCACAGTGAAGCATGGTGATGGCAACATCATGCTGTGGGGATGTTTTTCATCGGCAGGGACTGGGAAACTGGTCAGAATTGAAGGAATGATGGATGGCGCTAAATACAAGGAAATTCTTGAGGGAAACCTGTTCCAGTCTTCCAGAGAGGTTCACCTTCCAGCAGGACAATGACACTAAGCATACTGCTAAAGTAACACTCGAGTGGTTTAAGGGGAAACATTTAAATGTCTTGGAATGGCCTAGTCAAAGCCCAGGCCTCAATCCAATTTGGAATCTGTGGAATGACTTAAAGATTGCTGTACACCAGCGGAACCCATCCAACTTGAAGGAGCTGGAGCAGTTTTGCCTTGAAGAATGGGCAAAAATCCCAGTGGCTAGATGCGCCAAGCTTATAGAGACATACACCAAGATATTTGCAGCTGTAATTGCTGCAAAAGGTGGTTCTACAAAGTTTTGACTTTGGGGGGGTGAATAGTTATGCACGCTCAAGTTTAATGTTTTTTTTTGTCTTATTTCTTGTTTGTTTCACAAAAAAATATATTTTGCATCTTCAAAGTGGCATGTTGTGTAAATCAAATGATACAAACCCCCCAAAAATACATTTTAAATCCAGGTTGTAACGCAACAAAATAGGAAAAATGCCAAGGGGGGTGAATACTTTCGGAAGCCACTGTATGTGGGAACTCCTTCAAGACTGTTGGAAAAGTATTCCAGGTGAAGCTGGTTGAGAGAATGCCAAGAGTCTGCAAAGCTGTCATCAACGCAAAGGCTGGCTACTTTGAAGAAGCTAAAATATAAAATATCTTTAGATTTGTTAAAAACTTTTTTGGTTACTACATGATTCCATACGTGTTATTTCATAGTTTTGATGTCTTCACTATTATTCTACAATGTAGAAAATAGTACAAATAAAGAAAAACCCTTGAATGAGTAGGTGTGTACAAACAAGGCACTACAGTAAAACTGCAAAAAATGTGGCAAAGAAATTAACATTATGTCCTGAATACAAAGCGTTGTGTTTGGGTCAAATCCAACACAACACATCACCCAAGAGTACCAGTCTTCATATTTTCAAGCATGGTGGTGGCTGCATCATTTTTTTTAGGATAAAAAGAAAGGAAAAATCCTAGAGGAAAACCTGGTTAAGTCTTCTTTCCAACAGACACTGAGAGACAAATGTACCTTTCAGCAGGACAATAACCTAAAA